>NC_052321.1:38922596-39593981 GCF_016432855.1 Salvelinus namaycush | reverse complement strand
AATTAGCCTTTTAAAATTATAAACTTAGATTAGCTAACACAACATGCCATTGGAACACAGGAGTGATGGTTGCTGATAATGGGCCTGTGTACGCCTATATAGATATACCATTAAAAATCAGCCGTTTCCAGCCACAAGTCATTTACAACATTAACAATGTCTACACTGTATTTCTGATCAATTTTATGTTATTTTAATGGACCAAAAAATGTAGCTTTTTTTTTCAAAAACAAGGACATTTCTAAGTGACCAAACTTTTGAACGGTAGTGTACATGATGTGTAATGTAAGATGATGTCATTTTGTCTGAACTCTGTTAAGACCTACTGTTCCACAGAGACATATTATACGCAAGAAAAAATATATACTGTCTCATACGGTATTTCCGTCCTGAAAATAATGTCCCTACACGTTGAAACAGAGCAATAATGAAGGAAAAAAAATATGAATGTGTTCATTTTTTGCAACTCTCGTCCTGATATGATTTCGATGAGAAAAATGTTCGGAGAACGCTCCTGCCTCAGTGAGGTGGAAAATTGATTAACCAGTTTAGTTATAAAGCCCGCCCATTACTCCTGAATGCACTTCTCCTGAAGATTAATTTTCATCTGTTTTCTTTTAGTCAAATCGTCAGAACACCTGCCTGGAAGCATAGCATTGCAGAGCAGGGGATATATCACCAACACTATTGCCTTTTAAGCAGGTGGAAAACACTGAAGGCAATCATCCGCTAAGTCATTTTCTTTTATGGTCTTTTTTTGGTCCCAGGAAACAAGTTTGGCATAATTCTGTCTGTTACACAGTAAAATAATAAGTACTGGAGAGATTGGAGCATGCATATGCGAGAGGGTGATTATGTTTGCTGCTTTTAGAGCAAAAAACAACAACAATAAAAATGTTAGACTTGAACTCTTTTTTTTACCCATTAAGCAAGTGGATGTATACCCAAGCCCAAACCTAGACTAGAATGCAGTACAATGAAATCCTCAGGTAGATTTCTACAGCAGCTCTATCTTCGTTGTTTTATACTCAAAGACACTAACATCAATAGATTTGAATTAGGTACGCGTTGTGGTGTATTGATGTTTAATAGTATTTGTGTAATTCACATCCATCAAGCAGAGCCCACACCCTCAAAACACATTCCAGAATAGAGGAAGTATTGGGGAAACATGTGGATCAAACCAAATGAAACATATGAAGGGGAGACATAGATGCAAAGAAGTAAACAAGAAAGTGGAGGCATAGAGAATTAGGTGAGGTTTATACCACTGGCAAGGTAAAAAATCATGTTTTTTAAATAAATACATGTGATAATAACGAAAGCCTGAATGGAATTCATTCAAATTGGTTCATTAACACAATAAATCCCTGTTTCCCCTGATTTAAAACAGTTAAAGTCCACATTCAATGTCCTGTATTCTAAAATCTACATTCTTACATTCCAAATTCTATATTCCAAATATTCTGAAAAGTGACATGCATTCCTTCTTGAATCATGGTGTTAGAGGAATCAGATGATGTCCTGTGCGATGACATTAAATGATGATAGGCTTTGCAGCCGGTGCGACACTGTCATTTCTCTCCTACCAGGACACATGGCTTCTGTTAGTTGCTCACAGATCTGCATACTGTCACTGCCATATTCACTTCTCATTATGAACACTGTGATAGACTAGGCAGACCGACAGAGGCAGGGAACAGCGGGTCAGTGGAAATGAACATTGTCAGGATGTTCTAACATTCAGCAGGGTCTAAGTTATTGGCTGGACTGTGAAGAAATAGCAGTAGACCTACAGTATAATGTATGTCTTTTTCTGCATACTCTGCACACACGGCGATGACGGGGGAAGCAGGTGTGTGTGTGACGCTTGCGTACGCGTGTTTGCCTGTGTGAGCAGTGAACAAACACGCCGGTCTTTGAGCTAACGATCCTCCTTGACCTCTCCTCTTCTATGATCAAGGCACTAAAGCCTTCCTTTAGTGATAAGCAGGCTGTCTCCTATTGATTTGTTGTAATTCCCCTTATTGGCTCAACTGTTAATAAAGTACACTGGCCGGTGATGGATTCAGCAGTAGTGTCAGCCAAGATGTATTTATGTGCATAACATATAGATAACATACTGTAGTTATATCTACATAGACAAACGCACAAATCTGAATGCATGCATGGACACACACGCATATACATACACACAAACAAAAACGTTCATGCATGTACACGCAAAAAAAACAAACGCATATTAATTAAAATATTTAATAGAAACGTGTAAATATTGGAATTAACTAGTGTTGCTTCTGGTTTGCATCATCTAATTCAACCAAAGTCGGTTCTATCCCTTTCCCCAATGAAACAAGACATTATCTTTGGAGCACACCAAGGTTAGTTATACTACATATTTAAAGGCCCAATGCAGCCATGTTTATATCAATATGAAACATTTCTGGGTGTCAATTAAGTACCTTACTGTAAAAAAATTGCTTTTTTAGCTAAAAACTATTTCTCAAGCAAGAATTTTGCAAGGACTGTCTGGGAGCGGTATACAGTGCATTCGGGAAGTATTCAAACCCGTTGACTTTTTCCACATTTTGTTACGTTACAGCCTTATTCTAAAATGTATTAAATATTGTTTTCACTCAATCTACAAACAATACCCCATAATGACAAAGCAAAAACTGTTTTTTCAACATTTTTTACAAATGTATAAAAAATCTGAAATATCAAATTTACGTACGTATTCAGACACTTTACTCAGTACTTTGTTGAAGCACCTTTGACAGCGATTACAGCCTCAAGTCTTCTTGGGTATGACGCTACAAGCTTGGCACACCTGTATTTGGGGAGTTTCTCCCATTCTTCTCTGTAGATCCTCTCAAACTCTGTCAGGTTGGATGGGGAGCTCAAGTCCGAGCTCTAGCTGGGCGACTCAAGGTCATTCAGAAACTTGTCCCGAAGCCACTCCTGTGTTGTCTTGGCTGTGTGCTTAGGGTTGTTGTCCTGTTGGAAGGTGAACCTCCGCCCCAGTCTGATGTCCTCAGCACTCTGGAGCAGGTTTTCATCAAGGATCTCTGTACTTTTCTCCGTTCATCTTTCCCTCGAACCTGACTAGTCTCCCGTCCCTGCCGCTGAAAAACATCCCACAACATGATGCTGCCACCACCATGCTTCCCCGTAGGGATGGTGCCAGGTTTCCTCCAGACGTGATGCTTGACATTCAGGCCAAATAGTTCAATCTTGGTTTCATCAGACCAGACAATCTTGTTTCTCATGCTCTAAGAATGATGGAGGTCACTGTGTTCTTGGGGACCTTCAATGCTGGGGAAATGTTTTTGTACCCTTCCCCAGATCTGTGCCTTGACACAATCTTGTCTTGCAATTCTACGGACAATTCCTTCGACCACATGGCTTGGTTTTTGCTCTGACATGCACTGTCAACTGTGGGACCTTATATAGACAGGTGTGTGCCTTTCCAACTCATGTCCAATCAATTGAATTAACCATAGGTGGACTCCAATCAAGTTGTTTGAACATCCCAAGGATGATCAATGGATGCACCTGAGCTCAATTTAGTTTCATAGCTAAAGGTCTTAATACTTATGTACATAAGGTATTTCAGTTTTTTACAATTTACTGCATGGTGATGCCACCATGAAAAGCCGAAACTCCCGCCCATGCAAACCTGCTGATTAGAACGTCCTGTGTAGATTGCATTTTCAACCAAGAACTATCAGGAAATAACACTGATCAAATTTATCAGCTGTTGTACAATATGATAGCAAACACAAGGGGGAAAAATGCATTTTGACTGCACTGAGCCATAACTACTGCTTGTGCGATCAACTTTAGTGGACAGAGTTTAAGAACATGTAGGTCAGTCAACAAATGTAGTCATAAATGTAGTCTGCCATTCCCACACTCTGTCTCCTTTCCATAGAGCGGACTTTGTAGTCAAGAGATTGACACGGTGTGAAACTGGGAGCGGTGTCTAGGCATGCTGCTGACCGTAGCGCTCTCCTGTAATGTATCCAGCATGCAGTTCAAATGCCAGTCTTTCCCCTCAGGCGCAAAACAAAACCAAAGACAGGCCAGCTGAAGCAAACAGTCTCTCATGCATACAGATCAGTCTCTCCAGCCCTTACCACGTCCATCTCCTCTCTCCATTCACGAGGAGACGCATGTTTTATCTGCTTTACGCCGTCACATCTGACATAGCACTTCCCCAGAAGGCAACATTGGTTTCAGGGATGTCATTACAATGTACTTTGTGACGTCATGGTCAGGTTATATGCTGGATGTAATTGGATGGTTTGTAAACGTATTCTAAGCAACCGGAATATGATGTCTTTCCCATGACATCATGAAACGTATGTCTTTAGGACTTGGTAATAGTATTTTGAACTGTCTTTGCAGATTCCTGCACATTAACAGAGAAAGTAGAATTAATGTTATGCTATATTTAGTCTCCAAACCTGTGCTTCTGCCAGTGACAATATGAAAAGTGGTCAAACTGTTTTGTTACCTGGATAAGTCACCGTTTGGCTAGTGTTGTTTAATATTTCATGACTACATTTAAAGTGATTCATGTGTTTCCCTACAATTACTGGTGGATTGCATTGAGGGGAGCGAGATGGTGACAGTTCCTGTCAGAGGTACATTGCAAGCTGGGTGGTAGGTTTGGCAGGAAGGCCTTAGCCACACTCGTTTAGGTGTTTGTGTGTGTGTGTAGTGACTGACTAACTACTGTTGTCACTTGAGATGTGAAGTGTCCTGCTATGACATGAGAAGCGTGCGTGTGTGTGTGTGTGTGTGTGTGTGTGTGTGTGTGTGTGTGTGTGTGTGTGTGTGTGTGTGTGTGTGTGTGTGTGTGTGTGTGTGTGTGTGTGTGTGTGTGTGTGTGTGTGTGTGTGTGTGTGTGTGTGTTAGTGCTGAGCGAATAGTGTTTTTTGAGGTTGGTTTCGGTTCGGTTTTTGAATAAGAATCACTTTTTTAAATTTCATTTTAGATTCGTTGTTTTTTAATGGTAAATGCATTATGATGGTTCAATGCTGTAACAACACAGAATAGAACAATTGATGGTAGTGACTTCCCATTACTACTGTATCACTTATTAGGCTCTAACCATCTTTATTCTCATTACTTTTTTAAAAATTCTAATATTTTGGTTGTGTATATTACATATTTGTTTTTAGTATGATGTCTTTATTATTTCATGAATAAAACCCCAATGATGGTAGTTGTTGCCCATGTACTGCTTATCACTTATTATTAAACCATATAAACCATTATTTGACTTTAGTCAAATATTTCAGTTATTGTGTATATCACTTTTTATGTTATTTGATGACTTATTATTTAATTCCAAGTCATCATCTCGTCTCCGCTCAGGTAGTAGCAGCCAGCCAGCCAGCTACAGTATCTCTGTGCTCCCCAAAGAGGCATCCTTCAGGCTGGTAGGCTAGCCTAGCTGGCTAGCTGCCTGCTGTCTGACAAAATCACTATTTCAGTAGTTCTTCAAAGTAGATAAGGCATACTTTTAACCCGGCTAAATAACAACTATCGATCAATTAGATGTATTGTTATGGAGAGATCACTGAGGTATAAAGAACTGGAGACTGCGTCCAAGATAATCTGACTGTTGGTTTCAAGGTAATCAACTCACGTTCGCATACGCTGATTTATGGACTAACATCACATGCGCATTAGCACTCATTGCGCATGCACAGGGAGCAGCTCAAGCCGCGCCGACGTCATCATGTCAGGAAAAAAACATGGCAGACATTGGATAAATGTAAAATGTTAATAACTTCGGCTGTGAGTGCTAGAAAAAAATCGGCCTCCGCGACTATTTGAACAATCGGCCTCAGCGATGTTTTCTGCACAAAGGTGACGACTAAAGTGTCTTATTAGGAATTTTCTAATCTGACTCCTCTATGTGGCCGTCTATGGAAATTGTCTTTCTGGGCCGGGTGTATGTTAAACTGCAGTACCGAAGCAAGACTGTAGGAGCAGTTGAAATCATGCTTCTAGACCAGAAGATATTTTTTATTTTATTTTATTAAACAGTAACATGCAAAACATAAACATAACAGCCAGAGGGATTCCACAAAGAAATAAGAGGAGAAAAAAACTAAAAAACACAAATCCACATTTTATCAATTGAAATACACACATGTAGCGAATACATTTTTTAGACCTTTTGTTTTGTATACGATTTAATGACTCTAAGTAGTTTTCCAAATCAGATTCAAAGAAATTAAGAAAAGGGGCTTTTTCTTCATACATTTTGATTTGTGTATGAAAAATGTTCCTAATAAAAGGAAGAGATTTATGATATACTCACTTTCAATTGTGGAATCAGTGTAGTAAAATCATATGTCAAACTTAGAAATTTCAGGGATACAACTGCTCTCTAGCCCTCTCGTGTCTCTGTATCGCTCTTCCTCTCCATATTTGTCTGCTGGCCCACAGGCAGCTGTAGGTGCAATGGATTCTGGTCATTGTAGTTAATTACCACATTTTCTGCACTTATCTATGATGAGTTGGACAAATTCAATTAGTTATTTAAAAACTGCAAATAAACCGACATTTTGTGTGTGTGTTTCTACATGTTTGTCAGAGAGATAGAAAAAAAGATTTATATGTTGCATATTGAGTGTATAACATATATACCATATAAAGAAAATGGTTGATGGATGAGAAGAACATATTCATGCTAGCTACATTAAAGCTATTTGTACCACTGGATGCAAATGATTGATTTATATGTTCCATTAGTAGATTGTATGCACTAGCTGAAATGACAATCATTTCCATGATTATCATTGTGATACATAAATCATGTTTTCGACTCATTATAAACAAACCCCCTCAAAATATCCTCTCTGTGTACCACCATTGGAAAAACCTGTCCTCTAGTATTGCCTTCGGCCAAATGTATTCGACAAAAGAGTTGTGTCTGAATTTAATGGGACAGAAAAATAGCAGTTGTGATAAACGAGCACCTTTCCAGCTCTGAGGGTTTTTTTTCTTGATACTTCACCTCCACAGTTATTGGTTTTCAACCCCCTTTACACATGCAATTTCTCTTCTCTCGTTTCTTTCTACTCTCTTTAGGAGGACCTGCATGAATAATTGTTATCACGTAGGGTTAGTATGAAGTTATGAAGAGACTCCATAAGCAGGTAGCAACACATATTGGAAACCTGCTTTTCATCTGAGCAATATGGAGTCAATTGGCTGTCTATAACAATGTTTCCAAACTCCAGTCCATCGAGAACCCCAACACTGCACATTTTTGTTGTAGCCCCGGACAACATGTCAAATATTTATTAAGCCCTCAATGAGTTGAAGTAGGTGAGTTTGTCCGAGGCTACAACAGAACTGTTGGGGGTACTCGAGGAATGGAGTTGAGAAACACTGGGCTAGAGGAGCACCAAGCAATCACTGGACCTTGACAGTTTCTGGTAATAGTTTAATATTGACTCTCGTTGAATACAAAGGGAGGAGAGGAAAGAGTAGACATTACTCAGAGCACTCTTGATATTCCCGATAGTGGACTAGTTCTCTGTTTGAGATGTAGAGCACAGACAGAGATAATCAAACCCAGAGCCAAAGACCAGGAGTTCCTCCTCGGGAATTTGAATGTCCATTAAACCGAGATTTGCATGCAGCCAGCGCTCCACATTGGCCCATGGATAGATAGGTACTGTACATGTACGCTAATACACACACGCTAATACACACACACACACACACACACACACACACACACACACACACACACACACACACACACACACACACACACACACACACACACACACACACACACACACACAGTATTCTGATTCTGCCTGATAGAACCATAGATTAACAGAGGAGGTCTGAACTCCCTGGCATTTTGTTTGTAAAGCTATTTTATTTTGAAATGCAAGAAATGTCTGAATTATGCATAGACTACAATGCATGTGTCAGGTCTTAGTTAAATGTATTTTTGAAATGTAAAAATGAAGAGAATTAGATCATCGTGGGTACAAGCGTACATTGAAAACGTAGTTCCAGGACCTAATCTGATTTCCCATGTCATGCATCAACATTACACCCAATAGTTCCTTTGGTAAAGTCACGAATGGATGGTTGGAAATAGCACCGAATGCATTGTCCCAATTTGATTCCGAGAGCCTTGTTCTATTACGGGTGGAAACATCAGTGGTTCTCATGCACCTTAAGCTCGTTAGTGTTCCCTAATTTCCTATTTTGGGAAGCGTGGTGGGAGCCGCTGGTTTCCTAATGCGATCAGAGGGGAACAGAACTGCGGAAAAGCAGGGAGGATCAAAAGCTTTTCCATTAGAATATTCCCTTGTCAGTTTTGGTTTGCCATCGTGCGGGACGTGGCTGGAGACAACGATTTGATTCCGATTCTGTCGATGGCCGAGCTGGCAGCGCATATCCACACTCAGCTTTTACTTCTCTCTCTCTCTCTCTTTTACCTCTCTCTCTCTCTCTTTCTCTACCACTTTTCCAGTATTCTCTCTCTATTCCTCCCTCTCTTTTTTCTCTGTCTCATCCTCCTCTCTCCCACGTTGTCTCACTCCTCTCTCTCTCCATATCTCTTTCCCTCTCACTCTGTCTCCCTCCCCTGAACATCGCTAGTTGCCCAGTCCCCTCCACCCCTCCTCTGCTTTCTATGAGGATTTGCATTAAGCTGGCCCATTTTGTTTTTTCTCCTTTTGCACCCCCCACCCACCCTCTTGAACCCTCCCATCCCATTCCCACTGCGTTGATTCACCTGAGCCTCCCTTCCCCCCTCTCTCTCTCTCTCTCTCTCTCTCTCTCTCTCTCTCTCTCTCTCTCTCTCTCTCTCTCTCTCTCTCTCTCTCCCCTCCTCTCACTCCATCTGCCTGTGCACCTCCCTTCTCTCACTCATGCTCTCAGTGGTGTTGCCTGCTGTATCCAGTGAAGGATCCGATTAGGATCCCTTCTTCTCTCTTTCAGAGCAGGAGGCTGTGTTCAGGTGCTGAGCCTGAGACAGAGGGGGTGAGTGGAATCACCAGGATCCCCCCCCCCCCCCCCCCCCCCCCCCAGAGAGGAGTATGAGACACTGAGACACACAGGAGAGAAAAGAAAGGGGATTTATTTTCTGCCCATGGTGTCTATACTGCAGCAACTTTGGAGCGCTACAGTGGACCAGTGCGCCACAGAACCACAGAGCGAACAGTGAGGAAGTGGTATTTATGTTAGGTGATAGATGTGATGTTTTGTATTCAAAACAGTGGTTACTTCTTCTATACGGATGTGGATGAGTGGTGATAAACCAGGTGGTTATATTTTTCCTCTTCGTCTGTGCTGATTGTGCGTGCGTGTGTGTGTGAGAGAGAGAGTTAGAGAGAGAGAGAGAGAGAGAGAGAGAGAGAGAGGGAGAGAGGGACAAGCGGCGCTCTGCCATGTGCGACTGATAGCTGCTCGAGACACACGCAGAGTGCGCCACAACAGAGAGCGAGAGAGTGAGCAAGCGAGCGAGTGAACGAGCGCAGGAGATACGCTCTCAGCCAGAAGAGCAGCAGGAGCTGTACACGACGACGCACAAAGGTCTAGAGAGGGAGAGAAAGAAAGTCATCCTATGTCCCTTCCTTCGAGGAAAAGAGAAGCGCGAGAAAGAGAAAACACTTATTTTGCTTTACCTTCAGGGCAAAGTGGCAAAGCGCGTGAAGATTGTGAGAGCGCGAAAGAGACACCCAATGTTTCTTTCCCCTTGGACAATTTAGAACATGTGAATAGCTCTCTAGTTTGAGCTTAAGTTTGCTGTTCGTCTGGGAAATTCTGTAGGAGATTGAAACCTCCGATTGCTTTCAGTCAGGGCACAACGTCAGTGTAAGGGGTGTAAAAGCAATATAGAGATCCTCTGAATCCTCTCCCCCGGAACGACTCTGAGCTGGAGTGCTGTGGGTTTAGCTGAAACTGAAGCCGGACCTGCATACGGGTACAGGAGCTAAACCAGGTGGACGTGGGTTCGTAGTGGTCCTAGTATGGGGATGTGTCCATCATGAGCCTGGTCTCAGTAGAGTTTCCCCCGTGCCGTACATCTGTTGTCAGTCCTTCGGGCTTGGATCATGCTTCGTCCCGCCGGTTTCGCGCTGTCGCGGGGCTCCTGGGAAGGGGGTATGTACCACCACCCCAGTCCTCTCCGCCTGCGCCTGAGCCCCTGGATGTGGTCTCTGACTCTGGGATGTATAGCTGGGTCTGTGTGGAGCTCTTCTCCCAGGGGGAGGCAGGATAACAGCGTGGCTGCCGCCGGACCTCAGGAGCAGGCTACGTCCTATACCCACCCGGAGCATCACCTCCACGGGACGCGGCATCACTCATCTGCACCCATCTCTATCTACCGCTCGCCAGCCTCGCTAAGGGGTGGCCATGGTGAGTTACACTTTTGACCTAAATGAACTTGTTCTTAAAACCTAAACCCCTAACCCTAAACTCGAACCTTAATTTCTTTACCCTAGCCTTAAGCAACCACGAACGCAATTCCCTTATGAGTAGACTATTCATTCATCTCTCTCTGCGTAAACCGCAATCTTAAAGCAGCTCTTAATATAATTTATTGAAGGGAAATGGACATAAAGCAAGAGAAGCAAACACAGGGTCAAAAGAGAAAAAGACGAGATAAAACTGTACAGCGGAAAAGACCCACACTCCTCTCCTCTCTCCTGTGCTTTGCCATGTTGCTGGCTCGGATTAGGGACCCCGTGCTAATAGCTGCTAATTGTAGAGAGTCTTCTTCAAAGCCATCAGGTGCATTAGTTGATTGGCAGTAATAGCGCTGTGGTGGAGCCATCCGCTGGGGAAAGGGGGATGAGAAGAAAGGGGGAAAAGGGGGTGAGTTTGGAGAGGAGGGAAGAGAGGGAGAGAGAAGGGTGTCAACAGGGCTCTATTGGTCCTCTGATACTATTTAATTACTGGGCTGTATAGTGCTGGTGTGTTTTGGTGGGAGCGTGTGGGAACTTATAAGTGTGCAGCTATTTTGCAATTATAGGGGAGCTCTGCACCCTTCTCCGACAGCGCCACAGCAGTTATTCCATTACAGCAAAATGCTGACTGGGGAAGAAGGGTATATTCTGAATTTGTGTGTGTGTGCAGGGCTAGACAATAACTTTTTTATCCGTATAACTATTTTTTTACCTGTACGATAGCTGAAGTCACTTGTAGAACCCCCCCCCCCCCCCCCCTCACAAGGTATGTGAGAAAAACTCAAACCCCAAGATCCAAGGCAGTTCATCTGGGACATTCCATTGCCTGAAGCTACATCTCTCTCTCTCGCCCTCTTTCTCTTTAGCCCTCTCTCTCTCTCTAGCCCTCTCGCTCTCATCATCTGACCTCCAACGCTTGATCAATTACGCCTCCTCCTCCTCAAACCTCCTCATTGTCTTGGCTGGCTAGGCCATTTTTTTTATCCTAAAAATGTTTGGACATCTTTTATTTAAAATCAGTTTCTCCCCTTTTCTAAAATCCTTAGCACATTACTCAGTCGCTTCTACCCCCAACAACACTTGTTTGTTTTTCGCGAGGCAGCAGTAGCTGAGTGTGGAAGCCTGCGTTCAGCAACATTTTAATTACAAATTCAGCAAAGTCCTTAGGTGAGACGGGAGGTGCGCTCGGGCTTAGCTTTAGAGTGTTGAGGCATGGCACGCTGTGTAGTGCTGGCGACTTTGGACTGTCTTAGCCCAGCTCATTACAATAAGAGAAAAATACTCAAATCAAATCACATTTTATTTGTCACATGCGCCGAATACAACAGTGAAATGCTTACTTTCTAAAAACTTACAATGCAGTTTTAAGAAAAATAGCTAAAAAAATAAGAAATAAAAGTAAGAAATAATTAAAGAGCAGCAGTAAAAAACAATAGCGAGGCTCTATACAGGGAGTACCGGCAAAGGTGCGTTGCAATGGAAGAGGAGGAGGAGGAGAAAACGATTGTCTTCTCACCTCTGAGAGACTTCTGCTGGGGTTTTCTACAGCATCTGACGAGCTTGTTGTGTGTGATGCTCGCGTAGGTACTCTTAGAAAAAAAGGTGCTATATAGAACCCTAAAGGGTTCTTCGGATGGCCCCATAGGATAACCCTTTGATTAAACCTTTTTGGTTCCAGGTAGAACGCTTTTGGGTTCCATGTAGAACCCTTTCTACATTGAACACAAAAGGGTTCTACCTGGAACCAAAAAGGGTTCTTCCTGGGTTCTCCTATGTGGACAACTGAAGAACCCATTTGGAACCCTTTTTCTAAGAGTATGCATGTGTTCACCTGTGGGAGTGTAACAGGAGTTAGTAAACTGTGATGAATATTCACCAAATCACCAGTTTTCCTCATTTGTTTTTGGTTGAATCTCCTGGTATTTTGTTGGGCTCTGTGTGTGACGTCAGCGCTGCGCGCGTGAGCTCGTTCGGGGCTGTTTCCATCTGAAAGAGGTAGGCTGTGTTCTCTCCCGCCCTCCCATTTTTATTTTATAAAACTCACTAAATGGACATAGTAACCAATGAAAACATTGTACTTTACTCATACAATATCAGTCAGGATTTCATGTTATAAGTTTGTCTTCCTGAAGTAATATGACGAAGCTATTTTGCTAGCAGGCTAATGTTAGCGCCTTGCTAGCGTTCAGTGTCCGTTGGCTAGCTACCGTTGGTTCAGTTTAGTTTTCATCTTCTGACAGGGGAGGCACAGCAAATATTTAGCCTGTACGACGCGCAGCCCTGATGTCCCCTTTCCTTATGCCCTGTGATTCAGGTATGGAGATTCTGTATGAAATATGTGTGGGTGTGTTTTTGTCTATTCATGTACAGTTGAAGTCTGAAGTTTACATACACTTAGGTTGGAGACAGTAAAACACATTTTTCATGAGGTGGGCGAACAGGACATCTACTTTGTGCATGACACAAGTAATTTTCCCAACAATTGTTTACAGGCAGATTATTTCACTTATTATTCACTGTATCACAATTCCAGTGGGTCAGAAGTTTACATACACTAAGTTGAGTGTGCCTTGAAACATCTTGGAAAATTCCAAAAAATTATGTCATGGCTTTAGAAGCTTCTGATAGGCTAATGGTCCCGTGTGGCTCAGTTGGTAGAGCATGGCGCTTGCAACGCCAGGGTTGTGGGTTCATTCCCCACGGGGGGACCAGGATGAATATGTATGAACTTTCCAATTTGTAAGTCGCTCTGGATAAGAGCGTCTGCTAAATGACTTAAATGTAAATGTCTAATTGACATAATTTGAGTCAATTGGTGGTGTACCTGTGGATGTATTTCAAGGCCTACCTTCAAACTCAGTGTCTCTTTGCTTGACATCATGGGAAAATGAAAAGAAATCAACCAAGACCTCAGGAAAAACATTGTAGACCTCCACAAGTCTGGTTAATCCTTGGGAGCAATTTCCAAACGCCTGAAGGTACCACGTTCATCTGTACAAACAACCGTATGCAGGTATAAACACCATGGGACCACGCAGCCGTCATACCGCTCAGGAAGGAGACGCGTTCTTTCTCCTAGAGATGAACGTACTTTGGTGTGAAAAGTGCAAATCAATCCCAGAACAACAGCAAAGGAACTTTTGAAGATGCTGGAGGAAAATGGTACAAAAGTATCTATATCCACAGTAAAACGAGTCCTTAATCGACATAACCTGAAAGGCCGCTTAGCAAGGAAGAAGCCACTGCTCCAAAACCACCATAAAAAAGCCAGACTACGGTTTGCAACTGCACATGGGGAAAAAGATCATACTTTTTGGAGAAATGTCTTCTGGTCTGATGAAACAAAAATAGAACTGTTTGGCCATAATGACCATCGTTGTGTTTGGAGGAAATATAGGGATGCTTGCAAGCCAAAGAACACCATCCCAATCGTGAAGCATGGGGGTGGCAGCATCATGTTGTGGGGGTGCTTTGCTGCAGGAGGGACTGATGCACTTCACAAAATAGATGGCATCATGAGGATGGAAATTTATGTCGATATATTGAAGCAACATCTCAAGACATCAGTCAGGAAGTTAAAGCTTGGTCACAAATGGGTCTTCCAAATGGACAATGACCCCAAGCATACTTCCAAAGTTGTGGCAAAATGGCTTAAGGATGTAAACAATGTTAAGGCATTGCTACCAAATACTAATTGAATGTATGTACACTTCTGACCCACTGGGAATGTGATGAAAGAAATAAAAGCTGAAATGAATTATTCTCTCTACTATTATTCTGACATTTCACATTCTTAAAATAAAGTGATGATCCTAACTGACCTAAGACAGGGAATTTTTACTAAGATTAAATGTCAGGAATTGTGAAAAACTGAGTTGAAATGTATTTGGCTAACGCGTATGTAAACTTCTGACTTCAATTGTATCAGATTCAATAGCCATTTGAATAATTGGCTCATTCATTGAGCCTACAGTAGGTTACATTGTTTTTTCATTGAACGTCCTTTTTAAGATAGGATTTTACTATTCTATTAAAATACTAAATGAGAACGTGGTTCGGATTTATATCTGTGATTTCGTAACTCTTTTTATTCATATTGTGGGTCATTTTGAAATATATTAAGGGGCTTTGTTACTGTGAAACACTATTTGAACCATTCTGTTTTTATATCACTAATTCCTATTCTTTCATCTATGTTTTCTATTCATATTTCAACATTGGTGCCTTATTCTATTAGCTATTGATCTTAAAGCCTTTTATTTAAATGGCAATGTTCTGTCCTATTGTAATGTTCTATCCTGTGTATTATATCATACATTGGGAATGTATGGCAGAGCTGTTTCCATCTGAATGAGGAGAGGCACAGCAAATATATAGCTTGTAGACGTCCAGCTCTGATATCCCCTTTCCTTTCGCCCTGTGATTCAGAGCTGTGACTTATTTAAAGCGCCAGAACACAATGCAACAAACCATCGGACATTGGCGCGGCACCCCAGAAACATGAGTGTGTTTGTGATGCTTGTGTATGTGTGTGTACCTGCCTGCGAGCATGCTTGCATGTGTGTGCGCGTGTGTGAGTGTATGTGACTAATCAGCCTCCTGTTCTCCCACCTCTTTAATAAGAGAGCATAGAGTTTGCTGTGACTGGGAAGGCATGATGCGTAAAGGGGATAACGACCTGTAGAAAGACAAAGGCGACAGGCCAGGGATTTGTCCCACAGACATAATGATCTGTCTGTCGCCTTTGTCTCCAAACCAAGCTTATTAGTGGGTATACAACAATAACTGCCATTGTGTTGTTTTGTTACACCTGTTTCCGCGGCTTAGGAAGGCAACATACAGTATTGAAGAAAACAGGATGTTTGCACACCTGCCTGAACTAGGTGTTTTGCTAGAGCGTTGCGAGTGGTCACAGTTGGATAGATGGCCTTAATCAAAATCCCCTTTGAAGTGGGCTGGTGCTGCTGTACCTGCCAGTGGCACAGAATTGAGTGTTTTGGGCAGCCATTAGAGAGATGATAGAGGGAGGGGCTATGTCAAGAGAGAGAGAGAGAGAGAGAGACACACAGAGAGAGACACACAGAGAGAGACACACAGAGAGGGACACACAGAGAGAGACAAACAAAGAGACACACAGAGAGAGACACACACACACACACAGAGAGAGACACACACACACACACAGAGAGAGACACACACACACAGAGAGAGACACACACACACAGAGAGACACACAGAGAGAGAGACACACAGAGACACACAGAGAGAGAGACACACAGAGACACACAGAGAGAGAGACACACAGAGAGAGAGAGAGAGACACATACACAGACACAGAGGGAGAGAGAGAATTCCACAAGCTAGAGGGGTTCCCAGCATAGGCTACCTGAGTACTCTATCCATTCCCCTCACTATTCAGACATATCTATTTAAAGTCTGGAAATTGAATGTAATATGGATGTTGCACTCTTCTATGTGAGCAGGCTGTGAGATCTATAACCAAATGGGTTTTGGAGATGCTCAATTCAGACATCAAAGCAATCACTGGCACACTCTGATTTAAATCAGACAAAGTGATGTATATATTTGGCAGGGAAACCAATGGGGTCCAGTCCTTTTCATTCATCGTCTTGACTTGGTTTAAGAAATGTAAAGTTAATGAAATCTTGTCTTGTTTAAAGGTATCCTAAATGAAAGTACTATTTCTCTTCCTCTCCCTTACACTATAAGACATTTTGGAGAAGTACGCTTTGAACCGGTTGTGAAGATGTAAAAGGTTGTAAAATAAAAAACAGTTGAGCATTTCTACTTTTTATTAATGGCTGACTTGTTTTAATTTAGACTTTCATGCCCCTTCCTGGTAAAGTGGGTAAAATATGAAGCATAATTGGTCATATTTGCAATAATAGCCTCATATTACCATTCTGCCAAAAGAAACAGTTAAACACATCTTACAATCATCGGCATTTCCATAATTTTCCATAATTCAGTCGAATAATAAAAGCAGTTCAGAAATGAGTAAAAGTGAAAAGCACTTTTACTTATTGTCTTCCCCTTCGCTGACTTCAATCACCTACATCATATTCTTTAGAGTTTTTATTTTCTCCATCCTATACGATTTGATTAACTAGCTTGCGTTTTGACTTGAAAAACAGGCGTTGTGGACGAGTTCAGACGAGAAGTAATTGGCTTCCACAATGGACGGTTCTAATTCAGTTCCATTAGAACAGATGGGAGACGGCTGCACTGGAATAAGTGATTGTGTTACCACCAAGTGGCCCTTTTTATTATTTTTCAACCTTTGACTCCTTTTCGACACTTTATAAAGTCAGTTAGCTCGTTACTTGATTTATGGTTCTCCCAGTTTGTTAGTCCATTCATTAACAGAATCTTTAACGCTCAGTTCATTCAGTGTATGTTTTCAGGCTGATACTACAAATAACTTGTTCCATTAAATTGTTATTAATGCATGGAATAGCCTGAAAGGAAATTGGGATGGAGTTCAGAGCAAGGGCATAGGGTGTATGACCTTTACATGTCTCCTTTGGTGAGAGCCTTGGATGTATAGTTTGAGACCCGGTATGGGATTTGCCATGCTGGGCACTAAAGGCAATGACATTCTAATAAGAATCCACATTTGAATGCTATTGTCAAAGTACTTCCAGTTCCATCATGGAGGATAGTTTGCCTTCAACTCTTTCTGCTCGAAGCATTCTTTCCCAGAGGAACCCAGGGCAGCCCCAGACCCCAGATTGAAGGAACGGAGTGAACCGTGTAGGATCAAAGGGACGTTTAGACCAGAATCCTCAGTATGGGATTATCATACTCGTCAAGACACTGGAGGAGACCTCATAACAGGATCTCATACAGAGAGATAGGGGGAGAGGTAGAGAGAGAGACAGTGAGGTAATTTTAAGACACTTTTTTCTTTGCGATGCATTTGCTTACAGTGACTCTAAATGACCTGAAAATGTTACATTTGTCCACATCATTATGAATCATTGATCAATCAGGTCAACCAAATGTTGCGTATAAATACTAACTAGGTAGTGCTATAAATAGGTAGTGTGCTTCAAAGTACACTATTCATTACCACTAATGTATCATGTTCTCTGGTGAGGAAATATGGTCATGTGTAAAGTGAATCTTTTCTTTATTCTCTGTATATCAGTGACACGAAGCCATCTGCCATCCCGGCTCCTTCCGTATTGAAAGGACCATTCATAAGTTGTCAAAGCTGAAGTTTCTGTCATCCACCCACATGTCACCAGAGAACTGACGAGTACTGTATGTGAAAACTGAACGTCCAACATGTTCTTATGACATGACACACACACCATTTTGTATTATTACAACTTTATTACTTTGTATTTCGCACCGTTTCCTCGTGACAGTTGAAAAGACAGCAGATGCTGGATGACACATGCCTTGGTTCTTAGTTAGTGAGGAGAAAGAGCTGTGAGATGGAGTACAGAGAGAAGAGAGAGCTGATATGTAGCGAGAGAAGAGGTAGAGCAGAGAGAGGGAGGGAGATCAGAGACATAGGGAGAGGTAGAACTGAGGGACAGAGAGAGAGTGGTAGAACAGAAAGCCCGAGGTACCTGGGTAAATGGTACAGCAGAGAGAATAGCTGGAGGGGTTGGAGAGCACATTGAAAACACTCTGTATGACTAAAGAAGCCCCGACAGTGGGGCTGAGCCTCACAACCCAGCATTTGTTTGACAGGCTGGAAGACTTATCACTAAAGCCAAGGCACGGAACAACAATGACATGACTGATTTAGATGAAAGAGAAAGAAAGAGGAAAGAGGGAAACATGTTGAGAGTCTGTGTGTGTGTGTGTGCATGCATGCCTTCATGTGTTGACATTTGACAATGTATATTACTGTATATATGGATGTAATATGTTCTCATATATAATATGTTAAAAAAATGGGGCTGCAGGTAGCCTAGTGGTTAGAGCATTGGGACTAGTCCCCGAAAGGTTATAAGATCGAATCCCCGAGCTGACAAGGTAAAAGTCTGTCGTTCTGCCCCTGAACAAGGCAGTTAACCCACTGTTCCTAGGTCATCATTGAAAATAAGAATTTGTTCTCAACTGACTTGCCTAGTTAAATAAAGGTAAAAAGAAAAAAAAAATATTGTCTGACATTAGTTTTATGATACCTGCAGACATATAACTTGACATAAACGTCCTCTCACTGTCAACTGCGTTTATTTTCAGCAAACTTAACATGTGTAAATATTTGTATGAACATAACAAGATTCAAGAACTGAGACATAAACTGAACAAGTTCCACAGACATGTGACTAACATAAATGAAATAATGTGTCCCTGAACAAAGGGGGGGTCAAAATCAAAAGTAACAGTCAGTATCTGGTGTGGCCACCCGCTGCATTAAGTACTGCAGTGCATCTCCTCCTCATGGACTGCACCAGATTTTCCAGTTCTTGCTGTGAGATGTTACCCCATTCTTCAACCAAGGCACCTGCAAGTTCCCAGACATTTCTGGGGGGAATGGCCCTAGTCCTCACCCTCTGATCCAACAGGTCCCAGACGTGCTCAATGGGATTGAGATCCGGGCTCTTCGCTGGCCATGGCAGAACACTGACATTCCTGTCTTGCAGGATATCGTGCACAGAATGAGCAGTATGGCTGGTGGCATTGTCATGCTGGAGGGTCATGTCAGGATGAGCCTGCAGGAAGGGTACCATATGAGGGAGGAGGATGTCTTCCCTGTAACGCACAGCGTTGAGATTGCCTGCAATGACAACAAGCTCAGTCCGATGATGCTGTGACACACCGCCCCTGACCATAGTGTCTTAACGACCATTCCACAGGTGTATGTTCATTAATTGTTTATGGTTCATTGAACAAGAATGGGAAACAATGAAGATCTGTGAAGTTATTTGGATTTTTATGAATTTTCTTTGAAAGACGGTCCTGAAAAAGGGACTTTTCTTTTTTTGCTGAGTTTATAACTTGACATATTACTTACACTTGTGACCTTCTCTAATCGCTCCACCATCACCCTCTCTCTCTCTCAACCGTCACCCTTTCAACCGTCACCCTTTCTTTCAACCATCACCCTCTCTCTCACTCCACTGACCTGAAGATGTATTCACAACTGTTTATTTTCTTTCGGTCGCTGTTAGAGGTAGTGACAGCAGTTGGTCACACTGATGTAACCTGAGGCCTTAGGTCAGGACAACTGGTAATATCTGGAGTGGGTGGTTAGTTAGCAGACCTGGGTTCAAATAAAATGTGAAATCTTTCAAACGCTTTAGCTGTGCTTGATTGGCTGGTGCATTGGAACCAATGGATTAGTCCTAGAAGTGTGAACTTCACACCCCCTCGTAATTACGACTAGGATACTTAAGACATGATGTGAACGCGACATTAGAACTGAAATGAACAGTAGGCTAAATGCTAAGTAGCAGTAGGCAAACAATAGTGCAGCAAAGCAATGTAAGGTTCAAACACATCGTTTGATAAGTAAGAAACTATAGACCAAATCAAAGTACATAGTAACAAAATACGTCAGATAATCAGGAAGAGCTTCAATCAGTGGAGTCCTGGGATGATGGCTGCCATACAACATTTGGTATGGTATTGACACGATAGTTGAGTGACCGCTCAAACAGTGGAAATTAGAGGTCAACCGATTATGACTTTTTAATGCCGATACCGATAATTGGAGGACCAAAAAAAGTCGATACCGATTAATTGGCCAATTTTTATATACACTGCTCAAAAAAATAAAGGGAACACTTAAACAACACAATGTAACTCCAAGTCAATCACACTTCTGTGAAATCAAACTGTCCACTTAGGAAGCAACACTGATTGACAATAAATTTCACATGCTGTTGTGCAAATGGAATAGACAAAAGGTGGAAATTATAGGCAATTAGTAAGACACCCCCAAAAAAGGAATGGTTCTGCAGGTGGTGACCACACACCACTTCTCAGTTCCTATGCTTCCTGGCTGATGTTTTGGTCACTTTTGAATGCTGGCGGTGCTCTCACTCTAGTGGTAGCATGAGACGGAGTCTACAACCCACACAAGTGGCTCAGGTAGTGCAGCTCATCCAGAATGGCACATCAATGCGAGCTGTGGCAAAAAGGTTTGCTGTGTCTGTCAGCGTAGTATCCAGAGCATGGAGGCGCTACCAGGAGACAGGCCAGTACATCAGGAGACGTGGAGGAGGCCGTAGGAGGGCAACAACCCAGCAGCAGGACCGCTACCTCCGCCTTTGTGCAAGCAGGTGCACTGCCAGCGCCCCGCAAAATGACCTCCAGCAGGCCACAAATGTGCATTGTTATGAAAGCTTGAAATCGGCCCTAATTAATCGGCCATGCCGATTTAATCGGTCGACCACTAATGGAAATACATGTCCTCAAAGATGGAAGCACTGTACTGTCTTTGGTCCCTCCTGATCTCACCCCCTTCCACCTACCTGCAATCATGCAACCACGGGCGCCCACTTATATCAGTGTTGATCAAATTCAACACTCATTGCCCTCCATACAAAAATTACTCACTTCGTGGTCTTATTTTCATGGACAGATTTTGGCCGCGGTAAACCCTCTTGCTTCGCCGCTTTCTTTCTGGTGTGGTGTGTGTGTCAGCCATCTTAATATGTTCAGCTGGTGACAACCTGATCCCCTAAGGTGAGCTGTCAGGTGACATGGCGGCCATCTTGGATAGGCACTTTGACCATGAACTTGGCATTTACGTGATATAATCCACAACATATACCTGAAAGGAGTTACTGTGGGGAGTGATAAGTGAGTGAATTGAGTGGTATAGAACACCTCCGATGCATTTGTACACAAACATATGAATACTGTACATAAATGCATTACCATTACCAACTCTTGTGTTTCCCACGCATAATATTTTGTTTCAGTCAATTTGGAGCCAGAGTGAGTGTTTATGCTGATTCCTCATTCTGTTGGAGTTGTTGTAAGTGTTCCTTTGCTGTTGCACAACCCATATATTACAAAGCAGTCTGCTAGGATAAGTGAGTGTTTGGTGATTGCTGCGGGAAACCTTTTGATCCTCATTCTGTCATAGTTATTACAATCATCATTATTTTCCACAGCTACAAACAGCTTTGCCTGGTTTGGGTTGAGGGGCCAAGTGTGTGTGCGTGTGTGTGTGTGCGCGTGTTTGGGGCGCTGGGAGTGTCGGTGTGTGTGTGTGTGTGTGTGCGTGTCCGTGTGTGCGTGTGACTAGTTTCTACTTCTTTGAAAAGTGACTTAATGAGCATCAAACACAAACTGTGAAAACTCTACCAGCCCATTAATCAAATCTGTTTTACCATCATAAAGCACAAACACATGCACACACACTCTCTCACTCACTCACTCACACCTCCAGATATACTGCAGCAAAGCATACAGCCACATCAGAAGAGTAATCTACCTTTCTACAAAGCCTCTGAGAGAGCACTTGAATGCGTATGCCGCTAGCTTCTGTCCTGTGTGTGTGCACGTGTGTGTGTGTTTGCAAGTTTTATGTTTGCACGTGTGTGTTTGCGAGTGTGTGTGCGTTTCATCCCTTCCTGCTGTATTCAGCTCTAGCCCCTCCACGCCAACTCAAACCCCGGAAACAACTGGATGACCAACACACAACCTCCGCCATACAACACCACAAAATACAATCATTACAAAACGCTCTCTACTGTACAGTAGAACAATAGCTGGTGTGGAACCATAGGGGAATGCATTAGCCATTAGCCATGCTGTCAGCTCCCAACTGCAGTGGAGTGGGCAGTGACTGTCTGTAGCGCATTCTTGGGGAATGCGTATGGGGCATGTTATTTGAATTACTACTCCCACGTAGTATTAGCATATTGTGTTAAAGACAAATAAACAGTTCCCTATTGGTTCAGGGGAGGATATGTACTTATAATGGGATTAATGCGGCTGGGGCTAAATCATTTGCAGTAGAGAGAGAGGACAGTGAGAGGAGAGAGTGAGAGAGAGAGAGAAAAAAAAGTGGTGGGGAGGGAGAGGGGATACCTAGTCAGTTGTACAACTGAAAGCAACTGAAATGTGTCTTCTGCATTTAACACAACCCCTCTGAATCAGAGAGGTGCGGAGGGCTGCCTTAATCTACATCCTTGTCTCCGGTGCACGGGGAACAGTGGGTTAACTGCCTTGCTCAGGGGCAGAACGACAGATTTTTACCTTGTCAGCTCGGGGATTCGATCCAGCAACCTTACAACAATGCCAGGGATGCAGACAATGACGAGAACACCATGAAAGTTACAAAAGTGCCTCACATACAGTATAACTGTAACACCTTACTTGAAGATGTCTGTCAAAATTCTGCTCTCAGACTGACACAACATCTGTATTGTCTTATGATACATTTTCGATTTGACTGTGATGTTAATGCTTCTGAGGCAATTATTGCTTTGATAGAGGAGAAGATGGATTCTGCTTTGATTTTATATTACCTTGCCCACCTCTTCTCTTCTCATCAATACACACACACACACACACACACACACACACACACACACACACACACACACACACACACACACACACACACACACACACACACACACACACACACACACACACACACACACCAGGAGTACATTCTCATGGCTCTCAAAGACACCTGTGATTACTATCAGAAGAGCTGAAGGCTTCCTAATCAGCTGTCCATCACTCTACTCTGTGAGTGCTAGACCTGATCAAACGCTGCCAGTCTAATTCACCTCTGAAACTGAATGAGCTCTCTGAATCAGAGGCCATAGTTCCAACCCTCTTGCTCCTTCACTCATTTACTCTCGCTCTCTTTTCCTCCCTTGTTCTCTCCCTGCTGCCGAGCTAACACTCATATCAATCCTCCAGAGGAAATGGCAGACATGAGTCGTTCCATGTCATTTCAGCAAGCCATGACACCCACCATCTCAGATTGTTCTGAAATTCTTTCTGTAGTTAGAAACAGGTAAGATTGGCATTCCTGAAACATTCTATTGTTGAAATTAAGTTTTATCTCAGGGAAATTAAGCTCATTGTTTGCACCCTAATTGGCCCTTTTAATTTCTAGGATTCAGATAATATTCCAGAAATATATTACCCAACATCCAATTTGGACCAAACATCTTCCTACTAATGAATAAGACATGTGGAATCCCCCAAAAATGTCCAAAGCAACACATGGACCCCCCCACACCCTGTGCCAATCCCACCCCAAAAAACAGTATACAGAATACGTTCAGTATAATCAGAAATAATTTAAACATTACAGTTATGAAACATAGCTTGTCCAAAAAAAGTATGGGGTTAATTGAACCGTGGGTTAGGGTAAGTTAAGCCACTTACACATTTCTGTATTCAACACAATCACAATTGCTTTTTGTAAAGCATATTTTAACACCAGCTTAACACCTAACTAAAGCTGTAAACACTTTTAACATAGGCCAGGCCCTGTTCTTACCTCATATTTCAGCGACAATAGAATGCAACTTTATTGCCCATCCAGGATGGAACTGTTTATTTGGCATCACCTTCCATTAAACTTCTTATGGCTGCAATCCCGTTAACGGGATCGATATGACAACAGCCAGTGAAAGTGCATGGCGCCAAATTCAAACAACAGAAATCTCATAATTAAAATTCCTCAAACATACATGTATCTTATACCATTTTAAAGGTAATCTTGTTGTTAATCCCACCAAAGTGTCCGATTTCAAATAGGCTTTTCAGCGAAAGCACCACAAACGATTATGTTAGGTCACCGCAAAATCACAGACAAACACAGTCATTTTCCCAGCCAAAGACAGGAGTCACAAAAGGCAGAAATAGAGATAAAATGAATCACTAACCTTTGATGATCTTCATCAGATGACACTCATAGGACTTAATGTTACACAATACATATATGTTTTGTTCGATGAAGTTAATATTTATATACAAAAACCTCAGTTTACATTGGCGCCATGTTCAGAAATGCCTCCAAAATATCCGGAGAAATTGCAGAGAGCCACGTCAAATAACATAAATACTCATCATAAACTTTGATGAAAGATACATGTTTTACATAGAATTAAAGATACTCTTGTTCTTAATGCAATCGCTGTGTCAAATTTCAAAAAGCTTTACGGCAAAACACAATATTCAATCATCTGAAAACAGCGTTCAGCCACAAAAGCAAGCCATACAGTTACCCTCCAAATTGTGCAGTCAACAAAACTCATAAAAAGCATTATAAATCTTCACTTACCTTTGCTGATCTTCGTCGGAATGCACACCCAGGACTCCCACTTCCACAAGAAATGTTCGTTTTGTTCGGTAATGTCCATCATTTATGTCCAAATAGCTATTTCTGTTAGCGTGTTTGGTAAACAAATCCAACGTCAGGGAAGCGCGTTCACTAAAAGCTGACCAAATGTCCAAAAGTTCCGTAACAGTCAGTAGAAACATGTCAAACGATGTATTGAGTCAATCTTTAGAATGTTTTTAACATAAATCTTGAATAACGTTCCAACCGGAGAATTACATTGACTTCAGATGAGCGATGGAACAGAGCTCCCTCTCATGTGAACGCGCATGGTCAAAGCATGGTCAGGTCATGGCAGACCTGACTAATTCCCCTCTCATTCGGCCCCCCTTTCACAGTAGAGGCATCTGACAAGGTTCTGCAGATTGTTGACATCTAGTGGAAGCCGTAGGAAGTGCAAACTCATTCAATAGGATTCAATAGGATATTGGTTGAAAATCGACCAGCCTCAGAATTCCCACTTCCTGTTTGGATTTCTTCTCAGGTTTTTGCCTGCCATATGAGTTCTGTTATACTCACAGACATCATTCAAACAGTTTTAGAAACTTCAGAGTGTTTTCTATCCAATATGAATAATAATATGCATATATTAGCAACTGAGACTGAGGAGCAGGCAGTTTACTATGAGCACCTCTGCACCTTTCATCCAAGCTACTCAATACTGCCCCTGCAGCCATAAGAAGTTTAAAAGGACCACATACAAATACATTCTCACATCATACACATTTAAACGATCATGTTGCATACACTAACAATATAGAGGACATTAATACATTCACTCACAACCGGCAGCTGTTCCAACTGCACTGGATAGATAAGAACATATACTGATACAATTTACTTTGCATTTAGTAGTCCAACAGCACATGGAACGAATAAATGTTTGAACACGTTCTTCTTGGCCATGGGCATACTGAAGCGCCGGCCAGAGGGAAGCCTCTCCAACTGAGGGTGCATTGCATTACCCCTGGAGAGAAAACACTTCAATTTGCTCAACTTGCCATTGGCTCAACTTACCCCAAGGCAAACGTTTTGACTATAGCAGCCTACACAGCCACAAGGATGCACTTTCATGCTAGGTTCATATGGAAGCTTAGACCTCATATGGAAGGTTAGAGACCCCAACTGATGTATAGAACGATCTTAAAATGATCAACTTTGGTTTAGATACAAGCATCATGAAACCTCTAACACAATAAATTAATTTGACTTGGTGGAAATCCGTTTTTTCAACCTAACTTGCTTACCACTTTTTCCATGTGGTTTCTTCCTTCACAGGCTCCATGAAATGATGAACTCTTCCTAAATATTTGGTCAAATAATACATTTTGTGTATGGTTTTCTAGAAACAAGGGTGGCTCAATTAAACCCTTTGGCTCAACTTACTGAATATGGGATATCTAGTCAGTTGTACTGACCCCACTCTCCCCTAGTGTTTTTCAATTCTAATGCTTTTGGGTTGCATTGGGTTTAATGGTAAATGTCCAGTGTTTCTCCTACATGCATTTAGTAGTGGCACACTGCCACTGCTAAATTGTGGCCACCACAATTTATACATGTAGATGTATAGATTCCCCTGGAAGATCCCCCTCCCCCGCAAGAATACATTGATTACTAATCACAAGACATATAGAGCTGTTTCCTGATAATTGTATTTTTAATTTTACATTTCATTTTACTTTTTAAAATATTAAGTGGTAGATCGGCTTTAATATTGCATATAGATTGTGGATTCCATCAAAGTAATTGTCTGCATCATTTCCAATCCCCCATATATATTTTTGGGGTAAATATATATATATTATTTTAAACATATATATTTTTAAATACATTTTCCTTTATTCTTTTTCCCTAACCCTACCACCCCTCCCTTAGTTGGTGTAAACTAATGGACAACAATACTTAAGCTTCCACTTCCATCTTATACATTCTTCATATTACATACATTTCACGGACAGTATATTTTACATAAGTTATCTTTTGTTTGTTTTTCGTCCCAGCCTTCAGCTACCCTTAACCCCTCCCATCTACAGTTGAAGTCGAAAGTTTACATACGCGTTAGCCAAATACATTTCAACTCAGTTTTTCACAATTCATGACATTTATGCCTAGTAAAAATTCCCTGTCTTAGGTCAGATAGGATCACCACTTTATTTTAAGAATGTGAAATGTCAGAATAATAGTAGAGAGAATGATTCATTTCAGCTTTTGTTTCTTTCATCACATTCCCAGTAGGTCAGAAGTGTACATACATTCAATTAGTATTTGGTAGCAATGCCTTTACATTGTTTAACTTGGGTCAAACATTTCGGGTAGCCTTCCACAATTTTGGCCCATTCCTCCTGACAGAGCTGGTGTAACCGAGTCAGGTTTGTAGGCCTCCTTGCTCGCACATACTTTTTCAATTCTGCCCACAAATGTTCTATAGGATTGAGGTCAGGGGTTTGTGATGGACACTCCAGTACCTTGACTTTGTTGTCCTTAAGCCATTTTGCCACAACTTTGGAAGTATGCTTGGGGTCAATGTCCATTTGGAAGACCCATTTGCGACCAAGCTTTAACTTCCTGACTGATGTCTTGAGATGTTGCTTCAATATATCCACATAATTTTTTAATTTTAACACAACATGATGCTGCCACCCCCGTGCTTCACGATTGGGATGTTGTTCTTTGGCTTGCAAGCCTCCCTATTTTTCCTCCAAACATAATGATGGTCATTATGGCCAAACAGTTCTATTTTTGTTTCATCAGACCAGAGGATATTTCTCCAAAAAGTATGATCTTTGTCCCCATGTGCAATTGCAAACCGTAGTCTGGCTTTTTTATGGCAGTTTTGGAGCAGTGGCTTCTTCCTTGCTGAGCGGCCTTTCAGGTTATGTCAATATAGGACTCGTTTCACTGTGGATATAGATACTTTTGTTTCCTCCAGCATCTTCACAAGGTCCTTTGCTGTTGTTCTGGGATTGATTTGCACTTTTCACACTAAAGTACGTTCATCTCTAGGAGACAGAACGCATCTCCTTCCTGAGCGGTATGACGGCTGCGTGGTCCCATGGTGTTTATACCTGCATACGATTGTTTGTACAGATGAACGTGGTACCTTCAGGCGTTTGGAAATTGCTCCCAAGGATGAGGTCTTTGCTGATTTCTTTTGATTTTCCCATGATGTCAAGCAAAGAGGCACTGAATTTGAAGGTAGGCCTTGAAATACATTCACAAGTACACCTCCAATTGACTCAAATGATGTCAATTAGCCTATCAGAAGCTTCTAAAGCCATGACATCATTTTCTGGAATTTTCCAAGCTGTTTAAAGGCACAGTCAACTTAGTGTATGTAAACTTCTGACCCACTGGAATTGTGATACAGTGAATTATAAGTGAAATAATCTGTCTGTAAACAATTGTTGGAAAAATTACTCTGTCATGCACAAAGTAGATGTCATAACCGACTTGCCAAAACGATAGTTTGTTAACAAGAAATTTGTGAAGTGGTTGAAAAATTAGTTTTAATGACTTAAACCTAAATGTATGTAAACTTCCGACTTCAACTGTATCTCTGAAGACCATCCAGTTTTGATTTCTAGCTGCCATATATTTTTCCGCTGTGATGTTTCACAAAAGTTCTGAACCTTCCTATTCTCATAGTTTGTACAGATTGTAAATGAAAGATAAACATCTTTGCTAAGAGTATTATTATAGTATTGATCGGTTGACTATGACTTACCAAATCACCCAGCATTGGTTTTTGAACAGTTAGCTCCAAGTAAATATTGCATTTTTTCAGCCATTCCTGAACCTGCAACCAAAAACAGGCTAAATATGGGCAGTACCAAAGCAAGTGATCAAATTATCTCTTCGCTGCAAAATCTGCAGAGCCAGGATGGTTGTATCCCCCATATATGCAGTGGCTTGCGAAAGTATTCACTCCCCTTGGCATTTTTCCTATTTTGTTGCCTTACAACCTGGAATTAAAATAATTTTTTTGGGGGTTGTATCGTTTGATTTACACAACATGCCTACCACTTTGAAGATGCTAAATATTTTTTATTGTGAAACAAACAAGAAATACGACAAAAAAAACAGAAAACTTGAGTATAACTATTCAGCCCCCCCCCCCCCTCCAAAAGTCAATACTTTGTAGAGCCACCTTTTGCAGCAATTACAGCTGCAAGTCTCTTGGGGTATGTCTCTATAAGCTTGGCACATCTAGCCACTGGGATTTTTGCACATTCTTCAAAGCAAAACTGCTCCAGCTCCTTCAAGATGGAAGGGTTCCGCTGGTGTACAGCAATCTTTAAGTCATACCACAGATTCTCAATTGGATTGAGGTCTGGGCTTTGACTAGGCCATTCCAAGACATTTAAATGTTCCCCCTTAAACTACTCAAGTGTTGCTTTAGCAGTATGCTTAGGGTCATTGTCCTGCTAGAAGGTGAACCTCCGTCCCAGTCTCAAATCTCTGGAAGACTGAAACAGGTTTCCCTCAAGAATGTCCCTGTATTTAGCGCCATCCATCTATCCTTCAGTTCTGACCAGTTTTCCAGTCCCTGCCGATGAAAAATATCACCACAGCATGATTCTGCCACCACCATGTTTCAGTGTGGGGATGGTTTTCTCGGGGTGATGAGAGGTGTTGGGTTTGCGCCAGACATAGCGTTTTCGTTGATGGCCATAAAGCTACATTTTAGTCTCTGACCAGAGTACCTTCTTCCATATGTTTGGGGAGTCTCCCACATGCCTTTTGGCGAATACCAAACGTGTTTTCTTATTTTTTTCTTTAAGCAATGGCATTTTTATGGCGACTCTTCTGTAAAGCCTAGCTCTGTGGAGTGTACAGCTTAAAGTGGTCCTATGGACAGATACTCCAATCTCCACTGTGGAGGTTTTCAGCTCCTTCAGGGTTATCTTTGGTCTCTTTGTTGCCTCTTTGATTAATGCCCTCCTTGCCTGGTCTGTGAGTTTTGGTAGGCGGCCCTCTCTTGGCAGGTTTGTTGTGGTGTCATATTCTTTCCATCTTTTAGTAATGGATTTAATGGTGCTCCGTGGGATGTTCAAAGTTTCAGATATTTTTTTATAACCCAACCCTGATCTGTACTTCTTCACAACTTTTTCCCTGACCTGTTTGGAGAGGTCCTTGGTCTTCATGGTGCCGCTTACTTGGATGTGCCCCTTGCTTAGTGGTGAAGCAGACTCTGGGGCCTTTCAGAACAAGTTTATATATATACTGAGATCATGTGACAGATCATGTGACACTTAGATTGCACACAGGTAGACTTTATTTAACTAATTATGTGACTTCTGAAGGTAATTGGTTGCACCAGATCTTATTTAGGGGCTTCATAGCAAAGGGGGTGAATACATATGCACGCACCACTTTTTCGTAAAAAAAAAAATGTATATATTTTTCTAAACAAGTTTTTTTTCATTTCACTTCACCGTTTTGGACTATTTTGTGTATGTCCATTACATGAAATACAAATAAAATTAATTTAAATTACAGGTTGTAATGCAATTATTTTTTTTAAACACCAAGGGGGATGAATACATTTGCAAGGCACTGTGTAACACTCTATTCTACTAGCTCAAAGCTCAGACACCCACGCATACCCCACAAGATATGCCACGAATGGAACTCTATTCCACATCAGGTAACTGATGCAGGCAGTAGAATCAGATGGAAAAAACAATAAAAATACACCTTATGGAACAATGGGGACTGTAAAGAGACACACACACAGGCACAGACACACATACACATGATAAGACACACATGGGTTTTGTATTGTAGATATGTGATAGTAGAGTAGTGGCCACAGAGAAAACACTTTGTGTTTTGAAAAGTGTTAGGAAATGTAATGTCATGTAACATTTTAAATGTTATATAACTACCTTAATGTTGCTGTACCCAAGGAAGAGTAGCTGCTGCCTTTGCAGCAGCTAATGAATGAATACAAATACAAATATTGGTTGCAAGAATTTTGTATAATAATTTAAATAGAAAAATATTACGTTTTTAATTGGCTGTTATTTTGTGTATCAGTTCATATACCGTGTGCCATGGAATCAGTATGAATGAATGAATTATTTTATTAGGGTTGTCAACATTTTATTACCTAACCCCATTTCTCCATCAAAGTTTTGAGCTTGTAGGAATAGTCTTCATCTGAGAATTGCAAAGGGATAGCCCTCTCAGAGAGCGGCCACTTGTTGGACAATTCAAAGATAGTTTGGTTGAAGCGTTAGGTTGCTAAGACAAGGATAAACTGAATTGCTTTCATGGAGGACTGGCTTGAATTGTGAAGATGACCACACTCACTCACTCACTCACTCACTCACTCACTCACTCACTCACTCACTCACTCACTCACTCACTCACTCACTCACTCACTCACTCACTCACTCACTCACTCACTCACTCACTCACTCACTCACTCACTCACTCACTCACTCACTCACTCACTCACTCACACACACACACACACACACACACACACACACACACACACACACACACACACACACACACACACACACACACACACACACTGCCAGATAACTTTTTTACATCTACAAAACATGTTTCTTCTCCCCTTGCCCCTTCACCACCATATGAAAACTGAGGCAATTGACCATGATCTGCAGCAGAGGGGGCTATAGGAGGACAGGCTCATTGGAAGGGCCGGAATGGAATTAATGGAACGGTATCAAACACACCACACATATGGAAATCGCATGTTTGACTCCGTTCCATTATTCCATTCTAGCCATTACAATGAGCCCGTCCTTCTACAGCTCCTCTCACCAGCCTCCTCTGATCTGCAGTATCAGTGAAGAGGTTGATGGTTTGTGAGCAGATCTGTCTCGTTTCTCTTTCTTTCCTTCTTCTTTTCTTCTGCTGCAGTCTTGTAACTGTCATGTAGGATTTTGAACCACTAGTACACACGCCAGATCAGCCAAATCATTGCCCTCTTCCAAGAGTGTTCGGGGACAGCTGTGTATGTGTGTGCCTGTGTGCGCGCATGTGTGTGCTGACACAGCCCAGTGAGTCCACCTGCAGTAAGGCACCTCGGAATAAACAAGGCCAGTGTGTTCTGAGAATGATGTATCTCCCAGGGATGTTTTTGCTTGTCCTACAGGATGCCTTATTAGCCACACTGAAATTCAACATCACCCAGGGAGGTTTTTGGTTGTCCTACAGGATGCCTTATTGGGCCACACTGAAATTCAACATCACCCAGGGAGGTTTTTGGTTGTCCTACAGGATGCCTTATTGGGCCACACTGAAATTCAACATCACCCAGGGAGGTTTTTGGTTGTCCTACAGGATGCCTTATTAGCCACACTGAAATTCAACATCACCCAGGGAGGTTTTTGGTTGTCCTACAGGATGCCTTATTGGGCCACACTGAAATTCAACATCACCCAGGGAGGTTTTTGGTTGTCCTACAGGATGCCTTATTGGGCCACACTGAAATTCAACATCACCCAGGGAGATATTTGGTTGTCCCACAGAATGCTTTATTGGGCCACACTGAAACTCAACTAATTAGATGAAAAGGAGCTGCCACAAGAGACTTGGACTTGGTCACCAATAAAATCAACCAAATCAACTAAATGACCTATTCTGGCAACAATGAAAATCAAATCAAATTTACTTATAAAGCCCTTCTTACATCAGCTGATATCTCAAAGTGCTGTACAGAAACCCAGCCTAAAACCCCAAACAGCAAGCAATGCAGGTGTAGAAGCACGGTGGCTAGGAAAAACTCCCTAGAAAGGCCAGAACCTAGGAAGAAACCTAGAGAGGAACCAGGTTATGAGGGGTGGTCAGTCCTCTTCTGGCTGTGCCGGGTGGAGATTATAACAGAACATGGCCAAGATGTTCAAATGTTCATAGATGACCAGCAGGGTCAAATAATAATAATCACAGTGGTTGTCGAGGGTGCAACAGGTCAGCACCTCAGGAGTAAATGTCAGTTGGCTTTTCATAGCCGATCATTCAGAGTATCTCTACCGCTCCTGCTGTCTCTAGAGAGTTGAAACCAGCAGGTCTGGGACAGGTAGCACGTCTGGTGAACAGGTACGGGTTCCATAGCCGCAGGCAGAACAGTTGAAACTGGAGCAGCAGCACGGCCAGATGGACTGGGGACAGCAAGGAGTCATCAGGCCAGGTAGTCCTGAGGCATGGTCCTAGGGCTCAGGTCCTCCGAGAGAGAGAAAGAAAGAGAGAATTAGAGAGAGCATACTTAAATTCACACAGGACACCGGATAAGACAGGAGAAATACTCCAGATATAACAGACTAACCCTAGCCCCCCGACACATAAACTACCGCAGCATAAATACTGGAGGCAGAGATAGGAGGGGTCGAGAGACACTGGCCCCATCCGACGATACCACCGGACAGGGCCAAACAGGCAGGATATAACCCCACCCACTTTGCCAAAGCACAGCCCCCACACCACTAGAGGGATATCTTCAACCACCAACTTACTATCCTGAGACAAGGCCGAGTATAGCCCACAAAGATCTCTGCCACGGCACAACCCAAGGGGGGGCGCCAACCCAGACAGGAAGATAACGTCAGTGACTCAACCCACTCAAGTGACGCACCCCTCCTAGGGACGGCATGGAAGAGCACCAGTAAGCCAGTGACTCAGCCCCTGTAATAGGGTTAGAGGCAGAGAATCCCAGTGGAGAGAGGGGAACCGGCCAGGCAGAGACAGCATGGGCGGTTTGTTGCTCCAGTGCCTTTCCGTTCACCTTCACACTCCTGGGCCAGACTGCATGGAAGTACTCAGTTTGAATACTCACATTTATGTTAATTTCAGTTCCCAGAATATACGATTAAGCACATATACACTTATCTCTGTGTGTTGGTACATTAGTCCTGCTAGGTAGATGACTCTGTTTGCTCTGCCAGTGTAGACACTCCAGATGGTGACTCGCCTTGATGCTGCTCCGGTCTGAAGTGTGTGTGGGCGGGAGACACGAAAGCATCCCGGGCTGTGTGCGCGTGTGTGTTACACCATGTGTCATCAAGGAAGAATCAAAGCACAGTAAACGAGACAGTTTAGCTTCTCATTCTCTTTACCCCAGTAGACGGACAGAAAGATAGTTCTAAGAAAGGAGGTTACGTCACCTCAGTGGTAGAGCTACATCGAGTGCTGTTAGAGGATGATCGTTCATCCCAAGGCAGCAGGTCTTGCCATGGCGTGGCAGCACAGGGGTGTGAAGACGGGTGTGTTTCCAAGCTGTGTGACTGTGGAGCGGTGTCGATCCAGATGGTGTGATCAAACCCACCGCGCCACCTCAATGGCCCCAGCAACGCTATTGATGTGTGTGTGCGTGTGTGTGAACTAAATTAATCTGGAGTGTGTTTGAACCATAATGAGGGGTGACATTTTTAATTGAACACTTCTCTACTCACTCACCTCATGAATGATTTCCTTGCTCGCTCTTTTAACTAGGGGCAATTCCATGGTAATGTTATTTACGCTGAGACTCAGATTTTTCCCTTTAAAATGTATACCTAACTGTAATGAACACGAGGGGAGACAGAGAGCTGGGTTCAAGCGCAGGGCGCAGCAGGTGTTTATTGCAAAGGACCACAGGAGGCAGGTAGGTAGCTGTGTCCAGGGGCAGGCAGAAGGTCATACACAGGGGGTCCAAAAGGGGAACAGTACAGGCCGGGAAAAGGCTAGTAACATAGTCCGGGAGATCAGGCAATGGGTAGATAACAGGAAATTGGATAGGCTAAAGTACAGGCAGGGAATATACAAAAGACGTCGTTAGTGAGGCAGGCAAAAACTATCACAAACGGGAGGAGTAACAGCACTCTGAAAGACATGTATCACAAAACAAACAATACCTCACAGTGAGGGGTGCAAAGAACTGAACTAAATAGTGTGTGATAATGACATACAGGTGTGTAGAATTCAGGTGATTGGCACCTGGAGAGTGAGCTGCGTTCAAGGGATCTAGGTGTTTGAGAGTGTGGGCTGGAAAGTGAGCTGCGTTCAGGGGATCTAGGTGTTTCTGGGTGTGAGTTGGAAGCAGACGTTACAACAAAATCCATTGATTTCAAAGTTCAGCCATACACTCTATGCACTACTACTTTTAACAATTTCCACTGAACATTTAGCAAAAACACATTTACAGGAAGAACTGTGAAGATACAACGTTTGGTAACCGAGGAAGATTGGTAACAGAATTACGGTACAGTAATCCTCAGTTGTATTCTGTTACCAAACTTTGCGTCTGCGTACTTTTTCCAGTAAAAGTGTATTCATTTATTTACTATACTGTGAAATTGTTCAAAGTAGTCATTGTGCATAGAGTTGTATGGTTTGTTAAACGTTTAAATAAATCGTTTTTGTTTGGCATAGTTTAAATTGAAAGTCTCCGTTGCCCTGGAATTGCCCACAGGCTTCTCTTTGTCTTTTAACCAGGCTTACGTTCATTAACTTAATGCTTGTTCCGTTATGCATAAAGCCAACACTTCCTCTACTGTGACGGGAGGTGTCCGCCATTTACATAAATGACAGGAAATATGTTTGACCTGAAGACGGATGTAATAGCACCTGGCAGTCAACTATTCCTGTCTGTCAGACTCAGAAAAAACCCAAACTTGACATAGTTTTTTTGTCAGAGACTGCAGATTGTCTTAGTTGCTCAGATGCAGAATGATCTATGTCCATGCTGTACTTGTCTCAGAAGAAGTATGAAGAGAGAGGAGAATGGTACATGACTTGGGTTTGGATGAAGGGGAGGGTGGGAAGAGAGGAAAATGGAAGATATATTCGTTTTACGGCTGTACTGCAGCTGCATAGCACACCTGTCCATGAAGGGATTTACTCTTCAATGTACAGGAGGACATATTGTCCAACTGAATCTTTTGAGTACCATTTACTTCCCGTTTTGTGTTCTAATGAATTAGGATATAATTCCTTGAGGAACTCAGTGTAATGCAGTTTAACATATATGTTTAATATGTGCCAAGACTAAAAGACAGATAGAGAGAGTAAAAGGCTGAGAGAGCAAGAGAGGTAGAAAGGGTAAAGGAAGATTTAAAAAAATACATACTTCAGATATGTTATGAGAGAGATATGGAGAGACATACAGAGTGGATTGGACCTTGAATCAGGCTGGCTTTCTACTGCAAAAAGGTGATAGGCATTTGAAATTGAAATCCAGGGATCGGCTCAGAGCACGTAGATAGCACACACTGGCCTTAAAGACCACACCGTTAAACTATTGGTATGTCTAACCTACACACATATACACACACACGCATGCAGGCATGCATTTACGCACGCACGCACGCACGCATTTACGCACGCACGCAAACACACACACACACACACACACACACACACACACACACACACACACACACACACACACACACACACACACACACACGATAACAATAACAGACACACACGATAACAATAACAGACACACACCTCTGAAACTCTTACCCGCGATCACATGTTTTCCCTCTGCAAATGAGGTAGGTGCACTTGAGTAGAATAATCAGGAGCGGCCTTTACGAACCTCCACTCTGCGCAACTTTAAGCCACATATCATGATTACAGAGTGTCAGAGGGCTGATCAAGACAAACCATGGCACCATCCATCTTGATGTGACGCTTTGATCCCAAGCGCCGTGGTAAATTGAGCTTGACGGCTCCTCGCTAACCAGTTCCCCTCCTCTCTTAGATGTTGTCAGATCTACTGACACATGGTCTCTGTGCTTGTTTAGCATGGGTTTGTGCTGTCGGGGATGTGTCCAATTACCAATTAGCTTGCCACTGTCCATGCCACTGTTTTTTATTTCCGTAGACAAATGGCACAGGAAGGCGCTGTGATGTCAGGTTTGGGGAAATTCTGTGGAAAGGTTGTTTGGTGTGGTTCCTGTGGAGGACAGATCCATGGTTGAACCAAAGCCAATAGACACACCATCATAAAAAACAGAACTTCCTTAATTACTTAAGTATTCAGACCCTTTGCTATGAGATTCGAAATTGAGCTCAGGTGCATCCTGCTTCCATTGATCATCCTTGAGATGTTTTTACAACTTTATTGGAGTCCACCTGTGGTAAGTTCAATTGATTGGACGTGATTTGGAAAGGCACACACCTGTCTATATAACGTCTCACAGTTGACAGTGCACGTCAGAGCAAAAACCAAGTCATGAGGTCAAAGGAATTGTCTGTTGAGCTGCGAGACAGCATTGTGTCAAGGCACAGATCTGGGGAAGGGTACCAAAACATTTCTGCAGCAATGAAGATACCCAAGAACACAGTGGCCTCCATCATTCTTAAATGGAAGAAGTTTGCAACCACCAAGACTCTTCCTAGAGCTGGCCACCTGGCTAAACTGAGCAATCGTGGGAGAAGGGCCTTGGTCAGGGAGGTGACCAAGAACCCGATGGTTCTGACAGAGCTCTAGAGTTCCTCTGTGGAGATCGGAGAAACTTCCAGAAGGACAACCATCTCTGCACCTAAAGACTCTCAGACCATAAGTAACAAGATTCTCTGGTCTGATGAAACCAAAATTTTACTCTTTGGCCTTTATGCCAAGCGTCATGTCTGGAGGAAACCTTGCACCATCGCTATGGTGAAGCATGGTGGTGGCAGCATCATACTGTGGGGATGTTTTTCAGCGGCAGGGACTGGGAGATGTCAGGATCGAGGCAAAGATGAACGAAACAAAGTACAAAGAGATCCTTGATGAAAACCTGCTCTAGAGTGCTCAGGTTCTCAGACTTGGGCGAATGTTCACCTTCCAACTGGACAACGACACTAAGCACACAGCCAAGACAACGCAGGATGGCTTCGGGACTAGTCTCTGAATATCTTGAGTGGCCCAGCCAGAGCTCGGACTTCAATCCGATCGAACATCTCTGGAGAGACCTGAAACTAGCTGTGCAGCGACGCTCTCCATCCAATCTGACAGAGCTTGAGAGGATCTACAGAGAAGAGTGGGAGAATCTCCCCAAATACAGTGTTGCCAAGCTTGTAGCCTTGAGACTTGAGGCTGTCATCGCTGCCAAAGGGGCTTCAACAAAGTACTGAGTAAAGGGTCTGAATACTTATGTAAATGTACTATATATATATATATATATATATATATATATATATATATATATTTTTTTTAGAATATGTCAAAAATGTCTAAAAACCTGTTTTTGCTTTGTCGTTATGGGGTATTGTGTGTAGATTGATGTGGAAAAATAACAACTATAACGTAAGAAATGTGTAAAAAGCCAAGGGGTCTGAATACCTTCCGAAGGCACTGTAAGAACCAGTCAGACCAGTTCCAAATTTAATCGTAGAGTGACAGCTTGTGATGTTTTGTTACTGGTGGTCAATACCAAGGTCAATACGAATCGTTAGTAAAGATGGTGCTGTTTATTTTATAACACAGTATTGCTGTTTTTATGCTTCTTGGTTATAAATAGGTAGTATGTGATTGTCAAGTAATTCCTGAATAGATTGACTTCATACGAAGAGAGAAGAAAGGATATGTCTCAATACATCTGTGTTGTGCAAACTGCAGGAAGTAAGATAACGGTCACTTTGTACGTTGATGTGTAAAGGCCTGTGTGTTGTGTATAAATACATGTTCATTTCCAAAGAGAGCTCTCAAGTTACCAGTCAGATAACATATACTGGGGTATCATCCTGGGATTCAGGCGATGAAGTCACCTATACAATGTGTTCATTAATAGATGCCGTGTAATAATCTCTCCTAATCCTGCTATAATCCACACGGATATATCCACAATAGTTCAATATTTCCCCCTTATTTTTATTCCCATGCTAATCTGAGGAATGTGGGCAGATGCTTGTATCACATTAACTCCTCTCATTATCACGTTTCTGCTGTGCATCACCTGCTACTATTCAGAAAGGTGCATTGTTTTTCAAAGTAGAATGTTTTGTCGTCGAAGACGGGGAGAAAATACACTCAGTTTAGTTATCGGGATAAGTCTTAGTGATGGTTTTTTATCTTATTAAAAGTGTATAAAATCGGCATGCTATCAGACCGTCACGAGGGTAGATTTTGTAGCCCGGAGGGTTGATTTGCAGTGGAAAACTACAAACGTGGGCCTCCCGGGTGGCGCAGTGGTCTAGGGCACTGCATCGCAGTGCTAACTGCGCCACCAGAGTCTCTGGGTTCGCGCCCAGGCTCTGTCGCAGCCGGCCGCGACCGGGAGGTCCGTGGGGCGACGCACAATTGGCATAGCGTCGTCCGGGTTAGGGAGGGTTTGGCCGGTAGGGATATCCTTGTCTCATCGCGCTCCAGCGACTCCTGTGGCGCGCCAACCAAGGGGGCCAGGTACACGGTGTTTCCTCCGACACATTGGTGCGGCTGGCTTCCGGGTTGGAGGCGCGCTGTGTTAAGAAGCAGTACGGCTGGTTGGGTTGTGCTTCGGAGGACGCATGGCTTTCGACCTTCGTCTCTCCCGAGCCCGTACGGGAGTTGTAGCGATGAGACAAGGTAGTAATTACTAGCGATTGGATACCACGAAAATTGGGGAGAAAATGGGATAAAAAAAAAAAAAAAAAAAAAGAAAACTACAAACGTACCACCCTCCGATTTAACGGTGGAACGTTCCGCTCTCAAGGTGTGTGTTTTGGATAATGGCCTTTGTAGCTGTAGGGAGGAGTGAATAATTAGCTTGTTTCTTACTGACACTTTATCCGCGCTGCAAATGCAATTGGAATGTGGTTGTGACAGTGGCTGTGGGAAAGAAACTATCCCCCATTTTAGCTCCAAACATTCCATGACTTAACATTCACATTTTCATACCTCTGGAAATCAGAACATTCTCTATCAACACAACAATGGTTGAACGAGGTGATGTCATGTAAGAACAATTCTTCAAGGCCATGTGTATCTGTCACCAGGATTCTAATGGTGCCAGGCACTCAGGCCACTTTCCCTTGTCAGCAAATATGTAGAATGTGAGAGGTCAAAGAAGGGACAGACAACAGTGTTACTCCCAATGGGACAAAATGGCTGAGCCAGCCTTATCTCATATGTTGCTTTCTTCTTCCAACACTTGTCTATTGTGGACACTGAGTTCAATCTGATCAGGCTGTTTCGTTTTAGATTAGATGACATAAGGTTGAATGTCAGAATTTTTATATAATAAAACCATATTGGTTTCAGTTGAGGTGCCAAATATACCGCTCAACTTATTCACACAGCATATTGTGTGAAGTTGGTTATACATGTGTTCTGTAGTGGTCAGTATAATATCCAATGCCCAGTCAAAACCCTCAGCATAGTGAATCTTGGGCGGAAGGCAGCCTAGCGGTTAGAGCGTTAGGCCACTAACTGGAATGGAGATACCTAGTCAGTTGCATGTGTCTTCTGCATTTAACCCAACCTCTGAATCAGAGAGGTGCGGGGGGTTGCCTTAATCGACGTCATCGGCACCCGGGGCGCAGTTGTTGTTGAGAGTCAACTGCCTTGCTTAAGGGTAGAAAAGCATATTTTTCCTCCTTGCCAGCTTGGGGATTCAAACCAGCGACCTTTCGGTTACAGGCACAACACTCTTAATCGCTAGGCTACCTGCCGCCTTGTTAAAAGTAGTCATTGTGCATAGAGAAAAGTCGCTAGTTCGGATCCTTGAGCCAACTAGGTGAAAAAGCTGTTGATATTCCCTTGAGCAAGGCACTTAACCCTAATTGCTCCAGGGTCGCTGTTGATAATAGCGTAGTATTGTGGGGGCAGCATCATGTTATGGGTATGCTTGTCACCGGCAGTGACTGGGGAGTTTATCAGGATCAAACGAAATAATGAAAGGAGCATAGCTCAGGTAAAAGGTTAGAGGAAACCCACCTCAGTCTTCTGAAAACCTAACCCTTAGAAAGAGACATTTTTATGCAAAGACACTCCAGAATTGCTTTTCAAGAGGTGTTGAGTATTTCTGGATGGTCCAGTCTCAGTCCTCACTTAAATCTGCTTGAAAATCAGAGACAAGGTTTGAATATTGCTGTCCAAACCAAATCTACTGAGCTTGAGCAATTTTGACAAAAACAATAGTAAATACAGAGTTATTGGCACTGTTGATCAGTGTTGGGATTCATTACTTGAAAAAGTTATCTATTACATATTACGCGTTACATTTAAGAAAAGTAATATTGTTACATTACAATATTACTTTGCATGAAAAGTAATATTTTACATATTATTACTCATTATTTGACCATTTTATGCTGTCCATTCAGCACCACAGAGCTCCACTATAAAAAAAATCTGAACCAATCATAGATGTCTATGTTTCACAAGTTTGGACATCAAAGTACAGCACAGTAGAACTCAGTAGAGTTACAGTACAGCACAGAACAGTAGAATATAGTTGAGTACAGTACATGTATTGTGAACCCAACTGTGGTTTGTGACTACAATGATTTCCCATTGCAGCGAATTCAATTGCAGAAATTTCTGTACCTATTTTTCAAAAATTCTGAATGACTTTTTAACAGAATTAATAATTAAATAATTAATATCAGTAAAAACACTAATTGATAGGTCTAGCTTTATTTGTTACTTTGTTACTGTGAACTTCCATTATCCTCTCTCCTCATGAGGGAGAGAAAATAGAAAATAGCTTAAAGATATGTGGGTTTTTGTAATGGAATTTCAAGGCACAAACTTAAAGAATGTATCCAAAAGTAAATACAAGTGTTGATATTAGTTGTCAGGGGTCTTTACTTCCACATTATTGTGTTTTGATGTATTTCTAATACCTTTAAAGACTTTTTCTTGTAAAGGTTTTTTAAGACCCCTTTTTCCACCTGTTTGACTAGAAATCAAAGCCTTTGCTTATTCCTAATTTTTTAGGATGGAAAATGGTTGAAATATGATTATATATGCCTTCATCTCTCCAAAATATAGACTCTTAGGTTTCATTTGTCACCCAATTTGACATACGTCCTTGACATACGTCTCATACGTCCTTGTTTATATGGACATTTTGTTAGAATATTTGGAAACATGATTTATGCAGTTTTGTTTATTATCGTAATGTGTAAAGATTTCTCATGTTTCACATATTTATGTAACATTGGCTACCAGCTTTGTGCCTTTGTGCACGACCTCCAGATGCTTTTTCAGGATTGATGTGGTGTTTCTGGACTAAGAAATCAATGCTGCCTTTGCAGAGTATGCATTTGACTAAAATGTTTTTCTCTTTCTCCTCGATTAACTCAAAATAATGGGAGCATTTCTACAAGGAAAAGGTTAGGCAAGAAAGATGTAAATGACACAGCTGCCCCCTTTCTCTGATTGTCAGCTTTACGATAGCCTATTGGAAACGAGTCAGCCTACGTCATGAATTCTGTTTTTGGATGCAAAACCCACCAATGCTGTGTGTGGCCAAAGAGCTCCTAGCAAACTCCAGGCATTTACATACATTACCTGTCAAAAGTTTGGATACTTTTGGATCCATTTTTACAATTTTCTACATTGTATAATAACAGTGAAGACATCAAAACTATGAAATAATACATATGGAATCATTTAGTATCATATGGAATCAGTTGTGTTGTGACAAGGTTGGTTTGGTATACAGGAGATAGCCCTATTTGGTAAAAGACCAAGTCCATATTTTGGCAAGAACAGCTCAAATAAACAAAGATAAATGACAGTCCATCATTACTTTAAGACATGAAGGTCAGTCAATCCAGAAAATGTCAAGAATTTTGAAAGTTTCTTCAAGTGCAGTCGCAAAAACCCTCAAGCGCTATGATGAAACTACCTCTCATGAGGACCGTCAGAGGAAAGGAAGACCGAGAGTTAGCTCTGCTGCAGAGGATAAGTTCATTAGAGTTACCAGCCTCAGAAATCAGCATTTAATTGAACCTCAGATTACATGCCAAATAAATGCTTCACAGAGTTCAAATAACAGACACATCTCAACATCAACTGTTCAGAGGAGACTGCGTGAATCAGGCCTTCATGGTTGAATTGCTGCAAATAAACCACTACTAAAGGACACCAATAAGAAGAAATTTGCTTGGGCTAAGAAACACGAGAAATGGACATTAGACTGGTGGAAATCTGTTCTTTGGTCTGATGAGTCCAAATTTGAGTCCAACCACCATGTCTTTGTGAGACGCAGACTAGGTGAACGGATCTCTGCATGTGTGGTTCCCACCGTGAAGCATGGTGTGATGGTGTGGGGGTGCTTTGCTGTCAACAGCAGTCTGTGATTTATTTAGAATTCAAGGCACTCTTAAACAGCATGGCTACCACAGCTTTCTGCAGCGCTACGCCATCCCATTTGGTTTGCACTTAGTAGGACTATCATTTGTTTTTCAACAGGACAATGCCCCAAAGCACACCTCCAGGCTGTGTAAGGGCTATTTGACCAAGAAGGATGGCGTGCTGCATCAGATGACCTGGCCTCCACAATCACCCGACCTCAGCCCGATTGGGATGGTTTGGGATGAGTTGGACTGCAGAGTGAAGGAAAAGCAGCCAACAAGTGCTCAGCATATGTGGGAACTCCTTCAAGACTGTTGGGAAAGCATTCCAGGTGACTACCTCATGAAGCTGGTTGAGAGAATGCCAAGAGTGTGCAAAGCTGTCATCACTTTTTTGCTTACTACATGATTCCATATGTGTTATTTCATAGTTTGAAAAACCCTTGAATGAGTAGGTGTGTCCAAACTTTTGACTGGTACTGTATGTTTGTGGATTTTGTGTCAAAAGAAAGATGCATATGCAGACTGTAAAATATGACTGTAAAATATGGTGGTGGATCTTTGATGTTTGTTGGGCTATTTTGCTTCCACTTGTCCTGGGGCCCTTGCGAAGGTCAACAGCATCATATACTTTACCCAGTACCAGAACATTTTAGCTAGAAACCTAGTTGCCTCTGCCAGGAGGCTGAAACTTCACCGCAAGTGGATCTTCCAGCAAGACAATGACCCCAAGCACACATCAAAATCAACATTTTGCAATGGTCATCTCAGTCTCTGGACTTGAACTCGATTTAAAACCTGTGGTTTGAATTGAAGAGGGCAGTCCATAATCGCATGTAGGGCTGACCCCATTTTAGTCGACTGGTCAATTGTTTGGTCAATAGGATGTTGGTCGACCAACATTTCTTTAGACGAGCACTAGCAAAGAAATAAATAAATAAATCATGGTGTACAAGACACCTGTCTGATTCGCACCTGTCTGAGTGGACTAATCCATTGTGGAGGCTGTGGAGATGGCACATCCATCACTCTAAGATATGTGCTACTGAAATTATTTATGGTTAAGGACAAGGGTGCAGCAGTAATAAAAATATGATTTTAGTGGTCGCTGTCCGCAGTTCTGAAACATCTGTGTGCTGTTAAATTGGAGCCTTTTCCTAGACCATGTTGCTATGTGCATAATAGCAAAGATAACCAGCATATTGGTGTTGAGAACAATGCGGCGGAGGCAGCAGCGGAGTAAAAAAAAAAAAATATATATATTTATTTTCATGAATTCACAAGTGAAATATACCAAAACACAGCTTAGCTTGTTGTTAATCCACCTATCGTGTCAGATTTTGAAAATATATGCTTTACAGCGAAAGCAATCCAAGCGTTTGTGAGTTTATCGATCACTAGACAAAACATTACGAACAGCTAGCAGCAATGTAGATTGGTCACGAAAGTTCGAAAAGCAATAAAATGAATTGCTTACCTTTGATGATCTTCGGATGTTTGCACTCACGAGACTCCCAGTTACACAATAAATGTTCCTTTTGTTCGATAAATATTATTTTTATATCCAAAAACCTCCATTTGGTTGGTGCGTTATGTTCAGAAATAAACAGGATCCAGCAGTCATGAAGGGAATTCCAAATAGTATCCGTAAAGTTCGTAGAAACATGTCAAACGTTTTTTATAATCAATCCTCAGGTTGTTTTTAACATAACTAATCGATCATATTTCAACCGGACGGTAAACTATCAATACTAGAGAGAAAGAAAATGTCGAGCAACAACTTTCGCGAGCATGAACTAATCAAAGGACACCTGGCCATCCACTGACGCGTTTTGATAAATCTCGCTCATTTTTCAGAATAAAAGCTTGAAACTATGTCTAAAGCCTGTTCACAACCTGTGGAAGCCATTGGAAAAGGAATCTGGTTGATATCCCTTTAAATGGAGGATAGGCAGGCAATGGAATAGGGGTTTTTCAAAATAAGAGCCACTTCCGGGTTGGATTTCCTCAGGTTTTCGCCTGCAAAATCAGTTCTGTTATACTCACAGACAATATTTTGACAGTTTTGGAAACTTTAGAGTGTTTTCTATCCTAATCTGTCAATTATATGCATATTCTAGCATCTGGGCCTGAGAAATAGGCCATTTACATTGGGGACGTTATTTTTCCAAACATAAAAATTCTGCCTCCTAGCGTCAAGAAGTTAAGAGATGAGAAAACAGCCCTTGCCTTATTTGTCCATGAAAAGTGACGAAAGAGGAAACCCCAACTTAATTATGTCTATAATAACATAACCTAAATGTTAAATGTGCCAGGCTTTATTAATCATCATTATATCTACAGAAATAAGACAGTTCCTGCTTCTGTTGCCTGTTTCAGTGTTTTTTTACTAGCCTACTGATTCCTTGAGCTCTAAGCCTCACACAACCACATGTAGGATAAACAATTTCACAAATTCGGCTGTATTGAATCTTTGCTATGCTGTAATAAAGGCTTTACACTTTTTTCCTGTTGTTTACACTGTTCCAAATTGTCCGGAAAATTATATTTATATTATAAATTCTATTTATACTAATATATTTATTTATATTATTTAAATAAATAAAAAATGTATTTTTGTCTCCCCTTTTTCGCCCCAATTTTGTGGTATCCAATTGTTAGTAGTTACTGTCTTGTCTCATCGCTACAACTCCCGTACGGGCTCGGGAGAGACGAAGGTCGAGAGCCATGCGTACTCCGAAACACAACCCAACCAATCCGCACTGCTTCTTAACACAGCGCGCATCCAACCCACCAATGTGTCAGAGGAAACACCGTACACCTAGCGACCTGGTTAGCGCGCACTGCGCCCGGACCCGCCACAGGAGTCGCTAGAGCGCGATGAGACAAGGATATCCCTACCGGCCAAACCCTCCCTAACTTGGACGATGCTTGCCCAATTGTGCGTCGCCCCATGGACCTCCCGGTCGCGGCCGGCTGCGACAGAGCCTGGGCTCAAACCCAGAGTCTCTGGTGGCACTATTTATAATAATATCAACCCTCCTTATTGTTATTACTATTTTTATCATTGTTATAATGAGAATGAATGTCATTATCATTAGTAGGCTTAGTATAGCAGCCTTGTATAACCCCCATCGAGCTGTAGGCCTGAGAGCGCATCCTGTTTAGTCTTAGTACTGTAACTTACTATATTTCAATACTTATATAGGCTACTGTATCAGTCAATCATTAATTTGTTCATGTCATCACACAGCATACAAGTCATTCACGATTTAAAATGCAATCTAGCATTTTTGTTTTAATATAAAATAACACAGCAACCCTTGAGTAATTAGCGAAAACAATAAATAAACCGCTACATTTTGGCAATTGCATTCACGAATGCATGCGACTGTTTTTAAGCTTTACCAAAGAATGGAATGCTTATAATTGATTTAGTGTTGCTTAAATTGTTCCAAATGGTCAGAAAAAGTATATTTCATCTAACAGCACCTGTTTGGCACACATAATATGCACGCAGTGCTTGCTCCTTACCTTGTTTTTCTTGATCGCCATTATTTACTGCAACTAGTCAAATTGATTCCAAACACGCGTTTTGAGTTTATTTGTCACATCGTCTGCATCCAATTTGTTGTGACATGTGTTAAGGTGTTCAGAGTTTGTTATAACCAATTTATTAATGTGATTATGATATGCTATAGGTCAGGCCCTATTGGTCCAATGCATGCGATACATACATACAGAGTGCAAGAGTTGAGGAAATAAGGAATATTTTTCCTAAACAAATTTGGGATTTCGGTAACATAACTTTTCAGTCAGAAATGGCTGTAATTATGTTGCAGCTTCAACAACACGGACAGCGTGATAAACGCTGTTGATGATGAGCCCGGAACGGCACAATCAAATCCATTGTGGTCGGACTCCCTCTAGTCATTTGTGTGTCTTAATTATTTCATCAAACAGTGCGCTTAAAGCATCAGACAAGCTCAGTGCATATAGTTGATTTGATGAAAACACAGAACATTTTGATAAATACACATTTTAAAATTTCAAGGAACTAGAAAGATTCTCTATGGAGGAACGGTATAAGTCCCTCCCAATGTGTTCTTCAATCTCATAAAACATTTTAGAAACATTTTATTTTTTAGCATTTTTGTAAATAAACCAAAAATCACTATGAAAATGTGGAGTAGGTTGTGTAGATCAATATGAAACAAATCCAATGTTATTCTTTTTTGGTTTAATTTTAAGGCAGCAAATTGTGAACACTGTGCAAGGGGTGTGTCGACTTTCACTAGCGACTGTATTGTATGTACGTCCTGTAACTCTCTATGGATGAAAGTCGTCTGCTTAACGACCATATTATGATCATATTACGACATTGAGTGGGTATGGGAAAGGGGCAGTCTTTAATGTTGCGCACACTGCACCCACACAGATAAGAACAGAACATCCTGCTTCCCCGCACAGTCTGACCTGCTGTGTTCTAACTCCCCATTCGCACGAGCAGAAAATCACAAAATAATAATGATTTCTCTTGGGGGGAAAAAATCCCATAAACACTATCTAATCTGGTTGTATTAGGTCCCTTGAGCGACTCTGTGTGCTTGCATTGATCTTCTCAGCAGGGAAACAAAGGTGTTGTGCTGGGCTAAGGTGTGGGAGAAAGGCTGGGCTGCATTGATTAGCACAATGGACACTGGGACAAAGGAGGCATGGTGCTTTGTTGGTGCGTTTGATGTGCTTTCCTTGCTCCATGCCAGGCTTATCTACAGGCCTGCATGACGCCAGGTGGGGCCACGTGAGGCTTGGAACCATGTTACGTTTGACATTTTTCATTATTCTTGTTCGGTTTTTCTGTGTTCCTTATAGGGACTTGCTGTTTAGCTTTTTTTTTTTACCCATTTCTGGCTTTTTCTGTCATAGTATCTGAAATGTTCTTGCTTGCTCCCTCTCTCGCCATCTTAACTCCTCCACATTTTCTGGATTGGTTGATCAGTGCAGAATAGAACCTCCCCAGACCAGTATGTAGGGTATCTAGTTTTAGGCTTTTATTTTATGCATACTACAGTTGAAGTCGGAAGTTTACATACACTTAGGTTGGAGTCATTAAAACTCGTTTTTCAACCACTCCACAAATTTCTTGTTAACAAACTATAGTTTTGGCAAGTCGGTTAGGACATCTACTTTGTGCATGATACAAGTCATTTTTCCAACAATTGTTTACAGACAGATTATTTCACTTATAATTCTCTGTATCACAATTCCAGTGGGTCAGAAGTTTACATACACTAAGTTGACTGTGCCTTTAAACAGCTTGGAAAATTCCAGAAAATGATGTCATGGCTTTAGAAGCTTCCGATAGGCTAATTGACATCATTTGAGTTAATGTACCTGTGGATGTATTTCAAGGTCTACCTTCAAACTCAGTGCCTCTTTGCTTGACATCATGAGAAAATCCAAAGAAATCAGCCAAGACCTCAGAAGAAAAATTGTCAACTTCCACAAATCTGGGTCATCCTCGGGAGCAATTTCCAAACGCCTGAAGGTACCACGTTCATCTATACAAACAATAGTACGCAAGTATAAACACCATGGGACCACGCAGCCGTCATACCGCTCAGGAAGGAGACACGTTCTGTCTCCTAGAGATGAACGTACTTTGGTGCGAAAAGTGCAAATCAACCCCAGAACAACAGCAAAGGAAACAGGCACAAATGTATCTATATCCACAGTAAAACGAGTCCTATATCGACATAACCTGAAAGGCTTCTCAGCAAGGAAGAAGCCACTGCTTCAAAACCGCCATAAAAAAGCCAGACTACGGTTTGCAACTGCACATGGGGACAAATATCGTACTTTTTGGAGAAATGTCCTCTGATCTGGTGAAACAAAAATAGAACTGTTCAGTCATAATGACCATCGTTATGTTTGGAGGAAAAAGGGGGATGCTTGCAAGTCGAAGAACACCATCCCAACCGTGAAGCACGGGGGTGGCAGCATCGTGTTGTGGGGGTGCTTTGCTGCATGAGGGACTTGTGCACTTCACAAAATAGATGGCATCATGAGGAAGAAGGAAAATTATGTGGATATATTCAAGCAACATCTCAAGACATCAGTCAGGAAGTTAAAGCTTGGTCACAAATGGGTCTTCCAAATGGACAATGAGCCTACTTCCAAAATCGTGGCAAAATGGCTTAAAGACAACAAAGTCAAGGTCGTCAAGTGGTCATCACAAAGCCCTGACCTCAATCCTATAGAAAATGTGTGGGCAGAACTGAAAAAGCGTGTACGAGCAAGGAGGCCTACAAACCCGACTCAGTTACACCAGCTCTGTCAGGAGGAATGGGCTAAAATTCACCCAACTTATTGTGGGAAGCTTGTTGAAGGCTACCCGAGACGTTTGACCCAAATTAAACATTTTAAAGGCAATGCTACCAAATACTAATTGAGTGTATGTAAACTTCTGACCCCCTGGGAATGTGGTGAAATAAATAAAAGCTTAAATAAATCATCCTCTCTACTATTATTCTGATATTTCACATTCTTAAAATAAATTGGTGATGCTAACTGACCTAAGACAAGGAATTTTTACTAGGATTAAATGTCAGGAATTGTGAAAAACTGAGTTTAAATGTATTTGGCGAAGGTGTATGGAAACTTTCGACTTTAACTGTAGATGTTAGGTTTACTGTCCATCAATCTCTCCTTATAACGCTCCCTCCTCTCTCTGTGTTTCTTTCTCTCTCTCGCTCTCTCTCACTATCTCTTTCTTTCTCCCTCTCCCAAGGCGAACTTTTTCTTCATGTTTTGCATAGCTTAATTACATAGTTTGTGAAAGAATTCTGCAATATCCTGAACAGATTCTCAGCTAGCAGTGTCTTTGTTTTTGGCCAGTTACAAATCATACCGACTGTTCACTGCTGGGTGAGCTGAAGTGTCCACTGGCACACTCAACCGTACACACATTGTTTTGCTGTATGTCTTTATTTCCTATTGAAGTGGCTGAAATCATTATATGCTCGGTGATAAATTCCTGTGTCCTTGTTAGGGCTTGAGATCACATCATGTACCAGCAAATCTAGAACTCTGAGAAACTAGACTGCACAATTTCAGGTGAAAGTAAATAAACATACTATTATTGATTTCTTTCTCCTTCCCTAGTGGCCTCTTTCTAGCTCTCTTTTCCCCATTTTTGCATCAACCTCTGTGTCTTCCTCTCTCCTACACACGCACATTCTCCCTCTCTTGATCCATCACCTCTCTCTTGTCCTCTTCTCTCTTTCACCTTGTCTGTTCCTCTGTCTCAGCGTCTTACTGTCACTCTCCCTTCCTCCTTCCCTCACGCCCTAGTTCCGAGGAGCCATGATTCAGTCACATACTGTGAGAAATTATTAGTTATTGCTGCAATGGGGCACGCACATACACAGCGATGGGAGATGGATGGAGTGGCATACCTATAACTGACTTATTCAGTTCAGGTGGGCCGTATGAATGATGTCATATATCCAAGTGAATTGAATAAATGTGAGTTTTCAACATGACTGCACAAGATGCTGTTGGGAAGAACCATACTTCATGTGTTTTTTTCTCTGTCTGCCTCTTTCTCTCTATAGATCATTCTCCTGGCACCTCTTTTCACATCTGCCTCAGTGTGTATCACTTTGTTCATTGTGTGTGTGTGTGTGTGTGTGTGTGTGTGTGTGTGTGTGTGTGTGTGTGTGTGTGTGTGTGTGTGTGTGTGTGTGTGTGTGTGTGTGTGTGTGTGTGTGTGTGTGTGTGTGTGTGTGTGCAATTCTAAGCGTTTATGTGCACATGGACTTCCAGTACTAATTAACATGCTTTGTACGCCTTAGGTGGGTAGTCTGTTCTATTAAGAAACCTAACACAACAAATTAGCTACTTCACTTGCTCAGCTTGCATCCAATGGAGACATGCTTGGTCTAGTAGTTTTGCTTGGTTTGAATATTCATTGTATTCATTCATATACTGCTGCTACTCTGTTTACTATCTATACTGGTTGCCTAGTCACTTTTAACCCTACCTACATGTACACATTACCTCAAATACCAACACTGCTGCTACTCTGTTTATTATCTATACTGGTTGCCTAGTCACTTTTAACCCTACCTACATGTACATATTACCTGAAATACCTCGTAGCCCTGCACATTGACTCACCACCGTACTCCTTGTATAGGGTGGCAGGTAGCCTAGTGGTTAGAGTGTTGGGCCAGTAACTGAAAGGTTGCTAGATCGAATCCCCGAGCTGACAAGGTAAAAATCTGTCGTTCTGCCCCTGAACAAGGCAGTTAGCCCACTGTTCCTAGGCCGTCATTGAAAATAAGAATTTGTTCTGAACTGACTTGCCTAGTTAAATAAATATTGCTTTGTTATTGATTTGATTGAGATTTTCCAGTGTAGTTGAACTGTAGTGATATATTGCATTAGCTCTCATTGAGAACCATTATAAAAAAAAGAGTTGCGATTATAGTTATTTAAGCCATCTCAGCACAATACTTCTAAGGCAATATGTAGCTGCAATAGATGATGAGACTTGACTAAAAGAGTTCAATGGCATTGAAGATATATTTATTATCTGTTCATTTAAATCCATAGAACCATCCCCTTGTCAACAGATCCATTCTGTATCAGTTGAATTCAAATAGCAGTGTAAGTAGGATTCTAATTCAAATAGGGGCCAAACACCAAATCTGATTAAGCAATTGAACATTTATGATATTGAATTGTTACTGTAATCATAATTCATTCCCTAGTCCCCTCTTTTGCAGATCATAATTACTTTGTAAAAGTGTGTATTCATGGTTGATTTAGCATGCAATGAGAAACATGTTCTTTGTAACCCCAGCACACTAAACATGACAGCTAGTCGAGCACCTATAGAAGATCATTTATGTGTGCGGCCATCCATGAATTGTCCGTCCTTTTCTGTCTTCTCTCAGGCAACGTTTCTGCATTTCTGTCATGTTCTAGTTAGGACTTCTGACCGCCAGAGACACGTCCAACCAGCTATGAAATCAACCCCGTCTCACACACACACACACACACACACACACACACACACACACACACACACACACACACACACACACACACACACACACACACACACACACACATGCACACACAAACACACACTCGCCCAACCAGGTGTAAAATCAGTCCTGCCACCACTGCGGTGAACACAGACAGCTAGTCGTACCCCGAAGGACAAATACATACAGAGACACACACAAACATACACACTACTGTATACACAAAATACCTGTTAACTATTAACTTGTCCATATCGGTCCTTTTATTTCATGAAAATACATAGTAGTTTTTGGCAAACAGCCAAGTGTCAATACAGATTGAATCCTACTACACAGGCTCTGACGCTCGTCGGATGTGGCAAGGCTTGCAAACTATAACAGATTACAAAGGGAATCCCAGCCCGCGAGCTGCCCAGTGATGCAAGTCTACCAGACGACCTAAATGCCTTCTATGCTCGCTTCGAGGCAAGCAACACTGAACGATGCATGAGAGCACCAGCTGTTCCGTACGACTGTCTGATCACACTCTCCGTAGCCAATGTGAGTAAGACCTTTAAACAGGTCAACATTCACAAGGACACAGGACCAGACAGATTGCCAGTACACATACTCAGAGCATGCGCTGACCTTTTCAACCTCTCCCTGACCGAGTTTGATATACCTACATGTTTCAAGCAGACCACCATAGACCATGTGCTGAAGAACGCCAGGGTAACCTGCCTAAGTGACTACCACCCGGTAGCACTCACGTCTGTAGCCATGAAGTGCTCTGAAAGGCTGGTCATGGCTCACATCAACACCATCATCCCAGAAACACTAGACCCACAACAATTTACATACAACTCCAAAAGATCCACAGATGACGCAATCTCCCCTACTGCCCTTTCCCACCTCGACAAAAGTAACACCTACGTGAGAATGCTGTTCGTTGACTACAGCTCAGCGGTCAACACCATAGTGCCCTCAAAGCTCATCATTGTGCTAAATACCCTGGGACTAAACACTTCCGTCTACAACTGGATCCTGCACTTCCTGACGGGCCGCCCCCAGGTGGTAAGGCAAGGTAACAACACATCCGCAACGCTGATCCTCAACATGGGGGGCCCCTCAGGGGTGTGTGCTTATTTCCCTCCTGTACTCCCTGTTCGCCCACGACTGTGTGGCCACGCACGACTCCAACACCATCCTTAAGTTTGCTGACGACACAACAGTGGTAGGCCTGATCACAGACAATGATGAGACAGCTTATGGGGAGGAGGTCAGAGACCTGGCAGTGTGGTGCCTGGACAACATCCTCTTCCTCAACGTGAGCAAGACAAAGGAGATGATTGTGAACTACAGGTAAAGGAGGACCAAGCACGCCCCCATTCTCATCGACGAGGCTGTAGTGGCGCAGGTTGAGAGCCTCAAGTTCCTTGGTGTCCACATCACCTACAAACTATCATGGTACAAACACACCAAGACAGTTGTGAAGAGGGCATGACAACACCTATTCCCCCTCAGATGCTCAAAAAGTTCTCTAGCTGCACCATCGAGAGCATCCTGACTGGTTGCATCACTGCTTGGTATGGTAACTGCTCAGCATCCGACCGCAAGGCGCTACAGAGGGTAGTGCATACGGCCCAGTACATCGCTGGGGCCAAGCAGGACCTCTATACCAGGATTTTCAGATTTTCAGATTTAACAAAACGGTGTGTTTAGTTCGCACATACATTTCACTGAGAACACAGTGTTCCCCCAAATAAAACCCTCCTTTACACTCCCAACTGTCTGTGTCAAATCAGGCTGGCTCCCAAGCAGAAGGATGAGCAGAACTAATCACAGTGCTCGTGTTTGTTTGCTGCCGTCTGCCTCTGTCCCTAGAAGACTTGTGTCATATAGTCAATGTTTTATTCACAGTCCAAAGCACCGCCTGCCGTTTTTCCCCAGGATGAATTGCCAGTGCAAAACAGTTTTTCCTCCTTTCATGTGCCATTCCTCCTTTCTTTAATTTCCTTTCATCCCTTTCTTCTAAACACATCTTCAAAGGGAAAGAGGTTTAGCAGAGTGACTTATTTCACACAAAAGAGAGTGAAGAGCAAGAGAGTGGGGGAAGAGAGCGAGAGAGAGAAAGAGAGTGGGGGAAGAGCGAGAGAGAGCAAGAGAGGAACAGAAAAGACTCACACAAATGCGCATTGTACACGCATGCGCACACACACACACACACACACACACACACACACACACACACACACACACACACACACACACACACACACACACACACACACACACACACACACACACACACACACTCAGGTGTGCTCATCCACTGCGGCAGTAGTCATTGTTGTTGAGGAGAGCGGAGGCCAAACAAAGACCAGCGCTATCAGGGGCTAACACACCACATTACCTCTGGCCTACCTTCTCACTCTCTCTCTCTTTCTCAATCTTTCTGCTCTACCTTTTTCTCTCTCCCCCTTCCCTCTCTATTTTCTTTCTCTCTCCAATATTCTTCACACCAGGTTGAAAAAAAGCTGATGTGTGAGTAACTGCGTGTGGGTGTGTGTGCACGTGTGTGCACGTGTGTGCAAAGGGTTAACAGTTAGCAGGAGCCACCGGTGAGCATCCTAGGACACACAAACACTGTTCATCAGTTTCAATGCAACATCCCTGACTTAACCTGCACCTAGTCTGTATTGTATAATGGTACATTTGAAGAGAAAGGGGTTATAAAGATCTGGAACAGCTGTGGTACTGTGGTGTTCCCCCATGTCACGGCACACAATAGGAGTTCCATCTTACACACACCATATAGGAAGACAAGTGAGAAGAGGAGCGGCATCTCATGTTAGATACGATAAACATCAGATGGATTTACACAGACCCTCTGATCCATGTTGAGTCCGAGAGCGAGAGGATCCAGTACACTAGTCTGTATGACTCACACAGTAGAAGGATTAGATCTGCATTGTCAAATATCTCAGTTTCTCCTCTCTCTACCCCTCACTCCTCAGCAGTCCCTCTATCTCTTTATCTCTCACTTTCTCTCTAAATCTGTCCCTCTTTTGCTCCTCTCCCTCATTGCGTCTCTCTCTTGCTTTTCCTCTCTCTTTCTCTCTCTCTCTCTCGCCCTCACTCTCTTTCGTTCTCCCTCTCACTGCCCCAGTTAGTTTTCCCATAAATTATATTCCTATTGAAGTGACGATAACCAACATAGCTAACAGTCTACAGAGGTTTCGATCGCTATAAACAAGCTAACAGAGTTTTGCACTTCAGGTTCTATCAATCGATAGTTTCTTCTCCCTTTGTCACCCATATTTTCGAAAGTGATATGATTGGCCTTACATTTGGACTGAAAGCTCTCAAAAGCATGTTGGATCAATTAATCATTTCATGGCAAGACGATGATAAGTAATATGCCCTAAAACAGAGAGTCCATTGTCTCAGGTTCAGTATTTCAGAATTTGCAGTCCTCATCAGATATGAAAAAGCATTTGCACACAGCCCCATCATGGCTGAACCCTTTTCACCTCTCCACACAGCCTGACAGTTTACATGAGACATACAGAGAGGTCAGGCTGCTGACCAGACAACACATCAAGTCCTCCCACATACACACAACACTTTCTACACAAGCTGGCTAAGAAAGCTGCTGACAACGACCAAGAAAGTCGTCTGAGTGTGAGGCCCTAATACACCCAGAAAGGTTCTCTCTAATGAGGATTTATGTTACATTACAGAGCGAGGCCACAAAGGCCAGGAGACAATGACCATTAAGTCACACATTACTGATACTCCAGATTACATTAAAGGCCAAGATCCATCTCTTTATAGCTGTCGACATCTCAGACAGAAAGTCCCCTCTATGGACGAGGTTATTGCCTTGTCTTCTATGCCGTTACGTTTTTTTTGTCTTTGAGAAAAATGTCAAAACACAGATTGTTCCTATTGAAACTAATTGGAAAACCTTTGCGATATAATCACAGTGTGATATCAGCCATTATTGGTCCCCTCTGATAAAATAAATCCCATTTTTAAGAGCTCGCAGAAAGTTAAATCCGTTTTTATTTCATTACCGAACGCTTAAAATGGACACGCTTTAGAGGGAGGGAGAAAAAAATAACCCCAGCTCAAGTACATTTCTCAATAATTTTTGGGGCGAAATGGCTCCCTGTAAATTGTGCTATTTGTCTTGATATAACCTTATCAAATCACAGGCGGGAATACGAGCACAAAAGTAGAAGTAATGGCCAATTATCTGGGGTGAACAATCAGTGTCACACTGCGATGGGGTGTCGGGGCTAGCGGTGCTACGGAAATGCTAATGGCGTGATTCCCCGCCAGGTGTTTGAAGTCTTTCCTAAGAGGGAATAAATTTAAGCCTAAAGCTAGGTTTAAGTGATTTGGCCACTTTTAATACAAGTGGAAATTGATTTATTTTTCTAGCAGTGATTGTGGTGATTAGTGTGAAAGTCTACCTGTCACAGAATGACCAGATATAAACTAGACATCTTCAAACAGGTTCGGTTAGCCAACATGCAGTAATGTTTCCTTTTTCACATGGATTGCGCTTGAACATTATTGGATGGTGATGCAGAGATGAGTCTCGAAGTGTTGTTTGCTTTTCTCTCCGACCTCTCCGTCTTTCTCCCTTTTCACCTCGCTCTCTGTTCTCGTTGTGTCCAGTCTCCACAGCGCAAAGCCTTTCCTCTGTCAGTTACCTGTGAGACGTGGGCGACTTCACCAGATCACCAGTTCATATCTCCCCTCATAAATTATCCCCCCTTTTCCACCCTCCTCTTCATCGGAAAATCATTTTTCCGTTTGAAGGCTCCTTCTGAAAGGAGGGGAATCTTGCGTCACCTCAGAACACTCGGAACTCTGACCTTCCCTGTCACTCATGTTTCCGTGGTGATGGGATTGAACCTTACGGTGATCCGTTAACTATCCCAAAGTCTCCGACCATGTCACTCTGCTCCCCATCTCTGTTACTGAATCACATATTATTTGTCCAGCCGCTCAAAGTCCTTTACATTGAAAAGGCTGGTGGTGGGGGGTGGGTACTGTACCAATACTAGAATCCACCCATCTCATTCCTCTGTCCAACATCCCACCTTCAAAAGCCACTGACTAGAGAGATGCTCCTTAACAACCCCTCTAAAGCACCCACCAGTCTTTGGAGTTTACTTGCAGTATCTGATCAGCAGTCAACTTTACCAGCAGTTATGTCTATGGTATTAATACATCCACTACACCTCATGTGTCTGTCTTTACGGTAACAGTAGGCTACCTTAGAGAACATCAGACTCCACTACTGCATTTCCTGCAGTGGAATTGCTGACAGTCGCTCACACACCGAGCAAACCGGTTCCAGCTGCTTCGGAAGGGACTTCAAGGCAGGCCACGGTCCATTACAAACCACCTATTGTTGATTAGCCACGCAGACGCAGGGAAGCCATGACAGCAGCAGTTATGCTGTCCCAGGGTAGCCTCGCTGCCTGCCTGCGGACTGAGAATCCACTGAAATAGCACATTGTGCTCTGACTGTGGCCCAGCTATCAGGCCAACCACCCCCGGCCAATTGACTCCTCTGTCATAGAAGCTGTCTTGTGCAGATGGCAGTGCGAGCTGTAGCAATGATTCCCGTGGCCCCTGATGTCATTCTGCCCTCGAGACTGTTTGATCTCATTACCTGTAGTCTGAAGGCTTATCCTACATCTGTGCAAACACGTGTGTGAGTTCGGATGCACAGTACACTTGCCAAATGTCATATTTGTGCAGACTTGTTATTTAGCTCTGTGAAATGTTGTCAGCGGGTTATTGTCATGCAAATTACTGCCGGTCTCACGGTAATTGACCGTTAATTAACATTAACACGTTAAGCATCTCCAGGCTTCCACGCATACAAGCCACTTTGGAACAGCTACATAAAAAACATTTAAGAAATCAATTTAGTATACACCCTCACAATAAATCCATTATTTAGTTTAGGCAGGTCTAAATAAACATTATGATTTGAATAACATTTATTTCAGAAGAACGGAATATGAGTCAGCCACAGCTGTTATTTAGTCACCACTGCCAAAGTTGGTATTATGTATTTAGTGCTATTTCTGTTTCTTTTGTTGTTGTTTTTTATTACCATTTTCATAATTGTTTAAAATTTAGTCCTGCATGTTGGATTTTCACTGTACACTGCGATCACACCTGCAACCCTGTGCATGTGACTACTAAACCCTCGGGCTCGGATTCTGTCATACTGACAGAATAGTTATTTGCCCATGCGCCATTGCCATAGGCTGTAGGCTAGTTCATTTAGCAGACCAAATTTGCTTAGAAGTGCCGTTATTTTATATTATATGATTTTATAGTAATAAGAATATAAGCTGAATAAAATAGAAAATCTATTTTTCCTATTCCAGAACGAGTTGGATACGATATGAAAGGGCTATGTTGAGTGTAAAAGTAATCATTTGAAACAGGTCCTATGAGCTAGATTTAGAGTTATTTGGCAACTTTAGTTGTGAATGAGCCAAACCTCATAATTTGTCTTAGAAATCAAAACATATTGTATTTGGGCTGCATGATGCCACTATGGGCAATTGAACGTTTGCGCTCTGTTCCTTGCCTCGGGCTGCACACGCTGTTCTCTCATTAAGTGATCATATTTTCACCCATCAGACTATTTATTCTCAATTTAATCTGACATTTTTACTGATATGTAAAAGTAGTTCCGATTTGGAATGGACCATTATCAAATGGGCAGGAACAGGGGCAGGGTAAAAAAGATATGCACTCGAATAGCGATTGGAGGCTGCGTTCCCTTGGTTCGTTTTTCAATTATGCAGAACAGAGCATGTGCTTAATATAAGCAGCTGAGAAATAAATAGGCTAGGATCCTCCTCATTTTAGTGGCAACCATCAAAACTCTGCTTTCAAATGGGATTGCGTATAGAAATATCTGGCCCTATAAGAAGATGTATTTCATTCCATGCATTTTCCACTGTTTCAGGACCATTCAGCCTTTTGCTTCGCGATAGGTGATATTCCGGCCAAACTCTCTATGCCATGGCCTCTCTAACGCTGTTCTTGTAGCTACCCAGTGCTTCATTTGGTAAACCAAGTGAAATCTGTTCGGGAACATCGATAGCAACATGTTTGCACAACTAAACATATTTCATTAAACTGTTGACAGTCCCTCTCACGAGAAAGGAATGAAGGAGAAAGAGGAGATGGAAACGCACACGTTGGTGAGATATTATGTGGCTGAAGGTACTGTGTCAGCCTATTAAAATGAGAAAAAAAGCCCAATTACTAGGCTATTCAAAATCAAATACAAACGTTCATTGTAGGTTAACTCTGTAAGCCGCCATGCACAGTCAATTAACCAACAGCATCGTCTACCGTAGTCCTATATGTTCTCTCCCAGACTCACGTATAAAATGTTTGGAGCGTAGCGTAAGGTTACCAGACCATCCAGTATGCATCATAATACAGTCCACACTCAAAGGCCAATACTATAATTTGTTTCATTTTTAGAATATAGTCTAGACCAATTATGTACCAAAGATATCTTAAATCTATGTTTTTTTGGGTGGTTTTTCTGCCTGCGTAATATGCGGTAGGCTATTAAACTGTGTATTGTATAACGGCGCAATCATTGCGTATGCATGAGCTGTAATATGTGTATGGTTGTTTTGAATTCATCCAACATCATCCACAACGACCCTGTTTTCCACTCAGTTTCAACCTGTTGTTGAACTTCTTTCTTCAAATTGATCTATTACAGTGAGGTGCGCTTTTAAAGCATGATACTGTTTTGATTTTGTGTTTGATGTGATTTTCATTGCATTTGCATTGATGTCAGAGTGGTTAGAGGGACAATAGAGACCTGAGTACCAGGCCAAGAGCGACCAGAGTGCATAAAAGGAGATTATAGTGACTCAACAGTCACAGGAATTTGACTGAGATCATGACTCATGCCTGCCGGTGTGGCAGTAATATGGTCACTGCAACAGCCCGCCCTAATATATATTCAATTGTTTTTTCTTTCTGATTGCATAAGATTTAGTATATTTTTTATCTAGGCAAGTCAGTTAAGAACAAATTCTTATTTTCAATGACATCCTAGGAACAGTGGGTTAACTGCCTTGTTCAGGGGCAGATTTTTACTTTGTCAGTTCAGGGATTCGATCTTGCAACCTTTCGGTTAACTAGTCCAATGCTCTAACCATCTGCCATATGAGGAGCCTGCCTGTTACGCGAATGCAGTAAGAAGCCAAAGTCCAACGCTCTAACCACTAGGCTACCTGCCGCCATGGCATTTTCATGTGGCATGTAAGCTATCCCTCTTTCAATGGTCCCTATTTTTAAAAGGAATACAATTTTGTAAGTCCCCAAAGAACCAAACAAACTGCAAACAATTGGATGAAGGAGATGCTGAAACGGCACATTGTACTGCAGCCCCGGCTATCTCGCCAACCTCCCTTAGGTCTCCCCGGTCCTCACAGCCATTTCCTACAGATGGCCCGGCAAGCTGTTGGACTCCACAATGTGTAAACAAAAGAAACGGTCCCAAGCTGACTACGCCATCTGAGAAATGATCACAACTAAGGGTTGTGTATCAATGACTCCTTTTGTCTGGTACTCAACCTGGTCTGGCTTTGACAAGGCTATCTGGCATTCTGTGGGTCAGCAAGACACAGCTCCCACACTTAACTTACATCGAATACTATAACTGGAGACTTTGATTTGATATATATGATGAATGATATACATACTGTAACTAGGATGTTTTCATCATCAAATCAGTGATCTATTTCACATGAAAGACGGGTCCCTTGAAAAGTTCTGTGGTACACGTGATGAGTGTCTCTCTCCTCATTGTACAAGTCTTACCCCCCCTCCTCAATTTGTGCATAAGTCATCTCTCCTCATGAATTCTGTCAGTCTCTGTACTTTGGTAGCTGTGGTCCGTCAGCCCCGCAACCCCCCCCCCCCCCCCCCCCCGGTCGTGGGGAAGCACACCTCAGAGAACTGTGGGCAAAGTTTCTTTGAAAATGATGTTCTTTTGAGGTCTAAAGGTGGCGTCTACAAAACAGGCTCTATCAAAATCCCATCTCTCCTCTCTGCCTCCCCAGTTTATCCCATTTTCACCAGCTGCGATGCTACACCACACGGTGACACTTTTGATATTGCTCGGCTGTACCCTCCCCTCCAATCTAGCTCTTTCTCCCCTCCACCTCCTCTCCTCTCCCCTCCCTTTCCTCCCTCGCTCTCCGAGCGGTATCTTCATTCCCCGTCGCTCTGAGCCGTAACGTTACTCCCCTGTAGTCACAGTGTGACAGCAGAAAAGGGGGGAAGGAGGAGAGGAATAACTCCCGGGAAGAGACATGCTGTGCACAACAAGCAGTACATAACTGCCATATGTAATCATCAGTGCCTGAAAGATGGTTCCTCTGCTGTTTATTCATGGTGATATCAACCCACCTACAGGACTGGTAATGAGAGTTAGGGTCATTCATCCCAATTCATCCAAAGTAACCTCGTGTCAACTCGGGAATGGCATTACAGCTCAATAGGAATACTCCATGTTAAATTCCACTGACTGGAATTGAAATGGAATTGACCCCAACTCTGCTATGGAGACATTTCCAAGCTGAGTTCCAAGGAAATGAAATAGAATTGACCACAGCTCTGGCCCACATACCAGTGATCAACAGTGGGTAATAGTACAGGAAGCTTACGTATGATTTGGCATCACTCTATGGTTCGTCGCTCAGTTTCCCTTTGATTTTAGCTGGGTTTATATCTAACTAATTGGCCTATTTCCATGCATCAGTCTTAATGTAATCGTGTTAACTGCTGATAAATGGCAAAATGGTTGGCTTTGTGAAGGTGGGGGAGACGGATGTTTGTCGCACTGTCGTCAGGCTCTCTCTCTTTCTCTCTCTCTCTCTCTCTCTCTCTCTCTCTCTCTCTCTCTCTCTCTCTCTCTCTCTCTATCCATCTCTCCCTCTATCTCTCACCACTAAACTCCCACTCCAATCAGTCTCTTATCTAAGAAGATCTGGAATCCAATTGCTCAGCTGATAGATGTCAAAGCCCTCGACTCTCTCACAATACTTCTGCTCCTCTCTCAAGATCATCCCATGGGGGGCTTGAACTGCTTAAAGCTTTCCATTTTAGAAACTGTATGAGATCTGGGATTGTGTGTGCGTGTGTGTGTCCACGTGTGCAGATTGCTATGTCTTGGAAAGTCTGTCTTTCGGAGTGTGAGTGTGTGTGTTTTTGTGTTTGTGTGTATCCGTGGAGGCAAGTAAACATATGTATGTATACAAGTGATGACTTGTCTGTGTGCATATCTGCGTGCGTACATGGCTGTGTGTGTGTGTGTGTGTGTGTGTGTGTGTGTGTGTGTGTGTGTGTGTGTGTGTGTGTGTGTGTGTGTGTGTGTGTACCGTTTTCATATCGTATATGAGATGAGCGGCGTGTAGAATGGTAAAGAATCTGATATGATCTTGAGTAGATCAGAGCAAACCACCACACGCTCTCATCTTACATGCATGAGGTCGAGTGTGCTATGACGCGCAGGCTTGTGTGTTTGTGCGTGAGTTATTGACACCTTAATTCGGACAAATATGGAACATAATTTCAACCACTATGACGAGATGAAGATCACTTTATTGGTCAATTGCACAGAAGGTCCGACTGAAATTCAACTTCCTCTTTTAACCCAACCTCTCCGAAATACACACATATACACATACAGTACCAGTCAAATGTTTGGACACACCTACCCATTCTAGGGTTTTTCTTAATGTTTACTATTTTATACATTGTAGGATAATAGTGAAGACATCAAAACTATGAAATAATACATATGGAATCATTTAGTAACCAAAAAAGTGTTAAACAAATCAAAATCTATTTTATATTTGAGATTCTTCCAAGTAGCCACCCTTTGCCTTGATGACAGCTTTGCACATTCTTGGCATTCTCTCAACCAGCATCATGAGGTAGTCACTTGGAATGCATTTCAATTAACAGGTGTGCCTTGGTAAAAGATCATTTGTGGAATTTCTTTCCTTCATACATTTGAGCCAATCAGTTGTGTTGTGACAAGTTAGGGTTGGTATACAGAAGATAGCCCTATTTGGTAAAAGACCAAGTCCATATTATGGCAAGAACAGCTCAAATAAGCAAAGAGAAACGACAGTCCATCATTACTTGAAGGCATGAAGGTCAGTCAATCCGGAATATTTCAAGAACTTTGAAAGTGTCTTTAAGTGTAGTCGCAAAAACCCTCAAGCGCTATGATGACACTGGCTCTCATGAGGACCGCCACAGGAAAGGAAGACCCAGAGTTACCTCTGCTACAGAGGATAAGTTCATTACCAGCCTCAGATTGCAGCCCAAATAAATGCTTCACAGAGTAACAGACACATCTCAACATCAACTGTTCAGAGGAGACTGCGTGAATCAGGCCTTCATTGTCGAATTGTTGCAAAGAAACCACTACCAAAGGACACCAATAAGAAGATGAGAGTTGCTTGGGCCAAGAAACACGAGCAATGGACATTTGACCGGTGGAAATCTGTCCTTTGCCCTGATGAGTCCAAATTTGAGATTTTTGGTTTCTTTGTGAGACACAGAGTAGGTGAACGGATGATCTCCGCATGTGTAGTTCCCACCATAAAGCATGAAGTGTGGGGGTGCTTTGCTGTTGACGTGGTCTGTGATTTATTTAGAATTCAAGGCACACTTAACCAGCATGGCTACCACAGCATTCTCCAGTGATACGCCATCCCATCTTGTTTGCGCTTAGTGGGACTACAATTTGTTTTCCAACAGGACAATGACCCAACACACCTCTGGGCTGTGTAAGGGCTATTTGACCAAGAAGGAGAGTGATGGGCGCTGTTGTTGTGGGGGTAAAGTTCCTTGCTCAAGGGCACAACGACAGACAGTGGCATCTAGGCGTCTTTGATATTAGCAACCCTTTGGTTGCCAGCTCACTTTCCACAAGATATTTCCAGTCACAACTGGGATTTGAACTGGCAACCCTCCGGGTTGGATAAAGGCAATGCTGAGACGTAAGTAAACACCTCTGGCCTTCAACAGAGAAGAAAACTATGGTGGTTTTATTGGAATCGAATGCCAGGTTTTGATCAAATGTAGTATGGGGTGATGGTGGTAAAGCTTTTGCTCTGGGTCAGAACATGTCACATGTGCTCCCTCTCCGGCCTCTAGGTCACCAGGCTGCTCGTTATGGCGCACACCTGTCACCATCATTACGCGCACCTGCGCGTCTTCAGACTCACCTGGACTCCATCACCTCCCTGATTACTACCTTCACTATATATGTCACTCCCGTTGGTGTGTCATGTCTGTGTGCTGTTAGTGTTTCTTGTTTTGTATTATGTTGTGTTTATTTATTAAAATATGCACTCCCTGAACTTGCCTCCCGACTCTCAGCGCACATCGGTACAGAATAATGCCTCACCTAAGGGAAGCATCAGGAAGTTTTTACTTATTTATTTATTTCAGTGGGAATGACGTTGGGTCCTGGAGCCGCTACAGGCTCTCATGCCTCAGACAGATCGCCAGGCTCCCCTGCCTCCACTGGCTCGTCAGGCTCTCATGCCTCAGCCGGATCGCCAGGCTCCCCTGCCTCAGCCGGCTCGTCAGGTTTTCATGCCTTCGCCGGATCGCCAGGCTCCCCTGCTTCCACCGGCTCGTCAGGCTCTCATGCCTCAGCCAGATCGTCAGGCTCCCCTGCCTCAACCGGTCTGTCAGGTTCCCGTGCCCCAGCCGGCAACAGATTCCCGCGCATCAGCAGGGGGTAACCGGTCTGCTCCTGATCCCTGGGATCGTCCCTTTGATTGGCGTCCTGTGGCTGGAGCCGAACGCGCTGGGGAGGGGGTACCGTCACGTATGCTCTCTCTCCGGCGCTCTAGGTCGTCATGCTCCTGCGTCTCAGCCGGATTGACAAGTTTCCCGCGCCTCAGCGGAGGTGACTGGTCCGCTCCTGATCCCCGGGATCGTCATTTTGGTCGGCGTCCTGCGGCAGGAGCCACGCGTCGGGGAAGGGGTACTGTCACGTGTGCTCCCTCTCCTGCCTCTAGGTCACCAGGCTGCTCACCATCGTTACGCGCACCTGCGTGTCATCAGACTCACCTGGACTCCATCACCTCCCTGATTACCTTCACCATATATGTCACTCCCGTTGGTTCCTTCCCCAGGCGTTATTGTTTCTGTTTCATGTCTGTGTGCTGTTAGTGTTTTCTTGTTTTGTATGATGTTGCGTTTATTTATTAAAACACTCACTCCCTGAACTTGCTTCCCGACTCTCAGCGCACATCGTCACAGAACATTACATTGAAACCATAAGTGGTGCATTTCTTTTTAGAACAATTCTTAGAAAGCCATTATCCAGTCTTTGCATCAGTTCATGGAAATTCAAACCAAACCATCAGTCTTGTCTTCTTTTCTCGGGGAGCTGTCTTCCCAACTGAATCGCCTGTCAGGTTTCTCTGACTATACCCATTAGTCGTTTTAAAGCCATATTATTCTATTACAGGTTCACACGTTGTCGCGTTGAAAAGAGAACCTCTTTTGTGGAGCTGTTAGCGGTTCAGGCCATCTTCTCTTCTTTAAAAAAAAAAAAACGGTCTGCCACATTATTAATTTACGCGCATACCTGGAATGCGTTATGAAGAAAATGAATCATGCTCATCAATATGCACAAAGGAAGGCACTTTTCGGATCTTTCATTGTTTTAAAAAGCGTCTGCGTCATTGCGTGTCTAGGTCGGTGTCTAAATGCTAAAACAACTTGCTGTCATTTGGGAAAAGTGTATTTGAACTAATTGAAAAAGTTTGTTGAAACTTGAAATTAGCTCACGATGATGTTGCCTCTTATTTTTGTTGGTCTTTGTGAAGTGGATCTTCTAAATACGTCTTGCCATCGTGTGACACATCTTAAGATGTCTAAGTAATCCCCCTCTCTGATTCTGATAAGAACGCCAAGAGTCACAGTCACTCCTAAGCTCAATTATTGATAATGCACTTTTACCCCCGCTTGCGTAACTCTGAGTGGAGTTATCTAACTCTCTTTTCTATAAGCATGATGAAGGGTTTTGAGATCCTTATTCATTCAGTCAGTGAAATACTGTATAATGATCATTCCAATAGAAGATCTCCCGACCCATTCTTGGACAGTTTATTAGAGTACCGTCACACATCAGTTAATTATGGCGTTCGAGTAGAAAACCGTAAATAACCATTCTTCTTTTTCAGCTATCTTTCATGCAGAATATTTTACTAGTAACAGTGACTGGATAAGTATATCAGCAAGATAAGTATATCAGCCATGGAGCAGCCAGTCATAGGGTACAGCCAGAGAGGAAGAGGGGAAGCGAGAGGATTTACTCCGCCCAAAATCTGTCCTCGTGAGAGAAGCCCGTTTTTGTGTGGTGGTCTATATGAGAGTGACAAATTACGGGAGGTTTATTTGATCTAATAGAAGTTTCATAATGTTTATGCTGTTTCAAATATACAGATATAAGTGGATGCGTGTGGCATTCCGGCAACTTAGAGAAAATAACTCCGTTGTGCCTGTTGTTCGCGCACGTGTCTGCCTTCTCATTGGCTAGAATGGTCCCACCTGATCTGCCTAAAATCATTGAGGACATGCATTTCCATTGTTAGAGCGGCCACTCGGCTATTTTGTCAATATAATAGATCATCTTTGGCACAGCGTCTCACCCCAATGCTGGCAAGACCATCACCGCCTGGGCCTGGGCTCAGGCCAATCCCATCATGCATTTCTGCGGGGCAGCAGGATGGGAAATGGCCATGCTGTGTTGTCTTAATCAGATGGAGCCCACAGACTTTTTATTATTTCATAATCTGGTTTATGATGTTCCATCGCTGCCACCTGATGCTGGTTTATCTATCCATCTACCAATCTATCTAAAATTATGTAACTCCCTTTGACCACTTTCTATTAAAACCGTACTTTATACTAAGCTGAGTGTACCAAACATTAGGAACACCTTCCTTATATTGAGTTGCACCTCCTTTTGCCCTCAGAACTGCCTCAATTCATCGTGGCACAGACTCTACAAGGTGCAATGTTGATGCCAATGCTTCCTACAGTTGTGTCAAGTTAGCTGGATGTCCTTCGGTGGTGGACCATTCTTGATACACACAGGAAACTGTTTTATCGGGAAAACCCAGCAGCGTTGCAGTTCTTGTTGAGTCAATTTGCTGCGCTTGAGGTGAAACAAAATTCCTCTACATTTTTTATCAAACTGCTCCATGCCATCAACAGAAGATATGTGGTTTGGACATGTACACTGCAAAGTCTCAAAATTCAATATCTTGCCTCCATCAAACGGTCTCTCTTTCGTCTTTTACAGCTGGGAAGTATATATTGCTTAACCTCTGAAGCGCCCCTCAACAAGGCTGCAAGGGCACTTCTGAAGCCAAATGGTTCTTCATTAATTAATTGAGTAATGATTGCATATATTATTCAGTATCACAGGTCAACCAAATCCCCCAATGGAAAGAGAAGAACTGAGGCATGCCTGGTGCTGCTTATTTAACCATCAGAAGTAAAATAAGACCATTGACGGTGTATTGTAGGAGCTTTCTTGATTATGATGGACTGTGAGAAGAGATGAGTGATATATTTGCAACGCCTACTGCGTTCTGATGCATTGATACTTTGTAAATAGTATATGTACCCTGTGTAGTGTGCGCTCTACAGTAGGCCTGTCTGAAGTGCAAATGCTGGGACTTAAATGCAAATGTTATGTAAATGTTTATGTGATGTGGCCATGCTCCCACTGAGGGCCAGCTGTTCTACTTGACACACAACTAGAGAGGGAGAGGTAGAGCCAGCTGGCCCTCATAGCCTTAGAATACACACATGCATGCCATCAAACATGCACAAGACGCAAGCATGCCCACACACACATACGCTCACACACGCACACTCACATACAAGCACACACACATGCATACACACAAAAGTCATGCCTATGAACTCTCTCGCCCCAATAACTATTTGAACTTCTCTACAACTACAGAAACAGAGTACATCTCTGTGTGTTTGTGTTCGCTGAATTCACATTACATTTTGGAATATTGCTCGATTTCCACTCTAAAGACGTTCTCCTGGGGTCTTTCTTCTTTCATGTATAATACATGTGAACTGGAGAATTCATTCCTCAGAATCTCTATTGCTAATCCCTGTTGGAAGGAATTATATTTAACTTGTATAGGTCACAGTATTTCCCATGGGGTCTGGGATAGAGAAAATCAGCTGGTGAATTACGACTTATCTGACCCAGGTGAGAACATTAGTCATTCCGAAACCTCTCGTGAGACTTGGGTTCAGGAACCAGGTGAGGCAGAACTAGACAACTTACCCCCCCCCCCAAAAAAATTATGTTTTCAAAGTCTTTGGCCTACTTGGTCCCCAACATTTTAATGGAATGCCAGTGGTTACAGTTTTTCTCTATCGTCATGATAGGGAAATGGTTGCTGGTTGGGGAGCGGTGGTTGCTGTCGTTAATAAAAATGAACAGTGTTTTGCTCCCGTGCTTCGCCGTGTAGTAATTTGGCTGTGTACATCACACATCACAGCTCACTGGTATCGTCATTTCTGGAGTGTGCGTGGTTTGTGTATTCATAAAAAAAATGAGCAAAGATTATCTCTTCAACAAACATTTTGGTGAAATTCTTTTCTTTACAAAAAAGGACAAAGGACAAACACCAATAATCAACCCCACATTCCAATAAAAATTGTTTGGTAGGATCATGGGCTCACATTATCCTACTCTCACTTGGCTTTGAAAATCTATTCCTCCTGTCAAAGCCTTTTAGTTCATCCTCTGCCTCTCTCTCTTTCTCTCTCCTATTTCTCCTCAGCTGGGATGACTTATATCTTTGGGAAAGGAGGAGGCCTCATTACGTTCAACTGGCCAGCCAACGAGAGGCCAAGCACGCGCACAGACAGACTGACCATAGGGTTCAGTACTTCCCTAAAGGATGGCATCTTGGTCCGGATAGACAGCGCTCCGGGTCTGGGAGACTATCTCATGCTCCACATCGTAAGTTGCACTTTTCTCTTGCTCTGTATCTTTTATTTCTATGTCCGTTTCTCTGTTGTCCTTTGACTTGGTTCGCTCTCTCTCTTTTTCTCTGTCTCTCTCCTGCTTCGTTTTCTCTCTCTCTCTCTCTCTCTCTCTCTCTCTCTCTCTCTCTCTCTCTCTCTGTCTTCATCTCTCTCTCTCTGTCTTCATCTCACCCTGTATCCCTACCACTGTATACGAGTTGCGTTGGGTTATATCCGATGAGAAGCTGACGTGTTAAAAGGACAGTGGTTAGGAAATTAATCACATGATGTGGATGATTTTGTGGTTCTCTGTTCTAGATTATTGTGTTTTGATGTCGTTTTATGAGTAACACAGAGTGACGTCAGGTGTGGGGGTGTGTGTGTGGCGAGTGGTCTGCACGCCGGTGGCTCTCCTCCTGTTAGTGCTGATCTCATCTCATCATGCTAGATTTCCTTCATTCTCCCCGGAAGGATCTTCTAGTCTTGGCAGTGGCTTTACACACGCGCACGCATAAATAATTCAAGTACTCAGCAAAAATTTTAGCTACATTTATTTTATTTTATACTAATACAATTGCTCAGAGAAATAGATTTTGTTTAACAATAACTATATATATTTTTCATAAAGGTAGAGTTTAAAATGATTGACACCCCTAAAGATTTTTGTGAATAAAGTAGTCCAAAGTTTAGTATTTGGTCACATATTCCTAGCATGCAATGACTGCATCAAGCTTGTGACTCTAGAAACTTTGCAGTTTGTTTTGGTTGTGTTTCAGATTATTTTGTGCCCAATAGAAATTAATGGTAAATAATGTATTTTGGAGTTTTGGAGTTTTATTGTACATAATAATAGAATATGTTTCTTACCACTTCTACATGAATGTAGATTCTACCATGATTACGGATAATCCTGAATGAATTGTGAGTAATGATGAGTGCGAAAATTACAGAGGGTCAAAGGTCATACCCCAAGATATGCTAACCTCCCCTCCTATTGATAATGGTGAGAGGTTAGCGTATCTGGGGGTAAGATATTTGACCCTCTGTAACTTTCTCACTCATTATTATTCACAATTCATTCAGGATTATCTGTAATCATGGTAGAAACATATTATATTCTCATTTATAATAAAAATTACTCCAAAATGACACAATACATTGTTTACCATTTATTTCTATTGGACACAAAATAATCTGAAACGCAACCAAAACAAACTACAAATGCTTCCAACAAGTTTGTAGAGTCACAAGCTTGTAAAGTAAAGATACCTTAATAGAAAATGACTCAAGTAAAAGTGAAAGTCACCCAGTAAAATATTACTTGAGCAAGTCTAAAAGTATTTGGTTTTAAGTATACTTAAGTATCAAAAGTAAATGTAGTTGCTAAAATGTACTTAGGTATCAAAAGTAAAAGTATAAACCAATTCAAATTCTTTATATTAAGCAAACCAGACGGCACAATCTTCTTGTTTTTTATTTATCTAAGGATAGCCAGGGGCACACTCCAGCACTCAGACATAATTTACAACTGAAGCATTTGATGTTTAGTGAGTCCACCAGATCAGAGACAATAGGGATGGCCAGGGATGTTCTCTTGATAAGTGTGTGAACTGGACCATTTTCCTGTCAACATGTAACGAGTAATATGTGTGTCAGGCTAAATGTATGGAGTAAAAAGTACATTATTTTCTTTAGGAATGTAGTGAAGTAAAAGTAAACGTTGGCAAAAATATAAATAGTGAAGTACAGATACCCCAAAAAACTACTTAAGTTCTACTTTAAAGCATTTTTACTTAAGTTCTTTACACCACTGAGCTCTGCCTTTCTCCCTTTTTGTGGAGTGCTGGTCTGTCATGTATAAATGGGTTGCCTGGCAGAATGAAAGCAGTTCCATTGGTCTAATGCATTGTCATTTTTCACACTGTCCAGTGCTTTTATCATCACTGGTGAATTAATACACTATATATAAAAAAGTATGTGGACACCCCTTAAAATAAGTGGATTAGGCTATTTCAGCCACACCCGTTACTGACAGGTGCATAAAATCGTGCATGCAGCCATGCAATCCCTATAGGCAAACATTGGCAGTAGAATGGCCTTACTGAAGAGCTCCGCGACATTCAACGCGGCACCGTCATAGGATGCCACCTTTCCAACAAGTCAGTTTGTCAAATTTCTGCCCTGCTAGAGCTGTCCCGTTGAACTGTAAGTGCTGTTATTGTGAAGTGGAAACGTCTAGGAGCAACTACCGCTCAGCCGCGAAGTGGTAGGCCACACAAGCTCACAGAACGGGACCACCGAGTGCTGAAGCGCTTAAAAATCATCTGTCCTCGGTTACAACACTACTGAGTTCCAAACTGTCTATGGAAGCAACGTCAGCACAACAACTGTTGGTCAGGAGCTTCATGAAATGGGTTTCCATGGCCGAGCAGCCGCACACAAGCCTAACATCACCATGCGCAATGCCAAGTGTCGGCTGGAGTGGTCTAAAGCTTGACGCCATTGGACTCTGGAGCAGTTGAAACACGTTCTCTGGAGTGATGAATCACTCTTCACCATCTGGCAGTCCAACGGACAAATCTGGGTTTGGCGGATGCCAGGAGAACGCTACCTGCCCGAAATGCATAGTGCCAACTATAAAGATTGGTGGAGGAGGAATAATGGTCTGGGGCTGTTTTTCATGGTTCAGGCTAGGCCTCTTAGTTCCAGTGAAGGGTACAGCATACAACGCTACAGCATACAATGACGTTCAAGACGAAGTTGGGGAAGGCCCTTTCCTGTTTCAGCATGACAATGCCCCCTTTCACAAAGCGAGGTCCATACAGAACTGGTTTGTCGAGACCGGTTTGGAAGAACTTGACTGGCCTGCACAGAGCCCTGACCTCAACTCCATCAAACACTTTTGGGATGAATTGGAACACCGACTGCAAGTCCGACCTCACTAATGCTCTTGTGGCTGAATGGAAGCAAGTCCCCGCAGCAATGTTCCAACATCTAGTGGAAACCCTTCCCAGAAGACTAGAGGCTGTTATAGCAGCAAAGGGGGACCAACTTCATATTAATGCCCAGGATTTTGGAATGAGATGCTCCACGAGCAGGTGTCCACATACTTTTGGTCATGTAGTGTATATTCCAACTAATTGGATTTGTTCATAAATGATTGACCTTGTCCTGTATGGCTGGCTGCCTCAATGCCTCCACTCTCTGTAAGGGGATGGATGGGGTCGAAAAATCCTCTATAATTTGTCTTTCTCACTCACAAAAACACATGTACCCACACACACATTTCTCTATCGTTCTCTCTTTCTTTCTTTCACCCTCTCCATCTGTCCACTGTTTTATTGTGGCTCTTGAGTCCGGTCTGTTGGGACTCCTCCGGCCTTAACGGGCGGTCAAAGAAATGGCACCACACCAGATCTCCATACATGCCCTCCCTCTCCGCTCCACCTCACCCCAAATTGGGACCACTTTCCCGGGGAAGGGCGGACAAACACTGGCCCTGCCAAATCGGCTCAAATCTGGAGCATAAACCTGCAGTTAAGGGAATTGAGACACTTGTGTGTCATTATAGGGGTTGATTCAAACTTGGCTTTGTTTTACATGTTGAAAACTACATTAAACAAAAGTATACTAGCTTATTAACAACATATTATTAAAGTAACAAAGACCTATAAAACAGTTTGTTCAGACAGTTAATCATTCAGATGTTGTTCAATCTACAGTATATGAACTCTGAATAAAAAATAAAAAAAGCTTTATTTTTTAAGCACTCCCCATTTCCCCCCTGCAGTTCCAAGTGTCATGGTTTTGGCCTTTAAACAAAGTGAAATGATTCCACACCATGATATTGGTCATGTGTTTTATTCTGGGACATATGCAACAGACTGGGGTCTCGTCCTCTACACAGCCCTGACATGCTGACTTTGGCTAGAAAAGACCGGAGAGTGAGGTGGAGAGAGAGAGAGGAGGAGAGCGAGAGAGAGTGGAGGTGAGGTAAAACAACAGATTGTCCCTGCTGTCCCCCAGGGCTCTGGAGCGTTAGCAGGTTCACCGCCGTCGGTTCCTCTTGGGCTGACTCAAGACGTGGCATTTTCACCCGATAAACGTCCATCCTCTGACCTTTGTGGAGAGCAGGGACGGAGGTCCACCTCGTTGTGGACACGCGGGCCCTTGAGGCTGGGCAAATGTCACATCCACTGTCCTTCAAACATGTCACATCCACTGTTGCAGATGTCGGCTGCTCAAATGGGAACCTGGATAGAGGAATTAGAGGATTCAGACAGAAACAAGAGACAAAGAGTGTTTACTCACTGCGCTCGTTAATCTTCATTTTGCTGGCTGGCTTATAGGGCAACAATACTGTATATCTCCAAAAGTGCTCCACCTCTGGCTGTCTTTGATCGTCTTCTCTTCGTGCTGTTGCGTCAACAGTAAGATGAACGGACTGCTCTCAATCTGGGGGAAGTTGCCCGACGTAGAACGTTTTGGCTTTTGAGTCCTCAAGCATGAGAATATGACTCAGTAGAGAATTCCTCCATTTAAGTTACAACAACATGCATATGGTCAGAGAACCTGTTTGATCGAAATCCAGATGTGCAATTTGGTTGAACAAGTCACATTTGCGGCTTGAATTGATTCATCCAATGACAGTTCATCATCTGGGAGTCACAGCTCATTACGGTAGCAGGCTGGCGCTTCCTAAACTTAGCAGGCCAAAGCCAAGGGGAACCCATGTGCTTAGGTCAAAGGAATGCTGTGTAATGTGGTGCCATATTTCTTCCGGCAGAATGAAAAGTCTCTCTGTAGATTAAAGTCTTCATCGATCTGAGGATTAGGCGTCACCAGACTGCTCGAGCCAAATGGGCCATCTGCCTAGACAAACCAGTGCCAAGGAGTCTTTCCTCTCTCTCTCGCTCTCTCTCTCTCTTTCTCTCTCTCTCTCTCTTTCTCTCGCTCTCTCTCGCTCTCTCGCTCTCGCTCGCTCTCTTTCTTTTTCTCTCTCTTGCTGTCTACCTATCTCACTTGGGCTATCTCCCTTCTTGATATATTTGTATTTCACCAGTTCAGCAATTAATCTCTGCCTGTAACTTTACCTCTTTTTCCCTTTCGTTCTTCTAAACTCAAAAACGAATTGGAGAAAGTTTGATGATGACAAAAAGTAATTTGTAAAGGGATTTTTTATTCACTTTCTTCCTCTCCCCTCTCTTCTGTAATCTGCTAACGGAGCAGCTCCCTGTACCGAGATGCATATTCTTTGGTGGGGAAACGCTCTCTAGTCATTAACGACAAAAGTCTTCACTTCCTCCATACCGCTGCACAGCATGCTGGGTAGCGTATAATTAGAGCCAAACTAAATGTATTTACAAATTGCTACTCGCACTGAGAGTTTAACTTTTTACATGGGTGGTCGGGCAAAATATCCTATCTGGCTTTAAGTGGAGCTCTTATTAACGACAATTATTTACAGCATTTTTTCTGCTGCATTTATGTAGTCTGTAAATTCTTCCTTGTTATTTTGTGTTTGAAAAAGCCAAATGCATGGCCTTAGTTTATGGGATCGCTTCTCTTGTATAGCGAACCTCAAATGGAGTATACTTACTGTAGTTAACCGTGGTTAAATTAGGTTAGGCTAGACTTTTAAATAGTTATAGCCATCCAAATAAAGGGAGTCCAATCTCTGTGAATTGAGAATCATTACCTGGTCGTTCTCCACGTATCGACAGCGGACGCACACAAGAAAAAAAGGATAAATAGCCCAGACACTAACATCTGTCGCCACCCCACATGTTCCAATAAAATCCTATAAGGCAGAGAGATCAGAGTGTACAGGAAATCTATAGTGTTGATAGGTTCTAATCAGCAGGGAGCATAACTACACTTCGCCCGTTGATTTTCAATCAGGAGAAAACCTCCTCTGCAGACGCATCAATATGCCACGGGCCCTCTCCCACTCTCCCACTGCTATCAGCTGGCAGCAGCATTAGGGGAGAGAGGTAGCACATTACCTGTGCTTGTTCCGTTTTACGGCTGTTTCGACTGGGGACGAGAGCTGCCATTATAGGTGTAATAGAACTGTTCGTTTCCCTCTGTGTTGGGATTGTGAAAGCTAGACGGCACACACTCCAAAGGAAAAATCGGACTTTATTTTTAAACCACCTAGCTGACATTGATTGTTGTTTTCATCGAACTGGTGGTGTTAGGAGAATTTAAGAACTTAATGTGATCATTTTGTGTGTTCCTCCAGAAACAGATTAGCTACAAGTGAGACACTTGCCAAGCGGTCTTGTAAAACAGCTCGCTCCTTAGGTAGAGTAGATCTACAGGTATGCAGATATAGCTGATGTATATGTGTCCCCGTTGGCTCAGTAGCTAGAGCATGGTGCTTGCAATGCCAGGGTTGTGGGTTTGATTCCCACAAGGGACCAGTATGAAAATGTATGCACTCACTATTGTAAATTGCTCTGGATAGGAGTGTCTCCTAAATAACTAACATTTCAATGTCAAATATGTCATTTTCCCTTCAAAGGTATTTATTGATAGAAATACATTTTAATGAGTAAACCCACTTATTGTGTTGTTTTTACTGAGCTGATTCTCTCCCCTGATGGAAGTAATCAGAGGTACATCTACATCAACCAAGCAGGACAACAAGACATCACATTGTCATTAATTTGAATGAATAAAGCAGGCAGATGTAAGACGTACTAATGAGGGCCATAGCAGGATATAGTACACTGTGAAAGGGAGTCGTTATCTAGCCATCTAAATAGCAACAAGACCTACTGGAGACAAGCGGGAAAGGAGTTCTAACAGTTTTTTATTTCAAATGATTGGTTTGATTTAGCTAGAATCTAAAGAGAAAGGGAGAGGGGCGAGAATACATTCCGTCACATCTTGTTCCTATTTAAAAAAATAAAAATAATCTATATTTGTGTATAGAATTGTGTTTGGGCATAAATTATGTTGGTTTGACACCAAGGCATTTCCAATTCAGCATTTTATGAAGACAGAAGTCTTTGCAGTTATTGCTACCAAGCCCATTGTTTTTTATGGGGAGCATGACAAGGCACCCCGAGATACCGGAGATGCCTCATTAGACTGACTGAGGATATCAAACAGTCATAGTCTTGTCACAGCGAGGCAGGTTAAATGCTCTTGAAGTCTGTAAGGATCAGGGCAGACTCTTTCTGAGCGTTTTCCTTTCATGTGTCCCTCCCTCCTCAGAAAGACCTAACTTTAATCTCTATTATCCTGGCTTTATGAATCAATACTTCAGGGTTTAATATTACCTCTAATGCTGTTTGAAAATCTAACACGCACACACACACCGACACATACTCACACATACACACACTGTGTCTGTCGCTCTCTCTCTCTCTATCTCTCTCTCAATTCAATTCATAGTGCTTTATTGGCATGGGAAACATATGTCTACATTGCCAAAGCAAGTGAAATAGATAACAAACACAAGTGAAATAAGAAATATAAATGAACAGTAGACATTACACTCACAAAAGTTTGAAAGGAATAGAGACATTTCAAATGTCATATTATGGCTATATATAGTGTTGTAACGATGTGCAAAATAAAATAAACATAAATATGGGTTTAATTTACCATGGTGTTTGTTCTTCACTGGCAACAGGTCACAAATCTTGCTGCTGTGATGGCACACTGTGGTAGTTCACCCAATAGATATGGGAGTTTATCAAAATTGGATTTGTATTTGAATTCTTTGTGAGTCTGTGTAATCTGAAGGAAATATGTGTCGCTAATATGGTCATACATTTGGCAGGAGGTTAGGAAGTTAGCCTAGAGGGGGGTGTAATGCTCCCCCTCGCCAAACCCCTGGCCCTTCTTATCAGCATGAGTAATGGAATCAGTTTAGGATGGAAGTCATAATTATATGTTCCCTCTTTGGAGAAAGGCAGGCTTAGCTGTAGCCCCTTCAGGCTTCTTTGTGTCTCAGAGCGAGCAGGCAATAGTTGTAATGCGATCCCCCTAAGGTATATTTCTGATCTGGAAGTTGCATTAAATTGGATGGTGGTCGGTTTTGATAGCCGATGAATTTGAGCTGCGTGTTTTTCAGAAGCGGCCGAACCCAAGCTGAGATGAAGCAGGAAGATGGAAAAAATGCACTTGGCCACAAAGGTCAGGTCCAACGCTGCCTATCGATCCGCCTGGTCCGTTTCGGGTTTGCGAGAACTCGGAAAATAGACCGGCTCAGAAAACCGGAGAGGACGGTGGGGGATGCGTCCGGATGGACCTACCTTAATGCTGGTTTCAATTTCATTGGCTAATCAGTTCCCATTCCCCGTCCTCGCCAGCCTGTCGTTTGAGTGACACTGATGGATTCTCGATAGAAAGTGGAAAACTGTCACTCTGTTTTGGCTTGTTCTAATGTGGTCAGAGGTATAGCGTTGTGACAGGCCGGGTTTGCCAATACTTAGGAAGTGCTAAGGCTGATGTGAGAGCGTGAGGACCAAGTCTCTAAATGTGTACAGTAACTTCAGGGATAATCATTGTAAGCCTAAGGGAGAGTGGAGCTGGGTCTCACATTGTGTTAGTTGTCACAGTGCTCACTACCAAATATCTGCCGAGTGCTGTGAATTGAGCTGTAATTTCTAGGTAAGAGTGTAAAGTGTGAGAAACAGCCCCGTCTCTGTTGCTGCGTTATTATTATCGGGATAATAATAGCAGCCTTGCAGCTGAAGCTCTAGTGATGTCATTGGCCCTGAAAGGAGTGTTTGAACGACTCATCATGTTTTAAACATGGCCGGCAGCTTCTGAGAGGAGATTTGCATAAACAGCTGTCTCTGAGACGACGGCCGAGGTGTCGGCGGGCTGTAGGCGTATCCCCGAAGACAGTGCTTCAAGAGGGAAGGGAGAAACTTGAGCTCTCCGACTTTCAATGGATCACTTTTATTTATCCGTCTTTCTCTCTCCCTTCTACCCCACCCCCCCCCCCAAATCTGTCCTTCACCATCAAACTTTTACCACAAAGAGAGAGAACATGCCATTCTCTCGAGCCTGAATATGTATTTTCTTTTCTCACATAGGCATGGGGAAAATGTATTAATCCGTAAGTGGCACAGAATGTTTTCTGTAGATGTTTTTTGTTATGCGTTCACCATATGCAGGCCATCATTTCCTGTGAAAATTGCTGCCGGTCCGACTCACCTCCACCTCTCCAATTGGCTAACAGCAGGGGGCAGCGGGAGAATAGAGTTCTTCTCAGAAATCCTTCGTTGGATTTCTTTATTCACAGTCACCTCCTACATGCAGACACACCTTCAGATGGAGTTGGAGTGTGTCTGTGTGAACGCCGAGCTAGAGATGACACGCAGACAGTAATTATCACACTCAGGTTGGCAGAGTGGATACAGTGCTCTACAGGACAGTATGTTGAACAGACATGTGGCTCAGACGTTTGATTTGATTTATTAGGATCTCCATTAGCCGACGTCAATCGCGACAGCTAGTCTTACTGGGGTTTCCGACATAACGAAAAAGACATTACAGACAGAAGACTTTACAATTTACACGCATTTAAATACATCAACATGTAGTGTGTGTGTCTGTTTGTGTGTGCATCAGTTACACATACTTATCAGTACATACAGTAGGTCACATAGTCGAGAGGCGTTGTGCCGTGAGGTGTTATTTGCGGCTCAGTACTAGCCTCGTATAAGGAAAGATGTTTCTTAAATATAAAATATAAATTAGATCAGTACGGCCTCTCTCAACAGTGACAAAGTAGGCCAAATGTAAGATTTCAGAACAGCTAGACTTGATACTGGTAGGTGAACACAAATAATATCACTTCAATCAAGCTTCAGTGGCTATTCAATCAAGTCACACGTAAAGTTTCAAAGCATTAGATTGTAATAATGTTAGATTGGATATGATTATGCCGTCATCTATGAAATCACCTGTCCATCCCTAAGCACGACTCCGATCAATTCTGTCCTCAACAGAGATGGATATTAAAGTGAATATCTATTTCCACTCTCAAAATAAAGAGAGGAGCTTTTAGCCCGTCTTAATATAGAGAGGATCGAGGAAGGGCAGCATTTCCATTTCAGTTTTTGACTTTGTGAATTATCAAAAGAGAGCGTAATGAAACCACAGAATAGTGGCAGTTTAGTTGAAGGTTTTATAGTAATCAGAATCATATACAAGTGTGAATGCGTCCATTATATCCCAAAAGTAGGGTAGAAAACGAACTTAGTCCAACTGTGTATAGGCTGGTTGAGTCTTTACTATACTGTTAATTTGGGTTTGGAAGCAGTGTTATTGCACCCTTTTCTTGACGTAAACAGTAAGATGCGAAAGCGAACACTTTTTTCTCTAACCCAAGTTGTTAGAAACACCGTTTGGCGGTTTCTTCTTGTAAAGGCAGACTCCTTTCATCGGAACATTTCAATGGTACTCGCTCTCTAACTGGGGTAGAGAGAAACTTGAATCAGTAGTGGGAAGGATGGTCTCCCCTTTGTCCATTTCACAGTATGTATTTTATGCTACAGTATCATTAAATAATCAGGCATATTTTGTGTGTGTGTGTGTGTGTGTGTGTGTGTGTGTGTGTGTGTGTGTGTGTGTGTGTGTGTGTGTGTGTGTGTGTGTGTGTGTGTGTGTGTGTGTGTGTGTGTGTGTGTGTGTGTGTGTGTGTGTGTGTGTGTGTGTGTGTGTGCGTGCGCTTGCGCGCTAATGGCATGCAGACCTGGTCAGGATGATGGGAGAGGCGTAAGTGCAGGTCAGCATGTGTTCTCGCCCACTCATGTTTATTTTATAAAGCCCAGCCGCTGGCGAAAGCTTGTTACCTTCTTGCTGTCGCCATGGTAATGGATGTTACCACCTTGACGTGTCGCCTTGCCTGTTTATTTCAGTCCATTTAAGTCGTGGTGTATAAAGTTCTGTGGCAGGCGGCGAACGGGGGTGTTTTGAGTGGTTCACAATGGGGTACTCTAAACTTTTCAAAGTGTACTAACAGCGGCCGGCAGTTGTTAGGTAAGTGTTGTTGTTTTACTTCTTTAATAAATAAGAAACCCTGGTCTGCCAATGTAAGATCGGTTTGGCTATTCTATCAGGAGAGGAGAAGAGCTACACATTTCCATGCAAGTGTTCAAAACCCTGGTAAATGAGCACTTCCTTCCAAAAACACTGACAGACGTACAAAACTGGACCGTGTTTTTACATTTTTCTAGGTTGGAAAACCAGGTGGTTGAGACCCGTCATTTCCCCCCTCTTCAAAATCTTACAAACAGGGGGAACTGAGGTGTGAGCCGAGTGCTTTCGAAGGTGTCCAACTCCACGCTCCATAGCAAAGGGTGTCTAGCAGGGCTGTGTATCCGCAACCGCTTTTTATCCCTTTGGTAAAATAGTACCTCTCTCCTATTCAGTTAGTATGGGAAAAGGACAGTCAGGTAATTGGAAGTCTGTTGGTTTTCAAGCAGTCACTGGAGGTGAGGAGGAAAGCATTGTGGAGCCTGGAGATTCAGGTCACCGCAACCACACACACAATAAAGAACAGCCTGTCAAAATACACCTGCAGAGCCAGTGGGAGAAAATCGACCACTCTCAGTGGGAGGATAAGCCATCAGGTAGGTAGAGAGAGGGAGGGAGAGAGAGAGGGGAGGTATGGGGATATATAGAAAGAGAGAGAGAGAGAAACAGAGAGATGGAGAGAAAGGTGAGAGAGGAGCTTTACACCTGTTCTAAAGGAGAGGCTAATCTTTTTTGTTCTTCTACAACATTTATGAGACCACTGGGGATGAAATATGTGTGTGTGTGTGTGTGTGTGTGTGTGTGTGTGTGTGTGTGTGTGTGTGTGTGTGTGTGTGTGTGTGTGTGTGTGTGTGTGTGTGTGTGTGTGTGTGTGTGTGTGTGTGTGTGTGTGTTTAACCACTGCTTACTCCTACTATTATGTCAAGCAGTAGCCTGTCAATCCAATCATTCATTGGATGGTATTTAAACAATGACTGAGCGAGATGTAAGAGCTAGCTGTTTGTTTTGATTGAAGACCCATCACATTCCAGAACTAAAACACCTATTATCTTATTTTCCCTAGCAATAAAGAGAGAAAAACAAGCCACAATTTTATACAGCCGCAGTCAAAGATACGTAAGATCAACATAGCATTTGAACATTGAAATCCCTTGTCATTGAGTTGGCCTGAAATGCGAAGTATGAATTTCAACAACACCTGAAATAGAATTTTCATCATACTCAGAATTGTACAATACATGCCCTCATGTATAGGATGTACATCTAAAGTTAATAAGATACAGGTACTATTTTTACCTGACAACCTTATTGTGTCAACTAAAGTAGAGATGTGAAGAGATTGCCTTCAAACGCCTCTCTAAACCACACCAGCTCGCTAAGGCAATGTCCCTGTCCATCTCAGTGCTGTTTGCCTTCTCTACCTGTCATTCCCTTGTCTTGATTGACAGATCACAGAAAGCCTGGTTTACTTTGAGCCTGACGGGAATCAAGGCAGGTAAATAAAAACAGATGAGGGAGAGGCTTTGAAAGACAAACAGCTAGATACCATCAGGGGGATTTTGTTCGATTCGACCATCCAATCTCTGTTATTCAGTTAATTACTTGAAATGGTGGCCACCACCAATGGTGACTAGTACCGTCCTTTCAATAGAACTCAGTCAGTCCTTCCAATAGAACTCAGTCAGTCCTTCCAATAGAACTCAGCCAGTCCTTCCAATAGAACTCAGTCAGTCCTTCCAATAGAACTCAGTCAGTCCTTCCAATAGAACTCAGCCAGTCCTTCCAATAGAACTCAGCCAGTCCTTTCAATAGAACTCAGTCAGTCCTTCCAATAGAACTCAAACAGTCCTTCCAATATAACTCAGTCAGTCTTTCCAATAGAACTCAGCCAGTCCTTTCAATAGAAGCCAGTCAGTCCTTCCAACAGAACTCAGCCAGTCCTTCCAACAGAACTCAGTCAGTCCTTCCAACAGAACTCAGCCAGTCCTTCCAACAGAACTCAGCCAGTCCTTCCAACAGAATTCAGCCAGTCCTTCCAACAGAATTCAGCCAGTCCTTCCAACAGAACTCAGTCAGTCCTTCCAATATAACTGTCAGTCCTTCCAATAGAACTCAGTCAGTCCTTCCAATAGAACTCAGCCAGTCCTTCCAATAGAACTCAGTCAGTCCTTCCAACAGAACTCAGTCAGTCCTTCCAACAGAACTCAGTCAGTCCTTCCAACAGAACTCAGCCAGTCCTTCCAACAGATCTCAGTCAGTCCTTCCAATAGAACTGTCAGTCCTTCCAATAGAACTCAGCCAGTCCTTCCAATAGAACTCAGCCAGTCCTTCCAATAGAACTCAGTCAGTTCTTCCAATAGAACTGTCAGTCCTTCCAATAGAACTGTCAGTCCTTCCAATAGAACTGTCAGTCCTTCCAATAGAACTCAGTCAGTCCTTCCAATAGAACTCAGTCAGTCCTTCCAATAGAACTCAGTCAGTCCTTCCAATAGAACTCAGCCAGTGCTTCCAACAGATCTCAGTCAGTCCTTCCAATAGAACTGTCAGTCTTTCCAATAGAACTCAGCCAGTCCTTCCAATAGAACTCAGCCAGTCCTTCCAATAGAACTCAGCCAGTCCTTCCAACAGATCTCAGTCAGTCCTTCCAATATAACTGTCAGTCCTTCCAATAGAACTGTCAGTCCTTCCAATAGAACTGTCAGTCCTTCCAATAGAACTGTCAGTCCTTCCAATAGAACTGTCAGTCCTTCCAATAGAACTGTCAGTCCTTCCAATAGAACTGTCAGTCCTTCCAATAGAACTCAGTCAGTTCTTCCAATAGAATTCAGTCAGTTCTTCCAACAGATCTCAGTCAGTCCTTCCAATAGAACTCAGCCAGTCTTTCCAACAGGTCTCAGTCAGTCCATAAAATAGATCTCAGTCAGTCCTTCCAATAGAACTGTCAGTCCTTCCAATAGAACTCAGTCAGTCCTTCCAATAGAACTCAGTCAGTCCTTCCAATAGAACTCAGTCAGTCCTTCCAATAGAACTCAGCCAGTGCTTCCAACAGATCTCAGTCAGTCCTTCCAATAGAACTGTCAGTCCTTCCAATAGAACTCAGCCAGTCCTTCCAATAGAACTCAGCCAGTCCTTCCAATAGAACTCAGCCAGTCCTTCCAACAGATCTCAGTCAGTCCTTCCAATATAACTGTCAGTCCTTCCAATAGAACTGTCAGTCCTTCCAATAGAACTGTCAGTCCTTCCAATAGAACTGTCAGTCCTTCCAATAGAACTGTCAGTCCTTCCAATAGAACTGTCAGTCCTTCCAATAGAACTGTCAGTCCTTCCAATAGAACTCAGTCAGTTCTTCCAATAGAATTCAGTCAGTTCTTCCAACAGATCTCAGTCAGTCCTTCCAATAGAACTCAGCCAGTCTTTCCAACAGGTCTCAGTCAGTCCATAAAATAGATCTCAGTCAGTCCTTCCAGTAGAACTCAGTCCTTCTAAAATAACTCAGCCTGTCCTTCCAATAGAACTCAGACAAGACAAGAAAAAGCACGAAAGACTTAAAACAGGCCTCGGTTTAGCTACAATCCACTAAAACTCCAACTCAAGCCCCTCTTCACAGACAAAAACTTTTGTGAAGTCTCGCTGCTGCGTTCAGTGTCAGATAGCGCTGACTCTCTGACTAATGCAAAATATTTAGCCATGTAGCGTCTCTCACCTGTGAACACTGCTTGGCTTCCTGGACCCTCTAGTCTCAGAACACGATTGATACTATAGTACTGTAGACGGCAATTATGGGATGTGCTTTTACAGAGCGAGGCATGGTAATGATACGGTACATTGGGTAAACTTCGGTACCCTAAACAGTACTCCCACACAAGGGCCAGCCAATTACGGGGACCATTCTGTCTTTCTGTCTCTCATTACAGCTGCTGGGGTAAAAGCATCAACGATGAAAAAAATACCTTTTTAGAGGTTTCTCCTGTGGTGTTGAAGCCTCTTTTTTGGCTATTACCTATATGTTCTCGCCTTTCCAGTGTTGAATACACATCCCCACTCACAATGTACAGAATCTTTGTCACGATTTTGTTAAAGCAAGCCAGTGGTCAAAATTTCAGATCTATCAACATGATATCAACAGTATATCAACATTTAACAGTGTCGTATTTTGGTTGCTTGCTTGTCCATGTGTCATCATGACCAATATTAGAAATTAAACAATACACGCATGTCTTAAACTGCAAACTGGAAGCTTATACCTGTGAGTGGGTACAATCCTGCAATGTCATTTGACAACATGTAAAAAAAGGTATGTTTTTATGTAATGCAAGTTGTTGAATGGAGCCCTGTATCGGCTGTTAGGAAACCCCACAGTGCTGTCACTGCAAGATAGATCAATGGGAAGAAGAAATGAGAAATCTTTAAAAAAATAAAATAAAATAAAAATCTCAAGGCACCATATGTTTTTTCACCAAAATAACTAATAGCAAGGAAGTTTAGAAGTTGTAAATCAAAATATATGTCACTGTTTTCTTCTCAGCTCTGCATTTCAGTATCCAGCAGCCTAAAGCTGCAGATAAACTTGATCTCTTTTTTTATTTCATTCCACAAATCAAAGTGTTGACAGGGAGACAAATTGCAGGGAAGGGAAGCGTGAGTTTGAGTGAATGCTGCTCTGTATGTGGTCCAGACACAATCATGACTCAAATGGGAGAAAAAAATAGATTAGAAAGACAGGTTATTCACACCGCTCCTGAAAAAAAACTGAAAACTGAGTCATTTTAGAATGATATTTTGACAGTTTTATTCCAGGTAGAATACATAAATGCAAATAATCCAAAACTAGAATGATGTATCTCCAGGTACCATTTTTCATCCGCTCCAGCCACCCACAAGAGATAGAATAGCATGATCTCGCCTTAATGGCCACATGTACTCTTAAATCTCCACCCGGTACAGCCAGAAGAGGACTGGCCACACCTCCGAGCCTGGTTCCTCTCAAGGTTTCTTCCTAGGTTCCTGCCTTCTAGGGAGTTTCTCCTAGCCAATGCTTCTGCATCTGCATTGCTTGCACTTTGGGGTTTTAGGCTGGGTATCTGTAAAGCACTTTGTGACAACTGCTGATGTAAAAAGGGCTTTATGAAATACATTTGATTGAGTGATTGAATAGCTTGTAAAATAGCCTTATAGCTGAATATCACTAATGATGATGGAGCACATATCCTTGTACTCAGTTCATGCATGCCTGTGTGTGACGGTGAGTGTCCTGTCCTGTCTTGTCCTGTGTGGACCATGCTTTCTGGTCAGCATTTCAGATTCATTACAAAGTAATTTCAGGTTCCCTCCCTCCAGCTCTCTTGCTCTCACCGCTCTCTTCATCCCTTTTTGTCTCCTCTATTTTTCCCTCACTCTCTGGCTCTCTCCCTCTCTCCTTCATTTCTCTCCCTCCTTTCCTCCCCCCTCTCCCTCACTTTCTTTTCCTCCATTCCTCCTCTCCTCACAGGGACTGTCGATTCAAGCAAGTTCTCAGCAGATTAAAATGGACTGGCATCTGCCTGTGTTTGCAGTATACTGCCTGGCTTGGCAGGCACAGTGGCAGTGGCAGCAGCAGCAACAGCAGCAGCCAGTAAATTAAAAGGCTCGTTCTGCCTCATCAACACCTTTGATATCTTCATAAGCCACAGCCACGGGAGCTCCTGAGTGTGTGTGTGCACGAGCGTGCATGTGTGGGTGCGCGGGCCTGTTTGTGTGTCTGTGCACGTGTGTGTGTGCATGTGTTAATGGCATGTAGACCTGGTCAGGATGATGGAAGAGGTGTAAGTTCAGGTCAGGGTTTCCATTAGGAAAATATGGCACTGGACATTTGACCAGCAGCATTTTAATTTACCGAGACATTTGAGAAATTTACCGGACCCATATGCTTTGGGTGCTATAACCTGATTAGTGCGTCCACCCACGCAAATAACATTATGATTATAGCAATGCATATTAACAGAACATGCAAGTCGAGGATGCAGTGATGTGCGGTCCTTCTTACCCAGTTCTGATGCACAATTTGAAGATGTTAGAATAACTGTTCACATTTACTTTTCCTCAGCCAGCAAGATGAGTAACGAACAGCAAAGTCACTAGCCTATGTCAATCTACTATCCCACGTAGTAGGAAAGTTTACCTATTCTTTTGGTAAGCTTGTCGAGAAAGAAATGGCCTATTCCCAACAGACTCTGGGACAGTTGTGGGACGATAGAGCCCAAATTCATGTAACAAGTAGGCCTAGGCTACATTTAAAAAAAAAAAAAAAACAACAACTTTAAAACGCAATGAGTCTGTTGCAACAGATAAACTATTATTTCTTCACATTATAAGCGCTGCAATGCACACAAGGCAGTAGGCTACGCGCGAATGTTCCTTCCATAATGCAATTAGCCGGAAAACAGCTTTGTCAAAAAGTGCATTGCACCTGCCAGTAGTTTCATGTGACAGAGATGAAAATATCCATTAGAAATTTAGAAAGGTCTAATATGCAACAACTAGCATGAGTTGCTAATATGACTAAGATTATGCCTTTGGCTATTGGATAATGAAAGAAAGTTGATATAAAAGAATTGCCTACACGGATATGGTCTGACTTTGAATGTCTTTGGCTATGCATTTGCTGTTTGAGATGCTGTAGCAGCAGCTCTTGCGTTGTCTGACAGATTTTCCACTAAAAGGCTCTGTATCTGTATGCTGTATGAGTGTGATAAATAAGATACATAACCAATATACTGTACACGCGCCAATTTAATTCCACTAAATTATGCAAATTAACCTATAGACCGATAAGCATGACTAGTCAAATGTATTTCCACTGACTGGTATTTCCATCAATGAATTGGCTGAAAAGCATTATTTCAAAATGGGCTATTTACTTCTTCTCCCATACAATTGGCCAGCGGAAATGTTATTTATCGGCTTTTCTTTTTTCTTTTTTTTCAAAAGCTGGCTATTACCGGCTAATGGAAACCCTGGCATGTGTTCTGCCACACTCATGTTCATTTTAAAAAGCCCAGTCGGTGTGCGCGCCTGTGTGTGTTTGTGTATGTGTTCCTCCTCTCCCAGTGATAGCAGCTTGAAGACTGTTAGTGGATGGTAACCATATGGTTTATTTCCCCTCTCTGTGAGAATGTTGAGGGAGTTACTGCTGATTGTCAAAGCAATGCGTTTAAAAGTTTAGTTTTTTCTGTGGTTCAGTGTTGAGTCGGCTGATTGAGGTGTCTCTTTAAGTATCCATTTAGTGGGTAGGAGTCTGTGTTTATCTCGCCCTCTCGTCCTATCTCTCTTTCTCTCCATCTTTCTCTCTCTTTCTCCTACTCCCTCGCTCTTTCTCCTTATCTTCATTTATCTTATTCTAATGATCCAGTTAGCTGACCTTATCTTGTCCGCATAGCTTTTTCTTAGACGCGAGCTTAATGTTCAGACCCATCCATTTTGGGTACTCTACTTTCTTCTTTAAATGCACCAATTTAAACTACATTTTCAACTTATAACTTTAACAAGCAAAGTACAATGCACTTTCCATAAAATAACTGAATTCGAGCAGTTATGTGACCCTTTGTTTCTACGCTAATTTTCTGCGTTTGTAAACGGCATTAACCTTCTGACCCAACATAATTGTTTTGCTTTTAGCAATATCACACAAATTCAGTATTCAGGGTTGCCATGGTAATCTAGGATAGACTTCCTTCCTTTTCTGCATGCCTGCGGAGAGAAGGACAGACGCGAAAAGTCACACATACTTCATTGTGATAAAGTAATGCACAAACACATGCACAAATGGACACACAAACACACATGGACACACAGGCACTTCATAGAGTCACAATTTCTTGACCTTGATGTTAATAACTGCAGTTATGATTTCCTTTTAACAAAGACCATATTGTATCAGTGTCAAGTTGAGTCTCACAGATGCTCTGAAAAGAAAGGCATGCAGATTAAATTATTAATGAGCCATAGTCTGCTCTATTCAAGCAGATGATCATAGAACAGATACACCAGACATTTGACTTTGAGACACACTTTTACCCTCCAGCAGGACCCTATAACCACTTGATATAGTTATACACGTGCTATATAGGTTTTGTACATGTGAAATACATATTACGCATGTGTTTTGAATGCAGTATAACCCCATTTTTCATGGAGGGGACATGCAGCTTGTAATTGTGGCCCCCACACGTGCTCCCAACATGCATAATGTATGAACGCCTACGTAGGTACATACTGTTGAGGTGAGTTTAATGCTCTTTTAGGCCTTTCTGATGTCGTTAATAATATGGTAAAATGACTATCACCACTGTGTTAGCGCCTGAGTCTGAAAATACATCTGTATGAACACTAAACTACCAACCACAAATGCCTCAATTATCTAGCATTAGTTAAATTGCCTTTTTACTCTTCTCTAGCTCACGTTAATGTAAGGGGTGCGTAACTGGTGGCAGGGAAGTCAGACGCAGGAGAGCAGAACTAGGTAACAGCCGGAGCAGTTTAATAGTAAAAACCAATGGCATAAGAAATGCAAAATATGGGCACAATAACCCGATGCGCACCAGTCAAACAAATGTGCACAAGCACTTACAACAAACAATACCGCACAAAGACATGGGGGGAACAGAGGGTTAAATACACAACACTTAATGAGGGAATGAAAAGCAGGTGTGTGGGAAAACAAGACACAACAAATGGAAAATTAAAAATGTATCGGCGATGGCTAGAAGATCGGCGACGTCGACCGCCGAACACCGCCCGAACAAGGAGAGGCATCGACTTCGGTAGAAGTCGTGACAGTTAGAGGTAATGTCTTCGTGAAAGGCTTACACATGTGTGGATAATTGTTCTAATTCCTTGTAAATTTTGGCTTTTAAGACAAATAATATATCAGGCCATTTCATATAAAGCAACTTGCCTAAGACGTCAACAACAAAAAACTTTTTTCACTTGCCTGTTTTTGGTGGGCTCCCGAGTGGCGCAACGGTCTAAGACTTGCCAGATTAAATAAAACATTTAAATTCCCCGATATTGCTGTTAGCAATGCTATGTCTTGTAGAATACGCCATCTGAGACCACATAGCCCAAACAAGGTCCCGTGTGGCTCAGTTGGTAGAGCATGGCGCTTGCAACGCCAGGATTGTGGGTTCAATTCCCACGGGGGACCAGTACAAAAAAGTACAAAAAAGTATGAATGTATGTACTTGTAAGTCGCTCTGGATAAGAGCGTCTGCTAAATGACTTAAATGTAAATGTAAACAAGAATGTGCTGTACATTCTGTCTCATGTTTGTGTTGAAAATATCAATAATTGTAAATCGTGCCTTTAGGCAGGGTTGGACAGTTACTTTCTAAATGTAATTTGTTACAGTTACTAGTTACCTGTCCAAAATTGAAAATAGTAAGATAACTTTTGGATTACCCAAGCTCAGTAACATAATCTGATTACTTTCAGTTACATTTGGATTACTTTCCCCTTAAAACTTCTTAGGGCTAGGCTTCCCATTAACGGGACAACTTCCGGTGAAACTGGAGGGCACACAATTCAAATAAATAATTATAACATTTATGGATATTAAACATTTAGGTACATATAAATGTCTTATATTCCGGTTGAAAGCTTAAATTCTTGTTAATCTAACTGCACTGTCCGATTTACAGTAGCTATTACAGCGAAAACATGCCATGCGATTGTTTGAGGACGGCGCCCCACATGAAAATATTTTTCCACCGGCACAGGTTTCATAAATTCACAAATAGCGATTAAATATTCACTTACTTTTTGAAAATCCTCCTCTGATTTGCCATCCAAAGGGCCCCAGCTATAACACGTAGTGTCGTTTTGTTAGATAACTCCTTCTTTATGTCCCAAAAAGTCTGTTTAGTTGGCGCCATCGATCATCCATCACACACATTTAGTGTATCATCATAGTGGTCTCTGACTTGTGTTCAGACTCGCTCAGGTGGAACTAACTTAAACTTGTGCCTTTTTTCAATGCTGAATTCAATGTTATTGAGAAAACAGAAAGGTGTCAATGTATTTTTTTTGTGCAAACCTTCTTTCTACATTCTTTCTAAAAGTAATCCAAGAAGTAATCAGGTAGTTTTCAAAAGTCTCTGTAATCTGATGACAATATTTTTGCTGTTAACGTAACTGATTTTATTTAGTTTTTTTCAATCACATTACATGTAACTGATCACATGTAATCGGTTACTACCCAAACCTGACCTTGGGTCAGAGTAACTGCCATTTGAACATTATATTTCCTGGTACCCAACGCAAGATGTTGACTCGAATCAAGTGGCCAAACGTTACGAACAAAAAAAATATGTTTCTGTTCTATCCCTGAAAGTTGTTTGTACTGCTATTGAAGAACAAACAGACTGTTTGTTTTGTTCCATCAGTGATACATTGACTCATAGCTAACCCCAGCCTTTTATTGATGAAGCACTTGTCATCTCTGCTTCGCTGCCCCTCTTGGCTTCCATCTCTAGGGCCAAACCTCCATTATGTTCCCAGCAGTTTACACTCCATTCTCTCACAGGAAGCTCTGTTCATTTCTTAACCACTTATCAATTTGTGCAGGTGACACCATGGAAACACCCTGCCATCCCTGTGTGCTCAGCACTGCAGTGCACTGCTGCGCTCCACGGGATTGATCACTATCATGCACTGTGTCTTTATCTCGCCTTAGAGTGAGATGCGTTAAATGGCAGCGCCATTAGGGGAATATCTCAGAGGCCATGGTGATGGAGTGTTGCCTTCTGGTTTTATTCACTGTTTAAAGGAGTCCCCCAATGCTCCTTGAAGTGTGTTAATTTTTCATGGCTAATTATGTAGTTCATTTTTCTCATATATATAATTTTTTTTCAGGACATTCATAGTGAACGATTCACTAGAGAGACATTTGTATAAGCTTACTGCTGCTGGCTGTACAATAAGCTACATATCATCACAATCACATATTGTCACTGAAATGCATCAGAAAGATATTGTGAAGTTCAGAAGATCATCAGGCAATAAGTGTGTAGGATCTTCTGTGTAAAAAAGAACAGATGTTATTTTTTCCCCAGTCTGATTTAGTGCATGGTCTTGTCCACTTTGTTCTAATAAGACCTGTGAGGTTTGTGGGAATTGTAGAGGGAAACGTACACGTTTTAATGAGTGGCTTATCTTTCAGGAATGGGGTCATAATATTTTGTAGCTTAAATCGTTCAAAGAATTAGAGCCACATTTGTAGGAAGAAAACAGAAACCGCTCTGTTCATAACATCCTCGCAACCACGGTTCTATGAACCAAGCACACATTTATTTATTTTCGTGATATCCAATTGGTAGTTACAGTCTTGTCCCATAGCTGCAACTCCCATATGGACTCAGGAGAGGCGAAGGTCGAGAGCCATGCGTCCTCCGAAACACGACTCTCTCTTCTTGACACACTGCTTGCATAACCCGGAAGCCAGCCGTACCAATGTGTCGGGGGAAACACTGTACAACTGACGACTACAGTCAGCGTGCATGCGCCGGCCCGCCACAAGGAGTCGCTAGAGAACGATGGGACAAGGACATCCCGGCCGGCCAAATCCCCCCTAACCCAGACAACGCTGTCGCGGCCGGCCGCGACAGCCCGGGAACTGAACCCGGGTCTGTAGTGACGCCACTCGGTAGGCCACTTTCTATAGCGACCCCATTTTCAAATCCTTGCGAGTCCTAGTTTGGGAAATGCTGGTCTAGAACAATTCCTCATCAATTTCAATCCCCCTGTTAATACTGATCATCCGTACAGTGTCTTCCACTTCCTGTCTGATGTCTTCCAAACGAACTTGAGAGCCCTGGCCTAGATTCCCCCCAGTGCCTTTCTCTGATCAGTGGTGATAAATACTCAACATGATGATGAGACACATCTCCCTCGATACTGTTCATCATCTGTCCTTAGATTCTGCTTTGTATGCAGATAAGGACATGATTCCATCTCTGGTTAACTACAGAGGAAATATGAAGGAAGTAGAAAAGAGGTTGACAGAAGAGAGGCTGGAGAAAGGGGATGCTGACAAGGTTTAGTGTCATTTCGGTACATTTTGGAAGGTTGTAAGTAACACCTGGCCTTGAACGTTGCAGATAGAAGCAGGGGTTGGAACCAAAACGATTTCCCCAATCGTTTCGGTCTGAACAGAACCACTATTACCACCACATTCTGTTCCACTGTTCCCACCAGCATAATAAAGTTCTGAACCGGTTTGAACAAAAACATCAAATCAAATCAAATTTTATTGGTCACATACACATGGTTAGCAGATGTTAATGCGAGTGTAGCGAAATGCTTGTGCTTCTAGTTCCGACCATGCAGTAATATCTAACAACTAATCTTTTAAACAATTTCACAACAATTACCTTATACACACAAGTGTAAAGGAATGAATAAGAATATGTACATATAAATATATGGATGAGCGATGGCCAAACGTCATAGGCAAAATGCAGTAGATGGTATAGAGTACAGTATATACATATGAGATGAGTAATGTAGGGTATGTAAACATTATATAAAGTGGCATTGATTAAAGTGACTAGTGATACATTTATTACATCCAATTTTAATTATTAAAGTGGCTAGAGATTCAGTCAGTGTATTGAGTCAATATGTTGGCAGCAGCCACTCAATGTTAGTGATGGCTGTTTAACAGTCTGATGGCCTTGAGATAGAAGCTATTTCTCAGTCTATCGGTCCCAGTTTTGATGCACCTGTACTGACCTCGCCTTCTGGATGATAGCGGGGTGAACAGGCAGTGGCTCGGGTGGTTGTTGTCCTTGATGATCTTTTTGGCCTTCCTGTGATATCGGGTGGTGTAGGTGTCCTGGAGGGCAGGTAGTTTTCCCCCGGTGATGCGTTGTGCAGACCTCACTACCCTCTGGAGGGCCTTGCGGTTGTGGGCGGAGCAGTTGCCGTACCAGGCGGTGATACAGCCCGACAGGATGCTCTCGATTGTGCATCTGTAAAAGTTTGTGAGTGTTTTTGGTGACAAGACAAATTTCTTCGGCCTCCTGAGGTTGAAGAGGCGCTGTTGCGCCGTCTTCACCACGCTGTCTGTGTGGGTGGATCATTTCAGTTTGTCCGTGATGTGTACGCCAAGGAACTTAAAACTTTCCACCTTCTCCACTACTGTCTTGTCGATGTGGATAGGGGGGGGCTCCCTCTGCTGTTTCCTGAAGTCCACGATCATCTCCTTTGTTTGTTGACGTTGAGTGTGAGGTTATTTTCCTGACACCACACTCCGAGGGCCCTCACCTCCTCCCTATAGGCTGTCTCGTCGTTGGTGGTAACCAAGCCTACCACTGTAGTGTCGTCTGCAAACTTGATGATTGAGTTGGCACGCAGTCATGGGTGAACAGGGAGTACAGGAGAGGGCTGAGAACGCACCCCTGTGGGGCCCCAGTGTTGAGGATCAGCGGGGTGGTTCCTACCCTCACCACCTGGGGGCGGCCCGTCAGATAGTCCAGGACCCAGTTGCACAGGGCGGGGTCGAGACCCAGGGTCTCGAGCTTAATGACGAGTTTGGAGGGTACTATGGTGTTAAATGTTGAGCTGTAGTCGATGAACGGCATTCTTACATAGGTATTCCTCTTGTCCAGATGGGTTAGGGCAGCGTGCAGTGTGATTGCGATTGCGTCGTCTGTGGACCTATTGGGGCGATAAGCAAATTGGAGTGGGTCTAGGGTGTCAGGTAGGGTAGAGGTGATATGATCCTTGATTAGTCTCTCAAAGCACTTCGTGGTGATGGAAGTGAGTGCTGCGGGGCGACAGTCATTTAGCTCAGTTACCTTAGCTTTCTTGGGAACAGGAACAATGGTGGCCCTCTTGAAGCATGTGGGAACAGCAGACTGGGATAGGGATTGATTGAATATGTTCGTAAACACACCAGACAGCTGGTCTGCGTGTGCTCTGAGGATGCGGCTAGGGATGCCGTCTGGTCCGGCAGCCTTGCGAGGGTTAACACGTTTAAATGTTTTACTCACATTGGCTGCGGTGAAGGAGAGTCTGAAGGTTTTGGTAGCGGGCCGTGTCGGTGGCACTGTATTGTCCTCAACGCGAGCAAAGAAGTTGTTTAGTTTGTCTGGGAGCAAGACATCGGGGTCCTCGACGGGGCTGGTTTTCTTTTTGTAATCCGTGATTGACTGTAGACCCTGCCACATACCTCTCGTGCCTGAGCCATTGAATTGCGACTCTACTTTGTCTTTATACTGACACTTAGCTTGTTTGATTGCCTTGCGGAGGGAATAGCTACACCGTTTGTACCGTTTGTCGGTCATGTTTCCGGTCGCCTTGATTAAAAGCAGTGGTTCGCGCTTTCAGTTTTGCACGAATGCTGCCATCAATCCACGATTTCTGGTGGGGAAGGTTTTAATTGTCGCCGTGGGTACAACATCACCGATGCACTTGCTAATAAATCAGATTGGTCGGACCAGCATTGAACAGACCTGAGCACGGGCGTTTCCTGTTTTAGTTTCTGTCTATAGGCTGGGAGCAACAAAATGGAGTCGTGGTCTGATTTGCCGAAAGTAGGGCGAGGGAGGGCTTTGTATGCGTCGTGGAAGTTAGAGTAACAATGATCCAGAATTTTGACAGCCCGGGTCACGCATTCGATATGCTGATAAAATTTAGGGAGTCTTGTTTTCAGATTAGCCTTGTTAAAATCCCCAGCTACAATAAATGCAGCCTGATAACGTATCCCGAGTGAGCCATGTTTCCGTGAAACAGAGAATGTTACAATCTCTGATGTCTCTCTGGAAGGCATCCCTTGCTCGGATTCCGTCTACCCTGTTGTCAAGAGACTGGACATTGGCTAGTAGTATACTCGGGAACGGTGGGTGATGTGCCCATCTACAGAGCCTGACCAGAGGACCGCTCCGTCTGTCCCTTCCGCGGCGCCGTTGTTTTGGGTCGCCTGCTGGGATCCGATTCATTGTCCTGGGTGGGGGACCAAACAGAGGATCCGCTTCGGGATAGTCGTATTCCTGGTCGTAATGTTGGTAAGTTGATGTTGCTCTTATATCCAATAGTTCCTCCCGGTTGTATGTAATAAGACTTAAGATTTCCTGGGGTAACAGTGTAAGAGATAATACATAAAAAAACTAAATACTGCATAGTTTCCTAAGAACGCGAAGTGAGGCAGCCATCTCTGTCGGCGCCAAATGTTGGATTATGTTGGTTTATATCGTTCCTTTCTGTCATATCGACTTGGTTTTTACATTTAGCACATTCAATTACTTCACCAATCAATGCAGATAGAACAGCTTGCTCTGGACCGGGTAAGCTAGTTGTTTACATGCTTGATGGACAGACAACTGTAGGCTGCGAGATGCGACTGAAATCTTTCAGGTGGGGAGAGAGCGAGAGAGGGCTGGACATGGTGAAGGCTTGGCTTGAAACGCTTTTAGCGATGATATGACGTGAATTATAATGTGTTTAAGATATTAGTAGTAGGCCTATTGATGCTTCGCTGAATTAGCTACATAGCTAATTATATGCTAGCAGCTAGATACCACAGGAGGTTGGTGGCACTGCAATTGGAGAAGACGGGCTCGTGGTAATGCCTTGAACAGAATAGGTGGAATGGTATCAAATACATAAAAAACATGGTTTCCATGTGTTCGATTGCATTTGATTTACTCTGTTCTAGCCATTATAATGAGCCATACTCCCATCAGCAGCCTCCACTACTAGATACACTACATGACCAAAAGTATGTGGACACCTGTTCGTCAAACATCTCATTTTAAAATCATGGGCATTAATATGGAGTTGGTCCCCCCTTTGCTGCTATAACAGCCTCCACTCTTCTGGGAAGGCTTCCCACTACATGTTTGAACAGTGCTGTGGGGACTAGCTTCCATTCAGCCACAGGAGCATTAGTGAGGTCGGGCACTAGTGAGGTCGGGTTTGGTGATTAGGCCTGGCTCGCAGTCGGCGTTCCAATTCATCCCAAATGTGTTTGATGGGGTTGAGGTCAGGGATCTGTGCAGGCCAGTCCACACCGTTCTCAACAAACTATTTTGTGGGCCTTCCCCAAACTGTTACCTTAAAGTTGGAAGCACAGAATCGTCAAGAATGTCATTTTATTCTGTAGCATTAATATTTCCCTTCACTGGAACAAAGGGGCCTAGCCCGAACCATTAAAAGCAGCCCCAGACCATTATTCCTCCTCCACCAAACGTTACAGTTGGCGCTATGCATTGAGGCAGATAGCGTTCTCCTGGCACCCGCCAAATCCCGATTCGTCCGTCCGAAGAACGTGTTTCCACCGCTCCAGAGTCCAATGGCGGCAAGCTTTACACCACTCCAGCTGACGCTTGTCATTGCGCATGGTGATCTTAGGCTTGTGTTTGGCTGTTCGGCCATGGAAACCCATTTCAAAGGCTGGGCCTAATATAGTGTATAAGAGGTCATACAAGAAGTTTTGTAGTGATTCATATGTTGATGTAAAGAATATTTGCTTGTCTGTGGTGCGTAATGAGGAGCAACCAGACGCTGCACTTGACACATTTATGAAACTACTTATTCCAGTTACTAATAAGCACGCACCCATTAAGAAAATGTAAAAACTGTTAAATCCCCTTGGATTGATGAGGAATTGATGATTGATGGATTGATGAGGACACCTACACCTACACCACCCGATGTCACAGGAAGGCCATAAAGATCATCAAGGACAACAACCACCCGAGCCACTGCCTGTTCACCCCGCTATCATCCAGAAGGCGAGGTCATAGGTGCATCAAAGCAGGGACTGAGAGACTGAAAAACAGCTTCTATCTCAAGGCCCTCAGACTATTAAACAGCCACCACTAACATTGAGTGGCTGCTGCCAACATACTGACTCAACTCCAGCTCACTTTAATAATGGAATGGAAATTGATCAAAAATGTATCACTAGCCACTTTAAACAATGCCACTTAATATAATGTATATGTATATACTGTACTCTATATCATCTACTGCATCTTGCCATCTTTATGTAATACATGTATCACTAGCCACTTTAAACTATGCACTTTTATGTTTACATACCCTACATTACTCATCTTATATGTATATACTGTACTCGATACCATCTACTGCATCTTGCCTATGCCGTTCTGTACCATCACTCATTCATATATCTTTATGTACATATTCTTTATCCCTTTACACTTGTGTGTATAAGGTAGTAGTTGTGGAATTGTTAGGTTAGATTACTCGTTGGTTATTACTGCATTGTCCGAACTAGAAGCACAAGCATTTCGCTACACTCGCATTAACATCTGCTAACCATGTATGTGACAAATAAAATTTGATTTGATTTGAATTTAAAAATTGTATGGTTGAGAGGGATGAGGCAAAAGTTATGGCAATTAAGTCTGGCAGCCCAACTGATTGGCAAACGTACTGCAATTTAAGAAATCATGTGACTAAACTAAATAAAAAATAATAATAAACCACACTATGAAACAAAGATAAATTTTATAAAGAATGATAGTAAAAGCTTCGGGCCACCTTAAATTACATTTTGGGGAAAAAAGCCAACTCAGCTCCTTAATTTATTGAATCAGATGGCTCATTCATCACAAAGCCCACTGATATTGCAAACTACTTTAATGACTTTTTAATTGGCAAGATAAGCAAACTTAGGGATGACATGCCAGCAACAAACACTGACACTACACATCCAAGTATATCGGACCAGATTATGAAAGACAAGAATTGTACTTTTGAATTCCGTAAAGTCAGTGTGGGAGAGGTGAAAAAATTATTATTGTCTATCAACAATGACAAGCCACCAGGGTCTGACAATCTAGATGGAAAATTACTGAGGATAATAGCAGACAATATTGCCACTCCTATTTGCCACATCTTCAATTTAAGCCTACTAGAGAGCGTGTGCCCTCAGGCCTGGAGGGAAGCTAAAGTCATTCCGCTACCCAAGAATAGTAAAGCCCCCTTTACTGGCTCAAATAGCCATCCAATCAGCCTGTTACCAACCCTTAGTAAACTTCTGGAAAAAAATTGTGTTTGACCAGATACAATGCTATTTTACAGTAAACAAATTGACAACAGAATTCCAGCATGCTTATAAGGAATGACACTCAAAAAGCACAGCACTTACACAAATGACTGATGATTGGCTGAGAGAAATTGATGATAAAATGATTGTGTCTTAGACTTCAGTGCAGCTTTTGACATTATTGATCATAGTCTGCTGCTGGAAAAACTGTGTTATGTGTTATGGCTTTACACCCCCTGATATAATGTGGATAAAGAGTTACTTAACTAACAGAACACAGAGGGTGTTCTTTAATGGAATCCTATCAAATATAATCCATTTAGAATCAGGACTTCCCCAGGGTAGCTGTTTAGGCCCCATGCTGTTTAGGCCCCAGAGTTTCTATGTATGCGGATAACTCAACACTATACACGTCAGCTCAACAAAGAGCTGCACTTAGTTTCAGAGTGGGTAGCAAGGCATAAATTAGCCCTAAATATTTCTAAAACTAAAAGTATTGTATTTTGAACAAAACACTCACTAAACCCTAAACCTCAACTAAATATTGTAATAAATAACGTGGAAATTGAGCAAGTTGAGATGATTAAACTGCTTGGAGTAACACTAGATTGTAAACTGTCATGGTCAAAACATATTGATGCGGTAGTAGCTAAGATGGGGAGAAGTCTGTCTATAATAAAGCGATGCAGAGGCAGGTCCTACCAGTCGTGTAGTCAGGTGCCACAAAAAAGGACTTAAGAAAAATGCAATTGACTCAGAATAGGGCAGCACAGCTGGCCCTTGGATGTACACAGAGAGCTAATATTAATAATATGCATGTCAATCTCTCCTGGCCTACATCACTACTTTTATTTATGAGAGGTATTGTTGAATGCACACCCATGCTCGGACACCCATGCATACCCCACAAGACATGCCACAAGAGGTCTCTTCAAAGTCACCAAGTCCAGAACAGACTATGGGAGGCACACAGTACTACATAGAGCCATGACTACACTAAACTCTATTCCACATCAAGTAACTGACGCAAGCAGTAAAATTTGATTTAAAAAACAGATTAAAAAAACACCTTATGGAACAGCGGGGACTGTGAAGGAACACAAACATTGGCACAGACACATGCATACACACACACATACGATAACATACGCACTATACATACACATGGATTTAGTACTGTAGATACAGTTGAAGTCGGAAGTTTACATACACTTATGTTGGAGTCATTAAAATTCATTTTTCAAACACTCCACAAATTTCTTGTTAACCTCACTAGGGTACGTGGGGACGCTAGCGTCCCACCTGGCCAACATCCAGTGAAGTTGCAGAGCGCCAAATTCAAAAACAGAAATACTCATAAAAATTCATTAAACATACATCGGGTTATACATCGGGTTAAAGATGAACTTCTTGTTAATCCAACCACGGTGTCAGATTTCAAAAAGGCTTTACGGCGAAAGCATACCAGCGCCCAGCAGACAAATCATTACAAACAGTTACCAGCCAAGTAGAGGAGTTACACAAGTCAGAAATAGCGATAGAATTAATCACTTACCTTTGATCTTCATATGGTTGCACTCACAAGACTCAAGACTCAAGACTTTGTTCGATAAAGTCCCTGTTTATATCCAAAAACCTCCGTTTTGTTCACGCGTTTTGTTCAGTGATCCACAGGCTCAAACGCAGTCACAACAGGCAGACGAAAAATCCAAATAGTATCCGTAAAGATACTATTTGAAAACATGTCAAACGATGTTTATAATCAATCCTCAGGTTGTTTTTAGTCATAATAATCAATAATATTTCAACCGGACAATAACGTCATCAATATAAAAGGTAAACAAGAAAGGCTCGCTCTCAGTCTTGCGCATGAAAAACCTCTGGGACACTGTAGGGTCCACTCATTCAGAGTGGTCTTACTCTCTCATTTTTCAGAATACAAGCCTGAAACTATTTCTAAAGACTGTTGACATCTAGTGGAAGCCATAGGAAGTGCAATTTGAGTCCTAAGTCAATGGATACTGTAATGGCATTCAATGGAAAACTACAAACATAAAAAAATCCCACTTCCTGGATGGATTTTTCTCAGGTTTTCGCCTGCCAAATCAGTTCTGTTATACTCACAGACATTATTTTAACAGTTTTGGAAACTTTAGAGTGTTTTGCATATCCTAGCTTTTGGGCCTGAGTAGCAGGCAGTTTACTTTGGGCACGCTTTTCATCCGGAAGTGAAAATAGTGCCCCCTACCCTAGTGAAGTTAACAAACTCAGGTGACTGTGCCTTTAAACAACTTGGAAAATTCCAGAAAATGGTGTCATGGCTTTAGAAGCTTCTGATAGTCTAATTGACATAATTTGAGTCAATTGGAGGTGTACCTGTGGATGTATTTCAAGGCCTACCTTCAAACTCAGTGCCTCTTTGCTTGACATCATGGTGAAATCAAAAGAAAACAGCCAAGACCTCAGGAAAAAAAATTGTAGACCTCCACAAGTCTGGTTCATCCTTGGGAGCAATTTTCAAATTTATGGAGGTACCACGTTCATCTGTACAAACAATAGTACGCAAGTATAAACACCATGGGACCACACTGCCGTCATACCGTTCAGGAAGGAGACGCGTTCTGTCTCCTAGAGATGAATACTTGTGCAAATCAATCCCAGAACAACAGCAAAGGACCATGTGAAGATGCTGGAGGAAACAGGTACAAAAGTATCTATATCCATACTAAAATGAGTCCTATATTGACAACCTGAAAGGCCGCTTAGCAAGGAAGAAGCCACTGCTCCAAAACCGCCATAAATAAAGCCAGAATATGGTTTGCAACTGCACATGGGGACAACGATCATACCTTTTGGAGAAATGTCCTCTGGTCTGATGAAACAAAAATAGAACTGTTTGGCCATAATGACCATCGTTATGTTTGGAGGGAAAAGGGGAAGCTTGCAAGCCAAAGAACACCATCCCAACCGTGAAGCACGGGGGTGGCAGCATCATGTTGTGGGGGTGCTTTGCTGCAGGAGGGACTGGTGCACTTCACAAAATAGATGCGATCATGAGGATGGAAAATTAGGGGAATATATTGAAGCAACATCTCAAGACATCAGTCAGGAAGTTAAAGCTTGGTCGCAAATGGGTCTTCCAAATGGACAATGACCCCAAGCATACTTCCAAAGTTGTGGCAAAATGGCTTAAGGACAACAAAGTCAAGGTATTGGAGTGGCCATAACAAAGCCCTGACTTCAATCCTATAGAAAATGTTTGGGCAGAACTGAAAAGGTGTGTGCGAGCAAGGAGGACTACAAACCTGACTCAGTTACACCAGCTCTGTCAGGAGGAACGGGCCAAAATTCACCCAACTTATTGTGGGAAGCTTGTGGAAGGCTACCTGAAATGTTTGACCCAAGTTAAACAATTTAAAGGCAACGCTACCAAACACTAATTGAGTGTATGTAAACTTCTGACCCACTGGTAATGTGATGAAAGAAAAAAAAGTTGAAATAAATCATTTTCTCTGCTATTATTCTGACATTTCACATTCTTAAAATAAAGTGGTGATCCTAACTGACCAAAGACAGGGACTTTTTACTAGGCTTAAATGTTAGGAATTGTGAAAAACTGAGTTTAAATGTATTTGGCTAAGGTGTATGTAAACTTCCGACTTCAACTGCATAGTGTACCTACGGGGGAGCGGCTAATATGGAGGACCTTTGAACATCTGAGAGTTGGCTCCATGCCCTGGACCAGAGTTTGCTAACAAGCATCTGTGTGATGCAGCACCAGAATTCAAAACACGTCTTACCTTTTTGTAGTTAATAAATCCAATGTGAAATGTGATAACTATAGTATACTTAACTAGCCTAGAAAACATGCTGGCAGGCAGACACTGGAAGAGAAGTGTCTGAGCGACAGAGTGATTGCTTTGCATAGTCGCAATGATGGCGTTTTTTGTGGGACTTTAAATAATGCTTCGAACGTAAATTAACGTTATTAACCGGTTCCCATGGCTTTAAAATAATGGTTCTGGAACACTAGAGATCACTTCCTGTTTTCGATTCTGTTCCCTGTTCCTTAAATCTTAATTCTGCATGTCAGAGAGGCATATTTGTTCTACATAGCGTATTTCTAAATGTTCTAAAACTTTACGTTGCAAATTATGTTCACTTTTTCTAAAATCCCCAGTTTTCTAGAAATCCCAGTTGGAGAATTCCTGGAAACCGGGGAATAAACAGGATTTCTGGAAAACTGGGGAATTTAGAGAAAGCTACCAAACTTTTGCAACACTAGGTGTGGATCAGTTTATTTCAGTTTGGCAAGATGGGCAGGGTATGTGATAGAATTAGTATGGATTTGCCCCAAACTTAATGCTTTGTATTCAGGACATTTCTTTTGCAGTTTTACTTAAGTGCCTTATTGTAAACAGGATGCATGTTTTGGAATATTTTTGTTCAGTATAGGCTTCCTTATTTCACTCTGTCATTTAAGTTAGTATTGTGGAGTAACTACAATGTTGATGAACATCCTATCACATTCATTAAACTCTGTAACTGTTTTAAAGTCACCATTTGCCTCATGGTGAAATCCCTGAGCAGTTTCCTTCCTCTCCAGCAACTGAGTTAGTTAGGACCCCTGTATCTTTGTAATGACCGGGTGTATTGATACACCATCCAAAGTGTAATTAATAACTTCACCATGCTTAAAGGCACATTTAATGTCTGATTTTTTGTACCTGTCTACCAATATTATTATTATTTTTTGTCATTTAGCAGACATTCTTATCCAGAGCAACTAGTGAGTGCATGCATTTTCTTATTTGTTTGTACTGGTCCCCCGTGGGAATGGAACCCATAACCCTGGCATTGCAAGTGCCATGCTCTTCCAACTGAGCCACACAGGACAATAGGTGCACTTATTTGCAAAACCTCCCTGGTCTTTGTGGTTGAATCTGTGTTTGAAATTCATTGCTCTGATAATTGTGTGTGATGGGTACAGAGATGAAAAATCATGTTTAGCACTATTATTGCACACAGAGTGAGTTGATGCGACTTATTATGTGACTTGTTTAGCACATTTTTACTCCTGAACTTATTTAGGCTTGCCATAACAAAGGGGTTGAATATGTATTCACTCAACACGTTTCAACTTTAAATGTTTTATTAATTTGTAAAAAAGTTTAAAAACATAATTCCACTTTGACATTATGGGGTATTGTGGGTAGGCCAGTGACACAAAATCCCATTTTAAATTCAGGCTGTAACACAACACAGCTTCCTGTGGAAAAAAGTGAGGAGGTGGAATTGGTCACCTGACCTGTCAAGTCTGTTCTCTTCGACTGTGTGAGCCTTCACTGCTCATTAATCTAGTTTATTTCTCTGGTTTATTTAACACCATTGATTTTTACAAGTGTGTGTGCGTGTGTGTGTGTGTGTGTGTGTGTGTGTGTGTGTGTGTGTGTGTGTGTGTGTGTGTGTGTGTGTGTGTGTGTGTTATCCAGCAGAAGGGGCCATTAAGGTTAATATAATGTATTATTTATTAGGGACTGAGCGAATAGAACGAAAAGAGAATTAAACCTTGAATTCCTTATTTTCCAACATTCCACAGACTCTAAGCAATAAAGCAATACATTTCTATGATTTATTCATTCAGTTAACCAATTTTTTAAGCAACAAGATCAGAGCATTTAGAAGAAAATAGTAATAACTATATCTGAAATGGGACGCACAAAATAGTAATTTGTCAAAACAAATGAATCGCCTAAAAATTTGTTCCAAAATTTAAAAAAAAATCACAAAATGAATTCCTTTGTTTGTGTCTTCTTCTAGGAACAAGGGAAGATCGGTGTGACGTTTAACATCGGCACGATGGACATCAGTGTGAGAGAGAGCAGCACCCCTGTGAATGACGGGAAGTACCATGTGGTGCGGTTCACCAGGAATGGGGGCAACGCCACCCTCCAGGTGGACAACTGGTCCATCAACGATCACTTCCCAGGAGGTACGGAAGCCCTCTCTCACTACACCTGCATGGTTTAACCTGTGCTGTGACCTACCTGTTACTTTTGCATGCATGGTGTAGGCCTATGCTATTTGCCTGTTACCTTTGCATACACAAGTTGTTTCACTTCCGGTTTTCGGAAGTGAAAAACCTATTATCTTTACATGCATGGTTTAACTCATGAATCCAATAAGTTGTAAATGTACCCTAAACTCACTGGACACCATCTGCCTCTAAACTCCTTCCCAGAGACCACACGACCCTGGCGTTCAGTGCCCACACGCCTACCACTCCTTCTCTTCTCTACTGTTCCTCCCTCGTCTACTTGAAGCTTTTAAGTGCATAGTTGTCGTTATACTACAAGCATATGTTTACAGTTACCACACTTTGAAGGCCTTTTTGGCTGCCTTCTGTTTGCAGTGCTAAGGAAAGGAAACCAGAGACAAATTGGAAATGTTAAATATCTCCAGTGTCTCGTGGGGGAACATCTTGATGAATGCAATATGTCAGAACTCTTGGTTTTTAATAATACATAGGTATTGACTAGTCAACTTCCATTATCTGCCAAGAGTATCTGCCATCAGACACCTTTGACGTTTCCAGTTGGTCCTGTGTTCGGCCATAATGTGAAAAGAACCTCAGACTTCTTCACTTTTATCTAAGGAAGTGTTAGACCGTCAGCTGTTCTCTGGAGTGGGTTGCTGTTTTAACCCTGCCAAATACTCTGTCTGTTTAGTGAATGAATAAAATGGACATGGAATTGATGGACATTTTTCCTCAATAAAGTAGCTACCAGCAAGTCTGAACTAGTAAGGGAGAAAGAAAATGTAAACTTCACAAAAGTAAAAAAAAATTCAGGGTGAGGAGGTGATGTGAGGGGGGTGTGCTGTAGGATTATTTAAGATACTCTTTGAACACTTGCGGGTTGCAGCGTTCTGGATAAATTGCAGGGGTTTGATGGCACAAGCGAGGTGCTCAGCCAACAGTGAGTTGCAGCAGTCCAGACGGTAAATGACAAGCGCCTGGATTAGGACCTGTGCCGCTTCCTGTGTGAGGAAGGGTCATACTCTACGGATGTTGCAGAGAATGAACCTGCAGGAGCAATCACTGCTTTGATGTTTGCAGAGAATATATGTTTGTATAGAGAGAAGAGGTGAGAGCCTAGAACCGAGCCCTGGGGGACACCAGTAGTGAGAGTGTGGTGCAGACATACATCCCATCCAGGTTACCTGGTTGGAGTGGCCTGCCAGGTAGGATGCAATCCAAGAGTGGGCAGAGCCTGAGATGCCCAGCCCTGAGAGGGTGGAGAGGAGGATCTGATGGTTCACAGTGGTGAAGGCAGCAGATAGATCTAGGAGGATGAGAACAGACGAGAGAGAGTCAGCTTTGGCAGTGCGGAGAATCTCTGTGACACAGAGAAGAGCTGTCTCGGTGGAGTGACACATCATAAAGCCTGAATGGTTAGGGTCAAGAAGATTGTTCTGAGAGCGATAGTGAGAGAGTTGGTCAGAGACAGCACGCTCAAGTGTTTTTCAAGTCTATTTTGACGTCAGAGGGGATGCATCTAGTGGACAAGGATCAGTTGATGAGGGAAGTGAGAAATGGGAGGTCTCCAGAGATGGTCTGGAGAAGGGAGTAGGGGAAGTGGTCGAGTGGGCAGGCTGTCCGGCGGCCAGACCTCCCTCACTAGTTGCAGGATTCCATCTGGAGAGAGTGGGGAGAAAGAGTACAAGGCATAGGGTAGTTCTGTGTGAGTGGGACCAGTGGACTCAATAGGCTGAGAGAATGAGAAGCGGATGTCATCAATCTCTTCAAAGTGGATGACAAAGTCATCCGCAGAGAGGGAGGGGGGGTAGAGGATTAAGGAGGGAGTAGAAGGTAGAAAAGTGTTTCCTTGGGTTCGAGGCAGAAGCTTGGCATTTCATGTGATAGAAAGTGGCTTTTGCAGTGGATATGGGGGAATGGAAGGTAGAGAACAGAGGTGAATGGATGATAGGTCCTCCGGAAGTTTAGTTTTCCTCCATTTTCGCCTAGCTGCCCACAGCCCTGTTTTGGGAGGAAAGTGGACAGTGCGAGTCATAGGATGCAGAAATGGTGGAGAGTAGGGTCGATGAGGTAGAATCAGGAGACAGGAGGGAGAAAGGATTTAGCAGAAGGGAGAGATGATAGGATAAAAGGGGAGAGAGTAGTGGGAGATAGAGAGCGAACATTGCAACAGCGCATGACCATCTGGGTAGAGGCTGAGTGGCTAGGGCTGGAGAAAAGGGATACAGAAAAGGAAACAAAGTAGTGATCAGAGACCTGGAGGGAGGTTGCAGTGAGATTAATAGGCGAACAGCCTCTAGTAAAGATGAGGTCATCCGTAATGCCTGTCTTGTGAGTGGTAGGGGACTGGGAAAGGGTGAGGTCAAAAGAGACGAGGGGAATTAATTGAAGGCAGACGTCGGGCAGTTGAAGTCGCCAAGTTCGAAGAGCGGTGAGCCATCGTCAGGAAATGTCCTTATTAAGGTGTCGAGCTCATTGAACAACTCTAAGGACACCTGGTGGGCAATAGATCAAACCAATGTTAAGCTTGAGTTGACAAGTGACAGTGACAGCATGGAATTCAAATGAGATGGACAGGTGAGAGAGGGAGAAAATAGAAAATCTCCACATAGAAAAAATGAGTAGCCGTGTGCACCACCGCGACGGCCAGATGCTATCGAACTATGAGAGAAAACTTAGTCAGATGAAGAGAGAGCAACTGGAGTAGCAGCGTTCTCTGAGGTGATCCATGTCTCCTTTAGGGCCAAAAAGTCAAGGGACTGAAGGGCAGCATAGGCTGAGATGAACTCGCCGTTCTTCACCGCAGATAGGCAGTTCTAAAAGCTGCCAGAGACCAGAAATTCCACATGGGTTGTGCACGCAGAGTACACTAAATTAGAAGGGTTGCAGCCAAGGGGTGGTGAGCGTCTGTAAAGCTTACAGGGAGAGGAGCGAACAGGTATCGAACACACAAAGTTGCCAAAAGCTACAAAATGAGATCATCTGAAAATAACTAGGTAAGATACTAAAGTGAGAGAATGGTCTGGAGCCTTCCACTCCTTCCTTCCTTGAACAACTCGGCAAAACAACTCGGCAGAACCGTCTTTGTTTCGGCTACGGTCATAGTTTTGCGACGAGACCTCCGCTTACAGCTGCCGCTGAGAAAACAGGGGAGGCTGAAGTACTAATACTTATTGCTAATTGCCTTACAAAGATGAAGAGCACACCTCCCGGTACTAATTGCTGATTGCCTAGCAGAGGAGAAACCACTCCCCCTCCAATACAGCCACTGACTACCAAAACAACAAGTCACAAATTGCCCTGCCCCTTAATCCTGGTTGACGTGTCAACAATAATCTGTAAATGAATAGCAGCCAGCACACACCAAGTAGGCTACTGGGAAGACAGACAGCACTTAAAGTAGATGGCCCTATCTAGCAAAATGACAGTAGTAGACAACAACTGATCAAGACAAAAATTATACTTATCACTGCTGGAGATACAGCTCCCACTGCCAACACTATAAAATGCTGTACAGTACATTATACCATTAACATCCCCCTTGGAAACATCCCCTTTGGCATGTGATGTCTCGTTGTCTTCCTGTGTTGAGTACAGTAACAGTACAGTACATTTCCCATAAGAGCTGAATCTTCCCTCTAACCTGCCACACACACTGAGCAGAGCAGCATTGCCTCAGCGTCTCCTAGGTCTGCCAGTATCACTCACGTTAATGATTCAGACCGGTCCACAGTGTGCCACTCGGCCTCATTACTTCAACACAACACAGACATGGACACTCTGATGGGAATAGGAGCCAGGAGAGAAATCACTTCCCTTGCATTCTTTCTTTCTTTCTTTCTTTCTTTCTTTCTTTCTTTCTTTCTTTCTTTCTTTCTTTCTTTCTTTCTTTCTGTGTATCTACTGCTCTCTCACTCACTCACTCACTCATTCACTCACTCACTCACTCACTCACTCACTCACTCACTCACTCACTCACTCACTCACTCACTCACTTACTCACTCACTCACTCACTCACTCACTCACTCACTCACTCACTCACTCACTCACTCACACACTCACACACTCACACACTCACTCACACACTGATCAACACTTGACAAGAACCCTTTCATTTCTAAATTGGGACTTCTCGATGACTCTATAGCCTAGTCAGTACCTGTTTGGTTGAAAATTACCCCATTTAGGCATTTCTCCCCCAAATTGGCAGTTCATTTACAGATTAGTAAAGCCTGTAATTCAACCATCATTGATCTCCCTCCCCTCCTGTAATATCAATGTAATTTACAATCTAATTGCTAGTTTGGCCACTGCCCTGGGGGACTTGAAATTACACTTGAAAAAGCTTAATGGGAGAGTCTGCACTTGAATCAAGGCCTTTTATACCCTTACAATGAGCCACAGCAGGCCCATCAAATGAATGGCCAGACTTCTATGTCGCCAATGGGGCTTGCTCATTTTTCAGTTTTTCCATGTCTTCTGCTTCGTCAAGTAATAGACACCCATGAAATATGGATGGAGTGACACTGGATGGGCTGACACTGCTACATGGCTTAGGGTAGTGAAGACTTTTTACATCGCTCTCTGGATAAAGTGTCTGTTCAATGTAATTCACAAAAGTGTAAAGAGTTAGCTGTGGTACTGCCGAGGATCTGGGTTCCCTGAGTTCATTTGCAGTTTAAAAGGATCTAGGATATGGGACGAGTTGACAGTTGACAGTTGTGTAAGAAACTAGTTGGTTTTATGGGTCTCACAGATGTTTAAGGTTATCATAAATGTTAGGAAAAGGGTTAAATGTGTAAAACTATAATTATGCTATATCTTAAAATGTGTCCTGTGAGATATCTATCTGGTTGACAATCCTTACCTCACATAGGCCTATATACGGGAACCATTTTAGGACATCCCCAGCCTCAAGCCTCAAACCTCATCCATACAGTTTAGTGCTTATTGTCACTGTTTTTCTCAAAGGATGCCTCGTCTTTGTTTGTCCTGGTGTTTTTAGTATAGACATTTTATGCCGTGCTAACATAAACAGCCATTTACAGCCAATCTACAGTGGCAAACTGTAAAGTGAGACTTTTTCATGTGCCGCCTTGGGGACTATAAAGCTTATTAAATCTAAAGACGGGGAAATGGACCAAGGTGTTCTGCGGTAATGGCACCAAACATCTGTGCTTTTTATTTTCTTAATGCTTGGAGGTATTAATCCTTAATGGCTCCTTGGCAGCTCTTTGCCAAATCTGTGATTGCCTAGCTATTATAGCTAACCTATCAGTCTCTTACCAGGGGAGGGAAGGGCACATATTACTTCCTTCACAAGAGGCTTCAGGCTTTAGAAAGTATAGGGAATTAAGTTATGCTCCGAAGCTCCGATAGAAAAATGTGTGGTGATAACTTTTACACACCAATATTTCATTAGTTAGCAAGCTGCTTCTAGTAGATTGGTACAGGATTTGAGTGTACCCGACCCTGAATGCTAGTGGTTTACAATGTCTTAAAGGACCCCGGGGTCTTGAGATTTTTGTTAATATCCTCACTTAATTACTTAATGTTCTAAATTATCTCATAGTTAAAGGGATACTTCGGGATTTCGGCAGTGATGTACAGCACTTCTGTACAGCACTTCGTGACATCAGCTGATGTAAGAAGGATTTTATAAATACATTTGATAGATTGATTGATTGTTAAAGGGATACTTCGGGATTTTGGCAATGAGGTCCTAGTTAGCATTGGCTCGCAAAACTACCTCTAACTTCCTTCACACTGGACACAGAGACATGAAAATGGTTCACCAGAACCTGTGGATACCATTTTCACGTCTCTGTGTCCAGTGTGAAGGAAGTTAGAGGTAGTTTTGCGAGCCAATGCTAACTAGGAAAGTGCAAATCAATCCCAGAACAACAGCAAAGGACCTTGTGAAGATGCTGTAGGACACAGGTACAAAAGTATCTATATCCATAACTAACCTGAAAGGCTTCTCAGCAAGGAAGAAGCCACTGCTCCAAAACCGCCATAAAAAAGCCAGACTACGGCACAAAGATCGTACTTTTTGGAGAAATGTCCTCTGGTCTGATGAAACAAAAGTAGAACTGTTTGGCCATAATGACCATCGTTATGTTTGGAGGCAAAAGGGGGAGCCTTGCAAGCCGAAGACACCATCCCAACCGTGAAGCACGAGGGTGGCAGCATAATGTGTTGGGGGTGCTTTGCTGCAGGAGGGACTGGTGCATTTCACAAAATAGATGGCATCATGAAGAAAGAAAATTCTGTGGATATATTGAAGCAACATCTCAAGACATCAGTCAGGAAGTTAAAGTTTGGTCGCCAATGGGTCTTCCAAATGGACAATGACCCCAAGCATACTTCCAAAGTTGTGGCAAAATGGCTTAAGGACAATAAAGTCAAGGTAATGGAGTGGCCATCACAAAGCCATGACCTCAATCCTATAGAAAATGTGGGGACAGAACTGAAAAAGTGTGTGCGAGCAAGGAGGCCTACAAACCTGACTCAGTTACACCAGCTCTGTCAGAAGGAACGGGACAAAATTCACCCAATTTATTGTGGGAAGCTTATGGAAGGCTACCCAAAACGTTTGACCAAAGTTAAACAATTTAAAGGCAATCCTACCAAACACTAATTGAGTGTATGTAAACTTCTGACCCACTGGGAATGTGATGAAAGAAATAAAAGCTGAAATAAATCATTCTCTCTGCTATTATTCTGACATTTCACATTCTTAAAATAAAGTGGTGATCCTAACTGACCTAAGACAGGGAATTTGTACTAGGATTAAATGTCAGAAATTGTGAAAAACTGAGTTTAAATGTATTTGTCTAAGGTGTATGTAAACTTCCGACTTCAACTGTACATTAGTTTTCTCTATGGCTATCTTTGAAAGACTCGTCTCTCTCCACCATGTCCGTGGTCTCAAATGGAAGGTAAAGGGTCACCTGTCCTGGAAACACCTACATACCCATAAACGACGGGACACGAGAGCTCACAACCTTCATTACTGTTTGGGCCGGGAGCCATTCTCAGATGACAAGCGCTTTTTCCATGAGTATTCTGGAACACTGCCAAGATTCTGATTGAGACCAAACTGCCTGTACTGTGCCTGACCACTCACCCTTACTCTCATAGTCCCTTTTAAAAAGTCATTTCTCCCTTTCTCCTTCTCTCTCTCTCTCTCGCTTTCTTTCTCTTCCCTGCTTCCAGTAACTTTGTGCACAATCTCAAAAGTAATTGATTGGCAGGAAAGCATTAACCTGTTCTATGATGCTCACATTTTTTTAAGTAAGGTCAAGTAATGAAGTGGCAACATTAAAGTTGTGTGTGTGTGTGTGTGTGTGTGTGTGTGTGTGTGTGTGTGTGTGTGTGTGTGTGTGTGTGTGTGTGTGTGTGTGTGTGTGTGTGTGTGTGTGTGTGTGTGTGTAACACCGTGCTTTGACTACTTTGCCGTCAGCTGAGAATTTGCACTCATCTCTTGCTGAAGTCTAGAACCACGGCAGTTGGCGTGAGAATGAGCACCACAATGCAATGGACACCTTACCTGTGATAAACCCAGGTGCCATGTGATTTGAATATCGCCGCAAGAGGAGGTTAGGGTAACTCACAGAGACCCGATCAGCTGACTCCGGGAAAGATGAAGGTGTGAGTGCATGTATAAATAAGTCAAGCTGTTGCAAGAGAAAAGAACAGGTGTGTGATCAGGTAGTTTTTTTCACCTGCGATGGCAAAGAAAAGGAAGCTATGAAAGTAAAGACTGTATTTAAGAGACAAGAGAGGAGATGGCGAGATGGACAATGGAGGAGGAGACAGGCGAATGCACAAATGAGTTACTTGGTATCTGGGGAGAAATGATTGAGGAGGAGAGAAAAAGAGAGCTGGAGAGAAGGGTGAAGGACAGAGCAAACAGCCATAGACAACACTCACAGATGTTTAAGGTGATTAGGAATAGTGTCTTATTGCAGGAAATCCATGGAAAGTTTACATTTTAACACCAAGACTGTATATTTTGCCAACAGTATATTTCAGTAGTAGCATAAAAGTGCAGTATGCCCGTGAGCTCCAAAGGTATTGGGACAGGGATTTTGAGGGTATTTTCATCCATATCAAGTGAACCGTTTAGAAATTACAGCACTTTTTGTACATTTTCCACCCGTTTTGGGGGACCGAAAGTATTGGGACAAATTCACTTATATGTGTATTAAAGTAGTAAAAAGTTAAAGCTGCAATATGTCACTTTTTGGGCGACCTGATCTGTTCTAAGTGCACTATGTCTATGCTTCCAGGTCTTAAGTTTCACGTCTGCTTCTTTCACTGAAAAAAATAAATAATGTGGTTTTGAAGAATATATTTCACAGCGGTTTAGATGGTACAATGATTCTCTACACTATACTTGCTTGTTTTGTCACATAAACTGAAATTAGGCAAACTATTAGAATTTTAGCAACAAGAAAGTGGCGGAGCGATTTCTGCATTGTGCATCTTTAAGTATTTGGTCCCATATTCATAGCACGCAATGACTACATCAAGCTTTTGACTTTACAAATGGATGCATTTGCTGTTTGTTTTCATTATTATTTTGTGTCCAATAGAAATGAATGGTAAATAATATATTGTGTCACTTCTACATTAATGTTTGATGCTACCATGATTATGGATAATCCTGAATGAATCGTGAATAATGATGAGTGAGACAGTTACAGAAGCACAAATATCTTACTCCCAAGACATGCTAGCCTCTCACCATTACAATAACAGGGGAGGTTATCATTTTAAATCATACCCCCAAGAGATGCTAACCTCTCACCATTACAATAACAGGGGAGGTTAGCATTTTAAATCATACCCCCAAGAGATGCTAACCTCTCACCATCACAATAACAGGGGAGGTTAGGATTTTAAATCATACCCCCAAGAGATGCTAACCTCTCACCATTACAATAACAGGGGAGGTTAGCATTTTTAATCATACCCCCAAGAGATGCTAACCTCTCACCATTACAATAACAGGGGAGGTTAGCATTTTAAATCATACCCCTAAGACATGCTAGCCTCTCACCATTACAATAACAGGGGAGGTTAGCATTTTAAATCATACCCCTAAGAGATGCTAACCTCTCACCATTACAATAACAGGGGAGGTTAGCATTTTAAATCATACCCCCAAGAGATGCTAACCTCTCACCATTACAATAACAGGGGAGGTTAGCATTTTTGGTGGGGGGGTATTTGTGCATCTGTCACTTTCTCACTCATCATTATTCAGGATTATCCTGGTATCATCCACATTCATGTAGAAGTGTTTAGAAACATATTATATTGTTACTAACTGTGAAAGTGACTGCAAAATGACACAATACATTATTTACCATTCATTTGTATTCGACATAAAATAATCTAAAACACAACCAAAACAAGCAGAAAATGCATCCAACAACTTTGTAGAGTCACAAGCATGACGCAGTTATTTCGTGCTATGAATATGGGACCAAATACTAAACGTTTTACTACTTTAATACACGTATAAGTGAATTTGTCCCAATACTTTTGGTCCCCTAAAATGGTGGGACTACTGTATGTACAAAAAGTGTTGTAATTTCTAAACGGTTCACCCGATAGGGATGAAAATACCCTCAAATTAAAGCTGACAGTCTCCAATTTAACCTCATAGTCATCGTATTATCTAAAGTGCTGGAGTACTGAGCCAAAACAACAAATAATGTGTCACTGTCCCAATACTTTTGGAGCTCACTGTATATTGTGTGGTATAATTCTGTAAGAACATCAGATAGCCTTTGTGAGGCCATTGCCATCCAGGCTGTATGATGCATGGTGATGTCCCTATGTCTGCCTCAGCCTCCCCTCCAGGCCTCAGTGTCAGTAATAGCCAGCGACAGCGGGGGAAAATGGTCGTCAATTACCTCCGCCATTGGGCTGTTCTGTCCTGTTACCCGGGTTACGCTGGCCCGTGTCCCCGCGTGTGGCAGTCAAATCACTGGATCATTTTGGTGGTGTCGGGGAGCTGCAGGGACGGCGTGTGGTGAACAATCTCTCTGGAACTGCTGACTGCTCATGATGGAAAAGACACAGACAGGCTCATCTCGCACATATACACATGCACATTCAATTTTGAGAATGCATGTTATGACATGAACATTTGACAGGGTAAAGGTTGTCGTCATTGTGAACACAGAGAGTCTTTGGACGTTCTAGAAAGATGCTAGGTTTACCTTGGTGTTAGCTTATGATTTACTCTGTTTGACTGTTCAGTTGGTTTTTGATATTGTACTTTTGCGGTCACACTACTGATTTAATTGTAGTTAATTATGGGGCTTAGATAGACGACTGTTTTGTTGTTGTGTTTTCACAGTGTTTTTTTTCTGAATGTTAAACAAAAGAAACAGAATCCCCAAATCCCCAAGCCGACTAGGCGAAAAATCTGTCAATGTGCCCTTGAGCAAGGCACTCAACCCTAATGGTGTTAGAGTATGTGTGCATATGTGTGTGTGTCTCTTCACAGTCCGCGTTGTTTTATGTTTTTTTAAATCAGATTTTATTGCTCGTTTGAGTTACTTGACGTGAAAGAGAGTTCCATGTAGTCAAGGTTCTATGTAGTACTGTGCGTTTCCCAGAGTCTCTTCTGGACTTGGGGACTGTGAAGAGACCCCTGGTGGTATGTCTTGTGGGGTATGTATGAGTGTCTGAGCAGTGTGTCAGCTGTTTGAACAGACAGTTTGATGCTTTCAAAACATCAATACCTCTCACAAAGACAAGTAGTGTTGCAGTCAATCTCTCCTCTACTTTGAGCCAAGAGAGATTGACATGCATGTTACTGATATTGGCCATCTGTGTACATTTAAGGGCCAGATGTGCTGCTCTGTTCTGGGCAAACTGTAATTTGCCTTTGTCCTTCTTTTTGGCATTTTACCATATAACTGGGCAGTAGTCCAGGTGTGATAAAACTAAGGCCTGTAGGATTTGTTTTGTTGATTGTGATGTCAAGAAAGCAGAGCAGCGCTTTATCACGGACAGACCTCTCCCCATTTTAGCTACCGTTGCATCAGTATGTTTTGACCATGTCTGTTTGCAATCTATGGTTACTCCAAGCAGTTTAGTCTCCTCAATCGCCTCATTATTAATTTCAAGATGTAGATGAGGTTTAGGGTTCAGTGAAGAATTTGTCACAAATACAATGTTTTTAGTTTTGATATATTTAGGATGAGCTTATTATTAGCCACCTGTTCTAAAACTGACTGCATCTACTTGTGATGTAGTGTTGCAGTGATTTCACTTGCTGTGGTAGCTGGCCTGTATAATGTGGAGCCATCAGCATACATAGAAACACAGGCTTTACTCAAGGCTAGTTGTAGGTCATTAGTAAAAATATTTGAAAAAGTAAGGGGCCACAACGGCTATGTTGAAGTATGCCAAACTCTACCTGGTTTGCGTTCCCCCTACAGAGTTCCATCTCACTTATGGGAGCCAACCATGCAGATATGATGTGTTGTAATCCCACAGGAACTAGCTTAGAGAAACACTTTTTCAGCTCAGCCATGGTCTGCATGCTAAGATGCCGGCGGGGTAGTCGGTGGGAAAGGAGCGTGCAGACGGACAGCTTCCAAGGAAGAATTTTGAGCACTTAATTATGACACTATCATGTCAAAGCGATGACAGCAATTTGTAAGAATAGAGATTACGGAGAAGAAAAGTCTGTTCATAAATTTTAGGGTGCAGAGATAAGCAAGGCTTTTCAGGACTATATTACAGCAAAAGACTGTCATGTAGCCAGTGTCAGTTGTCCTGATCAGGTCACATCCAGGCTGTATCACAAGCCGCCGTGATTGGGAGTCCCATAGGGCGACGTACAATTGGCCCAGCGTCGTCCAGGTTTGGCCGGTGTAGGCCGTCATTGTAAATAAGAATTTGTTCTGAACTGACTTGCCTAGTTAAATAAAAGTTAAATATTTTTTCCCCCCCAATAACTAACTTTAATAGGAAACATTAACAATGTTCCTTCCTTCTCTCCCTTTAGAGTTTGTCAGTATTCTATTCAGAACCACTCATTCTGTTCAGGTAGTACTAATTTAAACCAAACAGTGGTTCATTGCCCTTGAGTTTTCTTGTCTGTGAGGTATAGCTAGTAGGCTTGGGCGGTATACCGTATATAACATATACCGGGGTATTTTAAAATGCCCACGGTATGATTTTCAAAACCATCAATAATTGTTATTTTTAAATAAACACCTGCAGTCAACTTGTGCACTAGGTTAATCGATAAAGCAGATTGCGTTCTTAATTTCGTCTGTTGTATTCTTTTTTCATTATGATGCTGTTCCCTTAAGCAGCTGATCTAGCCAGCCACATGGCATGTTTGTTTACAAAGAGCACACCTAGCAAATGGAAGCTTTCGTGATGTGATGATCCGCTGTTGTACAGCTCAATAAAGGTGATCAAGTTACACTTAAAATGTACTACTGTTTTCCAGCTAAATATAAGTTTAACTATCTAAAATGTGCCACAAATTTACTCCAGCTCAGCTAACTTGCTACATAAGTGGCTAGCTTGGAAGATCAAGCTGCTTGGTTACAGCAGAGACGATCAATCACCTCATGGATCAAGATCCCTGCTGAGGAGCTGGGGTGTCTGTCCTTAGTTTATGTTCGCTTAGGCTTGTTATAATTTAGCTAGCATCCACAATGGGAATTCGCTAGTACTTTGTTTGCATTTGTTACAATAATTATTATTATTTAAAAAACATTACGCTTGGAAAGAAATAGTTCCCCCTTGTGTGCACTGCGGGTAATACCTTATACCCCGGGATGGTACAGGAACAGTATGAAGGTATGGAAATCTGGATATTTCCCAACCCTAATAGCTAGAGAGATAGGAATCGATTACCAGAGTCACGCTTGTTGTGCAGAAGAGAGGAATGGAGAAAAGAGAAAGAGAAGAAATACTCTGCAGCAAATTGCCTTGAAAAAGCAGCACCTCCTCCTTGCTTATCAGGAGCTGCATTCAAAAGACACACAGCGTGTTTGAGGATGATTGCTTTCATTTGCACAGGCCCCCTGTTTCATATGAATGAGGCTGCGTTTCGTCTGAGCCACCCTGTGACAGCCACTCCGTCGCAGGTTTATTTTCCCTCTAGCTTTCTGCAACTGGCTCGACACACAATGGAGACGAGGGAGCGGAACGCTATAGCCTGCCTCTGAGGCCAGCTCCTCCCCTTTGACTGGCAAAAGGCATCATGCCGGCGTCTCAGAACTTGATAAGTACGGAGAATTGACCTCCTATCTGGAGTGATCAGGTTGATTGATAGGTATGTCGGCCTATGGCTCCATCTGGGAGATGATAAGGAGGAGTCTACCGTGCCCGGGGACGTTCCGCTCTCTTCTCGGTATCGGGAAAGCGTGTCCATGATCCAATAAGTCTTCTGTGTCTGTGGGGAGGAGGACAGAAATACGGTGGTCCATGTGAGACCTTAGATGCTGCCTTACGCACTGCAGAGTAGTTCACAACATGGACCCAACTCTGTCACTTTCAGAAAACCTGACAACACATACATTTTCTCAAACAGCGAGAGAGAGAGAGAGAAAGAGACTGAAAAAGAGAGGGAGCGAAAGATAGAGAGAGGTGGTGTGATTGGATAAGAAACACCTTGGGCCACCTTTATCTGCAGAGGATTTAAGGTAATGGTGTCGTGGATAAATACTTGTGTACCCTACAAGCCAAATACAATTACTGCTATCGAAAACAGAATCTCCCGCCCCTATAAATCTCTGCTGGGGGCCGCGGGGAATGGAGGGATGGAGGGAGGAAGGGATGGAGGGAAGGGGGGAGAGATAAGCCTTTCAGTGTGAGCCAGGCGTCTAATCCTGTGATTTAAATGAGAGCAGTGCGGATGACCAGATAAAGGACCTGGACTGCCATTGTCTCTTAGAGATACTGAGGGGAAATCTTCCAGAAGGAGGCTCCTATTTCCATTGGGCAAGGCAGTCAGCATCAAGGAGAGTGAAGAGAGGGGAGGGGGGATGGAGTTGGGAGGGACTGAGGGAGGGGAGAGGGAGAGAGCGAGACGGCCCTCTGGGAGAGTCAGAGAGCCCTGTGCAAATGAATTCTGTCAGTGGTTCCACTCAGGGAGGAAATGTAAGGGGAAGAAAGAGAGAATTTTAGATGTAGGCCTATAGAATTAAGCGAGTGGTAATAGAGAGAGGAAGTGTGGGATGGTGAGCAGGACTGATAGAGAGTGAGAGATCAACACAGACCCACAACACATACCACAATCCAGTCATAAGATTGCTTTCCATAGCAATCGCAAGGGTGATTGGGTGAATGAATCATTATGGAAATGATATGCCTCCTGATTTGACAGTAACTCATGCAAATATAAACTGCATCATGCAATAAGTATAGAGGCATCCATAATGTCTTACTCCATCTTTCTTTTTGTTCTACATCTCGAGAAAAAAAGAAGAAGAAACCCGCACATTGCTCTTGACAGTGTCACTGCTCTTTAAGAAGCTTTAAGTATCGGCCTCAAGGCCTTCGTCAGAGCTTTTGTGCGATTTTTTTCTTTGTTCTATATCTTGAAATGCTGTCAGTCTTCAGACAGTAACACCAATGAAAGGTGACATCTATGGAACTGATGCTATTTTAGTGCCTTGGAGGGATATTTTTCATTTGTAAAGCAATTTGACAATATCTGGGGCCTCATTTATAAACCTTGCGTAAGTACAAAATATATCCCAAAATATGAGTGCATCAATTTTCACGCAAACCTTCAGACCATGCGTATGCCCATCTGCTAGTGGTTGAAATATTGTATTGCAAGCTGGCAAATGGGGGATTTGTCAAAAGGCTTATTCATAAAAAAATGAAAACAGGATAACATATTTACAAGGCTGCAACCTTTTTCCATGAGCAAGAAGAGTTAAAAACGATGTTTTATAATTAGACATAGGATTCTTAGAATTAGACATAGGAATATTTTTCCTATTTGATTTTCATAACCATTGCAGAATATATTCCTCACCTTTTCTGGCCATGATGGGTTCATGTTAGGGAAGAAGCCATTTAATTGCACCTAGTAGCCTAGTGAATAGATAGGCTATATGTATTTAAAGTTTTGCAATATCGTAGGCCGCGTGGTTTATAATACCGGTATACAGTCGAATTTAACAGCTGATCTTTTACATTGAAGTAGGCCTATCTATCAAGTTTCAAGTTTTTATTGTCACACGCAACAGTGAAATGCCTTCTTTGCTTGCTCTTTCCCAACAATGCAGTAATGAATATCAGTAGTACTATAAAAAAAATATTTAAAAAAGTCAAGTAGATACAAAACTTCTTTTTTTTTTAGTAGCCTACCCTGCAATGTTTTAGAATTTGCGGGCAGTGACAGTCCATCATGTTTAGGTTGGGGGGAAAGTCGTTATAAAACATTGTTGAATTCAAACGTTCTGCTGACAGGTCCATGACAATTTGCCGTTGTTTTCTCATTCAAAAACTGACACAGTCCTTTTCCAGATACAGCATAAATTACTGCTAAAGATGAAAACATTCTGCCAACAGAGTAAATAGACCGGTAGCTTATGTCAAATATTCGACAGTATGGGAAGGGTACAGTATTGCTGTGCGATAGGAGTGTGACATCATTGCATATTTAATCTCAGAGTCTATACCAAGGCAGGGTATATATACCCAATAATCTATTGATAAACGAAATATTGAACAACAATTTGTCTTTTGCATGCCGTGGCGTAATGCCAATAGTTCCAAATTGTACAGCAAATAAAGGGAGTTATTGGCACCATATTAGGTGAATGGAGGAGTTTTCAGGCAGAGTTTTAATGTCTCATTCACGCGTGCACAGTTTTCGACAGGTCTGGTTTCTAGCGGCAAGCATGTATTTGAATGGCATACATTTTACGGCAAGTTTATACATCTCAATATTTGTGTACTTGCGCAGGCTTTTCAGAAATGGCGCGTGCAGACATTGAGTGTGAAATGTATGCAACAGTTGGAAATAAGGCCCCTGTAGAGCAGCAAACATACTGCAGGCAGGGTAAAGAGCATGAAACACACATACAGACACACAGGTGGACTCGTGCAGACACACACACTCACACACACAGCTACCTGCTGTCTCTCTATCTTTGCAGAAGGCTGAAATGAGGTCTCTCTTTAGGGGATAGAAAAGGAGGGAAGATACGTGGTAGGGGTTCTCACTTTGGGTGGGCCCTAAGGTACCCCTGTCTCTTTGGGGTCCTGGAATTTGGTTCCTACTTTTTTTTTTTTTTGGTTCCTACCCCGTGGCAGCTTGTCTCCCCATAGGGGTTACTTGTCTCCCATCACGACTTGACTCTGGTGTGGAAACAGCGGGCGTTTCTACACCAACAGCATACCCATCCTAAAACATATTCAACCCTATTCCTTTGCCACCCCTACTGTTCAACCTCCATTTGCCCCCAAGGCCTTTCCCTGTTTCCCAGTATGGTGTGTAAATGCACGCATGCACACGCGCAACGCACGCACATGCACACGCACTAAACCTTCTTTGACTACTGAGGTGAACTGGTTTCTGGGGAAGAAAAAAGCAAATGCTGTCCAGTGAAAATTGCTAGTATCACAGCTTTACTCCTATTTTCTGTCCTTAATGTTGGATTTGAAGAAAAAGACTGTTGCTAAGTCCACCGTAATGCCCATGAACTGTGTCCTAATAGTATAAAATGGTTGCATGGCGCATGTGCATTGGAAGGGTTTGTTAACTGTTATTTAAGATACTTGAATACACTTCATCCCATGAGAAAAAAAATTGCAGTTTTTTTATGATGGCTCTAAATATCTTTGTCAATGTTTAAATGAATTGAAATGCCAAAAACATAGTGGTTCTTCTGTCGCCTGTTCGTAAAGCCTGGTGAAAACCAGCAGAGCAGCAAATGACCTCTATTTGTTACCACTTTACTGTTGACACTTCACCTATCTCATAAAACAAGACATCAATTCTAACCTGCAACTAAGTGTTCAACATTTTTTTAACTGCTTGCATGAAAATGACAACAATAGTTTGAAGTGAGCATGTGTTCAATTGTGTTTAAAATGCCTGCTGCCAAATGCAAACTGTTTTCTAAATGATTTAAATGTTTTTTTAAACTTTAAAACAGCGACAACCGATAATGAACGCCTTGAAATTGCCACTAAGAAATTCCCATTGAAATACGCCCGGCCAGTAGTGGACTGGCTACAAGAGAAAGGTAACCTTAACACAACTTCTAACTTTTAAATTCTCTTCTATTGAGCTCAACGTTGAACTTTTTATTTTTTGCATTTGCCTGCTGAACTGATACTTTGAATTTATTTTACTACGTTAAAATATGATTTTAGCATGAACTAATAACTTCCTAACCTCATTTTCTTTCTCAATTCGAATACGTTTGATCAGATTTTTTTGGTACCCAAGTTAATTACCCAAGTAAATCTCATGATAATTCATAATTCATAATCACTCTACTCAGTTAAAGGGACTTCTATTGAAGATAATATTCCATCCTATCTCATGTTCATATTACACATGAAAAGATTATTTCATATACTCTACATCTTGAATCCTTCTAAAATTAGCTTTACGATAAAACAGAAGTAACAATGTTCAAGTATGTCCTAAAGTCCCTTTAACACCCATTTAAACTTGAATGCCATTTCAAATGCAAGTAGTCACCTAATGCATGAATCAATATGCTGTTGTACATCTACAATGTTGAGTCAGTTAATAATCTTTTGATGTACAATCCTTTGTTAATTCTGTAACCAGAATCCTATGTTGATGGTATTGGAGAATGATTGCATTAAACTGGGTAAACAATTTTCTAACAGCTCAACAGTTTACTCAATACTTGCTAAGTTGAATATTATGATTTGTAATATTATACATTTTTTGTTGTTTTAAGTTTCAAATATACGCTTATTCAAGATGCTGTGTCGGTGATATTACTTAGAATACTTAGATTTGACATGTACTGTAAATATCCTCTTTTCGTGTACTGCTTTTCTCTTTCAGATTCCTGCCCTCCTGATTTATACCTTTGGCATTAGCCCTAGCTTTTTAAACATCAGTTCCTTTCGCTGCTTTCAGGCTTCAGCATTTGCCCTAGCCTTTTAAACATTCGTCCCTACCCCACTCTTTGTTTTCTTAGCTATGGCATTAGCTCTAGCCTTATTAGATGCAGCTGATCCGAGGCTGCCCCAAAGGGCCAGTTTGAGGAGACAGACATAAAGCGTTGACCTTTTCTCCTCCTTTCCGTCCTCCTCTCTCCTCTCCTCCCTCAGCCTCAGATCACAACCCGTAATCTCGTAATTACGGCTAACAACACGATGACCTTTCTACAGTGAATACATCCTGGGAGACATCACCCTTGTAGCCAGACGTGTTGACCCGGTATATTTGGGGTTAGCTCCCTGGGCCCAGGCTAGTTATAGCCTCTTCAGTTGACCTTTCTTTATAGTTTCACCGTAAAGGTTTTTACAACCGACCTCATAGTGACATCGACAATATACTGTAAGGACCTTTTGATTGTCAAGGACTTATAAGTGCACATAGGGACGTACACACACACACACACACACACACACACACACACACACACAGAATGAGGTCATGGCAGACCAACATTTTTCATATGAAGCCGGATCTTTGAGTCAACAGACCTTATTTTCCTACTCAGTCTCTTGTTGTTCCTTGATGTGAATGACCTCTGTCTGGTTCCATCCTTTAGGTCGGCAGCTAACGATATTCAACACCCAGGCCACAGTCACCATTGGTGGCAGCGACCGCAGTCGGCCCTTCCAGGGTCAGCTGTCCGGCCTCTACTACAACGGCCTCAAGGTCCTCAACATGGCTGCCGAGGGCAACCCCAACATCAAGATCAACGGCAGTGTCCGATTGGTAGGCGACGTGCCCTCTGTGGCCGGGTCGGCTCGCACCACCGCCCAGCCCCCCGAGATGTCCACCACCTTTATTGAGACCACCACCACCATGTCCACCACCACCACCCGCAAGCACCGCTCCTCTCCCACCATACAGGTAGGGCCTGGGGACGGGGAGGAGAGGAAAGGGGGGATATCATTGGGTGGAGTTGGTGTATGATAGGGTGAGGTAGATCTTGAGAGAGGAGGGTAATGGTTAGAATTTTCATGGGTGCTGAGGGTTGCTGGGCATTCCTTTGACAAATCAAGATACCCATGTAAATGTTTCATGTATTAATGTGGATACCACCATTGGCATAGACAATATCTCAATGAACGTGTGACAGGAGATTTACAGATTGTCATGCTAACCTGAGAATACATGCATACAGCCATATCAACAGTATAGAGATTACCAGCCGCATACCAGCGTATACTATATGTGCTCCATACATGTCCCCTGAACAGCTGTATGTGGAGGACCACGACAGCCCCATCTTCTCCCCAGAGACAGAGGCACGCTCAGAGACCCTGTGGTTTAGATGGAGAAATTAGCCCAAAGCCCTTCATCATCTCTGCCTGCCTGTTTTCCACTACAAATAACCACATAGCCCAAATACCATCTTTTTTACGAGATGTTTTTATCTTTTTTTCGATAAATGAGGCCAGGAAAGGGAAAACTCTGGAAAACCTACATGTCTGTCGGACCTATGGGTTGAAGTACTATTTTTAATTATTCAGATACTTTATTTGTGCTTAATTGAGCTTGCCTGGTTTAATGGACGATTAGAATAGTCACAAAACAGAAAACCCCATTCATTTGACACTCCAGGCAGGCAAACACTCAATGATTCTGAAAGATTTCAAATAGTGTTAGATTAGATGATTAGATTAGATGAGTTTATTAGTCACATGCACAGGGTCGCAGATGTAATCGCAAGGGCACAGTGAAATTCATATGTTCCGAGCGCCAAGAGTGCAGGTCGAGAAAAAGAGAAGTGAAGTATTTGAACCGAGGTCTGTGTCTGTTCATTCTGTTTCTGGGAAACAGAGAGAGAGTTATTGTCACGCTTACCCTGGTGTGTTCAGGTGCGCTAGGTGTTTTTCATATTATGCAAACCATTGTGTACAAAGCCCTGCATGTTTTCAAGCACAGCCAGCCACTGTATCAGGTGTCAGTTGGGATGGTTTGTTTAGGCCCAGGTGTGGTTATGGGTGCTTTGATTTTCAAGTAAGTTGTGCATTTTCTTTGAATGACTGTATTTTGTATACCAGACTTTCCCCATTCATTATCTACTGGACATCTATCAAATATTATATTAATATTACACATGAAAATATTAAATATGAATATATACTGCACAAAAATATAAATGCAGCATGCAACAATTTCAACAATTTTACTGAGTTACAGTTCATATAAAGAAATCAATCAATTCAAATAAATTAATTAGGCCCTAATCTATGGATTTAACAACTGAGCAGGGGCACAGCCATGGATGGGCCTGGGAGGGCAAAGGCCCACCCACTGGGGAACCAGACCCAGCCAATAAGAATGAGTTTTTCCCCACAAAAGGGCTTTATTACAGACAGAAATACTCCTCAGCTGTCCGGGTGGCTGGTCTCAGAGGAGCCCGCTGGTGAAGAAGCCAGATGTGGAGGTCGTTGGCTGGCATGGTTACACGTGGACTGCGGTTGTGAGGCCGGTTGGACGTACTGCCAAATTCTCTAAAACAACGTTTTATGGTAGAGAAATTAACATTCAATTTTCTAGCAACTGCACAGGTAGACATTCCTGCAGTCAGAATGCCAATTACACCCATTGTGGCATTGTGTTGTGTGACAAAACTGCACATTTTAGAGTGTCCTTTTACATGTGTAATGATCATGCTGTTTAATCAGCTTCTTGAAATGCCACGCCTGTCAGGTGGATGGATTATCTTGGCAAAGGAGAAATGCTCACTAACAGGGATAGAAACAAATTTGTACACAAACTCAGAGATAAATAAGCTTTTTGGGAACATTTCTGGGATATTTTATTTCAGCTCATGAAACATGGGACCAACACTTTACATGTTGTGTTTATATTTTTGTTCAGTGTATTAATATATTCTCTATTTATATTAGAATATTATAGTAACAAAATGGGAGGATAGATTGGACATACGGTTAGAATTTTGAACGGTATTCAAATCCCTTGACTTTTTCCACATTTTGTTAGGTTAAGGCCTTATTTTAAAATGTATGAATTTTTTCCCCCCTTATCAATCTACACACAATAACCCATAATGACAAAGCAAAAATAGTTGTTTTTAAGTTTTGGATAATTTATGGGGGGGAAAAAAGTAGTATTCAGACTCTTTACTTGGTACTTTGTTGAAGCACCTTTGACAGCGAATACAGCATCTAGTCTTCTTGGGTATGACGCTACAACCTTGGCACACGTGTATTTGAGGAGTTTCACCCATTCTTCTCTGCAGATCCTCTCAATCTCTGTCAGGTTGGATGGGGAGCGTTGCTGCAAAGCTATTTTCAGGTCTCTCTGGAGATGTTCGATCGGGTTCAAGTCCGGGCTCTGGCTCGGCCACTCAAGGACATTCAGAGACTTGTCCCGAAGCCACTCCTGCGTTGTCTTTCCTGTGTGCTTAGGGTTGTTGTCCTGTTGGAAAGTGAACCTTCGCCCCAGTCTGAGTTCCTGAGCGCTCTGGAGCAGGTTTTCATCAAGGATTTATCTGTACTTTGCTCTGTTGATCTTTAGCTCGATCCTGACTAGTCTCCCAGTCCCTGCCCCTGAAAAACATCCCCACAACATGATGCTGCCACCACCATGCTTCACCGTAGGGATGATGCCAGGTTTCCTCCAGACGTGACACTTGGTATTCAGGCCAAAGAGTTCAATCTTGGTTTCATCAGACCCGAGAATAATGTTTCTCATGGTCTGAGAGTTTTTTGGTGCTTTTTGGCTATCTCCAAGCTGGCTGTCATGTGCCTTTTACTAAGGAGTGGCTGTCGTCTGGCCACTCTAACATAAAGGCCTGATTGGTGGAGTGCTGCAGAGATGGTTGTCCTTCTGGAAGGTTCTCCCATCTCCACAGAGGAACTCTGGAGCTCTGTCAGAGTGACCCTTCTCCCGCTATTGCTCAGTTTGGCCAGGCAGCCAGCTCTAGGAAGGGTCTTGGTGGTTCCAAACATCTTCCATTTAAGAATGATGGAGGCCACTGTGTTCTTGGGGACCTTCAATGCTGCAGATTTGTTTTGGTACCCTTCCCCAGATGTGTGCCTCGACACAATCCTGTCTCAGAGCTCTACAGACAATTCCTTCGACCTCATGGCTTGGTTTTTGCTCTTACGTGCATTGTCAACTGTGGGACATTATATAGACAGGTGTGTGCCTTTCCAAATCATGTCCAAACTATTGAATTTACTACAGGTGGACTCCAAACATCTCAAGCATGATCAATGGAAACAGGATGCACCTGAGCTCAATTTCGAGTCTCATAGGAAAGGGTCTTAAAATGTATGTAAATAAGGTATTTCTGTTTTTAATTTTAAATACATTTGTAAACATTTCTAAAAACCAGTTTTTACTTTGTGACTATGGGGTATTGTGTGGAGATTGATGAGTATTTTATTTTATCAATTTTCGAATAAGGCTGTAACGTAACAAAATGTGGAAAAAGTCAAGGTGTCTGAACACTTTCCGAAGGCACTGCATGTGATGTCAGGATTTCATTTGTGTCTTATTATACTGTATGTGTCCCCTTCCCCCAAAAAACCTCTAAAAGCATCTTCATTCCAACTGACCTCTGTCTGTCTGACTGTCTGTGTCTCTCTCTGTGTCTCTCTCTGTGTCTCTCTCTGTGTCTCTCGCTGTGTCTCTCTCTCTCTCTCTCTCTCTCTCTCTCTCTCTCTCTCTCTCTCTCTCTATATATATATATATATATATATATATATATCAAAATGCTTTACAAACACATTTCAGCTTGGAGCCAATAAAAGTCTGTGGCTGAGTAAAAACATAATCACGATGACCATTTCATAGGTGCCCTGGAGAACAAATGGACCTGGCTAGTGGTCATGATATTAAAGCCATAACTCTCCACAGAGAGACTTTGACATACAGTATGGAGGGGCTAATGTTGAATGACACGAGCTCAGCTTTAGCTAGCGCCACAAGCCTTTCTCGGCGCAGAACACAGCTACTGTAGAGTAGTACACTGTTCCTGGAAAGGCTTTTGTGAATGTTTAACTACACCCTGATGTTTTACCCATGTTAAGTTTATAAGTTTAAACTACTGATGCCTGCAACACCCTTGCTATGAGGTGAATGAAATCTAGAACTATACTGAACAGAAATATAAACACAAGATGCAACAATTTCAACGATATTGCTGAGTTACAGTTCATATAAGGAAATCAGTCAATTGAAATAAATACATTTGGCCCTAATCTATGGATTTCACATGACTGGGTGGGGGCGCAGCCATGGGTGGACCTGGGAGGTCATAGGCCCACTCATTTGGGAGCCAGGCCCACCCACTGCGGAGCCAGGCCCTGCCAATCAGAATGAGTTTCATCAGCTGTCCGGGTGGCTGGTCTCAGCTGATCCCACAGGCGAAGAAGCCGGATGTGGAGGTCGTTGGCTGGTATGGTTACACGTGGAATTCGGTTGTGAGGCTGGTTGGACGTACTGCCAAATTCTCTAAAATGATGCTGGAGGAGGCTTATGGTAGAGAAATGAACATTACATTCTTTGGCAACAGCTCTGGTGGACATTCCTGCAGTCAGCATGCCAATTGCACACTCCCTCAAAACTTGAGACATCTGTGGCATTGTGTGGTGTGACAAAAATGCACATTTTAGAGTGGCCTTTTATTGTCCCCAGCACAAGGTGCACCTGTGTATTGATCCGCTTCTTGATATGCCACACCTGTCAGGTGGATGGATTATTTTGACAAAGAGAAATGCTCACTAACAGGGATGTAAACAAATATGTGCACAACATTTTAGATAAATAAGCTTTTTGTGCGTGTGGAACATTTCTGGGGAAATTTTATTTCAGCTCATGAAGCATGGGACCAACACTTTGCATGTTGCGTTCATATTTTTGTTCAGTATACATAGACATAGATAGACCTATTGCTGGGAACTGAATTCTTTACAATTACAACATTTTGTAATGAAACAAGGCAGGGTTGGTCACATTCTAATTGGCTAGTGTTTTATTAGTACTCCTCTCAGAAGGGTGTGGGAGTATCCTCTTTACCTGTGAAAGGAACACACAGCTGATCTTACCGTAACTCAGTCAAGCATCACAAACTGAACCCTGTTTTCTCTGGATGGACTGCAGGCAAATGATATGCAAAACACAAGAGTACATCAAAAGAGCAGAAAAGAAAACAGACAAAGGAAAGATGAGAGAGAGTCTCAGGTTTCAAGTTTTATTAGCCATATGTACGGGATATGCATGGTATACATCAGCCAACAAAATGCTTACTTGCCAGGTTCCTTCTCGACAATGCAACAACAATAAGAAATAATAAAATATAAGAATATATAAGGATATGAACATAAAGTAAATGGCTCAATAGAATAGAATACATTTTTTTGTATAAATATAATACAGGAAGGCACAATTTAGTCCAATATTTACACGTGTATTGGGGAAGAAGGGGATGGGGGGCAAGTGTATAAATTCAGCAGTAAAATAAGAGTCTGGTAGCAGCAGTTGTGATGTGTGTATAGCATGCATGTACACGGAGTATACCAAACATTAGGAACACCTTCCTAATATTGAGTTGCAACCCCCCCCCCCCCCCCTTTGCCCTCAGAACAGCCTTAATTCGTTGGGTCATGGACTCTAGAAGGTGTTGAAAATGTGTTGACTCCAATGCTTCCTACAGTTGTGTCAAGTTGGCTGGATGTCCTTTAGGTAGAGGACCATTCTTGATATACACAGGAACATGAAACACCCAGCAGCATTGCAGTTCTTGACACAATCCGGTGCACCCGGCACCTACTACCATACCCCATTCAAAGGCCCACGTATGGCACACATACACAATCCATGTCTCAAGGCTTACAAATCCTTCTTTAAACTGTCTCCTCCGCTTCATCTACACTGATTGAAGTGGATTTAATAAGGAATATCAATAAGGGATCATAGCTTTCACCTGTATTTACCTGGTCAGTCTCTGTCATGGAAAGAGCATGCGTTCTTAATGTTTTGTCAGTGTATGTATGTGTGGTTGTGTGCATGAGTGAGTACATGTGTGCTAAGGTGCAAATAACCAGAGCAGCTGGTTAGTCCTGTTCAAGTGTTCAGCAGTCTGATGGCTTGTAGATAGAAACTGTCTCTGAGCCTATTGGTAACAGACCTCATGCTCCAATACCGTCTGCCCGACAGTAAGGCAGAGAACAGCTCGTGGCTGGGGTGTGAGGGGTCCTTGATGATGCTGCGTGCCTTCCTCAGGCACTGTTTTGAGTAGATATCCTGGATGGATGGGAACACGGTCCCAGTGACTGGGCCGTCTTCACTACCCTGCGGTCGTGGACGGAGCAATTCCTGTACCAGGCCGTGATGCAACCGGTCAAAACGCTCTCGATGGTGCAGCGGTAGTATTTGGAGAGAACCTGTGACTTTCTCTACTGCAGTCCCATTGATGTGGATCGGGGCATGTTCACTCTTCTGCTTCCTGAAATCAACAATCAGCTCCTTTGTTTTGCTGATGTTGAGGGAGAGGTTGTTGTCATGACACCACAATGCCAGTTCACTTACCTCCTCCCTTACTCTTCGTTGTTGGTTATCAGGCCTACAACCATAGTGTCATCAACAAACTTGATGATGGAGTTGGTGTCGTGCAAAGCCACGCAGTCGTGGCTTAACAGGGAGTACAGCAGAGGACTGAGGACACACCCCTGGGGAGCCCCTGTGTTAAGAGTCAGTGTGGAGGAGGTGTTGTTGCCAATCCTTACAGCCTGTCGTCAGGAATTCCAAGATCCAGTTGCAGAGGGTGGAACATTACCTTGGATAAAATACACATCTTAACAATATTTATTCTACATTCGTAGCTAGTGTTCTTGTCAGACCATTTCTTAACTTCCATGAACTGTAGCTTCTTCCGTTTCTCTTAGCACAATTTGTTCCACTTATATAGATCCCGAGGACATTTTATTTCATCTTTAATTTCTATATGGATGGGAGGTTTAGAAAGCTGTAGTCCTTGTCACATGCGACGCGAGTCTGAGTTGTCGAACATCAATTCAAGTTTTGCGTCTCTAAAGGATTTGCGGAGCTCGTAGAGAGAGCGAATGAGAGAGCGATAGAGACAGATTAGAAATGGGAGATTTGAGAGGCTTGAGATGCTCAATAGCAGGTACTCTATCAAATCAAAAATATCAAAGGGGGCCAATAGAAGGAAGTGATTTTTCTTTTTTTTTCTAATTTAATGGAGGATGAATTTCCTGTGGAGGTCAATCTGAAGCAGGTGATGAATAACAGCCCAGAGAGGAAGTGACACGGACAGGAGACCCGTGTTTATCACATCCTCTTCCTCTTTCTTTCTCTCTCTGGCTGACCAGGCATTTGTTATCTCACCAATAAAACCCAGGGAAGAAGAGAGAAAGAGAGAGGAAGGGAGAGAGAGTGTGTGTGTGTGAGAGAGAGAGAGAGAGAGAGAGAGAGAGCGAAAGAGAGAGAACGAGGGGGGGGTAGAGAGAGAGGTCGTAGAAGATAACTGGTGGTCAGTGGGATGAGTGGCCCTCAATCAATGTACTCATACACTCCCCATCTCACTACTCATGTCTGTAGACGGCATGTGTATCAGTATAGCAGTACTACAAAACTGTAAGCCTACGGTATACCTCTGTGTGGGTTTAGTTAGTGGTGTGTGTGTCAGTGTAGTGGAACTGGCAGGGGGATTATCATTAAAGTAGGCTAGGTCTCAACAGTAGGCTAGGTCAATAAGCTGCTACTATACAAACACCACACAAAGTGGCCCTTACAGTCATGTTTGCTTTCCCTCGTCTTAATTTGAGCAAACAGGATGGGTAAACAAGCTGTCCGTCACAGTTTGCAGGTAATCTAATTGTGCTCCTCAGTGTCTGAAGTGGCATTTCTGGGGAGAGTGTGTGTATCTATTTATACAGTGGGGTCTGGAGTTATTGATCCCCTGATGAAGATGAGAAAAAAATACTGTATAATTAAATAATACAAATCCTGAGCGATATTGTATGCTCAAAAAATTTGAAAAATTATATACTTTTTTACTAATACAATTGCTCAGAGTAGGAGATTTTGTTTGACAAGTAATGTTTTTTAACTCGCAAAAAGATAGGGGTCAAAATTATTGCCTGTTTTCAATACTCTTGCACCCTCCCTTTGCAAGGGTAACGACACTAAGCCTTTTTTGGAGAACACATTGGGAGGGATCTTAGACCAGTCCTCCATACAGAATATTTCCAGATCCTTGATATCCTTCATCTGTGCTTCTGGAGACTGAGACGGTAATTGCAAAATGTTGATTTTGTGGACAATTAACCAGTTCTTTGGGGATTTTGATGTGTGCTTGTGGTTATTGTCCTGGCAGAGGCAACCTAGTCTGAGTACCAGTATTTTTAACTAACATTCCAGTCCTTATCACTCCTGTCACTTGCCAAAAAGACTGGCCTTTCGGCACTCTCAATGTTCAATATGCAGCCAGATTTACGGTACAGTTGCTGGTTGGTAGTTGGAAACAATATTAATATTTTCCATGACAACATTATGGTACATGGGTGCGCGCAATATAGAATTTACAATAAACAATACCGTTACGACATGCTGCGGTCATTCCTTTGAGAAGGCAGTGTCAATGCAAGATCATGTTGTTCAAAGTGGCTAGAGAGGGGTCCGTAATGAGAAAAAGAAATAACGATACGGAAAATATATTAGGCTACAAGATTCAATTGAGCTACATTTGCTTCAGTTGCATCCCAATAATGAGAGGAAACAAACGCAAAACTGGCACCTGTCGTCATTCCTCGCACTTGCTACTCATCATGACTTCCTTACATTTTTACAATTTTGTTCTGCTCATTTCAGTTAGATTATTTGTCCCTCCTCTCTTATTAATATGGAGGCCAGACAGGCTACTTTAGGATACTTTCTGAATGGACATGAATTTTTCCAAACTGCCTCCTGTAATTCTTATTTTAATTTTTTTATTAAATTGAGTCTATGACGGAAGCTTGTGTTTTTTTAAATTCTAGGCGTGAAGATAGTGTTTCATGTCTGTACGATAAATGGCTACACTGATCACTGGTGCTTGGCTGGCAAATGTAGCTTATAGTTGTCCACATAGGCCTAATATTTAAATTGAGGAAATGTGATTATAATCATTATTTTCGCGATCCACGTTAGACGTCCCTCCCAATGAAAAAGCTGATCACATTGGCTGGTGGTAAAAATGTCGTAAACGGGAAGTTTCTTTTCTCCGCGTGGCAATTTTTATGTTCTAATTAAATGTATTACGTCAGAATGCCCAATGTTATAATGTTTCCAATAAAATGTATAAATTAGGATGATAAATATTGTGGTTAGATGATAGCTGTGAGGGATATCGAATTAGGATCAAGTCTTCTGATCTCCTCAAGCTCATTAATGATAGAATGTTCATATTTGAAGATTGCTGAACTGCCCGTCTCTTTGGCAAATGGCAGAAGTGGCAAGGAGTGGAATGTAATATCTCAACAGAGATGGCAACCAGGCTAAATGTCCTGGTACTTGGTAAAGTTCACGATGCCCTTGACCTTAAGAAGGGCCCCAGGACCAGTGGAAGCAAAATTGCCCCATAACATCAAAGATCCACCACCATATTTTATAATAGGGATGAGGTATTTTCAGCATATGCATTTTTCTGTCGAAGGCCAAACCCAATGCTGGTGTGCGTGGCCAAAGACGTATATTTTTGTGTCAAATGACTATAGCACTGGTTACAACCCAATCCTAGCCGAAAAAGAAATGAATAATAATAACTTTTTTTTTAATTCCCAAAAATGTGTGAACTAGGCCTTTATTGCTCGGACAAAAATACTCCTCAGCACCCCCTCTATAGAGCTCAGTCGGGGCTCCTCAGAGGAGGGAGGGGAGGACCATCTACCTCAATGAAATTCATAAAAATTAAACACAAAAACAGTTATAATTTTGGGATGAAACTATACTAAATATATTCACGTCACCAAATAATTAATAAATACACACTGTTTTGCAATGAAGGTCTACAGTAGCCTCAACAGCACTCTCTGGCGTAGCACCATGGTGTAGCCGGAGGACACCTAGTTTCTGTCCTCCTCTGGGTACATTGGCTTCTATACAAAACCTAGGAGGTTCATGGTTCTCACCCCCTTCCATAGGCTTACACAGTAGTCCTCCAACCAATCAGAGCTCTTGCAGCATGAACTGACATCAAGGGATCAGATAAATAATCTGGTACTGAAAGCATAAGCTACAGCTATCTAGCACTGCAGTGCATAAAATGTGGTGAGTAGTTGACTCAATAGTTGAACAGTTTTGAACAAATTCATTTCTTCAAAAAACGAAGGAGAAGCGAGAGAGAGAGAGCTATATTTTGTTGTATTTTTTTCACTTTCACTTACTTAGCTAGTGAATGCAGCTAGCTTGTTTAACCTACTCAAACACCTGGATCAAACAGAGAGGGATGCTATGTTAGCTAGCTGGCTATGGTTATCTAACACTGGAACTCTTCCAAGTCAAGGTAAGCTTTTGGTTTTATTAGTTTATTGCCACCGGGGCCCGCCGGTGTAACTGCCAAACTGCTTGCTGTACACTGTACTGCATGATTGTAGCGGGTTTACTAACGTGTTAGTTCGAGTAGCTATGTTGACTATGACGTTAGCTAATATGGTGACAGCGATGTAGGCTGTGTGTAGTGGTTAGTGATTATGGTATGAAGGTTTGGCTTGGAAAGGTTTTTTCGCCTGGTCACAGACAGCTGTTGTGTTGTGCAATTAAGTCCACAAGCGAAGGGAAAAGGTGAGAGGAGGAAAGCGTGTTGATGCGAGAAGGAATTATACAATGAGCAAAGTGATTGTGCTGTTTGAGCCGTGTTTGCGGGTGATCAGGGGTGTATTCATTCCGCCGATTCTGTTGAATAATGTTTCTTAAATGGAAGCAAACGGAACGAAAAAGGGATAAACATACCTGAATTTGTCCTTTAAAAACTCTTGTTTTCAACTGTTGGACTAATGTTTAAACCCTAGATCAGCTAGATGCTAGAGTGTGCAAGGCGGTATTGAATGTGTCACTTTCTGTCATCTTTATTACTCAAATTTGTCTCTCAAAACTTTTATTCGTAGGCTAGGTTGTATTAACCTCATGATGGATATAGAGACAATTCAAGTATCATGTAGTAGCATAAACCTATCGATGTTACATTGAACTGGGTGAATGGAATTTGAATGACAGTCATTCAATATGCTGTAATAGTAATAAGACCATGCTCATAAAAAAATTATCGTCCTCCCTCATCTTAAATGGCACCGACGGCCACTGATAGAGCTTAGATAACAAGATGAAATAGATTGTTTTTAAACAGTGTAGAGCTACAGTAGAATGAACATGGTCAAGCCTCCAAGGTTCTCCATTAACATCCTTTTAATACATTCTGACTTTCAGTGCGAGTTTGCTCATGAGACAGAAAACAAATGAGGGAGAGAGAGAAAGCGCGAACAAGGGAGGAGAGAGAGGCAGCGTTTGATTGGCAGCCATTTAAAAATGCACAACATTGTCCTCCAGGCCGTTGTCTTCAGTCATCCGTCTTATCCACCACATTTAAAAGGTAAATTCAGTTTGTACTGTTTATTTCTCTCTTCGTTTGTCTGCTTTTGTTGTTCCCCATTGGCTGCTGGAATAATTGGTAGAGTTTAGGTTAATTGAGCTAATCCAGTCAGTAGGAGAGAGTGGGGTAAGTTGAGCCAAAGGGTTAGTTGAGCCACCTCTTGTTTCTAGGAAACTGTACACAAAATTAACCAGGTAACCAAATATTGGTTGATGTCATAGATGTCATAATTTCAGTCTGTGAAGGAAGAAACAACATGGAAAAAGTGATAAGCAAGTTAGATCCCCCAAAAATATTTTCGCAAAGGTTGAAAATAGAGGTTTCATGATGCTTGTATCTAAACCGATGTATACAGTTTTAAGAATGTTTTATACATCAGTTAGGGTCTCTATAAGCTACAATTTGAGGTCCTAAACCTAGCATGAAAGTGCATCCTTGTAGCTGTGTGGGCTAATATAGTCAACATTTTTGCCTTGTGGTAAATTGAGCCAATGGCCACCATACTTCATTACATTTTGTCCGTTTTTTTGCATAATATGAACAGTGGCGACCTGTGATTTGAACCCCACATTTTTAGTAATAAAAAAAAATATATATATACAGTTGAAGTCGGAAGTTTCCATACACCTTAGCCAAATACATTTAAACTCAGATTTTCACAATTCCTGACATTTAATCCTAGTAAAAATTCCCTGTCTTAGGTCAGTTAGGATCACCACTTTATTTTAAGACGATGAAATGTCAGAATAATAGTAGAGAGAATTATTTATTTACGCTTTTATTTCATTCATCACATTCCAAGTGGGTCAGAAGTTTACATACATGCAATTAGTATTTGGTAGCATTGCCTTTAAATTGGGTCAAACGTTTTGGGTAGCCTTCCACAAGCTTCCCACAATAAGTTCCTCCTGACAGAGCTGGTGTAACGGAGTCAGGTTTGTAGGCCTCCTTGCTCGCACACGCTTTTTCAGTTCTGCCCACACATTTTCTATAGGATTGAGGTCAGGGCTTTGTGATGGCCACTCCATTACCTTGACTTTGTTGTCCTTAAGCCACTTGGTCACAACTATGGAAGTATGCTTGGTGTCATTGTCCATTTGGAAGACCCATTTGCGACCAAGCTTTAACTTCCTGACTGATGTCTTGAGATGTTGCTTCAATATATCCAGATCATTTTCCTCCCCCATGATGCCATCTATTTTGTGAAGTGCACCAGTCCCTCCTGCAGCAAAGCACCCCCACAACATGATGCTGCCACCCCCGTGCTTCACGGTTGGGATGGTGTTCTTCGGCTTGCAAGCCTCCCCCTTTTTCCTCCAAACATAACGATGGTCATTACGGCCAAACAGTTCTATTTTTGTTTCATCAGACCAGAGGACATTTCTCCAAAAAGTACGATCTTTGTCCCCATGTGAAGTTGCAAACCGTAGTCTGGCTTTTTTATGGTGGTTTTGGAGCAGTGGCTTCTTCCTTGCTGAGAAGCCTTTCAGGTTATGTCGATATAGGACTCGTTTTACTGTGGATATAGATACTTTTGTACCTGTTTCCTCCAGCATCTTCACAAGGTCCTTTGCTGTTGTTCTGGGATTGATTTGCACTTTTCGCACCAAAGTACGTTCATCTCTAGGAGACAGAACGCGTCTCCTTCCTGAGTGGTATGATGGCTGCGTTGTCCCATGGTGTTTATACTTGCGTACTATTGTTTGTACAGATGAACGTGGTACCTTCAGGCGTTTGGAAATTGCTCCCAAGGATGAACCAGACTTGTGGAGGTCTACAATTATTTTCTGAGGTCTTGGCTGATTTATTTTGATTTCCCCATGATGTCAAGCAAAGAGGCACTGAGTGTGAAGGTAGGCCTTGAAATACATCCACAGGTACACCTCCAATTGACTCAAATGATGTCAATTAGCCTATCAGAAGCTTCTAAAGCCATAACATAATTTTCTGGAATTTTTCAAGTTGTTTAAAGGCACAGTCAACTTATTGTATATAAACTTCTGACCCACTGGATTTGTGATACAGTGAATTAGAAGTGAAATAATCTGTCTGTAAACAATTATTGGAAAAATTACTCTGTCATGCACAAAGTAGATGTCCTAACCGACTTGCCAAAACTATAGTTTGTTAACAAGAAATTTGTGGAGTGGTTGAAAAACAAGTTTTAATGACTCCAACCTAAGTGTATGTAAACTTCCGACTTCAACTGTACATATACATTTTTTGGGGGGGGGCTTACCTGTTTTGCATGTTATTTTGGAATTAATTTGTGTCACATATCAGTTTGCAAACAATGTAATAAAATATATACCTATCATTCAGATAATAAAGCTGCATGCACACAGTCTCTTTTTTGTTTTCTTGAGTTAGGCAGCTCCAAAATGCAGGTGTTTCAGCCTAGCTTAGTGCTTTCTGTGGTGGTGGGGCGAGCCAGCAGAAAATAGGAGCATTGCGCCATGATTGGCTCAGTGTTCAGTCACTCATGGGGACAGTACGTCATTGCCAAGTTTAAGTCCTTAGTAAGGGTAGACATCCAGAATTTCAGCCCTTTGGGTCCTGCCATAGAGTTATATTACAAGTGCCCTTCCAAGAAGGCTCAAGGTCATTGGCCACAGATAAAATGATGTTAAATCACATTATATGTACAGTAGCTTTGATTGGACTGATGTCAACATCAACACAAGTCTTAGCTAGCAATCATCATCATCATGAATTAAATCGACAATCTCCTGGCAAATCCATTTTAATCCTTGTCATATGAAGATAAATAATGAAGATAAATTATAGATAAAACTTATCGGTGCTCATCGGCCATTGGACATAAAGATTACACAACAAGTTGGAAATCGCAAATTTAACAATGAGCCGTTTGGAAGGAATCAGTGGCTAACTGCAAGCATTGCAAAGCAACCACTGACGTTAGCCTGCTATTCAATGTAGTGGCTGTGTTTTTCTTTTCTCGAGTTCCCACCATAAATCCAGAGAATGCCAGACTTTGATGACAAAGTTTGATGACAAAATTTGCCCAAAGAGGACAGCCGTGCCACCTTAACAAGGTGAGTCCAAAAATGTCTTGCATGCTACTGCATAAATTATATAATATGCAAGGGAGATAGGTATACTGTAGCTAAGAAACTAATACTAAGTGTATGTTGTGTAGTAAGCTGTTAGTAGCCCATGTGTCTCACCCTAATAATTTGGTCTATTTTCACCAAGGCGGTTTTGTAAACACATCGTTCGTCGCCGGTGTGTGCTTGTTGTGTGTGCTTGTTTGCTTTGTACAGCTTTGACAGAGTTACTGGCAGTAGTGGTGGCGCTTGGCTTGCACGTGCAAATTTAGCACACACAACATTCTATAATTAAATTGTGTTATTTGACTTGTCAAATTAAAAGCTTTTTTAATGTATCAAGTTGTGTTCTATCTTTTTTGACACGCAAAGACCCAAACAGCGTTCAATGTGCCTCACCCTAATAATCTGGTCTATTTTTGCCTCTTCATTTCGCCTACTGTTCTAACTTGGTGGTGCACATGTAGCCTATAACATGTTTTAGAGAAATGTAATCATTGAATATTGTAAGAGCTTTCATTGTCTGTTTATATGCCCCCTTTATTTATCCTACGATTCTGACTTGTTGTACAGGGAGTGCACTGTAAGAATGGCCCATGTTCTAAATTCTGTCGCTGTACATTTCAAAAGTGCTGAACAGATAGTTATATTGACTACGTCCGTCGTCGCTCGCTCATTAATGTCTTAAACGAAATGACGGATTGCCTCTTATCCGCTTGTCTTACCCTTATGCCATAGTTTGTACATCTCAATTGTCAGTAGAAACCACATTTGTTTAAGCAAGTCAGCCATATCAGCTATGTTGTTTTTAAAGGCAGTAAATGAGGCTGAATTAACTGTTTCGCTGCCAGACAAGGCTCCGCTGAAAGCCAGGTGTAGCAGTGGTAAGGTGTTGGGCAGGCTGTTGGGACTCTGCTGTTGAGACAGCTTTATGTAGGCCCTAACAGTTTGTGAGCACCGTTTGTCACCGTTATAGTGCAATTAATGTATTGTTTAGTGTTGGATTGTGTAGTGGCTTTGCTGGCATGCATCCCACATTTTTTCCCCCCACCAAGATTTCCATGCTAAAATCGCCACTGAATATGAATAGTATTTTTGCGATGTGTCATGCATATGAACTCAAGATTGTTATTGTTACAGACCAGACATCATCATGCCCTGTGTATACAAATGTAAAACAAGAAGGGGCGTATCCCCCCTTGAGGTTCTTGAGAGAGCAGCCAAGGAAGTGAGAGACGGGAAGATGTTCATTCAAGCAGCAGCAAGAGATGAAACAAATTTACTGAATGACACTGAACAGGTACATTGACAAAGAAGAAAACATATCAAATTCTATTTGTCACATGCACCAAATACAACAGGTGAAATGCTTACTTACAAACCCTTAACCAACAATGCAGTTCAAGAAATAGAGTTAAGAAACGATTTACTAAATAAACTAAAGTAAAATGACATAACAATAACAAGGCTATATTCAGGGGGTACCGGTACCGAGTCAACGTACGGGGGTACAGGTTATTCGAGGTAATTTATACATGTAGGTAGGGGTAAAGTGACTATGCATAGATGTATTCCGGGTGGCCATTTGATTAATTGTTCAGCTGTCTTATAGCTTGGGGGTAGAAGCTGAAACAAACATATACCTGTGCGAAAGAGAGACTATGATAGAGTAGCAGAGGTAATTGTTATCTGATGACATGGCGTCTGAGCTTGCTAAACATATAAAGAATCTCTCAGACCGTTTTCATGGGTTTAGTAGCCTCAAATGCAGAGAACTTCCCTATGAATTGGCTCATCGAATCAACATCTCTGTCCCAGACAACTGGTCAAGGAATGGAAGGGTACGTGATATTGAACAGAGAGATCTACAGTATATCTGAATGTAGGCATACATTTAAGATATACAATATACCACACCCCCAATCCACAAATTATACTTTGACCTATCAGCACCATCACCCACTGACACAGTACACCAACACCCACTTACCCCAAGGTGCCTCAATTTACCCTGTCCCTGCAATCAACATAACCCATACCCGGGTAAGTGGTGGCAAGAGACCACTTTTTTGGGACAAGCTAGGTTTTCAAAACTGTTATGTTTACATGCATTCTGATTATTTTCAAGGATACACAACATCCTGAAATAGATGTAGATATCTTTGTTAGAAAGAATATTATATTTCCCTTGACATAGTAATGCTGAATGTAAAAAATGGCCCAACTTACCCCACTCTCCTCTACATGAGATTTTTTTGTATTAGATTCATTCTTATTAAAGTAAAGGTAGCCTACCTCCGGTATTCTGGATGGGCTGTGAGTTCCTATAGACAGACCCTGTTATTAAAGTAGAGATAGGTAGTACCTGAGGTTGTATGCACAAATACTGTAGCACAGTACACCACAAGCAATATGTTTACTTCATCGTTATTCAATTAGCTGTCATTCAACGTATTTTAGACTGTGATTTATTAGCTCGGCCTTTGGAAGCAGACATTCTAAAGTGTATCACTCTTAATAAATTTTATTGCTGGGTTTCTCCTTTGAAGCTGGATTAGAATAGTGAGTGTCTGTCTGGGGCTTATTGAATATCCATCGTCTCTGTCTTCTGTGTTCTCTTTATTTCTGGAAAACTATATTTATTCTCTCTCTCTCTCTCTCTCTCTCTCTCTCTCTCTCTCTCTCTCTCTCTCTCTCTCTCTCTCTCTCTCTCTCTCTCTCTCTCTCTCTCTCTCTCTCTCTCTATATATATATATATATATATATATATATATATATATATATATATATATATATATATATATATATATCTTTCTTCCACCCCTGGGTCGATCATTATAGGAGCATTCATTTGGCTTCATATGTTTGGAGTCGAGGTCAACCGACTATGATTTTTCAACGCCGATACCGATTATTGGAGGACCGAAAAAAGCCGATACAGATTAATCGGCAAATTTTTATAAATATATTTGTAGTAATGACAATTACAACAATACTGAATGAACACTTATTTTAACTTAATATAATACATAAATAAAATCAATTTAGTCTCAAGTAAATAATGAAACATGCTCAATTTGGTTTAAATATGCAAAAACACAGTGTTGGAGAAGAAAGTAGAAGTGCAATATGTGCCATGTAAAAAAGCTAACGTTTAAGTTCCTTGCTCAGAACTTATGAAAGCTGGTGGTTCCTTTTAACATGAGTCTTCAGTTTTAGGTTGTAGTTATTATAGGAATTATAGGACTATTTCTCTCTGTACCATTTGTATTTCATATACCTTTGACTATTGGATGTTCTTATAGGCACTTTAGTATTGCCAGCCTACTCTCAGGAGTTGATAGGCTTGAAGTCATAAACAGCGTTGTGCTTCAATCATTGCTAAGAGCTGCTGGCAAACGCAGTAAAGTGCTGTTTGAATGAATGCTTTCGACCTGCTGCTGCCTACCACCGCTCAGTCAGACTGCTTTATCAAATATCAAATCACATACTTAATTATAATATAATAAACACACTGAAATACGAGCCTTTGGTCAATAATATGTTAAAATCCGGAAACTATCATTTAGATAACAAAATGTTTATTCTTTCAGTGAAATATGGAACCGTTCCGTATTTTATCGAACGGGTGGCAACCCTAAGTCTAAATATTGCTGTTACATTGCACAATCTTCAATGTTATGTCATAATTATGTAAAATTGTAGCAAATTAATTACGGTCTTTACACAGTTCGCAACGAGCCAGGCGGCCCAAACTGCTGCATATACCCCGACTCTGCTTGCACTGAACACGAGAAGTGACACAATTTCCCTAGTTAATATTGCCTGCTAACATGAATTTCTTTTAACTAGATATGCAGGTTTAAAAATATATACTTGTGTATTGATTTTAAGAAAGGCATTGATGTTTATGGTTAGGTAAATTTGTGCAACGGTTGTGCTTTTTCCGCGAATGTGCTTTTGTTAAATCATCACCCGTTTGGCAAAGTTGAAGTAGGCTGTGATCCAATGATAAATTAACTGCAGCGCATTGATTATATGCAACGAATAACAAGCTAGTTAACCTAGTAATATCATCAACCATGTGTAGTTAACTAGTGATTATTTGAAGATTGATTGTTTTTTTATAAGTTAAGTTTAATGCTAGCTAGCAACTTACCTTGGCTCCTTGCAACCACAAGGTCATTTTAATGCTGCTCTCTCGTAACAGGTGGTCAGCCTGCCACGCAGTCTCCTCGTGGATTGCAACATAATCGGCCATAAGGCCGATTACTGATTGTTATGAAAACTTGAAATCGGCCCTAATTAATCGGCCATGCCTCTAGTTTGGAGGTACCCTCACTGCAGCCTCTGCATTATTCACAACCAGGAAGGGTTTCCTCCACACACACAGACACATGATCACACACACGATAGTGGATATATTTGGCATTTAGTGGATAGACTCACTAATGTAGAAGGTAGGCGGTAAGGTAAGGAAATAAAGTGTCATGTGCCGAGGGGAGCATGTCTCCATCCGACCAGCCCAGTGGCAGAGGCCTTCATTTAGCTAGGGCTTTACAGTGGGCTGTAAAATGTTATTGTGTCAATTTATGGAGCAGTAAAAACAGACATGGGCAGATAAATTGCAACTTTACTGTGATGCTGCGCTACCAAATTCTAATCATAGCCATTTTAACCTCAAATGTAACTTCATCTAACTCTTTTGCTAGCTACATTTCAATGCAGTGTTTTAGTTCTAATAACCACTGTAGGTCAAAACAACCCATGTCCTCAATTTGCAGGTATACAGGTTTGATAGAACAACAATAGGTAAACATTCCAAAGGTCATGTCGATAAGTCATAAAGATGCTTTACTGTCTCAATATGATGGTGTTTTTGTATCCCTCTATGGAGATGGAACAAGCTTATTCCTCTGGTGAAGTGGGATCAGAGGTTGTGTGTGTGTGTGTGTGTGTGTGTGTGTGTGTGTGTGTGTGTGTGTGTGTGTGTGTGTGTGTGTGTGTGTGTGTGTGTGTGTGTGTGTGTGTGTGTGTGTGTGTGTGTGTGCGCGTGCGTTTAGTGCACACTGGCGGGTATACTTCCTTAAACAGGAAGGTCTGCAGAGAGAGAGAAGACAAACTGCTTCAGCCCTGAGTCCCAATCCCACATAGGACGAACAGCCCATGAAAACAGCCCACTATAAAGATTTATGTTTGCCTCCTTTAAAGGGAAGGCCTCTCTAATTGTCTTTGTAGGCTGAGCTGTGTGTTCCACCATGTCAACTTAATACATGGCCACTTCTCCTTTTAATGGCTTAATAAAGTGGAGCCTTTTTATGCCTCTCTTCTGAGTGGGCCCCTCTCAAAGTCGACGAGTGTGTTGATGTTTATCTTTTATACACTAATCGTCCTTGTCTTGCCGTAGAGTTATCCTATAAATGTTTTTTTGTCTAAGGGAAATGTGTGTGTGTGTGTGTGTGTGTGTGTGTGTGTGTGTGTGTGTGTGTGCACGTCTATAACAGTATTTCAGGCTAACTGCCCTTTCCACTCATTCATCTGCATGAATAAGGAAATTGCGGTAGAAAATCACACTTCAGGCCAAGAGTTTGTTTTGTGCTTTAGTTTATACATGTTTTTCATTAGATCTAGTTCTTTGACTCTTCCACGTTTAAGAGGCACGTTCGTCTTTATTGTCCATGACATTAATAATCTATGACTTGAATACTGTGATAGCATTGGTTGCAAGGTAATACGATTTGACAGCAGTTAACTTTCATTATGAATCGAGTAAATAGCCTAATAAACTATTGAATATTCAACCTCTCTGTCTTACAAACACAAAGTACACATGCTTCCCCATCTTTCAACTGTAACTGTATTACAGTCATAGCAAACACAAACACTCCAGAAAACAGGCCGGTACACCAAAGACCAATAGATTAAGTTAAAACGACCTCACAATAAAGAGGAATATTCCAGTGGAGTGGTGTCTAAAATCCAATTACACAGTAGTAGCAGTAGTGGGGCTCTGAGGATTGGCTGGAAGGCTGGGATTGTTATGCAGATGAGCTGATTCACTAGGAGCTGTAGATAACCATAATAGACCCCACAGCCCAATTTAATGTAGCCCTTTCCTGCAGTCAAATCACCTAATGGTCTCATCGGTGGAATGTTATTCAAATTTTTTATAATTTCATAATTAGTAAACATTATTTAAAAAACCCACCAAAAGCCGGTGTTTCTATGTCAAACAGTTTTGTTAAATTTCAATCTTCTGTGACGCATATAAAGTGTAATCCTGGGATGCAAACTCAAAATTGAATTCATTTCAACTCTATATCTGACATGGTACAGGTGTCTTCTTTTTTTAAGCCCATAACCATGTGTGTGAGGTGTATACTTTTGTTCCAAAGTAGATTTCTTTAAGACTAAGACCAAGAAACACTGTGTGACCCTGATTTAACCCACTGCAGTAAATTAGCATGTACAGAGCCACCTAGAGCTAATGGGACAGGATTTATACAAATTGTAAGGAATGGTACCCGTAGATAGTTGAGAAAAATATGTGTTTACCGTAAGTACATTATCATCCCCAGCCTTTCCTCCCCTGCTGATATTGCTTCCCGTCCATGCTGGGGTTAGGAATGTGACCGTCTCCATTGAGAAGGCCCAGCCAGGCTCAGTTCATATACAGTTGAAGTCGGAAGTTTATATACACCTTAGACAAATACATTTAAACTCAGTTTTTCACAATTCCTGACATTTAATCTGAGTAAAAATTCCCTGTCTTAGGTCAGTTAGGATCACCACTTTATTTTAAGAATGTGAAATGTCAGAATAATAGTAGAGAGAATGATTTATTTCAGCTTTTATTTCTTTCATCACATTCCCAGTGGCTCAGAAGTTTACATACACTCAATTAGTATTTGGTAGCATTGCCTTTAAATTGTTTAATTTGGGTCAAACATTTCAGGTAGCCTTCCACAAGCTTCCCACAATAAGTTGGGTGAATTTTGGCCCATTCCTCCTGACAGAGCTGGTGTAACTGAGTCAGGCTTGTAGGCCTCCTTTCTCGCACATGCTTTTTCAGTTCTGCCCACAGTTCTGCCCATGTTCTATAAGATTGAGGTCAGGGCTTTGTGATGGCCACTCCAATACCTTGACTTTGTTGTCCTTAAGCCATTTTGCCACAACTTTGGAAGTATGCTTGGTGTCATTGTCCATTTGGAAGACCCATTTGCGACCAAGCTATAACTTCCTGACTGATGTCTTGAGATGTTGCTTCAATATATCCACATAATTTTCCTTCTTCATAATGCCAAATATTTTGTGAAGTGCACCAGTCCCTCCTGCAGCAAAGCACCCCCACAAGATGATGCTGCCACCCCCGTGCTTCAAGGTTGGGATGGTGTTCTTTGGCTTGCAAGCCTCCCCCTTTTCCCTCCAAACATAACAATGGTCATTATGGCCAAACAGTTCTATTTTGTTTCATCAGACCAGAGGACATGTCTCCAAAAAGTACGATCTTTGTCCCCATGTGCAGTTGCAAACCGTAGTCTGGCTTTTTTATGGCGGTTTTGGAGCAGTGGCTTCTTCCTTGAGCGGCCTTTCAGGTTGTATCGATATAGGACTCGTTTTACTGTGGATATAGATACTTTTGTACCTGTTCTTCAAGCATCTCCACAAGGTCCTTTGCTGTTGTTCTGGGATTGATTTGCACTATTCGCACCAAAGTACGTTCATCCCTAGGAGACAGAACGCGTCTCCTTCCTGAGCGGTATGACGGCTGCGTTGTCCCATGGTGTTTGTACTTGCGTACTATTGTTTGTACAGATGAATGTGGTACCTTCAGGGGTTTGGAAATTGCTCCCAAGGATGAACAAGACTTGTGGAGGTCTAAAAAGGTCTTGGCTGATTTCTTTTGATTTTTCCATGATGTCAAGCAAAGAGGCACTGAGTTAGTTAGGCCTTGAAATACATCCACAGGTACACCTCCAATTGACTCAAATGATGTCAATTAGCCAATCAGAAGCTTCAAAAGCCATGACATTATTTTCTGGAATTTTCCAAGCTGTGTAAAGGCACAGTCAACTTAGTGTATGTAAACTTCTGACCCACTGGAATTGTGATACAGTGAATTATAAGTTAAATAATCTGTCTGTAAACAATTGGTGGAAAATTACTTATGTCATGCACAAAGTAGATGTCCTAACCGACTTGCCAAAACTATAGTTTGTTAACAAGAAATTTGTGGAGTGGTTGAAAAACAAGTTTTAATGACTCCAACCAAAGTTTTAATGACTCCAAAGGGTATGTAAACTTCCGACTTCAACTGTAGCTATCCCTGGACATCATATGAATTCACAAGTCAATAACACAAAAATTATCTTAAAATCTAATGATAGCATTTAATCTGATATAGATGTATATACATTTCACTGCTCAGACATGGCGATCCAACATGTCACTCAAAACAGATTGAGATCGAGATACTGTAGACTAAAGTGGCATTCCTGCATTCTTGTGCTTTTTGTCTGGGTCCCACTTTACTTTGTGACTCATGAGAAACTCAACTCTCCACCTAATAGTGAGGAAGTAGACACTCAGAGCAGTTTGGAGGAGGAGAAATACCAAACCCTCCATCTTTATTCCCACCAAATTTGTACACCTTCAGGTACATTGACCCATTCTGCATTTTAAATATCTCAGAGTTAGAAGAACATGGCAGAAAGGACTGCAGGACTCAGCGTTTTACCGTTTCACCCAGGTGCGCTATAATCGATTAGGCGCTACCGCAGGGAGGTGTGTATGTGAGTGTGCGTGTGTGTCTGGGCGTGCGTGCACACGTGCAAGAGTGCTCTTATACGCGTGTGTGATTGTGCACAAGCATGGGTGTGCGTGTGTGAGAATAAACAACCTTGTCTGTTTCCTGTGTAAATCAGGACACAGGCGGCTCCACTGTACATCTACATGATCTACGTCCTGTCTATAGTCCACATCACCACACAGCTGATGTATGGGGACCTGAGAGATTGAGCTGGGCTAGGCTGGAATAGCGCGCAGAGTTGGACAAAATGGCTTTGATTACAGAGAGTAGTCAAATGGCAGAGTCAAGAGATGTAGGCTAACACCACAGGTCAGCTGTACTAATTAATCTAAGCAAAAGGTGCTATCTAGAACCTTAAAGGGTTCTTCGGCTGTCCCCATAGGAGAAGCCTTTCAATAATCCTTTTTGGTTCCAGGTAGAACCATTTTGGGTTCCATGTAGAATCCTTTCTACAGAGTGGAACCCAAAAGGGTACTACCTGGAACCAAAAGGGACAGCCAAAGAACCCTTTTGGAACCTTTTTTTCTAAGAATTTAATGGTCACCTTGATTCCTTTAGGCCTTGTCTTCTTTTCTTTCGCCCAGACTCCGAACACCTTTCCTCCGCGTTTCATCCGAATTCTTCTTCTCTCTGATCCCTTGAAGAAAATGATTGCTAAAATCCTGAACTCAGAGGCCTATGTGAGCCTCAGCTCCTCCCTCCCCTCTGTCTCTAGTAGCCGTGTATAATTGCATGTTTAGGCCTGGGCTGTTGTCAGCTTAATAATGGTCTTCTTCTGTGGTAATGGGTCTAAGTCCTCGTCTCTTGTTATTCATGACAGTATTAGTCTAATTGTGCCGTCTCACACCAGCGGAGATGTCTGACCTCCCATTCAATTACTGGGGGAAGCCAGAACCAAGCCTATACGCAGGTTAAATCAGTTAACTTCAGACGTCGGATGCTTTAAGTTGTAGGGTCAGCAGCTTTTACTGTCTGCTAGTGCTGTTTTAGAGTTGTGTTAAGTGTTTTTTTGTTATCAATCCGGAACAATTGATTAGTTACGTGGTACCGTATATCTGTTCGGTGGACTGGTTGCTTACAGTGCAAACTAAAGTTCTATACTTCCAGGCCATAAAAAGAGGATAGTCAATCGTCTGTGTGACCATATCGGAACTGATGGCCCACCAACTAGAGGTTCTCAACTACATGCTGCATATAAGGCAGAAGCAGTAGGGACATACATATGTTTAAAATATGACAAAGGGTCCAGAAATGTAACACAATTGCTGGAGGAGTCAATAGGCATATTTTTATTGGGGAGAATACTCTGTTTGACTGGTCAGTTGACAGTTGAGCCTGTGTCTATGGAACTGTTTAGAGTTTTCTGCCTGGCTGGTCCCCAACACCTGTCCCTGTCCCCAGCAGAGCCCAATGGCGAGGTACACTTTGACTGCCAAACCACACCCAAATCAACTACCACCCGGGGACTCATTTCACAGTGCGTGTGCTAACAAAATATCTCTCAAATACCAAAATGTCACCCAAATGGTTTTCACTATAGTTGCGAGAATTCACAGCATGTCGTGGCTAGATGGTACACTTTTCACCCTCCCCCCCCTGCCTAGTGCTTAAACCCTATCTGTCCTCCCCTGGCAGCATGAATACATGGGGCTGCATTAGGTATGTACGAGCAGGATCCTGGACAGCGAGGAGTGAGCGTTGACTCATCCATCCAAGACTAAAATCCTCGCTGCAGCATTTTGTTCACGATTAATCAAAGTCAATCAAAGTCAATCCTAACTTCCCCCATAACCTACATTAGGGTACTTACAATGTCTGATCACAGTGTTTCTTTTGTCATCGCATCAAAGGGTGTTTTTGCGTCAGAAATATCTGTTTCCAGAAATCCAACAGTTGGACTGCATGCTGTTGCCTGAAGAAATGTGTTCTTGTTTTATGGTGAAGTCTCTATCACAGAGGCTATAAATGTTTTGTTCCATCCATATTGGAACCATATTCCTTGGCAGCTAGCTACCTCATCAAGGTAATTAGCCAACTATATCTAAGCTTACAGGGGATTTCACTGCACTGGCTTCTGTTTGTCTTTGGGTTGCCAAAACACTTAATGGATCCACTAATTGAGTTGCTAGCCTCTTTCTGATTTGCCACCCTTTCTTTTTTACCTCGTTCCCTCTCTCTTTCTGTCTCGCTCTGTGATCTTTTTCTCTGTTTCTCTCAATTTCTCTCCATTTCTCTCTCTCTCTCTCTCGCTCTCCGTCTCCCTCTCTCCCTCAGTGGGATGCTAATATTGCCTGGCATGGCTAGCAGCGGCTGTCAGTTAGCGAGCCGGCCAGCCGAGGTAAATATCCTGCATTGATTAGGCAGATTTGCATAGACACCACAGGCCTGAGGGAGGCAGGAGAGGAGGCAGAGCGGAATGCTAAAAAATCCAACAGCATATTACATAGACAACATGACAGAGCCTCAAAATACCCCAAATATCATCTCTCACTAATACCAGGGGGACGTTAGTGTGTGTGTGTGCGTGCGCGTGTCTTTGTCTCAGCGGCGAAGCCACGACAGGGCCTGGCTGGGCCACTGTCCGATTGAATACTGTTATCCACTATTGTCCCCTGACCAATCAGAAATGTTGAACATGCAGTATGAGGTTCCTGGGAACTAATTGGTTATATTGCAATCGTATGGTAAATCCCAAACGCCTTGGCCAGATTCCCCGGTGAGTCTGTATCACTGAGGGAGTCGGTGCCACTGGAAAGTTTAGGACAGTCATTTCCTCCTCCAGATGGACGTCATTGATCGCTCCTTTCCGGAGGCCTAGATTAGATGGTTACAGGCCTACCATTGCAATTTTTGGAGACCCTTATTGAAGATTGCGATAATGCCTCCAGACATGTAAAGTGATGTAGAATTGCATGACATGTGTTTGTAAAACTTAATAGAAAAGGACTCAAGTACAAGTCAGTAAAATATTACTTGAGTAAACAGTCGAAAGGTATCTGGTTTTCAATGTACTTAAGTACAGCGGTGGAAAAAGTACTCGATTGTCAATTATCATGTAAATGCTATTTGTCAAATTCCTTATATTAAGCAAACTAGACTGTAAGGTTCTGATTTTCTTTTCATAGTCAACCTTGTGTTCTTTTTCTTTGTGTTCTGGAATGCAGCCCTGTTTCTTTGTGTTCTGGAATGTAGCCTTGCCTTTCATTTTTGTTCGTTGATTTCACCTGTGTTCGTTTCTCACCTGGTCACATCAGCTCCCTATTTAGTTCAGTTCTTTCTGTTTGTATGGTTGTGAGCTATTGTTTGTTTTTGACTGCCTACCTGTGTTTGACCATTGCCTGCCTGTGACCACGATTCCTGCCTGCTGTGAAGGCTTAATAAACATCTGCGAGTGAATCTACACCTTTTTCTCCCTGAGTATTCATTACACAGACAGCATGATTTTCTTGTTTTATTTAATACAGACAGATGGGCACACTTCGACATAATTTACATAAAATGCAGTATTTGATGCAGTATTTGTGTTTAGTGAGTCCGCCAGCTCAGAGGCAGTAGGGATGGCAATGGGTTATATTGCTAGGTGTGTGAATCGGACCATAATTCTGTTCTACCTGAGCATTCGAAATGTAACGAGTACTTTTTGGTGTCAGGAAAAAGTACATGTTTTCTTAGGAAATGTAGTGGAGTAAAAGGAAGTACAGCTTCCTCAAACTATTATTTTTCAAACTAGTATTTTTACTTAAGTACTTTACACCACTGTGCGTGTGTGTGTGTGTGTGTGTGTGTGTGTGTGTGTGTGTGTGTGTGTGTGTGTGTGTGTGTGTGTGTGTGTGTGTGTGTGTGTGTGTGTGTGTGTGTGTGTGTGTGTGTGTGTGGCGCAAGGAACGAGCAAGGGTAAAATTGGGCCTAGTACCTTTGGTTATTTGAATTATCTAATGAAAAATTATTGTCCACATGTCATTTTCCACAGCGAACAATGCAAGTAATAAACAGCAAAATAAGAAAACCCCATTGTAGAATAGGTTACCCAACAACCTCTCACAGTCTCTCACAAGCTCTCACAGTCTTACCCAACAAGCTCTCACAGTCTTACCCAACAAGCTCTCACAGTCTCTCACAAGCTCTCACAGTCTTACCCAACAAGCGCTCACAGTTGGAAGTTGTTCCAAATGTCAAATTTTTAAGTATTTAAGGTTTATTAACTCTTTTTAGCTTAGGGTTAAGTTTGGGCATTAACTTCGAAATCTTAAAGTTAGGCATTAACTCTGAATAGTTAAGAAGATAAGGGTTACGGTTTGGGACAGGCTTAAAACAAATATCAAAAACAACTTTCTATCGTTGGATTCGAACATGTAGCCTTTGGCACAAGGGGCAGATGCCATCCCCGTCCACAACAGCCATCCACGTCCACAATGCCCTAGTAAAACAGAAACATACTTTAAGGTAGCATCGCTCACTATTGCCCCTAGTGGCCGGTGTCCACGTCAACTCCCAATGTCCTCAGACATGGATGGACGTCCAATACTGACTCCTATCGTGGGTGACCTGGCTATTCAATTGTTCAGCCTGTCACATTCTATGCAAGAAAAGAACGTTATTCACGAAGTGCATTCAAATTGCGAGTGCCACACAGGAAGAGAAACAGGCTATGCATTGTTGTGGAAATTCTACACCGGGACACTCGAAGTCAATCTTAAATGAATCATTCTTTATTATCAGCGATCTGGAGAGGTTCCAACAAACTCAATGCACCAAGTAGACATCGATCAGGAGCTCCTCCATGGCAGCAATTTAGTTCTCTTATATACAGACAAGTTATATTTGCATGATACAGCTGATTCATCATTCATTCACATGATTCATCATTCATTCACATGCATGACCCAATACTGGGTCATGCATGTGACAGACCAATACCTCACGAGGCTTCTTCTCTCGAAGGTCAGACCTTGAAACGGAGATATCTTTCGTTCTCAAAACAAGGGTCTGGGCGTACTGCCAAATTGCAGATACTGATAGTGAGGATTCGTAGAATCAGTCACTTGCATTAACACGGAAATTGGTTATTAGAAAAGCACAAACATAGAACACAGACATTGGTTATTAGAAAAGCACAAACATAGAACACAGACATTGGTTATTAGAAAAGCACAAACATAGAACACAGACATTGGTTATTAGAAAAGCACAAACATAGAACACATACATTGGTTATTAGAAAACACAAACATAGAACACAGACATTGGTTATTAGAAAAGCACAAACATAGAACATAGACATTGGTTATTAGAAAAGCACAAACATAGAACATAGACATTGGTTATTAGAAAAGCACAAGCATAGATCACAGACATTGGTTATTAGAAAAGCACAAACATAGAACATAGACATTGGTTATTAGAAAAGCACAAACATGGGAAAGCACACATCTAAAAGCAGTTCTGATGGCCCATGTTAAAAGAGGAGGATTACGTAGCTTTCTAGTGTTACTAGGCGGCACTCATTTTTTTGTTACTAAATTAGTAAAATGCACCACTTTAGAACCATATTGTTGAACATTTTGGGATTTTGGCAATTGTTTCTACTTCCCCAGAGTCAGATGAACTCGTGGATACCATTTTTAGGTCTCTGTATCTGTAAGTTAGAGGTAGTTTCGCGAGCCAATGCTAACTAGCAGTGTCACGGCCGTCGAAAGAAGTAGACCAAAGTGCAGCGTGGTGAGCGTACATCTTACTTTTATTTTAATGTCGCCAACAAAACAAGAAACAAAGAAATGATCGTGAAGCTTAACAGGGCAAAGTGCCACTAACAAAGATAACTACCCACAATCACAGGTGGGAAAAAGGGCTGCCTAAGTATGATTCCTAATCAGAGACAATGATAGACAGCTGTCCCTGATTGAGAACCATACCCGGCCAAAATATAGAAACACAAATCATAGAAATAAAGGACATAGAATGCCCACCCAAATCACACCCTGACCAAACCAAAAAGAGACATAAAAAAAGGCTCTCTAAGGTCAGGGCGTGACAAGGAGAGGTGGGACCAAGTCACTATTATTCGAGTCACAAGCAAGTTTCAAGTCAGAAGGTTCAAGTCTCAAGTCAAGTTCCAAGTAGAATGGGTCAAGTCTAAGTCGTATATTCTAAGAGCAGGTCAAGTAGCGTCGAGTCACAAGTTTTTCAAGTCAAATCTCAAGTCAAGTAAAAATGAATCGAGACTTGTTCAATAAAAAATCTTTGTATATTTATTGAGGTTACCAGACAGCCCTTTCATTATTTTGTCAACAACACATTTTAATTATGTACTGATTCATTTCAACACATTTCAAATGCAAGCTTCATAAGTAAATGATCAACTTCAAGCAATTTTGACATACAAAAAGACCAGTAGGCCTATGCTAGTAAGTAATTGTTGCTTGATGCCCCATTGCTGGTGAGCTTGCAAAGTAAATGGTTCACATTCTTGATTACCAAACAATTTTTGGAGCTGCATATTCTTTTATTGCAATCCTCCCTCCCTACAATTTTACGATTGCACTGCAACCAATCCTATAGCTATACAGCATATGTACAGTCGTGCCCAAAAGTTTTCCTGGAGAGAAGTGGCTTCTTTGCTGCCCTTCTTGACACCAGGCCATCCTCCAAAAGTCTTTGCCTCACTGTGCGTGCAGATGCACTCACACCTGCCTGCTGCCATTCCTGAGCAAGCTCTGTACTGGTGGTGCCCCGATCCCGCAGCTGAATCAACTTTAGGAGACGGTCCTGGCGCTGGCTGGACTTTCTTGTGCGCCCTGAAGCCTTCTTCACAACAATTGAACCGCTCTCCTTGAAGTTCTTGATGATCCGATAAATGGTTGATTTAGGTGCAATCTTACTGGCAGCAATATCCTTGCATGTGAAGCCCTTTTTGTGCAAAGCGATGATGACGGCACGTGTTTCCTTGCAGGTAACCATGTTTGACAGAGGAAGAACAATGATTCCAAGCACCACCCTCCTTTTTAAGCTTCCAGTCTGTTATTTGAACTCAATCAGCATGACAGAGTGATCTCCAGCCTTGTCCTCGTCAACACTCACACCTGTGTTAACGAGAGAATCACTGACATGATGTCAGCTGGTCCTTTTGTGGCAGGGCTGACATGCAGTGGAAATGTTTTTGGGGGATTCAGTTCATTTGCATTGAAAATTAATTGCAATTCATCTGATCACTCTTCATAACATTCTGGAGTATATGCAAATTTCCATCATACAAACTGAGGCAGCAGATTTTGTGAAAATTAATATTTGTTTCATCCTCAAAACTTTTGGCCACAACTGTACATTTGTAAGACTTTGTCTTCCTCACAAATATCATAATTCATTTGCCAGAATGTTACATCTTCATCCAATAATTATTGAAGTTAGTGCAATGTTACAGCTATCTTTAGACATATAGCCAGTATTACCACTGAGTTACAGTGCATTCTGAAAATATTCAGACCGCTTCCCTTTTCCACATTTTGTTATGTTATTATTATTATTTATTATTCAAAAATGGATTAAATAAACACATTTCCTAATCAATATACACACAATACCCCATAATGACAAAGCGAAAACAGTTTTTTAGGAATGTTTGCTAATATATAAAAATAAAAAGCAGAAATACCTTATTTACATAAGTATTCAGACCCTTTGCTATGAGACTCGAAATTGAGCTCAGGTGCATCCTGTCTCCATTGATCACCCTTGAGATGTTTCTACAACTTGATTGCAGTCCACCTGTGGTAAATTCAATTGAAAGGCACACACCTGTCTATATAAGGTCCCACAGTTGACAGTGCATGTCAGACTAAAAACCATGCCATGAGGTCCAAGGAATTGTCTGTAGAGCTTTGAGACAGGATTGTGTCGAGGCACAGATCTGAGGAAGGGTACCAAAACATTTCTGCAGCATTGAAGGTCCCCAAGAATACAGTGGCCTCCATCATTCTGAAAATGAAGAAGTTTGGAACCACCAAGACTCTTCCTAGAGCTGGCTGCCCGGCCAAACTGAGCAATCGGGGGAGAAGGGCCTTGGTCAGGGAGGCGACGAAGAACCCGATGGTCACTCAGACAGAGTTCCTCTGTGGAGATGGGAGAACCTTTCAGAAGGACAACTATCTCTGCAGCACTCCACCAATCAGGCCTTTATGTTAGAGTGGCCAGATGGAAGCCAATCCTCAGTAACAGGCACATGACAGCCCTGTTGGAGTTTGCCAAAAGGCACCTGAAGGACTCTCAGACCATGAGAAACAATATTCTCGGGTCTGATGAAACAAAGATTGAACTCTTAGGCCTGAATGCCAAGTGTCACGTCTGGAGGAAACCTGGCACCATCCCTACGGTGAAGCATGGTGGTGGCAACATCATGCTGTGGGGATGTTTTTCAGCGGCAGGGACTGGGAAACTAGTTAGGATTGAGGGAAAGATGAACGGAGCAAAGTATAGAGAGATCCTTGATGAAAACCTGCTCCAGAGCGGTCAGAACCTCAGACTGGGGGCGAAGGTTCACCTTCCAACAGGACAACAACCCTAAGCACACAGCCAAGACAACACACTAGTGGCTTCGGGACAAGTCTCTGAATGTCCTCGAGTAGCCGAGCCAGAGCCCGGACTTTAACCCGTTCGAACATCTCTGCAGAGACCTGAAAATAGCTTTGCAGCGCTGCTCTCCCATCCAACCTGACAGAGCTTGAGAGGATCTGTAGAGAAGAATGTGAGAAACTCTCCAAATACAGGTGTGCCAAGCTTGTAGCGTCCTGCCCAAGAAGACGTGAGACTGTAATCGCTGCCAAAGGTGCGTTTCAGTTTTTATTTTTTAAAACATTTGCAAAATGTCAAAAAATCTGATTTCACTTTGTCATTATTGGGTATTGTGTGTAGATTTATGAGATGTATTTTTTTTAAAATCCATTTTATAATAAGGCTGTAATCAATGAAATCACCAGGTAGCCTATTGTTGGCAAAGATGTGTCCCTAGCAGATTGCTAAACCGGATATGTGAATCCGGTTTTGCGTGCTAATCCTGATGACTGTTCATTGGTCAACATTCAAGACATATAACTTTTTTCTTCTGAAGCACATATTAGATGGTTTTTAAACATTAATTTGGTGCTATGCTGTAGGCCTATGTTAGTGACCAGATCGAATAAGCAAAGGTAAAAATGTTAAATACAAATTGCAGTCTATTTATGTAGCCTATTAAAATGTACATGAAAACATTGTATTTTTCCCATTCAGTTTCCCATTCGCAACCCACCAAACCCTTCTCACTGCGCTAGCTGATCAGACCTGTGTTGACTGACAGTTTGCTGGTCCAATCAGAGGGCCGGGTGTGCGTTTCACTTTTTTTGCAAGGGCAATACTGTCTGGCTGTGTGGAGAGTAATCCACAGAGACTGTGTGCCACAAAATGAGTGACAAAATGTTACAAAACCTGGCCAGATGATTTCAAGTCAACAGTCTCAAATCCAAGTCAAGTCTCTAGTTATTTTCTTTTCAATGTGAGTCAGACTCGAGTCCAAGTCATATGACTCAATTCCATAGCTCTGCTAACTAGCATTAGCGCAATGACTGGAAGTCTTGCTAGCAGATACCCATAGACTTTCAGTAATTGCGCTAACGCTAGCTAGCAATTGCGCTAGTGCTAATCCGCAACTTCCTTCAAACTGCACGCAGAGACATACAAATTTTATCCACGAGTTTATTTGACTGGGAATTAGTGAAATTGCCAAAATATCCATTTAAGCAGGGGCAACAAAGGCGTTGAATGCATAGACCTGGAGGCAGAGCTGAGCGATTTCAACTAGATGCGGCCAGCTGCAAAGTCACAATTGGCTATATATTGGCTATAAAACAAAAAAATCGGTCCTAAATTGAGGTTAGGGTTAGGCATAAGGTTAGCAGTATGGTTACGGGTGAGGTTAGGGTTAGGGTTAGAATCAGATTTTATTACTTTGTGGCTCTGCCAGCTAGTGACTACCCTGCATAGCTGCCTCCAGTACATGAGTCATCCCAATAAATGCCAGCCTGCATAACTGAGGCCAGCTCCAGGTTTTGTCTGTTAACCTTAGGGATATTGGTCAGAATCCAGTCAGAGTAGCGTTATGTGATAAAGCTACAAACAGCCATCGTTTAATCTGTTGTAACCATGCAGATGGCTATAGAAAGCTTTCATCCTCTTTCTGTCGGTCCCCCAGGTTGCAGTGAGGGCGGTTTTAGAGAAGGGCTTTAGTGTGTGTGGGCTTTAGTTTGTGTGTGTCTGTGTCTCTGTGTGTGTGTGTTTTGGACCTGGTCTTTCGGGAGTTTAGAGGCTCTTTAACATGAGGACAGCCTGAAAGCATCAGTATGCAGACACACACACTCACACATGCAGGATTGGGACCTGCAGTTTGATGCAGCTTGGCTTGGATATTGGTGGCAAGCAGTATGAGCTAATCTTAGAGGCCTGTGTGTGTGTGTGTGTGTGTGTGTGTGTGTGTGTGTGTGTGTGTGTGTGTGTGTGTGTGTGTGTGTGTGTGTGTGTGTGTGTGTGTGTGTGTGTGTGTGTGTGTGTGTGTGTGTGTGTGTACGCCCTTTCCTGCAGTCAGATGACCATATCGCCCTCTACAGGCCTCATGGGTGGAATGTTATTAATATATTACATAATTTTATAATTAAATCTGGTGGTTATATGTCAAATGGATTTGTTATAAGTAATATCTGTAAAGTATAATATTGGGATGCAAACTCAAAATGTAATACATTTAAACTCTATATCTGACATGGTACAGGTGTCTTCTTTTTTAAGCCCATAACCATGTGTGTGAGGTGTATACTTTTCTTTCTAAGTAGATTTCTTTAAGACTACCAAGAAACACTCTGCGTGACCCTGATTTAGCCCACTGCAGTAAAAGGTTAATGTGGGAGTGGGGTTAAGAGGAGTAGCTAGGTTGGTGAGTTTAACAAGTTTGTCTGTAGCTGTGAGTATGTGAATATTTTTAGTGTGCATGTGTCAAACTCAATGCACAGAGCTTTTCTAAAGCAGGTTTATCATGGTGACAAAAATAGTGTATTGCACTCTCCTTGAATAATGTGTGTAATCCACCAGCACTGACCACTACCCTCTCTAATACAGTAATATCTCTCTCTGGTGCTCTGGAAGTGCACACCAGGGTTGAGGAGTAACGGATTACATGTAATCAGTTATATGTAAGGGATTACAAAAACCGGTACCTGTAATCAGTTACGTTACCAGCAAAAATGTTGTAAACAGATTACCAATACGTAGATGAATAATGACCATCGTTATGTTTGGAGGAAAAAGGGGGATGCTTGCAAGTCGAAGAACACCATCCCAACCGTGAAGCACGGGGGTGGCAGCATCATGTTGTGGGGGTGCTTTGCTGCAGGAGGGACTGGTGCACTTCACAAAATAGATGGCATCATGAAGAAAGGAAATTATGTGGATATATTCAAGCAACATCTCAAGACATCAGGAAGTTAAAGTAAAGCTTGGTTGAAAATGGGTCTTCTAAATGGACAATGACCCCAAGCATACTTCCAAAGTTGTGGCAAAATGGCTTAAGGACAACAAAGTCAAGGTATTGGAGTGGCCATCACAAAGCCCTGACCTCAGTCCTATAGAACATTTGTGGGCAGAACTGAAAAAGTGTGTGCGAGCAAGGAGGCCTACAAACCTGACTCAGTTACACCAGCTCTGTCAGGAGGAATGGGCCAAAATTCACCCAAATTATTGTGGGAAGCTTGTGGAAGGCTACCCGAAATGTTTGACCCAAGTTAAACAATGTAAAGGCAATTCTACCAAATACTAATTGTATGTATGTACACTTCTGACCCACTGGGAATGTGATTAAATAAATAAAATCTGAAATAAATCATTCTCTCTACTATTATTCTGACATTTCACATTCTTAAAATGATGTGGTGATCCGAACTGACCTAAGACAGGGACTTTTTACTTGGATTAAATGTCAGGAATTGTGAAAAACTGAGTTTAAATGTACTTGGCTGTACTCCTATCCAATTGGTAGTTACGGCCTTGTCCCAACTCCCGTCCCCCAAAACACCACCCAGCCAAGCAGCACTGCCCGCTTAACTCAGAAGCCAGCCGCACCAACATGCACCACACCAGCTCCACCATAGGAGTCGCTACTGTGCGATGGGACAAGAACATCCTTGCTGGCCAAACCCTCCTCTAACCCGGACGACGCTGGGCTGATTGTTTACCGCCCCATGGGTCTCCCGGTCACGGCCAGCTGCGACTTGAACCAGGGTCTCTAGTGGCACAGTGGCACACTGCGATGCAGTGCCTTAGACCACTGCGCCACTCGGGAGGCCAAACTTGTATACTTTGATAGACTTAAAGCGGCAATCTGTATTTGCTACATCTATTTTTTGACTTATAAATTATATATACAGTACCAGTCAAAGGGTTTTCTTTATTTTTACTATTTTCTTCATTGTAAAATAATAGTGAAGATATCAAAACTATGAAATAACATATAAGGAATCATGTAGTAACAAAATAGTGTTAAATAAATCAAAATAGATTTTAGATTCATCAAAGTAGCCACCCTTTGCCTTGATGAAAGCTTTGCACACTCTTGGCAAAGCATGCCATTCCATGGGCGCAGCATTTATTTTTCAACTCGAATCAACGAGCCCAATCAGTCCTCCATGACAACAAAGTAATCATAAACAACATAATAGGGCTGGCTAATAAGTCCTTAGTTTTGGGGTCATACTTAGGTAAAACAATTTGGCTAATCTATACTTCCATATTTCCAAGTCCTATTCTTGAAGATCAAGGGGTATAACATTTATTATAACATTTATTATGACTGGAATTCTGATAGACTTTGGTTTTTATTGTAAAGATATAATTTAATCATATTATTATATGTAGTAAAAACCAATGGGTTCGAAGAAGCTTACATCTATGTAAACTTTACCATTGATTTATCCAGCAATGGATGTTGTTCAATTGGTAACATATATTTTTGTCTTCTTCTAATGCCTCTTAAGGGGAAAGTAATCTAAAAGTAACGGAATGTAATCAGATTACGTTACCGGGTTTGGGTAAATCAAAAGTTACTTGACTGATTACAATTTTGGACAGGTAATTTATAACTGTAATGGATTACATTTAGAAAGTAACCTACCCAACCCTAGTGCACACATTGATTTATCGATTCAAGCTGTGGTTTTGCGTCACTAAGATTGTGAGCCACCATACAGCGATATACCGATCTGACTCTGCCATCTTTGGTCGAAATACTCTTGGGACACACCTTATTTCCTTCCTTTCTTCCTTCCTTAATTCCTTCCTTTGTTTCCTTCCTTACTTATTTCCTTAAATCCTTCCTTCATTATTTTCTTCTTTCCTTAATTTCTTCCTTCCTTGTTGGCTTTGCTAGTGCAGGTTTTCAAGCAGTTATATTATCCTGTGCTGTAGATGGACATACTGTACATACATACATACATTCAGACAGACTGACATCTGAAGCTCACCTCCGCTTCAGAGGGACAAATGTTGCGTGAAATCAATAGACAGATTCATCTTGATATGAGATGTGTGCGCTTCATTTCCTGGAGACTTGAAATAAATTGAAAAGGATTTGTGTGGATTTGCTTATCAGTGGGCCAGTGTGAAGCCTGCTCCCCTTTAAGGCTTGAGGACACATCAGAATAGAGCTAATCTTCTTAGGAGGTTCAATACGGAGTGCTCCCTCTCTGTCAGACCTGGGATGGACTGAGTGAAAGGATCGAGCCAGCATATGAGACTGATAGAAGACTTATACCATGTCGAGATATATTTACGCGTTGTTATGGCAGGGGTTGGGCTATTTTCTCCATCACTTCTTCATCCTTTCAAATATGAAATGTAGGATACAGTACATTGGCAGCGAACATGTTGTCACACAGCAGTGAGAGTGAAGAGATGGGTATGCACATCTCTTAGGTGACTTTGGAGAGGGAATGAGAAATGTCCCTTCCTGTCTTTTGTCACCCCCCTCTGGACAAATCAAACATCATGTGTTGTAATAATAATAATACAATTAAAGAAATGCATACAGTACTTATATAGTAGGCGTTACGAAATACTTACAAAAAAAGTAGAATATGTGTTTTTGGGAACATTTGGTGACCTACATTGTGGTGACCACGTTGTGGTGCAGCCAGGACTCTTGGCACCATTCTTCTCTAATGAGGGATATGGTAAACCTGACGCCAGTGGGACACAGTCGCCTAGGGCACATGTATATTTGTCGATTTTCCCACTGGTTTACCCAGGAGGGGGGTGTGTGCGTGCGTGTGTTCTAACGCTGACACATACCGAAATAGACTATCATTGCAAGCCATGGCTGGATTCACTTACACTCCTAGATAAGAGGTGTAATTCTACACTTACAGACTCCATTGATTTTGGCTTCAGACTAATGTGTCTAAGAGAAATATCGCTATATGCAGTGGTGTACATAAGTAAGCTTGCAGACAGCTTTGGCATTACTCTTAACACCGTGAAAGGGGATGGAGGGAGCCAGGCGTTGGGTTGTTTATGACATTAAGCACTGTCATTCTCAGCCATTTGACTGCGAAATCGGAGATCATTTCACATTTTTCCGAGGAATCAGTCAATTACTTTTCTCATTGCTTTTCGCATCTGCGATCTCCTCCCTCTGAAAGACGGCAAGCAGTCTTCTTCCACACTAAATATAAATTCTATGAATAATTTCATATTTACCGAAGGGCCGTATTTTACAGCACTCCAGTGTGGATGCCCCCGATGCCTGCTTATTCATCTTTGTGCATTTGAATTATTTTTACTCCACTATAAACTTTTTTAATGTGTGTGAGTGTGCGTGCGTGAGTGTGTGCGTGGGTTTCTCCCCACCACACACACCCTCTCTCTGGCCAGGTGTAGATTTCATACTCCTAGTGTGGGTCTGTGTCAAAAAAATCTCAAATTGGACTTTTGTCACATGCGCCGAATACAACGGGTGGAGACTTTACGGTGAAGTGCTTACTTACGAGCTCTTTCCCAACAACAATAACGAAGCTATATAAAAGGAGTGCCGGTACTGAGTCAATGTGCAGGGGTAAGAGGTAGTTGAGGTAATATGTACATGTAAGTTGGAGTAAAAGTGACAAGGCAGTCAGGATAGATATACTGAATAAAAATATAAACGCAAGATGTAAAGTGTTGGTCCCATGTTTCATGAGCTGAAATTAAAAATCCCAGAAATGTTCAATATGCACAAAAAACTTGTTTCTCTCAAATTTGGTGTACAATTTTGTTTACATCCCTGTTAGTGAGCATTGCTCCTTTGCCAAGATAATCCATCCACCTGACAGGTGTGGCATTTCAAGAAGCTGATTAAACAGCATGATTATTATACAGGTGCACCTTGTGCTGGGGACAATAAAAGGCCACTCTAAAATGTGCAGTTCTGTCACACAACACAATGCCACAAATGTTTTGAGGGAGCGTGCAATTGGCATGCTGACTGCAGGAATGTCCACCACAGCTGTTGCCAGAGAATTGAATGTTCATTTCTTTATGCCCTCCAAGGCTCGTTTTAGAGAATTTGGCAGTACGCCCGACCAGCCTCACAACCGCAGATCAGCCCAGGACCTGATTTCCTTATATGATAACTGTAACTCAGTAAAATCTTTGAAATTGTTTCATGTTGTGTTTACATTTTTGTTCAGTATAATAAACAGAGTAGCAGCAGCGTATATGAAGTGTGTGAAAGTGTGTTATGTGTGAGTGTGTGTGTGTGGCATCAATATGCATGTGTGTGTGTGTGAGTAGTCCAGTGAGTGTGCATAGAGCCAGTGCAAGAATATCATTGCAAAAAAAAAGGGGGTCAATGTAAATAGTCCGGGTAGCCATTGGATCAACTGTTCATCAGTCTTATGGCTTGGGGGTAGAAGCTGTTCAGGAGTTTTTTGGTCCCGGACTTGGCTCGCAGGTACCACTTGCCGTGCGGTAGCAGAGAAAACATTTATGACTTGGGTGGCTAGAGTCTTTGACCATTTTTAGGGCCTTCCTCTGCGGGTGTGTGTGTGTGCGTGCGTGCGTGTGTGTGTGTGTGTTTTACAGTCACATCAGCCCCAACAGTATTTACGGTGCTGTTGGTCTGTCCAACCCCTGACGACTCCATTACTCCCCCTGATATTTATAATTTCATAAAGCTGCTCCATGACAACGTTTATTTTATCCCCCTCCTAATCTCCTACTAATAAAGACATGCCAAACGCTGGGGTTGAAAAACGAGTGCGGCCCGAGCGAGGGAGGGAGAGGAGAGATAAATCAGAGATGGAGGTGCAGGAGATTGTCAATGATCGGGCCGCTACGATCGAGCTGCCCCGCTCGATAGCCATGATCTATAGTAATGAAAATCCATGCAAACTATTGAGAGGGTAAGATGGAGGGGACAGGGGTGAGAAATTGGTCCGAGTTAACAACCGCGATGAGGAGACGTCGCCGGGGAAATATTATGGCAGCCGTTTGAAAGAAAGGCTTTGATAAACACGGCAGAAGTTTTTCAATTACCCGACTGCCCATGCAGTAAAGAGTAAAGAGATCTGGCCGCCGCCCAGATCAGAGCTATAATGCAATAATACAATTCACAGAGGAGTTTGACTTTTGTTTTTCTACTTTGCCTGAAATGAACTGCTGTACAGAATAATGCATTCATTTCAGAGAGGAGTTTGGATTTTTCTTCTTCTACTTTGCCCGGATATGAACTCAAGGAAGCAAATGGAATGTAAAAGACCTTTGTGTATTTCCCCTCTCATTCCAAAGCTTTTGCTGTAAAGGCAATAGAAAATGAAAGATTGTTTATGAAATGTCACATCTTCAATTACTGTATATTGTCCTCTGACATTGGAAAAAAAGCTGAACATTGAAACTAATGATCTTCTTGTCTGTGTGTGTGTGTCCTTTTCCTGTCTGTGTCTGTGTGTGTCCCTGTGTATGTATCTGTTTGTCTTTTGTTTCTTTTTTTCCCCCTTTTTCTGTTCTTCACACGTTTGGCCCATGAAGCAGACAACGGATGACATCGTGTCGTCGGCTGAGTGTTCGAGTGACGACGAGGACCTGGAGGAGTGCGACTCTGGCCATGCAGGTGGGCTAGGTTAGTTTACCTCTGCTTGCTCTCACCCTGCTCTTTCACTCCATACACACCCGAGGATGAAGCACTGCATCCTCTAAGCATCACAGCCCCATGGACACACAAAGTGTAACTTCCAAAAATAGAAACTAAATGTAGTGAAATATAACAAAACAAGACAAATCATTCAACACTTAGACAGAATATTGGGTAAAACTGGAGATTTGTTAAGAAATCTGACTAAATTACATAAAACATATATATATATATACCAAGGTGGAAAATAGTCAAATCTGTCATGAAGGACTATCCACACTATAAAACAATCATGTTGCTTCAAAAATCAATACAAAACATAATTGATTTATGAGTTACACATGCCCATGGGGTCCTCTGAAGTGGTTTTAACATGGTCACCTAAACATGGTCACCTAAACACATACAAATTTTGTCCTCTCAGCGTTGAATGAGAGAGAAAAATGTAAATACTTTAATATAAAGATACAAAATTAGTATGGAGATGTGCCATGTGCCATTGATGCTTCAAAATGTATCATACCGTGTTTGGGTCCAGCGCTCTTGCCATGTGGTACTGTACTGACTTGCATTTTGACTCATGATACATTTTGAGATTCTCTTAAAGATTTGCTTTCAGCGAAATTACTGTGATATCTAGCAGGAATTGAAATAGTGTTTTTTTTTTTAAATGTTTGTTCGTTTTTCAATTTTGTTTCTTCCATTTTTAGAGGCTTGCCTTGTTAAAAACATTTTTTAATAGAGAACAGATATCATCGAATTTCTGTGTACGATTTTTTAAAATTAATTTATTTTTTATATTGTTTTGCTTCAAGGTGAACATGTTATCCTGCTGTCTTTTTCCAACCCAAATATGAAAAATAGAATATTGAGCTAACTTAGAAGTTCCAAGTCATATTCCTCTAAGCTTTTTGAGAGAACTTGGGAATTGCTTTTTCTTGTTTGAATAAAATATCACTAACCAGCTGTCAGTCATGGAACTGTGTGTACCAAAACAACAATTTCGCCTAAAATGTTTACTTCCCAAATAAAAATGAAAACTATTGACTTTGACAAGTTTCGACAGTTTATATTGGTACAGATATAAGCCAGGTAGTCAGTCAAAATGTTCTTATAGCCTCAGTTATTTACTTGAATGACTCAGCCTTTTTGAGCCTAGCAAACTGGGTGTGATTTTCTTTCCTCTGATAAACATTCAGTAATGGTCCATTACATATTAGCTTTCACACTATCCTTTACATTACCTACTGCAAATTCAATCATTGGTGTTAAAGAGACTGAGAATTAGCATATTTAGTGCTCAGATATTATGTTTTAAAAAAACATACAAACCTTGTCACATTATGGCAGTCCGTAATGAGGTGAAACATAAAAAGACCTCTACTAACATCAATCAAAGCACATTGGCTGTTTAGTATGGCAGGGACACCAACCTCAAGTCCTTTATAATTGCTTTTATTTGTGGCTCTGAATGAGGCAAATAAGAAGTAAAGAAACTCGAAATGCGGCAGAGGTAGAATATATTTCAGACGCAGACAATGTACTGCAGTGACTTTCGTGAAGCGTTTTATCTACTCCATATAATGTTTTTGATTGAATAGTTCCTTAATGTATCTCAGGTAGGCCTATAGCACCTGGTCACATGACAAACAACTGACAGAGGGTTCACATTTCTCAGCCTGTGCTGTTATCAGGACTAGCTGATCATCATCCTGTGAAAGGTCAATCCCAAGTCCTCCCAAAGTTCCTGGAAGAGATAGCAGTGTAAAAGAGCCCAGGTCTGCTCTGTACTGTAGCCCTATGAGCTCCCCGGATTTCTGAAGACAGATATCGTCAGGGCCCCAGTCATCCAATCATATGTTTACACAGAAATTCACACCATTCTAACCCCGACATCAGTTGACGTGGACAGCTGCATGCTACATGCCCGTGATCTCGATATTTATTTTATGCTTGGGGTTGTCGTCGTTGTTGTTTTTTGTGAGTGAAGCATGTGTGAGTTTTTTTTCCTTCATTTTTAATAGTTTTATTTGCCGTCTTGTATGTTCAGGTCTCTTGTGTTTTGGTTTGTTTGTTTGTTTTTGAGTCTATCTGCCAATTATCCGAAATACGACATTTCTGTTGTCTCGCCTCATCATGTGCAGCATGAATTTTCGGTGGTTAAAAACAATTTTTCCCTCATCTCTTTTCGAGCATTTGTGCCATGAGGCTTTTTGGAGAAAACATTTCAATTTTTTGATGATAAAAGGCAACAAAGTATTTTCTTGCCATCAACTTTTATGGCCTCAAGCAGGCAGCCGTAATATGTAACAAAAGACAGTTGTGTATGAAGAATGATATCTTCCTAGCCCCTGTCCCTTCCTTCACTCCTTCCCTCCCTTCCTCTCCTCTCCCCTCCCTTGCCAAGCCGTTCTGCCTTTAAATTTATTTCAATGCAGATGGCATAAAAATAATTTTATTGCCACAAAAGTATATCTGTTTTTCTCTTTTGAGTTGCTCTCCAGCAGTCATTTTGTGGCATGCATTAACAGTAGTGGCTAACTCAACATCAACCCATTCTCTTCCTGGTCACCACCTGGTGACCTCCATCCCTTCAAAGCATGGACCCCCTAACCCTGCATTTAGGCTAACTGGGCTGGTTTGTCTTCTGGTCACTTTGAGTTCCGCACCCATCTTTACGGTCTTAGCGACATTGCCTGTTGCGACATCCTTTCTCTCTCTCTCTCTCTCTCTCTCTCTCTGTTCTGCACTTGTCTGTTTTTGGTCTGTCTGTTTTTATCTGTTTGTCTGTCCGTTTGTCTGTGTTTCTGTCTGGAGGTGTTGTCATGTGATTCTGTTCTCTGTAAAACTGTTGGATATCCCCCCTTTCCCTTCAAAGGAATTCCATAAGACGGATAACACTGGTGCTAATAATAACATACATTTTGAACTAATTTCATACATTTGATTAATTGATAGTATAGGGAGATTAAATACCATCACACTCTATACCTGTTATTCCAACGATAACGTCGCGGTAGTGTTCATTTCTAGCACAGCCTATATACAACCAGCTGTTGACTGAAGACAACAGTAACATCATGCAGTGTGGTGAATAAAGCATTCATATGATTATCTACATCAATAATAGCATTAGACATTTCACTCAACCACCAAAACCGTGTCAAATGCACTCGGTTCAGTTGTCTCTCTGAGGGTTATAAACAATTACAGTATACGTATTTCACTTTAAAAGACAAGAAGGTGAACTTATCAAATAGGAAAGTGCAAACTCTCTCCAGAGAACGTATTAGCTCTGTAACTCGTACATCTATCCACCAAAATATAGGTTTTTAGATGAGTCTCTTTATAAATGCCAGTGTTTCAGACAAGCCTCACCTCCCTGTTCATTGACATGTTTTACAGGAGTAAGGGCTGAGCTAAGGAAACTCTGTATCTTTCCAGCAATCATTATCTATTTTACAGTATACTTACAAAACTAGCCAGTTATTATAAGCCTACTATACGTATACTTTGAACCTGGGTAGTCTATGCACCGAAAGACTGTTAGCCCGCTGATCCAAAGCTTCCAGCATAGTGGAAACAAATAGATACACTGCTGAACAAACTTCTGTCAGACAGACAGGAGGTGAAGTAAAGACAGAGGATGCAACCGCCCAGCCATTCAACTGTAGCAATCAAAGATGGCATTTGACAAGGAATGTAACGCAGGTTGGCATTTATTGGGATGACCCATGTACCGGAGGCAGCTCTGCATTGTAGTCACTAGTTGGCACAGCCACAAAGTCATAAAATCTTATTTTAAACCTAACCTTAACCATAACTTTAACCACACTGCTAACCTTATGCCTAACCTTAACCTTAAATTAAGACCAAAAACCCATTTTTCCCCCATAAATGTTGATGATATATAGCCAATTTTTTTATCGCTCAGCTCTGCTTCCAGGACAAGATTAATTCAAATAAATGTCAACTTGGGAATGTAACACTGCTTACAGCCAAGAAATTCCTTGGCATCAGTCTCTCCTTTTCAGCTCATTTATCACCTGATTTACTTATCAAAAGGCTTAATCTCAGTAGGTGGTCCAGGTGTCCTCTGACATTGCACAAGTGTGTGGGGGGGTCATATTTCGTTCTCTATTGATCCTTTATTGTTCCTTAAGCAAGTGGGAGGCCGTTGACATCAGAGGGCACCATCAGACCAACTCCTTGAATAGCCTACTCCGTGAAGTTTGCACTTGTGTCTAAAAAACACAATTTTGCTCAAAACATTATTTTTTACCCTTAAGTGTGTGTATTTATAGGTGGGATATTGTTTTTCAACAGGAAAAGTAAAAAAAAAATGCTTTAAAGTAAACAGTGATTTTCCACTGGCATTCAAATTAATAATGTTTTCACGACTCCAAACTGCTAAGCCAGCGAATTTGGCAGTGTTAATGTAGCTGCCAACACCGGAATTTAATTGTTCAACATTTGAAATGCATCGCTTTAAAATTAGAAGAGCCTGTTTTTGTTTACAGAGATATTGTTGGCGAGGTAGAGCTGTGAAAAGACCGCGGACAGAAACTTAATTAGACAGCCTTAAAGCAAACTCTATGCTGAATCTTACCTTATGATATTGTGTGCGCAAGGTTGGGGAGTAAAGGATTTAATTGTACATTACCAGTAAAAATATTGCCAGCAGATTACAGATACTTTTTAAAAACTAGATGATTACTTTGAGGATTACTTTTAAATTCAGAAACTACATTTGCGAGAAAAAAATCTTTGAGACTTCTCTGTTTTCTTGAAATTCAAATCAGCATTGAAAAAAGGCGCAAGTTTAAGTTGGTTCCACCTGAGCAAGTATGATCACAAGTCAGAGACCACTATGATGACACACCAAATGTGTTTGATGGATCGCAGGAAAAGAGCAGGAATAGGCTTTTGTAGGCTACAGTCCAAGCTATGTCTTCCAATGGTGCGACTGCTGTTGGCATCCAAAGATTATCCAGCTTGAATAAACGCTTGGAGGTAAGGATGACAGTAGTGGTGTAGCCTACAGCGATACGGATTTCACTTATTATTGATATCTACATAGAGCATTGATGTGAATCACACTGCTGCTCTCTCATTTTACTGTTTGTGCCGCACGGATTGCGTTTCACAAATCGAAATGTGTATTTGAACCCAATAATGATTGAATTCAAGAAGTTTAAACTGCCTATCACTCCTTGTTTCTGAAATTAGTGGACAGCCAGTGAAAAATGCACTCTTGCAACAGCTGCATAGTGCGGATCCCAGCCTATGGAATAAAAGTGGGGCTTTTATTGCTCAATCTAATTTATGCTGATTTTAAAAAAAAAATCCATAAGCCTAATGGATACATGCTCAAACTTGCATATGTTTGATAGACTTAAAGGGGCAATCCATTTTTGGATTTATAAATTATATATATATACTGTATATACAGTTGCAGTCGGAAGTTTACATACACTTAGGTTGGAGTCATTAAAACTCGTTTTACAACCACTCCACAAGTGTCTTATTAACAAACTTTAGTTTTGGCAAGTCGGTGAGGACATCTACTTTGTGCATGACACAAGTCATTTTTCCAACAATTGTTTACAGACAGATCATTTCACTTATAATTCACTGTATCACAATTCCAGTGGGTCAGAAGTTTACATACACTAAGTTGACTGTGCCTTTAAACAGCTTGGAAAATTCCAGAAAATGATGTCACTCAGTGCCTCTTTGCTTGACATCATGGGAAAATCAAAGAAATCAGCCAAGACCTCAGAAAAAAATTGGAGACCTCCACCAGTCTGGTTCATCCTTGGGAGTAATTTCCAAACGCCTGAAGGTACCACGTTCATCTGTACAAACAATAGTACACAAGTATAAACACCATGGGACCACGCAGCCGTCATACCGCTCAGGAAGGAGACAAGTTCTGTCTCTTAGAGATGAAGGTACTTTGGTGCGAAAAGTGCAAATCAGTCCCAGAACAACAGCAAAGGACCTTGTGAAGATGCTGGAGGAAACGGGTACAAAAGTATCTATATCCACAGTAAAACGAGTCCTATATCGACATAACCTGAAAGGCCGCTCAGCAAGGAAGAAGCCACTGCTCCAAAACCGCCATAAAAAAGCCAGACTACGGTTTGGGCACATGGGAACAAAGATCGTACTTTTTGGAGAAATGTCCTCTGGTCTGATGAAACAAATATAGAACAGTTTGGCCATAATGACCATCGTTATGTTTGGAGGAAAAAGGGGAGGCTTGCAAGTCGAAGAACACCATCCCAACCGTGAAGCACGGGGGTGGCAGCATCATGTTGTGGGGGTGCTTTGCTGCAGGAGGGACTGGTGCACTTCACAAAATAGATGGCATCATGAGGGAGGAATATTATGTGGATATATTGAAGCAACATCTCAAGACATCAGTCAGGAAGTTAAAGCTTGGTCGCAAATGGGTCTTCAAATGGACAATGACCCCAAGCATACTTCCAAAATTGTGGCAAAATGGCTTCAGGACAACAAAGTCAAGGTATTGGAGTGGCCATCACAAAGCCCTGACCTCAATCCTATAGAACATTTGTGGACAGACCTGAAATAGCGTGTGCGAGCAAGGAGGCCTACAAACCTGACTCAGTTACACCAGCTCTGTCAGGAGGAATGGGCCAAAATTCACCCAACTTATTGTGGGAAGCTTGTGGAAGGCTACCTGAAATGTTTGACCCAAGTTAAACAATGTAAATGCAATGCTACCAAATACTAATTGAGTGTATGTAAACTTCTGAGCCACTGGGAATGTGATGAAATAAATAAAAGCTGAAATAAATCATTCTCTGCTACTATTATTCTCACATTTCACATTCTTAAAATAAAGTGGTCATCCTAACTGACCTAAGACAGGGAATTTCAACCAGGATTAAATGTCAGGAATTGTGAAAAACTGAGTTTAAATGTATTTGGCTAAGGTGTATGTAAACTTCCGACTTCAACAGTGTATCCCCAGGTATCACCTGTTATTAATGGAAGAAGAGTCTGGGGCAACTCTGGTATTCACATGTCCACTCTTCCAGGTTTCTGATTGTAGATTGTGAGTGTGATGTCAGTCAGGGAGAGTAAACCCACCTGAATGACCCTACATCATCACTGTGAAGAGGGTGATTACACATAATCAAGTAACGGCACAGCCACAGTTTAAAACCACTATCATTTTCATCAGAACCTCTACATTTACCACTTCGAATAATCATAGTCTTCATGAGGTATCAATAGCCTCTGATTTCTTATACAGTATGCATGTTAGCACAAAGGTGAGTATATGGTATATGGTTTATTCTTTTGCATAGGATTGAAGAGAATAGCAAGTGTGAAATGACCAGTGAAACCTTAAGCTGATGTGTAAAACATACAGTAGGATTGACCTTTTTGAACCTCACACTGATCCCTCTGATTCTTCCGAGCCAATCACTGTCTCGGTATTCTGTTTGTAGTCAGTGGATCAAATGTGTTACTGCAGCCACGTCTTTCTTAACGTCCAATTCAATGAGCATCTCTATGGCTAGCCAGCCCCATGTTAGCAGAGTGTGCCCTGAAGCAGGAGAGACAGGCAGTAAATCCCTGGTGATAGACATGGACCAGACAACACGCTTCTCTGACCATGGCCCAGCTCACAGAGGTGTCAGAGAGGCGGATCTGGACTAAGGACCCAGGACTCCTAAGGCTCTGCTAGGGGTTGGAGTAGTTCTACATCAGTTAGACACTGAGGTGGACACTCAACTCTCACGTGGCAGTAAGTGAAGACCATTCACAAAGTTTTGGTCTAAATTGAAACAGGTAGGCCACAATTAGAGGAATTAGCCACTTAAGTTAATAATAGGTTTTAACGTTTATGCACCTTAGGTAAGTATAGAATGTTGATAAATCAGAAGCATACTTATTTAACCCTATTGTTTGGAATTATTATGGATCGTTGCCGACATATGCTTTTCTATATGAATATAAATAAGAAAGCATACTTATTTAACTCTATAATTTGGCATTACGATAGATTGTGTCCCACATATGATTTACGATATGAATCAGGAAGCATACTTATTTAAAGGTCCAATGCAGTCGTTTTGATCTCAGTATGAAATAATTTCTGGGTAGCAATTACATACCTTATTGTGATTGTTTTCAATTGAAATTGTCAAAAATAAACAAAAATAGCTTCTTAGCAAAGAGCAATTTTTCAATCAAGAATTTACCCAGGACTGCCTGGGAGTGGTCTGAGTGTGGAGGGGAAAACAGAAAATGAGATGGTATTGGCAGAGAGGTTTGGAACTCTCTTTCGTATTGGTCTAGTTATCGCTTGGTGATGTCACCTGGCAGTTCAAAACTCCAGCCCACCTAAACAGGCTGAAACTTCAGGTGGTCTATTCACACTAAAAGGATATGATCATTTTCACAGTTTCACAATATTATTTCAACCTCATAATATGGAAATATATATAAAACACAGGAAAATTCAATTGTTAGCTGCACTGGGCCTTTAACCCCAAAAACGTGGCATTATGATGGATGGTTTCCACCTTATGCTTTTCTCTATGGTTCTCCTTCCAAGTACAATATGAACACACTCCCAGCTTTCTGTAGCTTTCTCTGCACTGCACAAGGGAATCAAGAAATCAAGCACCAGCTTCAGACACACTGTTATAGGTGAAATCTGTCAAAGTGTCCTCTTCCTCCTCTGCTGTCTACAGTGCTGTCTGTTTTTACAAGATAAGAGCGTCTGTGTCTCTCTTCCGAGTGCTTCTCAGGCATTCGCTAGTTACTTTCTATCTCAACTCCGGGAAGGGATATTTTACCCTCATGCCAATATTAATGTTCCATTTGACGTTCCACACTTTTATGATGCAATGATTTGCGTCCACAAGAATAATATCTCACTGTACACCACTCTGTAGCTGAATGACATTCACATCATTATTAAACGTGTGGGTCAGGGCGCCTTCGCAATGAAGTTCATCTCCCGGTGAAATTACAGATGATAAAGAAACCCGCTGTGCACAGACGCCAATTCAACGTCTATTCCACGTTGGATCCACGTGATTTCATTCAAATCGCGTGGAAACAACGTTGATTCAGCCAGTGTGTGCCCAGTGGGAACTATGTTCGGACCAAGGAGTCTTGCTACGGAGATAACCTTAGTTTATTGAGATCCTCATTTTAAACCGTTCATGAGATACATTTAGTTTGCATATAACTTCAGGGAAACATACATAATAGGAGTCTTGTGGAATTCCTCTCTATTTCTGTTTAGCTGTGAAACTAAAGGCTGTGGGAATCAAAATCCCTTCAAGTTTTATCTTGAATGTAATAACTTATTTTTCAATCAATTACGGTTTAATACATAATTCTGGGTCAATTTCATTCCTATAATCCTACAGCCTTTGGTTGAACTGGCTCCTATACTTCTCTAACCTTACTCAACCGTTGATGTCTTACTTTACCTGACCCCAGCTTGCCGTATATTGTTTTTCTACTTTCCCTAAATGCAACTTACTTTAAGCATGCATCAACATCTTGCAGTACAACCAAAAAAAGATTAACCCATTCTCAGACCGTATGTTCTCTCTCTGACATACACCCAGACTGCACGCCGGGTCCATGTCTTAAGACTAACATAAACCGATATATTTGTCATCCAAAAACACGTGACAGAGGGGAAGTCGCCACCCGACTGCCCCTCTCGACTGTGTCTGTTTTCTAATGTGTGCATCTGGTTGTAGTGTGTGCAAATTTAAATGGCTTTGTTATATCATCTTATATGGACATTTATTATTTGATAGTTTATCCGTTTCGTATTTTTGTATAGAAACATTCAAATTGATATATGACCATTTTGTTATGATTTCGATTTTTTGGATTTACATAGTTGGATTACGTAGTTTCGGTTAAACATTCGTTTTGACCACTGAATATTTGGAATCAGTTTTATAATTTTTTGTAGAATACATTTGAATTTTTTACTTCTTTTTGGGGATTTGGAACTACTTCAGCGAATGGACTGTGTGCTTTAGACAACTGCTTTTCTTTGAATAATCCAAGCATGAAAGACAAAACATATAGTAATCTTCCAGGTATCCTCCATTTTGTCAAAACCAAGTCCATTAAAGTTGACACAATATTTGGTGAAGCGGTTCCAGATCCATATGATATCTTCCTTGGTTTTCAGATATTTTTTTTTAGAGCTATTTTGATAAACAATTACACTTTTTTTTATTGAATGATGAATTACTTAAAAAAAAAAAAAACTGCATGGCTAAGAAGTTGCAGTTTAGGGTTTGTCAGACTGTCAGTGTTATTAGAGTTATGTTCTTCTCTGTAGATGGGCATGTATATGCTCATTGTTTGTATATCCCCATCCCTTCCTTACAGCCAAAAGCTCTAATGCCGCCCGACCGCTTCGTACTGCCTTTACATGGACATGGCAACTGACTTACACTATCACCCTCATCATCCTCATCTCCTCTGTAGTATGTTCATAGGCCCCTCCCCCTTGTCACTCCCCTCCCCTCCCCCTCTTTAGCGATGTTAAAATATGGACAGTCATCCATCCATTCTAAACTAAAGAACAAATACAAACTAAGCAAAAACTTAAAATTAATAGAATGTAGATATTTATTGAGAAGTCTATTAAAGCAAAAACTTATAGATGTACAGTTTTTTGTAAAAACTGGATTATTTATCGAAGATTTAAAAAACAAAATATGAATTATGGTGAAGTTTATTTTTCATGTTATGTGGTGTGGATGTATGTGTTGTTGCCTCCCTGTACCATCATGTCTAAAGATAAATTAAACAAGAAGTCCAATTGCTAAATGATTTTTTATCTATACAAAACTATACTCAGCCAAGAACATTCTTACACAACTTTCTTTTGTAAACTTTTTTTCTTCATGCAAAAATCATGCGGGCAATTTGTTGATGTAAGTTGACAAAGACTACGTGGTATGCTTTCTTCCTTGAATAATGTTTTAGTGGGCTGTTATGATGTTTATCACTGACTTGCGTTGTTTAACGTTTGCTTGGTAGAATATGTAGCTAATCTTTATTTAATAGATCTAACTGTGCTCTTAGCTTGTGAATGTTTTAACGTAATAGTGTTTGCCGTATCTTGTGAGTGATACAATATAATCATATGTTTGGCTTGATTTTTTGTTGTTGATTTTTTTGCATCAATGTGTAGGGCTTTGTAATAAGATATACACAACTGTATACACAAACCTTGATGGCAGTGGAATTTGGCAGCTGCAATGACACCCTGAATGTTCACCATATGCCTTTGAGAAACAGACCATCTACACTCTCCTTTTATGCAACACGAAACTCAGCATGTGATGGGATACTACCATATTTTCTCCCAAAATCCTTTTTAATCCTTTAGAAAAACGATGGGATTAGTTACCTCATATGTTGGCCTTTCTCTCTCTGTCTCTCTCTCTCTGTCTCTCTCTCTCACTCTCTCACTCTCTCACACCCACTCTCACTCTCTCTCACTCTCTCTCTCACACACACCCACACACAGGCACTCACAATTAATGCACATTTTTTGTCGGCATCCTCCTCTTAAATTAGCTTTGTCATCTTTTGCACCATTCATCCGTAAGTGCCGGCAAGATGTGTGAATTTGCAAGTCTAATTCCAACCTCTCGGTTCCCAGTGTAGCCTTAATCACTACATGAGCTCTTTATTGCTCCTGTGTAGTTTTTGTTAGGTTTTTAATGAGCTACTTAGTTTGAAGCTGGGAACAATTTTGCTGTGAGAAAAATAATTTGCCTGGCTTACTTTATAGCTAGAACAATGCTCTCTGAAGTGCAGAGAGAGGGCGAGAGACAGAGAAAGAGAGTCTGAGCTATTCTGTTAGATGTAGAAGTGTACAATCAGGGTCAATGAGAAAACATAATGAACAGATTTTTGTCTTTTAAATCGGCTGGATGACCATTTGTTTACGTTAACTCATTACTTACAGTTAATTAGTGGGCATATGAAAGGACCTGTTGTTTCTTAATTATTCAATATGGATACTCACATGGCATTTGTGTATTTTTTAGAAACTATAAAGCGCTATTGAACCCTTATTTAACGTGTAATTGATTTTGGTACCATTTTCATTAAAGGCCTCTTTTGCTGGAGTGAAACATTTTTGAGTTATAGAAAAAACGGCTCTTGAATTGAATTGTGCGAGTGTAACTTTATTAAGTAACCCTCCAGTGATGCATGCTACCATACATCACATTGTGAGTTGATCACAAAGTTATGTTGCAGATGCACACAAATACTCACGCAGGTATGCCACAGACACCGAACACAAATCACACAAGGGTACATAACACATGCACAGACACGCAACTAGAGGGTGAACATTCAGCTGCCGTTGGTTTGCCCTGAGGTCCTGCCATTATGGAAGCTGTATAGAGTCATTCAAAAGGCGAGAGGCTGGGGCTGACTGGGGAGCCAGATCCTTCCAGATCCTTCCATGGGGGTGACACTGTATAGTAATTTAGCCAGCTTGGACACGTGGTTCTGTCCGTCACATGTATCTTATTGTAGAATTATAAATATACTGAACAAAAATATAAACATGCAACAATTTCAAAGTTTTACTGAGTTACAGTTCATATAAGGAAATAACTCAATTGAAATACATTCGTTAGGCGCTAATTTATGGATTTCACGTGACTGGGAATACAGATATGCATCTGTTGGTCACAGATACCTTAAAACAAAGGTAGGGGCGTTGATCAGAAAACCAGTCAGTATCTGGTGTGACCACCATTTGCCTCATGCAGTGCAACACATCTCCTTCGCATAGAGTTGATCAAGTTGTTGATTGTGGCCTGTGGAATGTTTTCCCACTCCTCTTCAATGGCTGTGCGAAGTTGCTGCATATTGGTGGGAACTGGAACACACTGATCCAGAGCATCCCAAACATGCTAAATGGGTGACATGTCTGGTGTGTAATCAGGCCATGGAAGAACTGGGACATTTTCATCTTCCAGGAATTGTGTACAGATCCTTGCGACATGGGGCCATGCATTATCATGCTGAAACATGAGGTGATGGCGGCGGATGAATGGCACGACATTGGGCCTCAGGATGTCGTCACGGTATCTCTGTGAATCAAATTTCCATCGATAAAATGCAATTGTGTTTGTTTTCCGTAGCTTAAACCTGCCCATACTATAACCCCACCGTCACCATGGGGCATTCTGTTTACAACGTTGATCAGCAAACCGCTCGCCCACATGATGCCATGCATGTTGTCTGCGGTTGTAAGGCCGGTTGGACACACTGCTCAATTCTCTAAAAGGAGGTTGGAGGTGTCATATGGTCGAGAAATTAACATTCAATTATCTGGCAACAGCTCTGGTGGACATTCCTGCAATTGCACACTCCCTCAAAACTTGGGACATCTACACATTTTAGAGTGATCTTTTATTGTCCCCAGCACAAGGTGCACTTGTGTAATGATCATGCTGTCAGGTGGAGGGATTATCTTGTCAAAGGAGAAATGCTCACTAACAGGGGTGTAAACAAATTTGAGAGAAATAAGCTTTTTGTGAGAATGGAAAATTTAAGGGATCTCTTATTTCAGGTCAACTTTACATGTTGCATTTATATTTTTGTTCAGTGTATTTCAGTCACTATGCTGCTTGTTTTTAATATAATAGGAATATTGTTAATATACATTAGCTACATGAAAACTTCAGTGTCAGATATGAGAGGATATTATTTAAAAGGTAAATCCACATTATGTTGGCCCTATTAGTTATGTATTCTTGAGTGCTTTCTTTGATTACACGTTATGTCTGGCTCACCCTCATACCCCCTGAAGCCTTTTGATGCACAACCTTTTTAGTTGACCCTTTTTTCCGTTTTGTGGCATTTTTGTTCTTATTTAAAGCTGTGTAATGTAGGTACAGTAAGTACAGTGTATGCACATGTTTATTTTGTTTTGTTTTGTACAGTATCGTGTTGTTTTTATTGACCTCTTTTCCGTTTTGGATGAATGTGATAGATGTGTGTAGTTGCCATGACGTTCTTACTGCTCTCTAACATGTCTTTTCTCTGTCTCTACCTCTAGGAGGTGAATTAGTGATCCCAGTACTCTTAGAGGAACCGTTAGTGCTGCCCCCTGTAGCTACTCGTGCACCCTCCATCCCCCTTCCCCCAACCCTCCGCCCACCCCTCACCATTATTGAGACCACCAAAGAGTCCCTGTCCACGGCCACTGAGGCGGGGGTACCTTGCTTGTCGGATCGAGGCAGCGATGATTGTGATGATGATGATGATGGCTTGGTGATATCGGGGTATGGCTCAGGGGAAGCGTTCAACTCTAACCTGCCCCCTACTGATGATGAAGATTTTTACACCACCTTCTCCTTGGTAACAGATAAGACCTTGTCCACGTCGGCCTTTGAAGGTGGCTACAAAGTTCATGCGCCCAAGTGGGAAACCAAGGACTTTAGCTCTAACAAACCGTCCTCAGACCGCGGTAGGACTACCACTATCGCTGCGCTGCCGCTAGCCCCCGACCAGAGCCGCTACACCTCCACCGCAACCCTGCACCACACGCCACCCGCCAAGCTGCCTGCCGGCAAAATGAATAACCGCGAGCTAAAACCCCAGCCTGACGTAGTGTTGCTCCCGTTGCCCACACTACCCTATGAGGTAGACAGCACCAAGCAGAGGGCTCCTGTAATAACCTCCCCCATGTTCCGTAATGTACCCACAGCCCTGCCCACCCAGCCCGGCGTCAACCGAGTCCCGGGACCCCCGGAAGTGTCCCGCCAGTCTAGCAGCACCACCGGGATGGTCGTCGGGATAGTGGCGGCCGCCGCCCTGTGCATCCTCATCCTCCTGTACGCCATGTATAAGTACAGGAACAGGGACGAGGGCTCCTACCAGGTGGACGAGAGCAGGAATTACATCACCAACTCGGCCACGCAGAGCAATGGAGCCGTCATGAAGGACAAACAACAGAGCGCAAAAGGCAGCAAAGTAAAACAGAAAAACAAGGACAAGGAGTATTACGTGTGAGTGACGGACGTTGCGAGATAAAAAAAAGAGAGAGAAGGCGAGGAAGAGAAAGGGAAAGAAATATATAGAACTTTATTTAACAGTTACCTTCTAAGGAGCTGCGACGACGAAAGATGGTAAAAATGGAACTGTTACTTCATGCTGTGCAGAGTGGTTGAACTATGACATGTTCTGTAATATAAAGCACACTTACTATTGTAAGCATACCGAGAAGGCTAATAGCAACTTTAGTGACCTTACTCTTCTATCTGGTCGGAGACGTAATCAGTGTAGAACTACTTCACGGCTACTGCATCATTATCCTAAGTGACTTTTAGAGCTATGTGATCCTTAACGTAAATTCTAGTTTATTTTTTTTTTGTAAACCTGTACAAAATGAAGATATTCATATATCTTGACCATTTCCAGCATGTAAGCGACATGTAGTGCTTAACAAGAGTGAGTGGGTCAGGATAAAAAGGATCATTGTAAAGTCAATGAAAAAAATTGACTCCTGTCGTAAAAAGATATGACTAATTTGTATTGTTTATACATTATAAACGTGTGGTGTCTTAAAACGTTTTAAAAAAACAAGTACTACTTTATGTATCAAATGAAACCAAGTGAGCTCAAATGGCTAAGGATAGATCTCTTAGGATCTCATAACTCTGTCATCTGATCTCGACCTGATTACTCTCATTGTGTGACGGGACGGACAGAGTGACTCTGACGTGATCGTGGCGAGAAGTGGTCGGTTTTTCTTGTCTCGGTAAAAAGCAACTGATTGTAATGCATGCCCATCCTACTGCGACAGCCAAGTAAAGTACAGTACAGTACAATATACAGTGTTCAACTTTGCTTGAACAGTCCAGTTCTCACCAAGGCCAAACGTTATACTACTTCATCATCAGGACTACACAACTCTTTTCATTTTGTTCCCTAAAAACCTAAACAAAGAAAATGTGATTATCCCTGACGATAAAAAGGACTAATATTGGTTTGCAGCCAGTGCTGGTTGTATCTTTTGCAGGCCTCTGTGTGTTGGTTCATCGCCTCTTGTTCTATTTTCTATGGAGCTGTCCCATTGAGGACAGAATACAGTACTATAACACTGTTAAAGATGTCTATACAGAAATAAATCTAACGTGAAAAGTGTGAATTCTTGTCACAGTCAACTGTGTCAAACAAACAATTTTGTTTACATATTTTATTACATTATAGCCGTTGTACGTTGTAGGTACTAGATGTTGTACATACCATCTAAGTTGTAATTTTCTAGTACTTCTATTGTACAGAATGATCATATGGTTTATCACTGTATTTCATGAAGAAAACTCCATAACTGTTAACTGACATGAAGAAAGACTGAAGCATTGAGAACATACACATCTTTTGTAAAGAAAGGAGAAAAACTGTTAGGATAGAGATCTAATCGCAGATGTTTTTAAGTCGCATGAATATTTGACCACTTGAGGTGTCAATCAAATAGAAGACGCCCAATCTTAAATGTACCAAGGCTTTCTTGTTCTTCTGGGTTATTTTAGTGTTATTTCTGAAGAGAAGCTATATTAAAGAAGAGTATAACGGATGGATGCGGAGACACAGTTCCGACAACCTCCTGAAACACAGTGTGATTCTTACCTCCAGGTCTGGACACTAACAATCATGTCAAATCATTCGCTTTTCATAGTTGTTTTAAATATTTTTGCATATAGTTTCCATATATTTTTTGTATTTTTTTTACCATGATTTATAATTCCCTTTAATTTATGAATATGTCCAGATTGTTCATAATCATTGACACTTAGATTTTTCTGTCATCTTTTGTTTAATTTGTTTTTGTTGTTGAGGATTTAGATATCATTTTCTATGAGTTTTCATATTTTTTTCATACTCTTTTTCCCCCCTGGAATTGCATTGCAATAAAATGTTCTTCCCAAACGTGTTTTCAAGTCACTGCTTTTGAACTCTCGTTTTACCTCTCTAGGCCAAGTGTTAAGCTCATTTCTAAATGAGTAAGCTCAATTAATATGTGTGTACATTAGGGCTATGTTAGAGAGTTGGGGCAATACATCTTAGGGACCTTCTCCGTTCTTCTCATAAAGCCTCATGTAACGCAATAGGCCTTAGTCATTTCTGTGTTTGTCAATTATAATTTAGTGTACATCTACATTTCCTTTGTCTAACTGCTGTTTTGGGATTTTCAGGATACTACACCATCCCCCACAATGGAGCACACACGTTACTGTTACAGTCATAATCCTAACCTCATACCATAATATACTGTTACCCAGGCATAACAAAAGTCAACTTTGAGGGGTATCCGTTATCTAATACTGGTTGAGTCATTTCGGGTTCCCTTTTACCTCTCTGTAAACTTTGAAATCTGTCTGCCAGGAAGATTAGCACTTTGTACAGCGATATATCAGTGATATTTCCCTAAAGCTATACAGTGCAGCAGCCTTGCTCCCATTTGTTTGTTCGCAGTTATCCCAAACTGGAATTGACGTCCGAGACACTTGATTTACGTCCCAGACCTGATGTACGGTGTGTGCCAACAGTGAGAAATACCACTTGCCCTCCACGGGATTCTCAGACAGGAATGGCCTTTTACTGTCTGTCTAGATCACTGCACTGAGAGAGAGAAAGAGAGTACTCTCAATTTCCTGTCTAATGCTGATATACAGTATTTTATGACTCCTGGAGTAACTTTATCAGCGAATTGAGACTAAAGAGGGGATCAATTTTTCTGAATGGCCTGTTATTCATTCAGTCCTTGGTGTGGGAATGTAACATGACATTATGTTATGTGATGTACTTTTTTCCCCTTACTCACCTCACAGTATTACGGAGTTTAATATTGTGATTGGGTTGGGTTTTTCTCACTGATACCTTTGGTCCTTCCTTTAGATGTTTCCAACAACATAAACTAGGGATTGATTTGGCACTAGACAGGGGTGACCACTTTCCATGTTTCCTTATCCTACCTGATGTCAGTGATGTAAAGTACTTAAGTAAAAAATACTTTAAAGTACTACTTCAGTAGTTTTTGGGGTATCTGTACTTTACTATTTATATGTTTGACTACTTTTACTTCACTACATTCCTAAAGAAAATGATGTATTTTTTTACTCCATACATTTTCCCTGACACCCAAAAGTACTAGTTACAATTTGAATGCTTAGCAGTACAGGAAAAATGTCAAATTCACACACTTATCAAGAGAACGTCCTTGGTCATCCCTACTGCCTCTGATCTGGACTCACTAAACGTAAATGCTTCCTTTGTAAATTATGTCTGAGTGTTGGAGTTGCCCCTAGCTGTCAAAAAAAGTTAGAAAAAAAGAAATGGTGCTGTCTGGTTTGCTAAATATAAGGACTTTGATGTATAGCATTTACTTTTAGTTTGTACTTTTACTCAAGTATGACAATTGAGTACTTTTTCCACCACTGTACTTACGTACATTTAAAATCTGATACCTTACACTTTTACTCAAGTAGTAATTTACTGGATTACTTTCACTTTTACTTGAGTCATTTTATATTAAGATATCTTTACTTCTACTCAAGTATGACAATTGAGTACTTTTTCCATCTCTGCCTGATGTGAACTATCCCGGCTGTAACAACAACAAAGAAAGCATCAAAGTTGGGACAGAGAGACTGATAAACAGCTTCTATCTCCAGGCCATCAGACTGTTAAAGAGACATTACCAGCCGGCCTCCGCCCAGTACCCTGCCCTACCTTAGACACTGTCCCTAGCCTGCTACCACACTACTACTTAGAGACTGCTGCCCTATGTACATAGAGTCATTGAACACTGGTCATTTTAAAAATGTTTACATACTGTTTTACCCACTTCATATGTATATACTGTATTCTAGTCATGGCTCATCCTATATAACTACTGTACACACCTTTTCTATTCATATACTGTCTATACACACCATTCACATACATATATATTTATTTATATTCCGGACTCAGACATTGCTCATTCTGATATGTCTTAATTTATTTTTCTTTCTTTTTAAACTTATTTATTTTACACTGGGCAAAAGGGGTCCATGTCAGGGGATATCTTTACAAAACATATTTTTGACATTCTACAGAATGCAGACCATTTCCAATGCATATTTGGGAGTTTTGTTGATTTGCACCATATCCTGACAAAGTGTTAATCCAGATGTGTCTTTTAGACATACAGTATATGATATTGGGATTCCTCCGAATTTCACACATGGACATTTCCTATGGACTCATTCAATATCCTGAGATGTGTGACATCCTATTTTCTCTCTTCATGTTGACAAATACAACACATATCTGTGTTTTCTCAGCACATTCAAGATACTAAGCTATATTGATTCCAGATATGCTTCTTATGACTGAGGTTCATATCTGGATCTTGATATGCTTTTTAATATGCTGAAAATAAGGACCATTTATTTCTGAGGCATTTCTGAGTTTTCAGCACATGCTCAATAATTTGACAAATATGAAAATCATATTTTTATTTCATGCACAATTCATTTTTGGATTTCCTCCGGATATCATACATGGTATGGCCGGATATTGACTCATTAGATATCCTGAGATAGGCATATGTGGACATCTTGTTTTCTCTATATGATAAAAAATACTGACAGCAGGCTTACATAGTATATTTTCACAGCACATACAATGCATATGCGCTTGACTGAGGTTCATATCAGGATCTTGATATGCTAAATTAGGACCATTTCTGGTGCTTATTTGAGTTTTGAGTACAAGCTCAATAATTTGACAAATATTAAATCCATATCATTCTTCAGACACTAGCTATTGTATTCTCTCTAAATAAAGGAGCGTGCAAACTGCAAGCTATAAGCACTGTAACTGGTAGCCTACTGTGGCCGATGTGTGAAATGGCTAGCTAGTTAGCGGTGGTGCGCGCTAATAGTGTTTCAATTGGTGACGTCACTCGCTCTGAGACCTAGAAGTAGTTGTTTTTGTGGCGCGATGGGTAACGATGCTTCGTGAGTGACTGTGGTTGATGTGTGCAGAGGGTCCCTGGTTCGAGCCCAGATTGGGGCGAGGAGAGGGACGGAAGCTATACTGTTACATTGGTGCCGTGACCCGGATCACTGGTTGTTGCGGAAAAAGGAGGAGGTCAAAAGGGGGGTGAGTGTGGCCGATGTGAAATGGCTAGCTAGTTAGCGGTGGTGCGCGCTAATAGTGTTTCAATCGGTGACGTCACTCGCTCTGAGACCTAGAAGTAGTTGTTCCCCTTGCTCTGCAAGGGCTGTGGCTTTTGTGGCGCGATGGGTAACGATGCTTCGTGAGTGACTGTGGTTGATGTGTGCAGAGGGTCCCTGGTTCGAGCCCAGGTTGGGGCGAGGAGAGGGACGGAAGCTATACTGTTACACTAGCAACAAGAATCGCGTATTTTCCGCTGTCGAGTTCCAACTGTCAATTTTGAATTTTGCACAACAAATGAGTGTTTATATGTGTGGTGAAACAAAGAAGTGAGAAGCTGTGCAGAAAATACGTCAAAGAAGTTAACGCTAAAGTGAGTAGCTAGTTTGAGAAGTTTTATTTATTTTATTAACCAGAATCAAGAATGTTAGCTAATTTGACTAGCAGCCAGTAATATCAGGATACGGGGTACGGGGTAAAAGCTAACTGGTAACGTAAACTCACGGAACTCCCATTCCGTGCAAATGTGCGCAACCGCGACATTCAAACGAGGCTACAAAGAAAACTAATGGGACTGTAGCGACTGTGTTGACTTCAAAATCTGTGGTGTGATCTACGTTTCTATTCAAGCGTTGATCGACATGGTAATGGCTCTATAGTATTGGAGAAAAGTTTTAAAAAACTGACCCTCCGTTACATCGTGACGTGTCATGCCGTAACGTACAGCACGCATAAAGCAAATATTTCTGTCTTACAATCTCTCTCCACCAGGTGTAGCACTTCTCTCATCGTTTAAAAACAAGAAATGGACAGTGACGGGGGTAAGGGGGATACCTAGTCATTTTTTGCATCATCACTGTAAGCGATCACGACTCTCAAAGCCACTGTTTACTTCTGAAGATCACTTTAGCACCGCCCTAAAAACCCGATTCAAATTCGACACAAACCTTCAAATAGGTATGTAATGACACATTATATAAACTCTTTATAGTGTTTTATTTACATTTTAGAGGCGATAAGGTGATAAGTTGTACAGATCGAGTGAAAAAAAGCCGTTTTCCCACACAACATCTCTCCTTCTCACTATCACGCATTAGTTTCGCTTCCCCACCCGCCACTTTTAAAAAGACCCGACGGAGCTCATTGCCTTCTTGAATTATGCAGAAACGGGCAGCGTGGAGGTCATGTCATTAATTTTGTTGGAAAGGGGAGATATTGTGCTTTAGAATGGTATTGACATTACAGTTGATCTGGAAGTATTACGTTTTGGGGGCACTAAAATAAGGTCAATTGTACGGACCAAGGCGATGTACAAAGTGAGTGTGTTTACGTTAGCCTAGCTAGCTAACAAATAACGAAATTGCCTTCCCTTCAGGGAAAATAATTTTTGCCCCCTATCAAGCCTCAAGGTGACAGCTAACCTTTTAAAACGTTTAGTCGTATTTCGTATTACTGGTTAATATAAGGTATCTAGCTAACTAACTTAGCTAGCTAACTAACAACTTGGATAGCTAGCTAACATTAGCTTGTTCCAGTTAGTATTGTTGTCATGAATGTGGTGGTATGGTTATGTGAAATGACAATATTTTCTTGCAATATCAACACAATTTTGTTAAATGACTTATGTATTTACAGTTTGAAGTGGATCACAGACCAACACTACCGCCACATTGGGTCTGGACAGCAGCGGGGCCGCCACTGACGACCTGCATCCATCGTCAAGCACAAACAGGGCAGGCAGGGGAATTGAGGGTGTGCAACTTACATTTTCTATTCAATAAGTAAAATACATTTTTAGCAAAGATTGGCCTACTTTTGCATCTTTACAGAAAACGTGTTTTGATTGGAGCTTTGGAAATAGCAATTTGGATTAAATATGCTTTGTATAGCCTACTACTCAATATGCTACAAATGCTCAGATTTGTCAACTTCATGTGAAGAAGCACAGTGATTTTCGGCGCTGGATATTTCATGATTTGGATTTAGCCCATTTTCGATCAGACATACACTACATGACCAAAAGTATGTGGACACATGCTTATTGAACATCTCATTCCAAAACCATGTGCATTAATATGGAGTTGGTTCCCCCTTTGCTGCTATAACAGCCTCCACTCTTCTGGGAAGGCTTTCCACTAGATGTTGGAACATTGCTGCGGGGACTGGCTTCCATTCAGCCACAAGAGCATTAGTGAGGTCGGGCACTAATGATGCGTGATTAGGCCTGGCTTGCAGTCGGCGTTCCAAACCATCCCAAAGGTGTTTAATGGGGTTGAGTTCAGGGCTCTGTGCAGGCCAGTCAAGTTCTTCCACAACGATCATTACAAACCATTTCTGTATGGACCTCACTTTGTGCACAGGGCAACAAAGTTGGAACCACAGAATTTTCTAGAATGTCATTGTATGCTGTAATGTTATGATTCCCCTTCACTGGAACTAAGGGGCTTAGCCTGAACCATGAAAAACAGCCCCAGACCATTATTCCTTCTCCACCAAACGTTACAGTTGGCACTACGCATTGGGGCAGATAGTGTTCTCCTGGCATCCGCCACACCCAGATTCCGTCAGACTGCCAGATGGTGAAGCGTAATTCATCACTCCAGAGAACGCGTTTCCACTGCTCCAATGATGGTCAGCTTTACACCGCCAGCCGACGCTTGGCATCTGCAAGCAGTTTAACATTGCTTCCAGAGGCAGTTTGGAACTCGGTAGTGAGCGTTGCAACCCGAGAACGCGCTACACGCTTCAGCACTCGGCAGTCCCATTCTGTGAGCTTGTGTGGCCTACCACTTCACAGCTGACGTTTCCACTTCACAATAACAGCACTTACAGCTGACCGGGGCAGCTCTAGCAGGGCAGAAATTTGACAAACTGACCTGTTAGAAAGGTGGCTTCCTATGACGGTGCCACATTGAAAGTCACTGAGCTCTTCAGTAAGGCCATTCTACTGCCAATGTTTGTCTATAGGGATTGCATGGCCGTGTGCTCGATTTTATACACCTGTCAGCAACGGTTGTGGCTGAAATAGCCAAATCCACTCATTTGAAGGGGTGATCACATAATTTTGTATGAAATGTTCTACCTCTCCCTGACTCAGTCTGTAATACATACATGTTTCAAGCAGACCATCATAATCCCTGTGCCCAAGAACGCCAAGGTAACCTTCCTAAATGACTATCTCCCCATAGCACTCAAATCTGTAACCATGAAATGCTTTGAAAGGCTGGTCATTGCTCACATCAACACCATCATCCCAGACACCTTGACAAAAGTGCAACGTTAAACACCATAGTGCCCTCCAAGCTCATCACTTAGCTCAGGACCCTGGGACTGAACACCTACCTATGCAACTGGATACTGGAATTTGTGACGAGCCACCCACAGGTGGTGAGGGTGGGCAACAACACATCCACCACCCTTAACACGGGCCCCTCAGGGGTTTGTGCTTAGTCCTCTGCATGGCAGCGCACAACTCCAACACCATCATTAAGTTTGCTTAATTTACGACACAACGGCGGTTGTCCTGATCACTGACGACGACGATGACAGTGTGCTGCCAGTACAACAACCTCTCCCTCAACGTCAGTAAGAAAAGAGCTAATTGCCCCCATTCCATATTGACAGGGCTGTAGTGGAGTGTGTCGAAAGCTTCCAAGTTCCTCTGTGTCCACATCTCTAAGGTGTTATCATGGTCCACACACACCAGCACAGTCGTGAAGAAGGCAGGAGGCTGAAATTACTCGGAATGGGCTCTCAAATCCTTAAAAAGTTCTACAGCTGCATTCCTCGTGTTATTATTTTTCTATTATTCCCTCTTTGTTTCTCTCTGCATCATCGGGAAGGTCCCATAAGTAGACATTTCACTGTTAGTCTACACCTGTTGTTTAAGAAGCATGTGACAAATACAATTTCATTTGATTTTGATCAGAGAGGAAGTGGGAAATACTGATAGATTCGAAAGATGTCCCTAATATAAAAGATATTTGTGAATGTATTTCTGTAGAGAGAGAGAGAGAGACACCTGTTTGCTTTAAGTGGGAGTCTTGATTAAAATGGAGAGGGTGTGTAGGAGGAGAGGAGGGGGTGAAAGAAAGGGTCACACGCTTTTCTTCAAACCCACTTTTCTTAAGACTCAGTGAAGCGTCAGAAAGAATGGCCTTCCCCGGAGCGTCTTTTTTTTTTTAATAGGTGCACATGCTGCCCTGACGTTAACATGAAAGCCAGGTAAGATTTACTACTCCACACTGGCAGAGATGTTGACTGAGACAATGTCAACTCACAGAAGTCAATGCTGTGGCTTTTCTATAACTCTGTGTCGGTGTTTGTCAGTGTGTGTCGATGGACGTGTTTAACTTTTCTTGTGGTGACCAGAAGTCCCCACAAGAATAGTAAACAAACAAACATTTGACCAACTGGGTACATTTTGTTGGTCCCCACAAGGTCAAATGCTATTTCTATGGGGTTAAGGTTAGAGTTAGTGTTAGGGTTAGGTTTAGAATTACGTTAAGGGTTAAGGCTAGGTTTTTGGGTTAAGGTTAGGATTAAGGTTAGAGTAAGAGTACGTGTTAGGGTTAGGGGTTAGGGAAAATAGGATTTTGAATGGGACTGAATTGTGTGTCCCCACAAGGTTAGCTGTACAAGACTGTGTGTGTGTGTGTGTAGGTTGCCAGGGATCCTGTGACAATGGTTACATTAGTCATTGCCTAAGCAGTAACTGTTTTCAAAAGCTTGATGTACAGATGAAGCCTTATTTTTCCAAGCTGATGAAATGCTCATAAAATACCGGAGAACGGGAGAGATTGTTTTGCAGGTATCTGTATGCAAATGACCCATAACTTACTTGTACAATACACTTCCTTTTCAGCCCGCATTACCAGGTATTGACTAGGAATCTGTACACTCTAGTACAACAATGCTCATATTTTTCCTCACTAGGATCAATGGATTGATAGTATTTTCTGTTATTCAAAAGCTACCTACATTATAAACGATCTAAGAGACTCAAATCATCCATGTTCACTTTGCTTTTGCTTTCTCTTAAGGGAATGTGCTTTTACTGCAATCATATATACAGGATCGAGTCGTCCCCCGTATCTCATTTTGTGAACACAGTGTATTGGCATTGAATGTCTTTCCAGTCATTCTCAATAGCGTCCCCATCATTGCGAACACTCTAAATAAAAATGTCTGTTATTTGGTTTACAACCATTACACCCATCCATTCTGGAACATGGGAGAGAGGGCTTAGCAGGAATCTCATGGGTGTGGATGTCAGTTACTGAATTGTTACGGTTACATGAGCCTGCCTCACAGTCTATTCCGATAGGAACAGCGTTCCACATAATGACACCAATTTTTTTTCAAATGACTGCTGTAAATTGCCCATGTGCAATTGTAACTTGCAGTTTATTCCAACTTAAAAGCAGGTCCCTCGCAGTGTGGGGTAAAACCTAAGCAATTCTATTAGTAGTCTCCTCTTTTTTGAAGAGCTATTGAGATGAAACTACAATGGTGAAATAACGATAACACTTTCATACTTTTGGACACTCTTTCATAAGTCACCCTGGTTAGGGGAAATCTACTGTACCAAGTGTGTTGGGTTAGTGCTCTCTCACCCTTTCTCTCTATATCTCGCTCACACTCTCTCTCGCTCACTTTCTCTCCAGGTATAAAGAGCAGAGGATTTCAAATTACATGGATGTTATTACATGGATGGCTGCCTTATTGAGCACCATTGACCCGAGGGAAGGAGGCAGGCCTTTTCACAGGTGGAGACAAAGTTCATTAAAATTCCTCCAAGGCTGAGAATTCAATAATCCCCCTACCAGCTCCCGATGAGCTTGCTTGATTATGAGCATTCATTAGAGTGTATCTCCCTCTCTTTTTCTCAATCTCTCACTTTGTTTAGGGCTTTCTAGGCTTGGAGTAACCATCTTAGACTCGTTGAAGGTTTAAATTGTGAAATCAGAATACAGTATGCAGAATAAATGAACTTACGATCCTTTCCTTATAGTTACAGTATCTCTTGGGGTAAGCGTTGAAGAGTGCTATATATAGCCTACCTACATAGGCCATAGCCTGAACCTATGTTACCTTAGATACATACCCAGAATTCTTTCTTTGGATGATCTGCCATTCATAACCATTGCTCACCAGCAATCCCTTACGGAATGTACTTAGCAGTCAATTACTAGTCTATTACTGTGTAATTACAGAGGTTATGCCGCTGAAATGTACTCTGCTGTCGGACCATACAGGGGAGGGCTGGATACACAGGTGGTGTCCATGGTGTGTAAAGAACAGATTTTGACACACTAGCTGTGTCCAAATACCTGTACTTGCATTCTAAATATGAGGCTTTTTGGGTATGCAAAAATATAACGTTTTATAGTATGCAAAATTGTTAAAATTGAGTAAGATGTTTCATCTGGTAGAATTCGCTGCATGCTATTGAGGTACAGAATCTTCTTTTCAGGCTAACGTGCTTTTGACAACAGCTGATAATCAGGTAAGGGGACTGGCTGTACCAAAATGAAGGAATGGCGGGTAACAACGCATTGTTCATGATATGATGCATTCTCGGTATGGGTGGGCCTAGTATTCTCGGTATGGGTGGGCCTAGTATATTGCCTAGTGCATACCTTTTAATGATGGGGTGTGGTGCCGTCTGTAGATGACGAAGTGTGCCTAGCACTGGGATTGAACCTACGATGCTCAGCCGTAGCTCACGGTTTAGGCCTGTCCTCAACTCCATCCCCAACACCTCAGCTCAGTGGTTTCCAAACCTTTTTTGGTTACTGTACCACCTATTGAATTTTGCTCTGCCCGGAGTACCCCTGAAGTTCCCACTCATGTGCATTTTACCAGGAAACCTATGGTCTCATGAGTCTTCTCAAGTACGCCTTGTGCGTAGTCCAAGTACCACCAGGGGTCCTAGTATCCCTGGTTGGGAACCCCTGCCCTAGCTCATCGCGAGCCTACTAGATCAGTGGTTCCCAACCAGGGGTACTAGGACCCCTGGGGGTACTATCCAAAGGGGATACTTGAGAAGACTCAAGAGATCATAGGGAAACTAAAATGCACATGAGGGGGGTTCTTCAGGTGTACTCCGAGCAGAGCAAAATTCTATTGGTGGTACAGTAACCGAAAAGGATGGGAAACACTGTACTAGATGGTAAAAGGCACTCGCATTGCCCCTGGTGTACAGTTGGAAATTGCCATGGATAGAAAATGCCACAGCTTCACCATTACAAAATGTCTGGACAACACATAATCCACTTGAGGTGGGGCTGGGTTTGCTTCACTGTTCCATCCAGCCAATGCTGACTTGTTCACTGATGGCTGTTAATAACATGATTACAACAACACAACAATTGCCCTGAGAGTAAGCAGAAATGCAAGTTGTTTTGACACTCTATTGAAAGGAATTATGTATTTTGCTAGCTCATTTAAACTTGTCACACACATGGGCGCCACCACCCACACACCACCACTTGCCAGGCAGATTGTGACAAATGCTTTTCCCCCCAGAGGGAATCATTTAAATCATGCAGAGACCAAGCACATCAACAACAACACAACAGCATGTCAACGCTGTAATGGTAATTAAATAGATTGGAAACATTAGATGTGCTCGTCTAGTGGGGTAAGACAAACGACTCTGACTTGTCAGGGAAGGCTGAGGAGCAATAATCACTCACACACATTTACACACACATACACAATCAATCAGTGTCATAACGACTCCCTAACTTGCAGTAAGTCGCTCTGGACTTGTCACTGTGAAAGTGTGGTACCGCATTGTAACAGTTATAGCCTAATAAGCTATAACATGTCGTAGTTACCATTTGGCCCAAATAAAAAACTATATTCCTTTAATTTTCAAGAAAAAAAACATATAGTTACAATAAACTATGTCTAAACAACTCAATGTTATATGCCCACTTTCAATTTTGAGTTTATATCCAATTAAATGAACCATTTAATTTATCAGTTCCTTGAATTTGTCCTCTGATGTGACATTACAATTCATGATAATATAATGGTTTAATGATTGCCAAACAGACAATTATTGAGTTACTTCTGTCTTTAAATCAGTAAGAATTTTCGGCAATTTCAAATAAGCACAATAGAGATTGCATCGTCTGTGGATCTGTTGGTGCGTTATGCTAATTGGAGTGGGTCTAGGTTTTCTGGGATGATGGTGTTGATGTGAGCCATGACCAGCCTTTCAAAGCACGTCATGGCTACAGACGTGAGTGCTACGGGTCAGTAGTCATTTAGGCAGGTTACCTTAGTGTTCTTGGGCACAGGTACTATGGTGGTCTGCTTAAAAAACATTGTTGGTATTACTGACTCGGACAGGGAGAGGTTGAAAATGTAAGTGAAGACACTTGCCAGTTGGTCAGCGCATGCTCACAGTACACGTCCTGGTAATCCGTCTGGCCACGCAGCCTTGTGAATGTTGACCTGTTTAAAGGTCTTACTCACATCGGCTGCGGAGAGCGTGATCGAACAGTCTTCCGGGATCAGCTGTGGCTCTCATGCATGTTTCAGTGTTATTTGCCTCGAAGCAAGCATAGAAGTAGTTTAGCTCGTCTGGTAGGCTCGGGTCACTGGGCAGCTCTCGGCTGTGCTGCCCTTTGTCATCTGTAATGGTTTGCAAGCCCTGCCACATCTGACGAGCATCAGAGCCGGTGTAGTACAATTCGATCTTAGTCCTGTATTGAGGCTTTTCCTGTTTGATGGTTCGTTGGAGGGCATAGCAGGATTTCTTATAAGCTTCTGGGTTAGAGTCCCGCTCCTTGAAAGCGGCAGCTCTAGCCTTTAGCTCAGTGCGGATGCCTGTAATCCATGTCTTCTGGTTGGGGTATGTACGTACAGTCACTGTGGGGACGACTTCATCGATGCACTTATTGATGAAGCCAATGACTGATGTGGTGTACTCCTCAATGCCATCGGAGGAATATTCCAGTCTGTGCTAGCAAAACAGTCCTGTAGTTTAGCATCTGCTTCATCTGACCACTTTTAGTCACTAGTCACTGGTGCCTTCTGCTTAAATTTTTGCTTGTATAATCAGGAATAAGGAGGATAGAATTATGGTCAGTATTGCCAAATGGAAGGCGAGAGAGAGCTTTGTATGCATCTCTGTGTGTGGAGTAAAGGTGGTCCAGAGTTTTTTTCCCTCTTGTTGCACATTTAATATGCTGATAGAAATTTGGTAAACGGATTTAAGTTTCCCTGCATTAAAGTCCCCGGCTACTAGGATCACCGCCTCTGGGTGAGTGTTTTCTTGTTTGCTTATGGCGGAATACAGCTCATTCAATGCTGTCTTAGTGCCATTCTCTGACAGGTGGTATGTAAACAGCTACAAAAAATGAAGAAAAAATTTGTGAAAACTCTCTAGGTAGATAGTGTGGTCTACAGCTTATCATGAGATATTCTACCTCAGACGAGCAATAGCTCGAGACTTCCTTAGATATCGTGCACCAGCTGTTATTTACAAAAATACATAGTCTGCCGCCCCTTGTCTTACCAGACACCGCTGTTCTATCCGGCCGGTTATAACTGTTATAACCAGCCAGCTGTATGTTGATAGTGTCGTCGTTCAGCCACGACTCCGTGAAGCATAAGATATTACAGTTTTTAATGTCCCTTTGGTAGTTTAATCTTCAATTTTATTCTCCAAAGATTGCAGGTTTGCTAGCATAATGGAAAGAAGTGGTGGTTTATTCGATCACCTACGAATTCTCAGAAGGCAGCCTGCCCTCTGGCCCCTTTTTCTCTGCCTCCTCTTCAAGCAAATCACGGGGATCTGGGCCTGTTCCTGAGAAAGCAGTATATCATTTGTGTTGGGCTCATCAGACTCGTTACAGGAAAAAAGGGATTCTGCCAGTCCTTGGTGAGTAATCGCAGTCCTGATATCCAGAAGTTTTTTTTTCGGTCATAAGAGACGGTAGCGGCAACAAAAAAATAAGTTACAAACAACGCAAATAAACAAACACGTAAAACGTCAGCCTTCTTCTCCCGCGCCATTGGGTAAGATTCACAGTAATTTCCCTAAACCTAGATAAAAATAAACTATCTTGCTTATTATATAATCAGGAGTTGGAACCGGTTCAGGGAACAGAACCGAAACAGAACCAAAAACCGTAACAATTTATTTTTTCAGGGAACAGAAACAGAACAGAGAAGGTAAGTGAACCACACTGTTCCAGAACAGAACCGTTATTTTAAAAGTATAGGATTCGGTTAATAACGTTATTTTACGTTCCTGGCATTTTTCTAGTCCTACAGAAATACGCAACAAAGCGCCTATGCAAAGTCCTCATTCTGTCACTCAGAAACCTATTCCAGTGTCTGCCTGCAAGCTGAAAATATTTGCCAGTGTGTGTGTGTTTAGGCTACCTGCCCCTCCACCTTGCAAAGCATAGGCTACTGTACTAACAATACTAGCTTGAGTCGGAAGATACGGAGACAGAGTTTTAAATTGGCTAGAGAAGAATGGATTAACTTGTAATGCTAGTTAAGGATACTTTAGGCCTAGTTGTCACGTTTCACATTGGATTTATTAACTACAAAAGATAAGAGATGTTTTTAATTTTGGTGCCGCTCTGCACACACAAGCTTCTTAGCTAGCTAGCTCAAGCTTGTTAGCTAGCTAGCTCAAAGGACATTCCAAGTTCTTCCATAGAAACCATTCCTCCTAGGTATAATTCTGTGGACCTAATTCAGATTATATATGTCATAACAAGATGCCCAGCGCTTCAAGCCTCCTCCTCAACCCTCTTGTTCTCTCCCCACCCCGCAAAATTTCAGTCGCATTTTGCGCCATAGGCTACACTTGTCTGTCCATCATGCATGTAAACAACTAGCTTGCCTGCTCCATCCGCACGGATTGGTGAAGTCATTTAATGAGCTAAATGTAAACACCTGTTGATGTCACGGGTTAAAAAATTTACAGAAAGGAGCTATATAAACCGTTACTTTTGGGGGGGGTTCGAACTGTCTCAAAACCTTATTTTGCTGGTCAGAATAGTGGAATGGAATGGTGGTACTACCTCAAAACGGAACAGGGAACGTAAGTGAACCATATTGTTCCACAACAGAACCGTTATTTTATAAGCATAGGATCCATTTAATAACGTTATTTTACGTCATTTTTTCTAGTCCTAAAAAAAAAACGCAACAAAGTGTCTATGCAAAGCCCTCATTCTGTCACTCAGAAACCTATTCCGGTGTCTGCCTGCAAGCTGAAAATCTTTGCCAGTGTGTGTGTGTTTAGGCTACCTGCCACCACAGTTTTTCAAGTAACATTGGAGCAATCATTGAAACCAAAAAATATTTAATGAGTTATTCACAGTTTCATTGTGCCAACCATGTGTACTAAGACTTGCATGGCTTAATCTTTGGGACTAGAATATGGCAGGATCAACCAGGTAGAGCAGGGGGGGAACAGTCTCCAAAAGAAGCACGGCTGATGAGGGCCCCTCCCAGGAGTGAAACTGGTAGGGCAGACAGAGAGGGACCAAGGGGATGGATGGTCTAATGCACAGCACGTTCTCATAATCTGCCTGCACCATCACTAGAGCCAGATAAAAGAACCAGAACCTCCCCAGGCGGCAGAGACAGACCCAGAGGTCGCTGGCGGAATGGTCATCTGCAGGGAGTGAGAACCAGGCGTGGTAGAATGAATAAATATTGCACTCAGAATCACTTAAAAGGATCAAAATTGCAACAGGATACAAATAGGTCTAATGCAAATAAGAGTTATTTGATTAAAAATAAGTCTAAAAAGGTCATTATAGAAGTTTATTAATTGGTTACGTTCCCCGGAGTGACAGCTATTTCCTCTGGTGTGACTCTATCTTAATTTCACACCAAGGTAACAAAGCTGTCTCACCATTGGAAATTTCAAGCTGTATGGCCCATGTTGGGCCTTATTGTCAACAGTAAGCCTTCCATATGTTTTCTCCACTACATTGCTTTCTATACTTCAATTGTCAAAAAAACATTTATTATTTTCATTATTACATTCAAAAGGTGTCCCACCAAAGGACTAAGAAACTGACCCATGGTATGGCAATGGCAGAGAAGTGAAACAGTTAGATAAATATTTCTGATCAGGTCATGTGTTCCAGCCATGGCTTCTGTACTTCCTCATTGCAAGAGAACTCTTCCCAGAATTTTGTCACACCAAGTTGGCATTGCTTTTAGGGACAAAATGTAATCAATCAGAACTATTTGGAAATGTCATGAATAGACTTGGGGACTATTGTTTCTTGAAAGAAACTTCTGTGTTACTATTAAACAAGTAGGTGAAGGGAATTTTCTCTGTTTTTTCATGAATTTACTTAAGTTCAAAGTTCCACAACCTTACCTGGGACAGTCCGACATTGGACAATTGTCACGTTCGGTTCGAAATTGCAAGAAAACAAATGATACATTGCATGAATTTACCTATGATCCAAGTAAAGAAACTAAGCTTTTGGTATTATATCACAATTTTAGCTCATTTAAGTTAAGTTACATTTGTGTTTGCCATCGTGGACAAAAAAAATGGACGTCACGTCAACTACCAACAATCAGCTGTTGTAATGACTGTTCATGTATGATATGCATCTTGATGTATGACGTTGCAGAGGTATGAATGGAATTTTGGTCAAGAGAAGCTTTTGGCTGTTTGTTATGTTACATGTAATTTAGTAGGATAGGCTATGACATGAGTTCTCCATTGACCATGGCCAAAACACAGAGAACACATATAAACGAATTATTATGACCTTATTATAACGTACAGGTCTTCAGTTGCATGACCAAACACATACAGAGAACCCTTTGATTATTATAAAAGTATTTACTTCATTAGGATAGCCTTGGAAGCCCAGGCTTCTTACTTTTCCGGTTTGAAAGCCAGGGTCCGACAGAGTCAGGATAGAAACTAGTAAAACGTTGCCACTTAACAAATCAATCAAGTGTTTCACATGGAAGGAGTTCCAAAGAGACGTTGTGTTTCAACAAAATACATCTGAATTGCAACTAGCTTGCATGCATAAGATACAAAACGAATGCTGCATAGGCTACAAAAACTTTGTCCAACATGGTAGGCAAAAAGACATGAACAAAACAAGGAAAAAAACTAAACGGAAAGAAATCCCTCTCCTGAGGGGGAAACGTCAAACGCGAGCCACCGTTTCCATTCGAACCCGAAATCAAAACTTTAAGTTTGCCAGATTTCCAATTGTCGAGCAAACAAGACAGGATTTTGGAAGGCTGGCCACGCGAAACTGTTGTTAGGAAGACAGGAATACAATCATAGAAGTACTGTGGAAAATGCTTGCCTGGATATGGAGCAGGCTCTGAGTATATCCCGGGAGAGCAAGGGCCTGATAAAATATCTGCTTCATTATTTATACTGGAGATCAGCTGCTATTTCACCGGAATAATAACACACCACTGTCTGAGGCTGCGTGTGTATGTGTGTACTTCCTGTTCTGTCCTGTGTACATAATGACCCACACCATAGACACATCCTGTGAATCCAGCCCTCCCAGTGGTTTCCTAACCATCTCGTCTTGAAGCACCTAAACCCCCTGATTCAAGACACCAATCAGCACCTACATCCCTGAAAGACCCCATTGGTCAACAACCTGTTGCATCCCCCAAAGACAAACCTATCAGCTTTCTACAACCTCGGGCAGCTCAGTTTGCTCAGTAGGAGTGAAATTCAATAATTAGTTGGCAGACACATAAAGAAGGATCATTGTTCAGGCAGACAATGTTGTTTGCTTTTTCTGCTGTTTCGCGAAGTACAAGATTGGAAGGACCTCCGGGAGCACAGGAATATCATATGAAGTTACAGAGCAGTCCAGACACGGCTAATTGATTAGCTTTCTCTGCAGAAAATCTATAGTCTCTATAATTGAAAAGTGAATCTGACATGGTAGCATTAGCATCACAATGGACACACAGGTGTTTATTAGAGCTAGCTTATTAGCAATGGATATCAATAGTGTAGATCATTATCAATCCAGTCTCATAGAAAAACAAGGATGTTTTTCACGGGTTCGGCCAATAGGCCTATATGTACTTAGGCCTGAATTCTAACTTAAAATGAATGTGTATTGTTTGTCATGGGAATTTGGCTTTTGGAATTCAAGTCAATATACACAAAATGTAATCGAGTCAAAATGTATATACAGTGCAAAATGTATATAAAGTATTTACACCCCTTGACCTTTTCCACATTTTCTTGTGTTACTGTCTGAATTTAAAATGGGTTAAATTGAGATTGTGTCACTGGACTAAACACAATATGACATAATGTAAAAGTGGAATTGTGCTTTTAGAAATATTTACTGTACACATTTGTAAACCGTTTAAAGCTGAAATGTCTTTGGTGAATAAATATTCAACCCCTTTGTTATGGCAAGCTTAAATACATTCAGGAGTAAAAGTTTGCTTAACAAATCACATAATAAATTGCATGGCATCACACTGTGTGCAATGATAGTGTTTAACATGATTATTGAATGACTACCTCATTTCTGTACCCCACACATATAATTATCTGTAAGGTCCCTCAGTTGAGCAGTGAATTAAAACACAGATTTAACCACAAAGAAGTGCACCTATTGGTAGATGGGTAAAAATATAAAAAGCAGACATTGAATATTCCTTTGAGCATGTTGAAGTTGTTAATTACACGTTGGAAGGCGTATCAATACACCCAGTCACTAGACAGATACAGACATCTTTCCTAACTCCGTTGCCGGAGAGCAAGAAAACTACTCAGGGATTTCACCATGAGGCCAATGGTGACTTAAACAGTAACAGAGTTTAATGGCTGTGAGAGGAGACCTCTGAGTATGGATCAACAACATTGTAGTTACTGCACAATACTAGCCTAAATGACAGAGTGAAAAGAAGGAAGCCTGTACAGAATACAAATATTCCAAAACATGCATCCTGTTTGCAATAAGGCACTAATGCAAAACTGTCCTGAATACAAAGCATTATGTTTGGGGCAACTCCAACACAACACATGACACATCACATCACTCTTCATATTTGCAAGATGGCGTAGCAGTCGTACGTGTGTTTTGTCTTGTCCCGTGTAAATATCATTTTCCTCATTTTATTTTGTATATATTTTGTATATATTTTAATCTCACTTTCCATCTACGGACTGAATATGCTCTCCTGCAACCCGCCTCATCCAATGTGGTACGGATCTGCAATTTTTATACTTTAGAACCGGAACCCCCATCAGCAGCTAGACAGCTAACTAGCTACTAGCTAGTAGTCAGTTAGCCACTGCTAGCGGTCTTCACCGTTAACTCGGACATCAGCCAGCCTCAGCTCGGTCAATACCTGCCAGTCTGAACCTTTACACCGGATCATCGCAGCTAGTTAGCTGCAATCCAAGTGGCTACTCCTGACTAACGTCTCTGTCTCGAAACAAGCACCAGTTAGCCTTGAGCTAGCCTTGAGCTAGCCTCGAGCTAGGCCCATCTCCTGGCTAGCCGAAGAGGTACACCAGCTAATTCTTGGGCTACAATACCTCTTTTGCCAATTGGCCTGGACCCTTTACTGCCGACGCGGGGGCCCGCCGATCCATCACAACTGGTCTGCCGACGTAATCGTCCGAGGTGGTTTCAACAGGCTCTTCCGTTGCGACGTCGTCGAAGGCCCATCTGCTATCCCCGGCCCGCTAGCTGTCTGAATCACCGTGTCTCCAGCTCGCCTAGCGTAGTAGCAACTACTGAATGCCTCCCTGACTCACCTATTGCTCCTCATTGGACCCTATGATCACTCAGCTACATATGCCTCTCCCTAATGTTAATATGCCTTGTCTATTGCTGTTTTGGTTAGTTATTATTGTCTTATTTCAAAGTAGAGCTCCCAGCCCTGCCCACAATGCCTTAGATAGCCCTTTTTTCCCAACCCCCACACGGTGCGGTGACCTCACCTGGTGACCTCACCTGCCTCTAGAGACAAAACCTCTCTCATCACCACTCAATGCCTAGATTTACCTCCACTGTACTCACATCCTACCATACCCTTGTCTGTACATTATGCCTTGAATCTATTCTTCCACGCCCAGAAATCTGCTCCTTTTACTCTCTGTTCCGAACGCACTAGATGACCAGTTCTTATAGCCTTTAGCCGTACTCTTATCCTACTCCTTTAAAGAGCAACCAAGGCTTTTATGGTTACAGAAGTCAACAAATGAGAGCGCCTGGGGAATAGGAGTGGTGCTGGGGGCTGCAGGTCCTGGCTTAACCTCTACTGGTGATGTAGAGGTTAACCCAGGCCCTGCAGCCCCCAGCACCACTCCTATTCCCCAGGCGCTCTCATTTGTTGACTTCCGTAACCGTAAAAGCCTTGGTTTCATGCAAGTTAACATCAGAAGCCTCCTCCCTAAAAAAGAAAATATGACCAAGGAACTCTTCATATAATTAATTAAAATGCCTTTATTAGTATGGCATGTTCAATAGAAACAAAGTTTTAAAAATCCGACGTGTTTCGGGTGCATGGCCTTCGTCAGATCAAAATCAAATCAAATCAAATGTTATTTGTCACATACACATGGTTAGCAGATGTTAATGCGAGTGTAGCGAAATGCTTGTGCTTCTAGTTCTGACAATGCAGTAATAACCAACGAGTAATCTAACCTAACAATTCCACAACTACTACCTTATACACACAAGTGTAAAGGGATAAAGAATATGTACATAAAGATATATGAATGAGTGATGGTACAGAACGGCATAGGCAAGATGCAGTAGATGGTATCGAGTACAGTATATACATATGAGATGAACAGCTTTACCAATTAGCCCTAATTAGAAGAGGGAGTGGTTACAAAATTGATTGGACACACCTAGTAAGCAATACTATACACATTAAAAAGTGAAATACTGTAGCTATGTTATCATAAAAATACAACTCCAAGCTAGAAGTATCAGGTCACTTAGAAAGGTAGTTCTAACCTTAAATATGACTGGGAGAAGTGTCAAGAATAAGAAAGCAATATATTCCATAGTACACTAGAACACAGCAAAACATGAACAACAACAGTCTAAACATAAGTGAGGGCAATTGAGCAAAATGTCCACTAGATGACAGCAAATGGACCTATCACAACCCTACAGGAAGGGTGAGAAATCCATATCTTCATTTAAACCAGGGTATTTATTGGCCTGTAGTTTGTAAATCCAAAAACTTTCCCTTTGGTTTAACTGTCGAAGACGGTCCCCTTTTCTAATAGAGGCCGGAATATGATCAATACCCATAGCTTGTAGGGAGGCAGGGTTGCCATGGTGTAAGGACTTGTAGTGCCTTGCCATGGGGTCGTCTTCATTGCCTACCCGTATGGCGTACTTGTGTTCCGCTAAGCGGTCTTGAAGGCGTCTCTTTGTCCGTCCAATGTAGAACACCTTGCACTGTGGACATTCCAATCTATAGATGACATGAGTGGTTTTGCAGTTAATGAAATGCTTGACGTAATACTCCATTTTGGAAGCTGTGTCAAATAAAATACTTATTCTGTGCAATATTTCTGCAATGGTTACATTTAAAAGAGCCCTTGGGTTTGTGGTCAAGCCAAGTTTTTTGAGAGTCACCCGGAAGATAACTGTGAACTAATTTGTCATTTAGGGTAGGACATCTCTTAAAGCTTATGACTGGTGGCTCAGGAAAGACTTGGCGTAGTAGCGTATCACTTTGGATGATTCCCCAATAATTTTTTATGATTCTTTTAATGTTCTCTGCTTCAGTGCTGTATTTTGTAACAAAATACACTCTGATGTATCACGAGGCACTCCCCTTCGCAACAAGTTCTCTCTGTCAAGTAATCCAGCCCTTATACCTGCATCTTTCAGGACCTGAAAGCTGTAGCCCCGATTCAAGAAGCGATTCTCCAATTCAGCAGATTTGACACTGTAGTCTGTTTCCTGATCGCAAATTCTGCGGACTCTTTGGAATTGGCCATATGGAATATTCTCTTTTAGCCTTTTGGGGTGAACGCTGTCTGCCCTCAGAATGGTATTCCCATCTGTAGGCTTCCTAAAGATTGATGTGTGCAAACAACCTTTGTCATTTTTACTAATGTCGAGGTCCAAAAAATTTATGTTATCCTTGCTGTATGTACTCCATAGTTAGTTTGATGTTAGGGTTAATGCTGTTAAGGTATTGGTGGAAGGAAATAAGTTCATCTTCTGAGCCAGACCAAAACAGGCAAACATCATCAATAGAGTCCCCACCATATAATCCGGTCAAAGAAATGGTTATTAGAAGGATCCAAAATGAAGTCATTTTCCCATTTACCCAAGTACAAACCAGCGTAGGAAGGGCTGTAGCAAGCTCCCATGGCACATCCTTTGACCTGTTTAAAAATACGGTCCTGAAAGATAAAGATGTTATGATTAAGAGTTCATTCAGTCAGTGAGACAATGAATTCTGTAGGAGGCATCTCAGTTTCAGGTCGGGTACTCAAGAAATGGTGCATAGCTGCCGAACCTTGTTCATGCTCAATGGTGGTGTATAGAGAGTCTCCACATCCATGGTGACTAAAAAGGGAGCTGTACCTATATTGTTAAATTCCTTAATTTTGTTCAACACATCTGTGGTATCTTGAAGATAGGCTGGAAGTGACGTCAGAAAAGGCTTAATAAAGTAATCAATGTACTTAGAGATGGGTTCTGTCAGACTTTCATTACCACTAATGACTGGTCTGCATGGGGGATTTTCAAGATTTTTGTGGACTTTTGGAAGAAGGTAAAAAAGAAGCCATACGCGGACTGCCATTGAAAATAAATTTCAACTCATTGTCTGAAATGTAACCTTTCTCCTTAGCTCCTGTGAGGATCCCTTTCAATTCAGTTTTTAGGTCCTCTGTAGGGTTGAAGGTAAGAGATTGGTAGAATTCGTCATTGTCTAATTGACGGTAGGCTTCTGTCACATATTTGTCTTTACTCCACACTACTGTAGCGCCACCCTTGTCTGCTTTTTTAACCACAATCCGTTCATTTTTGGACAATGATTCAACTGCATCCCTCTCTGTCTTAGAAAAATTACGTTGTGTTTGGTTGGAGTAAATTTTACCCTTAAACAGATTCTCCACATCAAAATTCACTTTCTTGGCAAATGTATTTAGTGTGGCATTCTGGACGATGGGACAAAAAGTGAACTTGGGCTTAAAAGGTGTTTTTGAGGGAACAGAAACTGCCTGACCTGAGACACTGGCGTCTGTAGTTGGAGAGATGTTTTGCTTGTACCAGGCCTTCAAATGTAGAGTCCTGTAGAAACTAAATAGGTCAATCTTTGTATTAAATGCATTAGTTGAATATGTGGGGGCAAAGGACAGTCCTTTAGACAATACCCTTATGCAATCATCAGAAAGGGGTTCTCCAGAAATGTTGATCACAGCCTTGTTCTGGTCCTGCTCCGTGTGGTTGGATAGTCTTGATTTCTTCCCCCCCCTCCGTGTTGGCCTCTTCCGCGTCCTCTCCCTCTCTTGTTGAGGAACCTGCATGACTCCTCTTCCTGATCTAATACATCTTGAGAGGAGCTGGCCTCTGAGTGTCTGGGGTGATCCTCATCGTCACTGCTTGTAAAGTTGAAAGAAAAAGATCTAGGCTTCCTTCTCTGCGGATGTGAATCTGAATTCTTGCGTGTTGGTTTTCTCCAGGCAAAGACCTTGCCATCTCTATAGTCTACTTCATCTCTTCTAAATTTTCTTAGCTTGTCTTGCTTCAATGTCAGAGTGAATGGGTCTACTTTCTCTTTCAAGATCTCATCACATTGTGCTTTGTTAGAATTGTCACTGTGTTCTGTGATTTTCCTTTTTACTTCTTCAATTTCTGTTTGGACTACTTGTCCGTTCTTTTTAGATTCTTCTATTAGAAGTAGCATTAGGTCAAAAGAACACTTGTTGAGAATAGCCTCCCATTTATCTCTAAATTCAGTTTTACCTTGTGCTCCATTAGCTGGAAACTTCATAATACGGAGTCCTCTGGGGATTAGGCCTTTCCTCCAATAGTCAGACAAGGTGATAGAATTGAGGTCAAGTTTGGTATCTTTCTCCACAAGGTGTTGCAAGTCTCTGTAAGTCTTGTTTAAGTCCATTCCAGTATTCTCTGTGGCTGTCATCTCATCTAGCAATGAGGTAGTGGTAATAATCCTTTGGCCCTCTTCATGGGAATAGAAAAATCTTGTAGCCTCTTGGGTAAAATCCATAGTTTGAGTTGTAAAATGTCCTCAAAAACACAGAAAAAAAATTACTGTGGAGCGGCTTCCTCTAAGCACCACCCAAGTGCTATGCTTAACTAGTAGAAAGAGGAGGACGTTTGTTTTATTCACTGCTTTAGCACACTCCGCCAACCCTGATGTCCTAGCTGTGTCTGAATCCTGGCTTAGGAAGGCCACCAAAAATCCTGAAATGTCCATCCCCAACTACCATATTTTCCGACAAGATAGAACTACCAAAGGGAGCGGAGTTGCAATCTACTGCAGAGATAGCCTGCAGAGTTCTGTCATACTATCCAGGTCTGTGCCCAAACAATTCGAGCTTCTACTATTAAAAATCCACCTTTCCAGAAACAAGTATCTCACCATTGCCGTTTGTTATAGACCCCCCTCAGCCCCCAGCTCCCCTGGACACCATATTGATTGCCCCCCATATATCTTCAGAGTTCGTACTGTTAGGTGACCTAAACTGGGATATGCTTAACACCCCGGCCGTCCTACAATCTAAACTATTACACAAATTATCAAGGAACCTACCAGGTACAACCCTAAATCCGTAACCATGGGCACCCTCTTAGATATCATTCTGACCAACTTGCCCTCTAAATACACCTCTGCTGTCTTCAACCAGGATCTCAAAGATTACCGTCTCATTGCCTGCGTCCATAATGGGTCCGCGGTCAAATGACCACCCCTCATCACTGTCAAATGCTCCCTAAAACACTTCAGCGAGCAGGCTTTTCTAGTCAACCTGGCCACAACTTTGGAAGTATACTTGGTTTCATTGTCCATTTGGAAGACCCATTTGCGACCAGCTTTAACTTCCTGACTGATGTCTTGAGATGTTGATTCAAAATATCCACATAATTTTTCATCCTCATGATGCCATCTATTTTGTGAAGTGCACCAGTCCCTCCTGCAGCAAAGCACCCCCACATTATGATGCTGCCACCCCCGGGCTTCACGGTTGGGATGGTGTTCTTCGGCTTGCAAGCCTCCCCCTTTTTCCTCCAAACATAACGATGGTCATTATGGCCAAACAGTTCTATTTTTGTTTCATCAGACCAGAGGACATTTCTCCAAAAAGTACGATCTTTGTCCCCATATGCAGTTGCCAACCGTAGTTCTTTTTTATGGCAGCTTTGGAGCAGTGGCTTCTTCCTTGCTGAGCGGCCTTTCAGGTTATGTCGATATAGGACTCGTTTTACTGTGGATATAGATACTTTTGTACCTGTTTCTTCTAGCATCTTCACAAGGTCCTTTGCTGTTGTTCTGGGATTGATTTGCACTTTTCGCACCAAAGTACGTTCATCTCTAAGAGACAGAATGCGTCTCCTTCCTGAGCGGTATGACGGTTGCGTGGTCATAAGGTGTTTATACTTGTGTACTATTGTCTGTACAGATGAACGTGGTGCCTTCAGGCATTTGGAAATTTTTCCGAAGGATGATCTAGGCTTGTGGACATCTACAATGAGGTCATGATTTCTTTTCATTTTCCCATGATGTCAAGCAAAGAGGCACTGAGTTTGAAGGTAGGCCTTTAAATACATCCACATGTACACCTCCAATTGACTCAAACGATGTCAATTAGCCTAACGCAAGATCCATGACATAATTTTCTGGAATTTTCCAAGCTGTTTAAAGGCACAGTCAATTTAATGTATGTACACTTCTGACCAACTGGAATTGTGATACAGTGGATTATAAGTGAAATAATCTGTCTGTAAACAATTGTTGGAAAAATTATCTGTGTCATGCACAAAGTAGATGTCCTAACCAACTTGCCAGAACTATAGTTTGTTAAAAAGACATTTGTGGAGTGTTGAAAAACGAGTTTTAATGACTCCATCCTAAGTGTATGTAAACTTCCGACTTCAACTGTAGGTTGATGGGGTGTGAGTGTGTGAGTGACCCGGCCTGTAGAGTGCCCGTCCAGCGCTCTAACGTCCATGAGAACGGAGAGGGGCTGAGTGGGGATGCCCAGCTCGGACGCCAGTGTAGCGTCCTTAAACTCTCATCAGCCTGAGAGCCGATGAGTACCCGGAGAGATTTCGACTGGTTTCCCCACAGCAAGATGGCATGAAAAGGGGTGCGAGTAAGGGGAGAGGAAAAGTTCTCTATATGGCCCACCAGAGTACTCGCTCCTACCGGTGAGCCTGGTCTTTTAGTGGACAGGTGGCCACGAAATGACCAGCAATCCCGCAATACAGGCAACTCTTAGTGTGAAGCCTGTATAGCCATTCAGCTGGGGACAGCTCTACCTAGTTGCATCAGCTCGGAATGAGATGAATTGGCAGACTTCGGAGACTCTCGGGGGAACTCGGGAACCCTCGGGTTCTCTCGGCAACGTAGCCATCGGGGACTTAAGGCGGGGTGGAAGCCTTGAGCGGGCGAGTGAAATCGAACCTACTCTCCTTCCTTCGCTCCCGTAGTCACCCATCTATCCTAATGGTAAAGGCGATGAGCAAGTCGAGATCTGTTGGTAGTTCCTGTGCTACAAGCTCGTCCTATACTTCCTCCGATACTCCGTGCAGAAACATGTCGAACAATGCTTCCGGGTTCCAGGCACTCTCAGCCGCCAACGTGCGAAAGTCCACCGCGTAGTCTGCCACACTACTGGAGTCTGGAGCAGCTTACGAGCAGACTCTCTCCCGGACAACGGAGAATCAAACACCTCCCCAACTTCCTCCTTGAAGTCCCCCAGACTGCTCCAGACTGTTCCTCCCACATCGCCTTGGCCCAGGCGAGTGCCCTCCCGGACATCAGCGTTATGATGTACGCCGTCCTAGGGCGGTCTAAGTGGAATGAAGAAGGTTGCAGCTCGAAAATGAGGGAGCACTGGGAGAGAAAAGCCCGGCAGGTTCCGGAATCCCCAGCGTAGCGCTCCAGAGGAGGTAAGCAGGGTTCTCGGGACACTATGGTAGGCTCAGAGATTACAGGTGTGACCCGCTACCCAGTGGGGGGAATCCGTGGAATTGCTCCGGCAATGTATCGAACGCCTGGTAATGGTGTTCTGCCAGGGTATGGAGTCCCTCCATAAGACATTGAAGTAACTCCTCGTGTCTTCCAATGGTGGCTCCTTGCAGGGAGACAGCATTGTGGAGCTGGTCTGAGTCTGCTGGGTCAGTCATGGCCAGTTTGTACTATCACGTTTCAGGAGAAGACCCAGATGCAGACAGTGTCGAAGTAACAAAAGTTTATTACTGGAACAGGAAGCCGGAAAAACGACAGTTCAAGGGCAGGCAGGGTCAGTAATCCAGATCTGAGTCCATATGGTACAGAATGTCAGGCAGGCTCAGGGTCATGGCAGGCAGAAATGGTCAAAACTGGGAAAACTAGAAAACAGGAACTAGAAAAAACTAGAAAACAGGAACTCAGGAACTGAGGAACTCCCCCTTGCACCCTGCAGGTGCAACGCTGGTAGGCTTGACGAACAAAACAAACTGGTAACAGAGAAACAGAGAACACAGGTATAAGTACACTGGGTAAAATGGGGAAGATCGGCGACACCTGGAGGGGGGTGGAGACAAGCACAAAGACAGCTGAAACAGATCAGGGTGTGACATTCAGAATAACAACCAAGGTAGGAGAAATATATTATTGAGACGATCTAAATAATCAAAACTGGAACAACCATCTCAGTAATGGGTGCCATATGTTCAAACAACCTGTTGTATAATTTAAAACATTCTCACACTTTTTTTAATTGAACAGATTACTCAAACTCCTGATGTAAAGTTTGTAAATATGTAATGTTTATTACTGAGGTAAACACTAATGCTCAGGCACTATTAAGAATCCTTTCTGAATGCTTCTTGGCTTCCAAAGAATCTTCAAAGAACCCTTTCTTCGGAAAAATGGTTCTGAGGACGAAAGATATTTGCCTTTGCCTTTAAAATGAACCTTGTCTTCCAAAAAGGTTTCTAAATATGAAAAGATTTCCTGGTAGAATCTTATCCCTCCGCAATGAACCCTTTTGGAACCCTTTTTCTTTAAGAGTGTAAGCATGCCTGCCTGTAAGTGGCTTTGGATAAAAATGTCTGCCAAATGACATATACATTTTTATTATATATTATGATTTATGATTTAGGTCTCTGTGTGACAGTCACATACTCCACTGTATCACACATATTTAGCATTAATTTGTTTGTGTCACGCCCTGGCCATAGAGAGGTTTTTATTCTCTATTTTGGTTAGGCCAGTGTGTGACTAGGGTGGGCATTCTAGTTTCTTTATTTCTATGTTTTCTATTTCTTTGTTTTTGGCCGAGTGTGGTTCCCAATCAGAGGCAGCTGTCTATCGTTGTCTCTGATTGAGAATCATACTTAGTAGGCCTATAGGCAGGATAATTCATATTCATTATACAGTGTATTCAAAAGAATTCAGACACTTTTTCCACATTTTGTTATGTTACAACCTTATTCTAAAATGGATTAAAAAAAATTTTCATCCTCATCAATCTACACACAATACCCGATAATGACAAAGTGAACACAGGGAAAGATGAACGGAGCAAAGTACAGAGAGATTCTTGATGAAAACCTGTCTCAGACTGGGGAGAAGCTTCACCTTCCAACAGGACAATGACCCTAAGCACACAGCCAAGACAACGCAGGAGTGGCTTCGGGACAAGTCTCCAAATGTCTGAGTGACCCAGCCAGAGCCCGGACTTGAACCCAGGCCAAAGGTGCTTCAACAAAGTACTGAGTAAAGGGTCTGAATACTTATGTAAATGTTATATTTCTGTTTTTTATATGTACATTTGGAAAAATGTGCAATTTCCTTTGTCATTATGGAGTATTGTGTGTAGAATGATGAGGGGTTTGGGTTAGGGAATACTTTCCGAATGCACTGTATACAGCTGTTTGAATAGCAGCCTCTCACATCAACGTTTGGTATGGTGTTCATTCATATTTGGATTCAACCAGGCAGGTTTGGGACTCGGAGTCACAACTACATCTCTCTGCTTTAATTATTAGAGACATAAAAATTATACATTTGGACTCCATTTAACCTTGGGTTGCCCTGAATTCTAAAAGCCAAAACTCTGACGTGATTCTGAGGAAACTGCCAGAGGAAGCAACTCATAGAGTTACATATTGACAATGCTATCAAATCAAAGTTTATTTGTCACGTGCGCCGAATACAACAGGTGTAGGTAGACCTTACAGTGAAATGCTTACTTACAGGCTCTAACCAATAGTGCGAAAAAAAAGGTGTGCGTGTGTGTGTGTGTGTGTGTGTGTGTGTGTGTGTGTGTGTGTGTGTGTGTGTGTGTGTGTGTGTGTGTGTGTGTGTGTGTGTGTGTGTGTGTGTGTGTGTGTGTGTGTGTAGGTAAGTAAAGAAATAAAACAACAGTAAAAATACATTTGAAAATAACAGTAGCAAGGCTATATACAGACACCGGTTAGTCAGGCTTATTGAGGTAGTATGTACATGTAGGTATGGTTAAAGTGACTATGCATATATGATGAACAGAGAATAGCAGTAGCATAAAAGGAGGGGTTGGCGGGAGGTGGGACACAATGCAGATAGCCCAGTTAGCCAATGTGCGGGAGCACTGGTTGGTCGGGCCAATTGAGGTAGTATGTACATGGATGTATGGTTAAAGTGACCATTCATATAAGATAAACAGAGAGTAGCAGCAGCGTAAAAGAGGGGTTGGGGGGGGGGGCACACAATGTAAATAGTCCGGGTAACCATTGGTTACCTGTTCAGAAGTCTTATGGCTTGGGGGTAAAAACTGTTGAGAAGCCTTTTTGTCCTAGACTTGGCACTCCGGTACCGCTTGTCATGCGGTAGTAGAGAGTCTATGACTGGGGTGGCTGGGGTCTTTGACAATTTTTAGGGCCTTCCTCTGACACCGCCTGGTGTAGAGGTCCTGGATGGCAGGCAGCTTTGCCCCAGTGATGTATTGGGCCGTACGCACTACCCTCTGAAGTGCCTTGCGGTCAGAGGCCGAGCAATTGCCGTTCCAGGCAGTGATGCAACCGGTCAGGATGCTCTCGATGTTGTAGCTGTAGAACCTTTTGAGGATCTCAGGACCCATGCCAAATCTTTTTAGTTTCCTGAGGTGGAATAGGATTTGTCGTGCCCTCTTCACGACTGTCTTGGTGTGTTTGGACCATTCTAGTTTGTTGTTGATGTGGACGCCAAGGAACTTGAAGCTCTCAACCTGCTCCACTACAGCCCCGTCGATGAGAATGGGGATTGTTTTCGGTGCTCCTTTTCCTGTAGTCCACAATCATCTCCTTAGTCTTGGTTACGTTGAGGGATAGGTTGTTATTCTGGAACCACCCGGCCAGGTCTCTGACCTCCTCCCTATAGGTTGTCTCGTCGTTGTCTGTGATCAGGCCTACCACTGTTGTGTCGTTTGCAAACTTAATGATGGTGTTGGATTCGTGCCTGGCCATGCAGTCGTGGGTGAACAGGGAGTACAGGAGGGGACTGAGCACACACCCCTGGGGAGCTCCAGTGTTGAGGATCAGTGTGGCAGATGTGTTGCTACCTACCCTCACCACCTGGGGGCGATCATCATCATAAATCCTCATAAATACACAGATGTCCTCAACATCTGAAAAAGTAATGATTACAGTCTTCTTCTCAAGTTCAGCCTGAGGATTCTTTTCAATTGGCCCTCATTTGTTAAATCATCGATCGGAGTGTATCGTGTACACACCCTGGCACATTTTCTTTAGCCTTGAGCATTTAAATACACATTTGGGCCAAATGGGGAAAACACAACCTGAGGCTGAACCATTACTACAGTATGTCTGGTCCTGAATGAGCACACAACACCCTCTAGCATCCTGTGTGTGAACTGCATGTCTGGGCGTAGAGGAGCTGGATCTGGAATGCAGGACATCTGTTGGACTTGGCAGTACTGTGGGAACTTGGAGCAGGAGAGTGCCAAAGACTGACTCACACACCCTCTGTCACGCATATACTGTATGCCTGCATGCAAGCATGCATGTGTGCAGACACACTTGCATTTAGGCATATACTGTATACACACACACACACACACACACACACACACACACACACACACACACACACACACACACACACACACACACACACACACACACACACACACACACACACACACACACACACACACACATAAAAACAAGTCTGTCCTGTCTGTCTGTTACACAATTGTGGATTAAGCAACATAGATCTCGCTGTGTCTAGCAATCAGTCCTCCATTCCCATCATCTTTCAGGCATAGACAGTATTTCAGACAGTTTTAAAACTTATGGGACACAGACTAGAACACAATCTGCTGCATGCAGGGAGTAGAGTAGCTGCTCCAGTGTCCTTTCAATGATCTGGGCGAATGATACATTATATACACTACCCGGGTGACAGATGAGAATTACATCTGTCGCTCCAAACTCCATAATTCGTACTGTAAGAACTCGCCCGGTGCATTCCCAACTCCTCTGTTGACACCCATTCACTTGCACACACACCAGCACACAACCACACACACACACACACACACACACACACACACACACACACACACACACACACACACACACACACACACACACACACACACACACACACACACACACACACACACACACACACAAACAAACACACCAGCATACACACACAGACACATTGTGAGAATGCAAGCATACACACATGCAAAATGCTGCAGGCAGGGAGTACTTGCCCGAAAAGCCTAATCTCTGATGAAACAAGCTACTGTAAATGACACGTTGTTTGCTTAGCTAGCTAGCTAGCTACATGATAAATGCATAGGCTACCCCCGCGTATCTGAAAATACATGATCAATTGATGTCTAGTGATCATGAATAGCATGCAGTTACTGCTGTATAACTCTGATCGAGCTAAATGTGGAATAAACCTGAAATGTGGAGTTCTGAATATGCTCTTCAAGAGGTGATGATATTAAAACCTTGAAAACGGCACGTAGTTGTCAATGGTTTTAGCGGAGCCGCGGGTCTCCTTGCCACCCAGCAGCCAATTCGAACACTCTGCACCGTATTGTGACATTTAATTAATAACGACCTATAGACAGTGCAACCGTCAAAAGGAATATGGGGAAATATAAACACACTTGAAATATAATGCCAGGCTGCCATTATCAATACGAATTTGTTGCTAATTGACTTTCCTGGTTAATTAGAGGTTAAATAAAATAATATCGTACGGGGAGAAGAGCAACATAATATTTGGTGTCTTTTTACATTCCAATTAAACACAGACTGACTTAAAGAACCAACTGTTCTCTATGTTTTTCCTTGTCAAACCGTTTAAAAGTAATTTTATGTTTTGACATGAATCATTGTGACAGTTATAGTGTTGTCTGTCAAGGGCTGGGCATGTTGCCGACGTAGCTCTGACTAGACAATGGGTTTCTATTGCCAGCTCTGGACAGACATGAATCAGCCTGAATCAAGGTTACTGTATCAATGCCAATGAAATTCAAACTTGTGTAATGTTTTTTTTAGTTTTTTTTAGCACTGGAGTTAGACATGGGAAAAATCAGAGGGGATACAGGCAGGAGAGAGATACAGGTTGAAGGGTTGGAGCGGTGATTAAACCCTGGTCCTTGGTGGGGAGAGGAGTATACAGGTTTCTAACCCAGGAGCATTACAACTAGATGACGGGCTCTCCACAATCTTGTGTGGTCTTGGCCTAAATTCTAAAACACTAATTCCAAATTGACCAAATTGTCCTTATGGGTGTTCAGTCAGTCTGTCTGTCTGACATACATACAATTCATAAATGATAAAATAATATTAATCATAAGTAACATGCAGCATAAATAATCAAATACATTTATGAATTCCCGGGACCCCCCACACATACAGTGCCGTTCGAAAAGTATTCAGACCCCTTGACTTTTTCCACATTTTGTTAGGTTACAGCCTTATTCTAAAATTGATTTAATTGTTTTTTTCCCCTCATCAATCCACACACAATACCACATAATGACAAAGCAAAAGCAGGATTTTAGAAATGTTTGCTAATATATCAACAAAATAAAAATGAAATATCACCTTTACCACTTATTTTGGGGCGGCAGGTGGTTAGAGCGTTGGGCCAGTAACTGAAAGGTTGCTAGATTGAATCCCCGAGCTCACAAGGTAAAAATGTGTCGTTCTACCCCTGAACAAGGCAGTTAACCCACTGTTCCTAGGGCGTCATTGTAAATAAGAATTTGTTCTTAACTGACTTGCCTAGTTAAAGGAAGGTTAAATAATAAAAGTATTCAGACACTTTACTCTGTACTTTGTTGAAGCACCTTTGGCAGCGATTACAGCCTCAAGTCTTCTTGGGTATGACGCTACAACCTTGGCACACCTGTATTTGGGGAGTTTCTCCCATTCTTTTCTGCAGATCTGTCAAGCTCTGTCAGGTTGGATGGGGAGCATCACTGCACAGCTAGTTTCAGGTCTCTCCAGAGATGTTCGATCAGGTTCAAGTCCGGGCCACTCAAAGACATTCAGAGACTTGTTCTGAAGCTACTCCTGCGTTGTCTTGGCTGTGTGCTTAGGGTTGTTGTCCTGCTGGAAGGTGAACCTTCGCCCCAGTCTGATGTCCTGAGCATTCTGGAGCAGGTTTTCATTAAGGATCTCTTTGTACTTTGCTCCGTACATCTTTCCCTCGATCCTGAATAGTTTCCCACTTCCTGTCGCTGAATAACATCCCCACAGCATGATGCTTCCACCACCATGCTTCACCGTAGGGATGGTGCCATGTTTCCTCCAGACTTGACGCTTGGCATTCAGGCCAAAGAGTTCAATCTTGGTTTCATCAGATCAGAGAATGTTGTTTCTCATGGTCTGAGAGTCTTTAGATGCCTTGGCAAACTCCAAGCGGGCTGTCATGTGCCTTTTACTGAGGAGTGGCTTCCGTTCGGCCACTCTACCATGAAGACCTGATTGGTGGAGGGGGGCAGAGATGATTGCCCTTCTAGAAGTTTCTCCCATCTCTACAGAGGAACTCTAGAGCTCTGATAGACTGACCATCGGGTTTTTTGTCACCTTCCTGACCAAGGCCCTTCTCCCCCGATTGCTCAGTCTTGGCGGTTCCAAACTTCGTCCATTTAAGATTGATGGAGGCCACTGTGTTCTTGGGGACCTTCAATGCTGCAGAAATGTTTTGGTACCCTTCCCCAGATCTGTGCACTGACACAATCCTGTCTCGGAGCTCTACGGACAATTCCTACGACCCCATGGCTTGGTTTTTGCTCTGACATGCACTGTAAACTGTGGGACCTTATATTGACAGGTGTGTGCCTTTCCAAATCATGTCTAATCAATTTAATTTACCACAGGTGTACTCCAATCAAGTTGTAGAAACATCTCAAGGATGATCAATGGAAGCAGGATGCACCTGAGCTCAATTTTGAGTCTCATAGCAAAGGGTCTGAATACTTATGTCAATAAGGTAATTCTGTTTTTGCTTTGTCATGATGGTGTATTGTGTGTAGATTGCTGAATATTTTTTTTATCTAATCCATTTTAGATAAGGCTATAACGTAACAAAATGTGGAAAAAGTCAAGGTGTCTGAATACTTTCCGAAGGCACTGTAAAATGTTCATCTGTAGCTCAGTTGGTAGAACATGGTGCTTGCAATGCCATGATAGTGTGTTCAATTCCTGGAACCACCCATATGTAAAATGCATGCACGCATTACTGTAAGTCGCTTTGGATAAAAGCGGCTCGTAAATGGCATATATTATTGTACATACATTTGAAATCTATGTAATCTAGATCTGAATTCCAAAACACAAATGTATGACCAAATTGTCCTTATTTGTGTACAGTATGATAATCATGTGATAAGTATAGCCAGGATGTCACCAGCAGTCCTCATTGTTCCTCTAAGTAAGTCCTGACACTTACATACAGCTCTTAAATTACCACGGGACACCTTTACTGACTAAGGGTACAAGGGTAAAACCAACTGGTGCCGAGTTGCACCTGTTACTCTTTGATGGTAGGTAATGAAGACATAAGAAAGCTGTATCTATCTACTGATGACTTTTATATCCACTTAACACTACTTCATGTCTTTTGCCTTTTGTTCTACATTTAACATTGCAGATGCTCTAGTCTACAAGATAGCAGGTGCTAACGTTGCATCGTTGCACAATAAACGTTCAGGACCATGTCAAGCCTCTAACCCTGAATAAAGCCCCATTTATACCTGCCTCTTACATACGTCCTTCATCCTGATCTTGTTCTGATCTTGCCAGTTTACACTTAAAAGATCTGATCAAAATCAGTTCACAATGCGTCTTTTAATCGTCTACAACCGTCTAAAAATGTGGGCACATTCAGAATGACGATGAGATCAGGACAAAGTGCGAAGGTTAGAACCAGGTATAAACGTGGCTTCAATCTGCCAATCACTCATCCAATATTTTCTGTAGCTCGTCTCTCTAGACATCCGGGTTGCCTCCCGCAATTTTGAACACGTCTGTACTTAATACAACGTCAGTTGGGCATTGAGAAGTTGTCTGTCTGAAAAAGACCAACCCCGGATTTGTTTTTTCTTATCAAAGTTGCCAAAAGTGTCCCTGAATGTTAGCCAGGTCGGGGGAAGAACTATAGTTTCAGTCCACTTGAATGACTCTTGTGTTCCAATGTCACGTGACACCATAAACACCGACTTGGCCCAGTAAAGGATAAATAGTGGGAAAGCTTAGCGGTTCAATGATGATAAGAACCTCATACTGGTTACAGTGCCATTGGGGGAAAAAAACATTTGTTACAGGTCTTAAAGTGGGCCATGAGGAAACTAACTGCATGATTGGCTTTAGCTGAGTGTGTGGGTGTGTGTGTGTGTGATTGTTTGTGTGTGTGCTTGCATGTGTGTGTGCATGTTTATGGAGAAGGAAAAGCTTTAACTGAAAGAGAAAGGAATAGGGTCATGTGGAGATAATGGCACCATGCAGAGGTCTGCTCCTGTTTCCTCGCTCTCTGTCATGGAAATGAAGTTTGGAGGTTTTCTGGCAGACCACCGTGTCCACTACGCACCCTCTTTAACCAGCCAACAACACACAACACACTACCTCGTTGTGCTGCCAGTTACAAAACCAGATACCAGTCTATTGATGTTAAAAGCAGTTCAATGACAGAGAAAGAACGTGTGATGAAACAAGGGACGAGCACAAGGTCCCATAGTGGAATGAGAACCCCAGTCTCCTTCCAAAGACGGACTCTCTATCCACTGTCCTAATAAGAATATCTATATTGGTGAAGAGCCTAAGGCGTCAATCATCTAGGGTCACTACAAAAGCAAGACAACAATGGTGGGTCAAATTTATTAAAATGTACTCCACTTGTATTTTACAGATGCTCTTATTCAAAGTGACTTGCTCAGGGACACATGGTCAGATTTTTCAACTTGTCAGCTCAGGATTTGAACAAGCGACCTTTCGGTTGCTGGCCCAACGTGCTTATCTACTAGGCAAGCATGGTAGTGCCCTTCACGTTGACAATACAATTACTTACTACTATGACTCTAGGACGGTACGTTCTTATTTAAGACATGTGGAGTGAGCTGGGCTTCCGTTCTGGGACTTTACAAGAATTATTAGTAAAGTAAGTGTTACGTTCCCCAGTTCTGTGTTGTGGTTTGTATATTTGTATGTATTTCAGGAAATGGCGTCCTGGAATCCCCCAAGCAGCTGATTGGTCGACTCCATGGCTAATTGGAGCTGACCCCGCCCCCTCGTCAGGATACAGCTGTATCCCATTAGACTCTATAAAAGCCAGTGTTCTGTTGTTCAGAAGAGGAGATGATTGCTGAGGGAAGAGAGATGAGGGTGATCACCAGAGTTGGTTGTTGTTAGGAGATGAGGCAGATGAGTGTGTCCTGTGTTTTCGTTGTTGGTCTGTATAATTGTTGTGAAGTATTTTGTAGTGGTCCTGAGGTATGTTTATGTCCAAAGGATGGTTTTGATTATTGAAATTGTTTTGTTATTCTTTTTTTGTTCCCGGGGGGAAGGGTAAGGCACCTTGGGAGTGCTTAGGCAAGAGGCCTGCGGGCATACATATACCTGTAGTATGTACTCTGTCTATGCACACTAGGTAAGACATGGGCAGACCGTCCCCTGTATTTTGGTTAGTGCACCAGGTGGTGTTAGGTAAGTAGTGGGAAGGTAGGAGAGGGGGCTTTGATATTTACTTTCTTTGCTTTGGTTCTGTCCATCCCCTTTTCCCCAAAATTACCGTGTGATGGAATAAATTCCCTGTAAAAGGTAATTCTCTGCCTTTTGTGATCCATACTCGCACCTATAGTCCCGTGCCTCTTTCACTCCACGGGGAGTTGAGTTGTAGCAGGGTGTTGCGTTCCCTATTCCTAGAGGCGTATGTAACAGTAAGTCATTCATAGATTTTACGGTTTAATCCACAACCATGCAGGGTTGTGTCCTTCATGTTGACAATACGACTACTTTACTGCAGTTACGACAAATCAGGCCAGTTTGTGAGGTTAAGGGAAGTGGTTCCCAGCTCCTGTACGTGTTTATAATTTCAGGTTCGGTCCATAACCATTCAGGGTAGTTGGTGCCCTTCATGTTGACTTACTGATGTAATATTATTACGTCAAATCAAGTCAAGCTTCTTAGACCATAGAAACAAGAAGCTTCTGTCCAAAACCGGTCTCCTGGTTGGCCTGAGCTGGGCTTCTGTACAGGATGTATACAAGGGTTGTTAAGGTTAGTAGTTCAAGGTAGCTACTGTATGTGTTACATTTCTGATATGAGGTTTGGTTTAAAGGGGTAATCCGCGATTCAAAAAAACAACAAAACAAGCACCCCACTTGTTTTGGTAATAGCTGAGGGATGGGGCTGGGGAAGTGTAAACACACTCAAACTCATAGACAGAGCTATGGATGCAAGGACTGACCATCCATGAGACCCCCAAAAAACTCTAACCATTTTTTGAATTTTAACTGTTATTTACAAACAATGGAATAAAACCGGCTTATATTTTGGGGTTTCTGATGGGTTACGACAGTTGAACTAAGCTACTGCGGCATTTCTAAGTTATACTCCATGGCTGTATACTGTATAATTAATTTTAAAGTTTAAAAAGAATGTACCAGTCCTGGATTGCCCCTTTAAGATCAGATGGTCTATTTTAAGGGGTTTGGCGTCAAATACTTCAGGGGTCACTCCACTAGCGGTTGTCTTGCTTTACACCCTATGGGTCAGGCCGTTGGGTGATAGGCACGCGTGGGTTTAAATTATATTTGAAATCTTTCAAACACTTTTAGTGTTTGTTTTATTTGGACTGGAATGCGGGTTTCCACTTTTGCTACTTCCTGCTAATAAGCTATTGGTTCCATTGTGCCAGACAAGACCAATCGAGGCCAAATAGACCACTTTGAATTGATTTCAAATAGAATTTGAACCCAGGTCTTGGCAGGCCATGGTACTTTGTCCTACGACAATCTGGGTTGAGTGCAGGGATGCCTGACCATACACACTGTCAAAATTAAGGGAAGAATGTAAGAGGATTGTGATCATGACTCATTAGAGAAAAGCGATGGTCATTTCTGACCATTCACACTCTCATTGTGTCACTAACAGGTTCCCAAATCAGCTTGAATGTGTGTGCGTGTGTATCAGGATAATGAGGGGAACAGTTAAAGAGCGGTGCTGCTTTGTGTATCTTGTATAAACCCAGTACACACACACACACGCTCCAATGTGTTCTGCTCGGAGGGCCCTCATCCAGACTTCTCATTTTCCCCTTCCTCCATTCTCCTTTACCTCCTATTTTTCCCCTCTTCCTCTTTACCTCTTCTCCTAGCCTCCTCTACATGTTTCCCCATTTCTCTCGGAAATAAAAACACAGGCGTTCAGTCTCCAACACGTCTGTGGCTTCGCTATTGTGGACCATAACCAACGCTGTCGTGTTTGAGGTGTCTCACCCACTGTATGTGTATCTCTTTGTTTTGTTTCGAGAAGGGTCGTCGGGTGCATAGGCACACACGTGCACGTTCACACGTACGTGTGTGTCCCCCCCTTTGCTGCTATAACAGCATCCACTCTTCTGGGAAGGCATTCCACTAGATGTTGGAACATTGCTGTGGGGACTTGCTTCCATTCAGCCACAAGAGCATTAGCGAGGTCGGGTATTGATGTTGGGCGATTAGGCCTGGCTCGCAGTCGGTGTTCCAATTCATCCCAAAGGTGCTCGATGGGGTCGAGGTCAGGGCTCTGTGCAGGCCAGTTAAGTTCTTCCATACCGATCTGAAAAAACCATTTCTGTATGGACCTCACTTTGTGCACGGGGGCATTGTCATGCTGAAACAGGAAAGGGCCTTCCCCAAACTGTTGCCACAAAGTTGGAAGCACAAAGTCGTCTAGAATGTACGCTGTAATTGTATGCTGTAACGTTAAGATTTCCTTTCACTGGAAGGGGCCTAGTACGAACCATGAAAAGCAGCCCCAGACCATTATTCCTCCTCCACCAAACTTTACAGTTGGCATTATGCATTCGGGCAGGTAGCGTTCTCCTGGCATCCGCCAAACCCCGATTTGTCCGTCAGACTGCCAGATGGTGAACCGTGACTCATCACTCCAGAGAACGCGTTTCCCCTGCTCCAGAGTCCAATGGCGGTGAGCTTTACACCACTCCAGCCGTCGCTTGGCATTGCACACGGTGATGTTAGGCTTGTGTGCGGCTGCTCAGTCATTGAAACCCATTTCATGCAGCTCCCGACGAACAGTTCTTGTGCTGACATTGCTTCCAGAGGTAGTTTGGAACTCAGTAGTGAGTGTTGCAACCGAGGTGAGAATTTTTGTGCTCTGTGAGCTTGTGTGGCCTACCACTTCACGGCTGAGCCGTTGTTGCTCCTAGATGTTTCCACTTCACAATAACAGCACTTACAGTGGACCAGGACAGCACTAGCAGGGCAGAAATTTGACGAACTGACTTGTTGGAAAGGTAGCATCCTATGACGGTGCCATGTTGAAATTCACTGAGCTCTTCTACTGCCAATGTTTGTCTATGGAGATTGCATGGCTGTGTGCTCGATTTTATACACCTGTTAGCAACAGAAATCCAATGACAGCTAATTTTCAGTTTTCCCCTCCCCACTCTTGATTGAGAAATTGCTATTTGCTAAGAAGCAATTTTTGTTTCTTTTTGACATTTTTAATGTAAAACAATCACAGTAAGGTACTTAATTGTTACCCAGAAATGATTTGATATTGAGATAAAAACATCTGCATTGGACTTTTTAACTCCCTGAACAGTTCTTCCATTCTTTCAGCGCCGCTCTCTCTCTCTCTCGCTCTCTCTCTCACCTACACCCCATCGGCACTCACACAGACAGAAATCGCAGAGTAGCAAATCAGTCAGCAGCAACAACTTTATTTTACTTTCCGTCCCTCTACTCTCCTGTATTTTTTTGAAAAGCAGCACTACACAGGATTGAGCATATGGATGAAGACGGGGGGGGGGGGCATCAGTTTATGGACCTCTCCTAGAAATTGTTTGCGAATGTTGGATGGTTTGATGACGTTGAAAGACATGTTGGTTTGAGTCTACGTCAGGGAGGTGAGGTCTGTCATCCGACCACAAACAGAGTCAGTAACCCTTTAGTCAGTGGTTTTCATTCTCACACCAGCCCCGTCTCGACCCAAACCAAATGTCTGTCTGCCTGTCTTTCCCATGGACAACTAAAAACCCCTTCAGTCACGTCACACCATACAACTGACACACACACCTTCTTAAGCCATCTAGACACCACCTGTCCTTAGCGTGCCTCAACTCCTGCCACACACACCTTAGAGCTCAGTGTACCAAAACGTCATGGTGAACGAGGCACTTTGTTTATCTTGACAATTCAACCATGAGCGCACCAATTGTAAATGTTTGATGTTCTACACGTGGCGTAAGTCTGGGTTGTCAAGATAAATTCAGTACCACGTTAGCCATAAAGCTTTCAGGAAACTCGCCTCAGGTCTTGGAGACATTGTCATCTCCCTCGACCCATTACATCTCTGTACACCCCTGGCTTATCGCTAACCAACATCGCTAACACAAACCATCACCAACAGCAAATAGCTCTGGGATTACAGCTAGCTAGCTACGGATCCTCGGTAATAACTACAGTACACATATTGCCTCCGTTTCTGGTTAACATGCTGTTGATGCTGTGCTTTGCTCTCCGGCTCACTTTCTCCCTCTCGCATCGTCTGTCAGGTTAAAACGACAATATGGCGGAGATTGATACAGCGCTACCCTCTGTGTTCTAGGTGGTGTGGTAACATGAAAGGTGTACTAGGAAGTGTCTGAGTCTAGATGGTTCTAAGCAGTCTACTCTACGTGGTTATGAATAGTGTTGTAACACCCCCTCATACACACAAAATGGGAGTATGACACAATGTCGTCTTAAATAAAAAGCGTTACAAGTGCATCGGCATACAAAACATTACCATGGTGTAAAAACAAACATTAACATTAAAAACCATATAAATAAATTAATATGATATTTTATATATTTATATATAGCTGGGTACTTTTGCTTTCTACTCTGTTCAGTAATTTGGTTTTCATTTTGAAAGGTGCCAGGTTAGAAGTTAATGTGGACTGTAACTAGAGAACTTATTCATGATTAGCAAACGGGGATGAAGGCATTGATAAAGTGTGTCAGCGGTTAACCTTTTCAGTCTCTCCTCTGTCAACTTACTACCATAGGTAGCAGAGCATCAGTCCATGCTCTTAAGTCTATTGGTTCTGTTCTGTTGTTTTCTAGTGGAAAGTTGGTCTCCTTCCAGAAAGGAAGTTCATGAGATTTGGAACTTCGGAACCTTAGAACCTGTAACATGTTCTGTTCTGAGTGTTGACAGTCCAGTTTTGAAAGCACCTCACCTTCCTTTTATTCTCCTTTTTATACAAAAATAAACATTCTCTCTTCCTCTTTTTCAGCCGTGTTTAGTTGTTCATAGAACTAGAGGCATCTCTTCCTCTCTGTCTGGTCCGATCTCTTGCCGTAGCTCTGTTCCAGATACTGCCTCACATCCTTCAGGTTGTAGAAAAAGGGTCCCTTCCCTCCAAGGTAGGCGATCTTCCTCCTCTGCACGATGCACACCCTCTCGTTGGACACGCCGTAGGCCACGTTAGCATTGTTGTCCATGCAGTCGGCCACCAGCTGGCACTGAGATGGCAGGCTGAAGGACTCAATCAGCTTCTTGGCCGCCACCACCCTCTCCTCCAGTGATCGGTGCTTCCTGACCTCGAAGGAGCGCGGGCCCATGGCGGGCGCCACCCAGCCGTCCGAGGGGTGTGCCTCGTCGATGTAGACCAGCAGGAAGTCGGCCACGTCTGAGAACTCCTCCACCAGCCGCCGGAAGGCGGGCAGGTGGCTGATGAAGGGAGGTCAGGTGGCCGAGCCGAAGTTCACCACAAGAGGGCGGTCCGACGACTCAAAGTCCAGCAGGCGGCACTCGTCCCCGGGATGAGGGCCCGTGGTGGTGGTCAAGCTGCTCCGCCGCCGGAAGCTACCAGGAACCTTGACCACTTTGGAGTTGGGTGCCTCAAAACCCAGTTTAACCTGCATAGGAGAGGAGGAAGAAAGAGAGGTTGGTTAGCAACTGTTTGTATTGAGATTAACAGTCTTTCTAAAAGAATAGAAAGGTTTGGTTTTGACAGTCAATCAAGTGTAGACCAGGCACAATAATATATACTGTACATTCATACATACACACTCGTACACACATGCCCACAACCATGCACACCCACACACACACACACCCACAAAACACTAAATAATGCTTGACATGTTGTGAGGTGTCAAGTGCTAGACAGGACGTAATGGAAACTTGCACATTGAACTCACTGAGAATAACAAGCGCACAAAGCTGTCAATCAGGGCAAGCCTCAAGAATGAGTGTGTGTGTGTGTGTGTTAGTTGTGCGTGGATCCGCTGTTTGTTCACCTGCCCCCATTAAATTATTGCATCTGAGCTCCTAGAGTGTGAGGCTTTTCTTGTTCAAGTGTTCACCCGCCCGCAATTGCTAATTACCCATCCGCAACCGCCTGACTAAGCCTTCAGAAAGTTTACACACCCCTTGACTTTTTCCACAATTTGTTGTGTTACAAGGTGGGATTAAAATTGTACATTTTTGTCAATGATCTACACAAAATACTCTGTAATGTCAAAGTGGGATTTTTTTTTGAACATTTGTAAAAGAAAGAACATAAAATATAAAACACGAATGTATCTCGATTTCCAGTTTTGAAAGCACCTCACCTTCCTTTTATTCTCCTTTTATACAAAAATAAACATTCTCTCTTCCTCTTTTTCAGCCGTGTTTAGTTGTTCATAGAACTAGAGGCATCTCTTCCTCTCTGTCTGGTCCGATCTCTTGCCGTAGCTCTGTTCCAGATACTGCCTCACATCCTTCAGGTTGTAGAAAAAGGGTCCCTTCCCTCCAAGGTAGGCGATCTTCCTCCTCTGCACGATGCACACCCTCTCGTTGGACACGCCGTAGGCCACGTTAGCATTGTTGTCCATGTATTCAACCCTCTAGAATCATGTTTGGTAGCAATTACAGCTGTGAGTCTTTCTGGGTAACTCTAAAAGCTTTGCAAACCTGGATTGTACAATATTTGCATATTATTCTTCTTCAATCTCCAAGCAGTTGACCATTGCTAGACAGCATTTTAACGTCTTGCCATCGATTTTAAAGTCTATTTAAATCAAAACTGTAATTAAGTCAATCAGGAACGTACAATGTCATCATGGTAATCAACTCCAGTGTATTTTTGGCTTTGTGTTTTAGTTTATTATCCTGCTGAAAGGTGAATTCGTCTCCAAGTGTCTGTTGGAAATTCCTCTAGGATTTTGACTGTGTTTAGCACTATTCTGTTTATTTTTATCCTAAAAAAACTCCCTAGTCCTTGCCGATGACAGGCATACCCATAACATGATGCAGCCAGCACCATGCTTGAAAATCAGGAGTGGTAATCAGTGACGTGTTGTGTTGGATTTGCTTTGTATTCAGGACCTAAAGTTAATTACTTTGCCACATTTCTTGCAGTTTTACTTTAGTGCCTTACTGCAAACAGGATGCATGTTTTGGAGGGGGAAAAAAATTCTGTACAGGCTTCCTTCTTTTCACTTTGTTAATCTGTGTTTGAAATTCACTGCTCCACTGAGGGACCATACCGATAATTGTATGTGTGGGGTACAAAGATGAGGTAGTCATTCAAAAATCATGTTTAACACTATAGTCCATGCTAATTATTTAGTGAATCGTTAAGCACATTTTTACTCCTGAACTTATTTATGCTTGCCATAACAAAAGGGTTAAATACTTATTTCTAAAATCATAATTCCACGTTGATATTATTGGGTATTGTGTGTAGGCCAGTGACTCAAAATCTAAATGTAATCCATTATTAATCCAGGATCCACAACAAAATGTGGAAAAAGTCAAGGGATGTGAATCATTTCTGAAGGCACTGTATATGTGACAAAGTGAACATCTGACACTAACCCACAAATATAGAAAATGCACTGTAGGCTACAGTCAGATATTGCAGAACGATCTTTTGACAGACGTTGCAGAATTTTGGGGGGGGACTAATTTAGATATGTTTGTGCTTATCTTTCTAACAATTTTGTAGGCTTTTTGTTAGTCAACTTGTTAGACACATGCAGCTTCTCTTCTGTCATTATATGGTGCCCTAGAAGACTAAATCAACCTTTGCTCACCAGAATAATGTCATAGATGACAGAATGAATGGTTCAATCTAGTTGACATCGGTAAAGTTTTCTCTGGGATCTCTGGTTGTTTCACAGAGCAAAGACGTTTAGGGACCGGGGACAAAATGCAATAACTCGACGACAAAAAAACGGGAAAATGTTCAAATGACATCAATTTGACTGGTTGTGAAAGCTGTGAAAAACGACCCAACATGTTTCTGGGAAGATTTCAGTTCGGCTTGGATGCATATTTTATGTGGTTGAAATACTATCAGCTTTTATGATGCTGATAAATATAGCACCAATACAGACGGTATCCAACGGTACATTTGCATTCTGTCAAGATGCTGAAAGAAAGAAATAATATTTCTCCACTCCTCTTCTCGAGTGAAAACGTTGCCTACATTTGGCGTATAATTTAACTGCAAGAAATGTGTGAGTTTATATTCAGGCTATATGAGAGGTTACAGACCGACAGTCAGTGTCCAGATTTCAGTTTCCATTTAACCCATCTGAACAGTAGGCTAAAGTTCACTTGACGTGCCATAGGCCTATTTGAAGTCCCCATCTTGTGACGGTCGAATTTGTATAGCGCCTCACAATCACTGCTATCATCTTTTACAACTTCACCAAATCTTTCCCAAAGATTACTTTTCTGACCCTCCCTTCTCTTTACTTTCAGCTCCATTTCAAAGCTTTTCTCTTATTGAATTAAACTCTGACATTGTCCTTTTTCCCTCCTTGGATCGACGTGAACATTTTCTGCCTTTTCCCAAAAGCATTTAGTGATTGGCGTGTAGGCTATTTGGCATACACACAGTTACATGCTGACTGCAACGGGCGCGTGCGTGCGTACGTGTGCGTGCGTGCGTGCGTACGTGTGCGCCATCGCGCGCATGGTGATTTTGTCCATCCACCCCAGACACGATCAGGACACGCAGGTTGGAATATCAAAACAAACGTTGAACCATTAAGTTGGGGACAGGTCAAAACATATTTAAAACATTCACGGGCATTTAGCTAGCTGACTCGCTGTTGCTAGCTATTTTGTCTTGGGATATAAACACTGGGTTGTTATTTTACCGGATATGTACAAGGTCCTTTTTTCCCCCGGATCTTTGTCGAATTTTGACCCATTTTGAGTCACACAAAATCGTGTGTTCTTTACTCCGACAATTAATCCACAGATAAAAGGGGAAACCTAGTTCATTTCTAGAAATCTCTCCTTGTTCAGTCAAATCACGTGTGTGTGTGTGTGTGTGTGTGTGTGTACGTACATTAACCAAGCCAAGAGTCATTCATCAAAGTGAGATGGAGAGTGCTGTACAGAATTGCTTGCCTCCCCATGATCTCAATCCCCACTCGAACACCGCAAACTTGCCTCCCCATGACAGATCTAGAACATTGTAAATCTTCCTAAATGTTTTTCTTAGGTCATTTTGGAGGCAACGTCCGTTCTAGGTATTTTACATCAGTAAGTGATTAGATGTATTGAATTGACCAGTACACATGATAGACTTCCCCAAGTCCCTTTCATCCAGTCAGTCAGCAGCCTAAGAGTTGAAAAGAGGGTGAGTGCTGTTGTGGTAAGAGCCTTTTGACACTAACATTGCAATACTCTGTAACAGCCCCGACGCTGATTAGGCATGACTCATGAGTTCAGGAAAAGGTAGAAAAATGTAGTGTTTAGTAGGAGTAGGTGACGTAGACACAGCATGGGACAGGAGATTGAGGGAAGAAGGGGAGAGAGAGAAGGAGAGGAGAAAGAGAGGTGGAAACAGATAGAGAGCCATGGACTGAACGAGAGGCAGGGAGAGGGTAAGAGAGAGGGCATGAGAAAGGGAAAAAGAAGGAGTAAGAGAGAGAGGCTGGAAGAAAGGAGGGAGAGAAAGAGAGGAGGAATGTGACAATAATACAACAGAGGATCAAACTATCAAGAAGGGGGCAGAGGGGAGATGTGGGGGAATCCTCTACCAAATTACCCAAAACTAGACACCCGCATTCTTCAGTAACTAACTTCATGCACGTGCTTCATGCATATAAAACGTGTAAATCCATACTGTACATTTACCTGGCTATCAAAATGCCTATGTGTCAGATGATCTGTGTTAAATCTTACATGTGTACCTGGCTACCTGCCTGATGCCTAGTGTCTGGTTAGGACTGACACAACGATGTCTGTTTGGTTTGAGAGTTAAAATGTAACATTTAGGAGAAGCCAGACCTCTGAATTTCCAAGTAACTGAGGGTGAATGGCCCTCAGGTGTTTGACTGTCTGGGGGCCAAAGTTCATCACTTTTTAGATCAGATAACCTACATTTGATTTGATATTAAAGTTCAACATGCTGATTTAAACAAGGTGACCCATGGACATGGTCTCAGATGGCAAGATAAGAATTCAGCAATGCAGAAATAGTATAATTGTCCTTTCAGAATGAATGAATAAAAAAAAGACTATACACTGCTTTTGAAATGGCAAGAGTTACAGAGAAGCATGCCTAGCGAGATCGTTTTTTGTGTGCTGCAGCCTGGTCTCATAGACTAGGCGTAACATAGTAAAAATAAATCCGTGACACTGAAATTTGTATGATATGTTATATTTGGCATGGTTACATAAGACAGATGGTTACTTAAGACAAAAATTAAAGTAAGGTGGTTGGTCAGGGTGGAGGGGTGGGCTCGTAATGTGAACATCTAGGAACCCAATCGTTGCTAGTTTGAATCTCATCATAGACAACTTTAGCATTTTAGACAATTAGCTACTTTGCAACCACTTAGCTTGTTAGCTAACACCTACTCTAACCATAACCCTTTAAACTAACTCCTAAACTTGACACTAACCGTAACCCTAACCACTAACCCTAACCCCTAGCATGGCTAACATTAGACAGCAAGCTAACATTAGCCACCTAGCTGGAATTCGTAACATATACTAAGTTTTGCAAATTCGTAACATATTGTACGTTAAGAAAATTCGTAACATATTGTATGTTTGCAAGTCTTAACTGACTTGTCTAGTTAAATAAAGGTTAAATAAAAAAATTGAAAACGAACTGGGTGATGGACATCCACAAATTAATACCATACAAAACGTGACATATACTAAAATAAGTTTGACAGATTTACATACAGAATAATACAAAATGCTCTGAGACCAGGTTGTGTGCTGAATTGGTTTTGACCAACTTTTATGCACGATGCCATTCTGACTCTTTTAGAGAACACTATTTTGCCGCCACAATGCCCAAGACCTGTGGGTGTGTTGTGCACAGGTATGCCACAATACAACTTCCTACAACTCATAGTACAACCATAAACTCTAACTAAAGCGTAGCCTGCAGTGAGTTTATATATATGACAATACAACATGGTTCATTACCTGTTTATATGCATCCAGCAGGAAGCTGTTCCATATGGACCGGAGCCCTGCCGAGGTCAGCATACGCTGCCACTCTCCCCCGCCGCTGCCCGAGCAGCTCAGTAAGGACACTAGGCGCTTCACCAGCACCACCGAGTCATAGAGCGCGAGGAACAAACAGTTGGAGAAGAAACCGGGCAGGATCTGGAGAGTGACCAGTAGGTCCACGCTGCCAGCGCCCATTTTATTTTAGGTTTCTGTCCCCAGACTAAAGGCGACTCCAGAGGCAGCGCAGCTCTGTCTCGGTTTTAGCTGCTTTCCAAACACATTCCGCGCCGGCTGGTGCTCCTCTGCTGTCCCCTGCTCGCTGTCGAACACTTTCACACACTTGCATAAATATGTCTCTGTCCCCTCTATCGAAGGCGCGCGGTCTTTATTATGATGCTCGCATTTCAACGGAGTGCGATCTGACTTGACTTGGACCGCACAAATGAATTGACACACAGGGATAACGAGAGACAGGAGAGGGCTCAAGGAGCGTATCTGATGGTTGAGAGCTGGGCTACGCTGGTGCCAAAAGTGCTATAAAGGCTTTTTCTTCGCCCTTTGCAATTGCTTCTGTGCTCCGACGAGAATCCCTCTCTCCGATGTAAGTCTTTTTTTATACCGTAAACCATTCGCCTCGGTGATATAGCTCCAGGCTTATCTTGTGGTAAGATCATGACGTCACGAGGAGGGCTCTCCATCTCTCGTGTGCGCGTCGGGGATAGCACTTCGGGGTAATATAATAACACATGGAAACGGAGACGGCTGGCCAACCCTACAAGGAACTTTTCCAAAACAATCATACAGAAAATAGTCTCCTTTCGATGTAATTACTTTCCATCCCAAACTTGAACATGCAAAATAAATGGTTTATGTAGTCATCAAATCAAACGTGATACAGTATAAAGCACATTTCTTAAAACAAAATGCAGTTCAAAGTGGTTAAGTTTATTCATAAAGCACATTTCTTACAAAAAATAATGCGGTTCAACTGAAAATTAGCTGTAACTAGCAGTGCAGTCAACGTGATTTTTCTTTGTTTTACAGGCAATATATTTCCACACTATGAGGTTGGAATAATACTGTGAAATGGTGAAAATTATGATAATGCATTTTTAGTGTATGAGATGTTTGAAAAGACACCTGAAATATCAGTCTCTTTTGGTGGAATGGAGTTTTGCCCTTCTATGGTGACATCACCACGCAGTAAATTAGAAAGAAAGAGACAGAAATAGAGTTCCAAACCTTTCTGCCAATAACAGCACATTTTCAGTTTTCCCTTCCCTACTCAGACCAGATCTCTATGTGAGAGGAGTTGAGCTGTTGGAAATCCCACACATTATTTACAGAGTGGTCTTTGCACACTGCTTTGGCTCAACACCCCCCCCTCACCTAAAAATCTCTCAGGGCTCACATCATAGGATGTAGGCTATTAAACAAGGATCTACTGATGATGTGTAGCTGTGTTAAAAAACAAATAGCTTTTTCTCTCCTCTTGACGATCAGATACTTCACTTCTAACTGGCTCTATTGCCTCCCCTTTTACAGTCGATAGACAACTTCAGCACTGTTGCAGATTTAGACTCCTCTTTTTTAACAATAGCCTGTATTTTTGAATCCGCTCCACACTCCAGACAAATGAAGCATGCTCTGCTCCTCGCTCCAGCCCAGATCAGCTCCACTCAGCTCACATCCTCTGACTCAGACCATTCCCAGACAGTCCGAGCAAAATTCTCGCTTGACAAATTGGTCTTTGCTAAGAAGCTATTTTTGTTTATTTTTGACCATTTTAATTCAAAACAATCACAGTAAAGTACTTAAAGGGGCAATCAGCTGTTGCTACATCCATTTTTCGGACTTATATGTACCCATTGATTCTTGAAGAATATAACTTATAAATGCCTCATGAGCTTAGTTCAACTGTCATACCCCATTAGAACTCAACATTTGAAGCTTGTTTAATTCAATATTTGTTAACAAAGAAAATGTAAACAAACACTATATATCTTCAAAACATGGTTAACACTATAAGTTTGATTCACACTCCAACACTCAGACATAATTTACAAACGAAGCATGTGTGTTTAGTGAGTCTAGCGATCAGAAGCAGTAAGGATGACCAGGGATGTTCTCTTGATAAGTGCGTGAATTGGACCATTTTCCTGTCCTGGTAAGCATTCAGAATGTAACGACTACTTTTGGGTGTCAGGAAAAATGTATGGAGTAAAAAGTACATTATTGTCTTTAGGAATGTAATGAAGTAAAAGTAAAAGTTGTCAAAAATATAAATAGTCATGTAAAGTACAGATACCCCCAAAAATGACATAGTACTTTAAAATATTTGTACTTAATTGTTACCAGTGGTGTAAAGTACTTAAGTATCTTTCTGTGATTGCTTTCAATTAAAATGGTCAAAAGAAGCAAAAGAAGTTCTTAGCAAAGAGCAATTTCTCAATCAAGAATTTGATTAGAACTGTCTGGGTGTGGTTTGAGGGGGAGGGGAAAACTGAACTAGCTGTTAATGTCAGAGGTTTGGAACTCTCTTATTGGTCAATTGACTAATTTACTGCCCTTTTTTCAAACAGCTCTTACATTAAAAGGGAATTATCATAATTGTCTCACTTTCAAAGTATTATTCCAACCTTATAGTGTGGGAATGTGTATAAAACACAGGAAGTCACATTTTTGACTTTTCTGGGCCTTTAAAACTTCTTAGGGATAGGGGGCGACATTTTCACTTCTGGATGAATTGGTGCCCAAATTAAACGGCCTCGTACTCTGTCCTAGATCATATGATATGCATATTATTATTACTATTGGATAGAAAACACTCTGAAGTTTCTAAAACTGTTTGAATTATATCTGTGAGTAAAACAGAACTCATATGGCAGGCAAAGTTCCAAACAGGAAGTGAAAATTCTGAAATGGGTCGCTGTGAAAGGCATCGCCTATTCAATTCTCCTATATTTATGGATCTGTATGCACTTCATACGCCTTCCACTAGATGTCAACAGGCAGTAGAACGTGGAATGAAGCGTATAGCTTGATTTGGGACCGGATGAGAGCCAATGGAGTGACTGGTCAGGCATATTGCCAGTTCTTGGCCACGCACACTACGCATGTGATGTCCTTGTCTGCAATGCATTAGATAGACATGAAGAAATGCTCCGTCTGGGACGTTATTGGATATATATGAGAAAAACATCCTGAAGATTGATTCTCAACTGAGTTTGGCCAGTTTATTCGATTTGTAATATCACTTTTTGAAGTTTTCGTTCATTAGCGTAAAGTTCGATGGACACGTGAACTACACATGCTAGCCAAAGTTGCTAATTCGACAGAAGTAATGGACATTATAAAACAAAAAAACGATTTATTGTGGAACTAGGATTCCTGGCACTGCATTCTGATGAAAGATCATCAAAGGTAAGGGAATATTTATGATGTAATTTCGTATTTCTGTTGACTCCAACATGGCGGAGAATGGCTGAGCGCTGTCTCAGATTATTGCATGCTGTGCTTTTTACTAAAGTAATTTTTTTAATCTAACACAGCGGTTGCATTAAGAACCAGTTTATCTTTAATTATATGTTAAACATGTATCTTTCATCAAAGTTTATGATGAGTATTTCTGTATTTCACGTTGCTATCTGTAATTACAGACCTAGTGAATGCAGGTCATTCACTAGGTCCCCCCATGTGGTTCTGGGATTTTTGCTCACCGTTCTTGTGATCATTTTGACCCCACGGGGTGAGATCTTGCGTGGAGCCCCAGATCGAGGGAGATTATCAGTGGTCTTGTATGTCTTTCATTTCCTAATAATTTCTCCCACAGTTGATTTCTTCAAACCAAGCTGCTTACCTATTGCAGATTCAGTCTTCCCAGCCTGGTGCAGGTCTACAATTTTGTTTCTGGTGTCCTTTGACAGCTCTTTGGTCTTGGCCATAGTGGAGTTTGGAGTGTGACTGTTTGAGGTTGTGGACAGGTGTCTTTTATACTGATAACAAGTTCAAACAGGTGCCATTAATACAGGTAACGAGTGGAGGACAGAGGAGCCTCTTAAAGAAGAAGTTACAGGTCTGTGAGAGCCAGAAATCTTGCTTGTTTGTAGGTGACCAAATACTTATTTTCCACCATAATTTGCAAATAAATTCATTAAAAATCCTACAATGTGATTTTCTGGATTCTTTTTTCTCATTTCGTCTGTCATAGTTGAAGTGTACATATGATGAAAATTACAGGCCTCTCTCATCTTTTTAAGTGGGAGAACTTGCACAATTGGTGGCTGACTAAATACTTTTTTGCCCCACTGTATATATTCAATAAAATATTGTTTTCCATACACTGTCTCTGTATTCAACAGCCCATCTCAGCTAGAGTGGACAAAAGCGTTAACAGACTTGGATTTGTTTTCTAGGAAAGAGTAAATCACCTTATGGCTGTGGCCTGTCAAAATGAACACCTGTCTCTCCTCCTTCAGCTGACCCAAGTCAACATCTCCTACCCAGCCCAGTGACCCCACTCAGGGAAAAAAGGAGCCTGACGTTATGATTATTAATTGATAGCTTACAGCTAGACAGCTATGGATTGACCATTCATTATAGTTTTTACCATGTTTTGAGGCTATATTTACATTTAATTTGTTTACAAACATTGGAGTGAAACAAGCTTATATTTTGGGTTCTGATGCGCTTCGGCAGTTGAACTAAGCACATTTTTAAGTTATTTTCTTCAAGACTCAATGGGTATACAGTATATCCTTAATTTATAAGTACAAAAATGGATGTAGCAACTAAGGATTCCAACTTTAACTGGCGTATAACCCTTATAACGTCATGCTATAATTTTAGAAAACTTATAAACACCACAGGCAGGGGAATCTGTAACGGTATCTCGATAATCCATCCTCTCACTCTCATCTCCTTACCGTCATCTGCACTGTACTCAGAAACATAAGTCCATCCAAATCTGTGTAAATGAAGGAAACTAGATAGGGAAAGCACTTTCTAAAACAGTGATAAACAAATCAAATTAGCCTAAACATTGATAAAACAATTAAAATACAGACCGGCATCTCTGTTTTGTCCGAGTTTAAAAGTAGAACATTTGCAGCCATCCACTTTCTTATGTCTGAAACACAGGCTTCCAGCGAGGGCAATTTTGGGGCTTCACCATGTTTCATCGAAATGTACAGCTGTGTGTCATCCGCATAGCAGTGAAAGTTAACATTATGTTTCCCAATGACATCACCAAGAGGTAAAATATATAGTGAAAACAATAGTGGTCCTAAAACGGAACCTTGAGGAACACCGAAATTTACAGTTGATTTGTCAAAGGACAAACCATCCACAGAGACAAACTGATACCTTTCCAACAGATAAGATCGAAACCAGGCCAGAACTTGTCCCTGTAGACCAATTTGGGTTTCCAATCTCTCCAAAAGAATGTGGTGATCGATGGTATCAAAAGAAGCACTAAGGTCTAGGAGCACGAGGACAGATGCAGAGCCTCGGTCTGACGCCATTAAAATGTAATTTACCACCTTCACAAGTGCAGTCTCAGTGCTATGATGGGGTCTAAAACCAGACTGAAGCGTTTCATATACATTGTTTGTCTTCAGGAAAGCAGTGAGTTGCTTTTCAAATTTTTTTTGAGAGGAATGGGAGATTTGATATAGGCCGATGGGTTTTTATATTTTCTAGGTCAAGGTTTGGCTTTTTCAAGAGGCTTTAATACTGCCACTTTTAGTGAGTTTGGTACACAGCCGGTGGATAGAGAGTCGTTTATTATGTTCAACATAGGAGGGCCAAGCACAGGAAGCAGTTCTTTCAGTAGTTTAGTTGGAATAGGGTCCAGTATGCAGCTTGAAGGTTTAGAGGCCATGATTATTTTCATCATTGTGTCAAGAGATAGAGTAATAAAACACTTGTCTGTCTCCCTTGATCCTAGGTCCTGGCAGAGTTGTGCAGACTCAGGACAACTGAGCTTTGGAGGAATACGCAGATTTAAAGAGGAGTCCGTAATTTGCTTTCTAATGATTATGATCTTTTCCTCAAAGAAGTTCATGAATTTATCACTGCTGAAGTGAAAGCCATCCTCTCTTGGGGAATGCAGCTTTTTAGTTAGCTTTGCGACAGTATCAAAAATACATTTTGGATTGTTCTTATTTTCCTCAATTAAGTTGGAAAAATAGGATGACCGAGCAGCACGATACTGCACGGTACTGTCTTTCCAAGCTAGTAGGAAGACTTCCAGTTTGGTGTGGCGCCATTTCCGTTCCAATTTTCTGGAAGCTTGCTTCAGAGCTCGGGTATTTTCTGTATATCAGGGAGCTAGTTTCTTATGACAAATGTGTTTTGTTTTTAGGGGTGCGACTGCATCTAGGGTATTGCGCAAGGATAAATTGAGTTCCTCAGTTAGGTGGTTAACTGAATTTTGTCCTCTGACGTCCTTGGGTAGGCGGAGGGAGTCTGGAAGGGCATCTGGGAATCTTTGGGTTGTCTGAGAATTTATAGCACGACTTTTGATGATCTTTGGTTGGGGTCTGAGCAGATTATTTGTTGCGATTGCAAACGTAATAAAATGGTGGTCCGATAGTCCAGGATTATGGGCAAAAACATTAAGACCCACAACATTTATTCCACGGGACAAAACTAGGTCCAGAATATGACTGTGGCAGTGAGTAGGTCCGGAGACATGTTGGACAAAACCCACTGAGTCGATGATGGTTCCGAATGCCTTTTGGAGTGGGTCTGTGGACTTTTCCATGTGAATATTAAAGTCACCAAAAATGTGAATATTATCTGCCATGACTACAAGGTCCGATAGGAATTCAGGGAACTCAGTGAGGAACGCTGTATATGGCCCAGGAGGCCTGTAAACAGTAGCTATAAAAAGTGATTGAGTAGGCTGCATAGATTTCATGACTAGAAGCTCAAAAGACGAAAACGCCGTTTTTTTTGTAAATTGAAATTTGCTATCATAAATGTTAGCAACACCTCCGTCTTTGCGGGATGCGTGGGGGATATGGTTACTAGTGTAACCAGGAGGTGAGGCCTCATTTAACACAGTAAATTCATCAGGCTTAAGCCATGTTTCAGTGTGTGGTTCCCAATCAGAGGCAGCTGTCTATCGTTGTCTCTGATTGGGGATCATATATAAGTTGTCATTTTCCGTTTGGGTTTTGTGGGGTACTGTTTTCTGTTTAGGTTGTTTCCCTGACAGAACTGTGCGCTTTCGTTTTCTCCGTTTGTCATTTTGTTTGAGTGTTTTTGTGAACATTAAATTATGAACACTTTCCACGCTGCGCTTTGGTCTCATTCCGACGACGAACGTTACAGAAAGGCTAACACTGTACCTTTCAAATGTTGCCCACCTGACCCTGACCCATACACCATTCGCACATTTAGACTACATGGTAATTTAAAGTTTGCATATTTTAGAGACCCAACACGTAATAACACTTAATGAAGTCCTACAAGGTTGAAGATTGAGGACTCAAGAGAACTTGAATCCTCGGCATTCATTGATACTTTTGTCTCTAATCCATATATTTTTTGACTCAAGGTTATTATTAGATCTGATTTTTAAATCAAACAGTTCAATTGCCATAATAAATAGATATGGTGACAAAGCACAACCTTGTTTTAAGCCTCTTGACAGTTCAAATTTCTCATAGAAGTAACTGTGATTTTTTTATTATTTTACATAATGGATTGTTGTACATGACTTTTACACATTTTATGAGAGATTATCCAAAATGTTTTAAAAAATCCAGGCACTTCTAGACATACTGTATAAAATGCTTTTTCAAAATCTACTACAAAGATTATACCTGGTTTCCCTGCATTCTCATAGTTAAAAATTATTTCTAGGTGTCTAATGTTGTCTCCAATATATCTTCCTTTTATGAATCCTGTCTGATTGTGAGGAGTAATGTCCAGCAGCACCTTTTTAATTCTTCAAGCAATACAATTTGCCACTATTTTTTGCGTCGCAACATTGAAGGGTGAGTGGCCTCCAATTTTTTTTAAAGAGATTGGGTCTATGTATTGCTCCCTGGCTTCAGTAGAAGAGAGATTAGTTCCTCTTTTTGTGTGTCCGACAGTTTGCCATTTCTATACGAATAATTAAAACATGATAGTACTGTATTGGATAAAGCAATCAATTAATCACATTTATTCATAAAGCTCTTTTTACATCAGTAGATGTCACAAAGTGCTTGTACAGAAACCCAGCCTAAAATACCAAAGAGCAAGCAATGCAGATGTAGAAGCACGGTGGCTAGGTAAAACTCCCTAGAAAGGCAGGAACCTAAGAAAAAACCTAGAGAGGAACCAAGCTCTGAGGGGTGGCCAGTCCTGTTCTGGAGATTATAAGAGTACATGGCCATTAAGGTCAGATCATTCTTCAAGATGTTCAAATGTTAATAGATGACCAGCAGGGTCAAATAATAATCACAGTGGTTGAAGAGGGTGCAACAGTTCAGCACCTCAGGAGTAAAAGTCAGTTGGCTTTTCATAGCCGAGCATTCAGAGGTCGAGACAGCAGGTGCGGGGGAGAGAGAGAGAGAGAGAGGGTCGAAACAGCAGGTCCGGTATAAGGTAGCAGGTCCGGTGAACAGGTCAGGGTTCCAAAGCTGCAGGCAATACAACAGAAACTGGATCAGCAGCAGGACAAAGTAGCACATCTGCTGAACAGGACAGGGTTCCATAGCCAGTTAGAACAGCAGAAACTGGATCAGCAGCATGACCAAGTGGACTGGGGATGGGGACAGCCAGGAGTCGTGAGGCCAGGTAGTCCTGAGGCATGGTCCTAGGACTCAGGTCCTCTGGGAGGGGAGAGAGAGATAAAAGAGTAAGAGGGAGCATACTTAAGATTACACAGGACACCAGATAAGAGAGGAGAAATACACCAGATAGGACAGACTGACCCTAGCCCCCCGGCACATAGACTATTGCAGCATAGGTACTGGAGGCTGAAACAGGGGGATCCGAAGACACTGTGGCCCTGGCCCCGGACAGGGCCAACCAGGCAGGATATAACCCTACCTACTTTGCCAAAGCAGCCCACAAAGATCTCCCCCACCACATAAGCCCGTTGGGTGCAGGACTGGACAGGAAGATAACGTCAATGACTCAACCCACTCAAGTTGAGTATAGCGGGGTAAAAGTCTGGCAAGACATGATGCACTACTCTATAGGGTCAGAGGCAGATAATCCAAGTGGAGAGAGGGCAGCCGGCCAGGCAAAGACAGCAAGGGTGGTTCGTCACTGCAGTGCCTTACCATTCACCTCCGCAACCCTCAATCATAGAACCTACTGAATAGATGAGTCTTCAGTAAAGACTTAAAAGTTGAGACCGAATTTTACGTCTCTCACATGGATCGGCAGACCATTCCATAAAAATATAGTTCTATAGGAAAAAGCCCTGCCTCCATCTTCTTGCATAGAAATTCTAGGAACTATAAGCAGGCCTGTGTCTTGTGACCATAGTGTACGCGTAGGTTGGTATAGCAAGACCAAATCGGAGAGATAGGTGGGAGCAAGTCCATGTAATGCTTTGTAGGTTAACTTTTTATGGCTGCAGGGGCAGTATTGAGTAGCTCTGATTAAAGGTGCCCATTTCAAACGGCCTCGTACTCAATTCTTGCTCGTACAATATGCATATTATTATTACTATTGGATAGAAAACACTCTCTAGTTTCTAAAACCGTTTGAATTATATCTGTGAGTCAAACAGAACTCATTTGGCACAAACTTCCTGACCAGGAAGTGGAAAGTCTGAAATCGAGGCTCTGTTCTTCTTCCTGCCTATACATGGGCATGATACGTAAGAGTATACGTGCACTTCATAGACCTTCCCCTGGATGTCAAGAGGCTGTGAGAGAAGAAATTTAGTGTTTATCTTGGTCTGAAGTGGAATACAAGCTCTTTGTATGACGTGTCCCTCATTTCCGGTACTCTGAGGAGCGCGAGGTGGACAGTGGGATTGCCTTCGGTTTTGCTGCCGTTATAGGCGACTACTATCTCCGGCTTTGATTTTATTTGATACATGTGACCATATCATCGTAAAGTATGTTTTTTCAATATAGTTTAATCAGATTATTGAAATTTTTTCGGGAGTTTTGCCGTGTTCCGTTCTCTGACTTTGTTGACGTTGGAGAGATCCGTGCCACTTGGCTAGTGCGCATGCTAAATGAAGAGGGAAAGTTGCCGTTCTAAATCCAAACAACGATTGTTCTGGACAAAGGACACCTTGTCCAACATTCTGATGAAAGATCAGCAAAAGTAAGAAACATTTTATGATGCTATTTCATATATCTGTCGTACATGTGAACTAGTCGTGGGCGCCCAACGTTTGGGTACTCTAGCTATACCGAAGCTGCATATCGTAATGAAGTTATTTTTAGAATTCTAACACTGCGATTTCATTAAGAACTAATGGATTTATCATTTCCTATACAACATGTATTTTTTAGTTATGTTTATGAATAGCTATTTGGTCAGAATATGTGTGTCAGAAAAAGTGTCAGGAAAAATCCGGACGTAGTGGGAAAAAGTAGCTAAGTTAGCACAATGTGTAACCATTGATTTCAGCTCTAAATATGCACATTTTCGAACAAAACATAAGTGTATGTATAACCTGATGTTATAGGACTGTCATCTGAGGAAGAAAATCAAGGTTAGTCAAAAATTATATATCTTTTGCTTGTTTGTTACGATCGCTTACTTTTGCTACTGGGAAATTGCTTGTGTTTTTGGCTATTGTAGTAAGCTAATATAACGCTATATTGTGTTTTCGCTGTAAAACACTTGATAAATCGGAAATATTGTCTGGAATCACAAGATGCCTGTCTTTCAATTGCTGTACACTATGTATTTTTCAGAAATGTTTTATGATGAGTATTTAGTTATTTGGCGTTGGTGTCTGTAATTATTCTGTCTGCTTTCGGTGCAATTTCTGATTGTAGCTGCAATGTAAACTATGATTTATACCTGAAATATGCACATTTTTCTAACAAAACATATGCTATACAATAAATATGTTATCAGACTGTCATCTGATGAAGTTGTTTCTTGGTTAGTGGCTATTTATATCTTTATTTGGTCGAATTTGTGATAGCTACTGATGGAGTAAAAAACTGGTGGAGTAAAAAAAGTGGTGTCTTTTGCTAACGTGGTTAGCTAATAGATTTACATATTGTGTCTTCCCTGTAAAACATTTTAAAAATCGGACATGTTGGCTGGATTCACAAGATGTGTACCTTTCATATGCTGTATTGGACTTGTTAATGTGTGAAAGTTAAATATTTAAAAAATATATATTTTGAATTTCGCGCCCTGCACTTGAGCTGGCTGTTGTCATAAGTGTACCGACGTCGGGCTTGCAGCCATAAGAAGTTAACAATAAAACCTTGAAATCAGCCCTAGCCTGAACAGGAGGGTCCAGAGTAACGCCAAGGTCCTGTATTTGAGACGACTGTGCAACCATTGATATGAATTGTCAGATCAAACGGCAGATCTCTGTGGTTCTTGAGACCTAGAACTAGCATCTCTGTTTTGTCCTAGTTTAAAGTATAACATTTGCCACCATCTATTTCCTTATGTCTGAAACACAGGCTTCCATGGTAGGCAATTCTGTGGGTTCATCATGTTTCAGTGAAATGTACAGCTGTGTTCCGTCTGCATAGCAGTGAAAGTTGACATTGTGTTTCCGAATGACATCACCAAGTGATTTTTATAGTGAAAATGGAACGTTGAGGAACACTGAAACTTACCATTGATTTGTCAGAGGACAAAGCATCCACAGAGATGAACTGATATCTTTCCGACAAATAAGATCTAAACCAGGCAAGAACTTGTCCGCGTAGCCCAATTTGGGTTTCCAATCTCTCCAAAAGAATGTGGTGATCGATGGTGTCAAAAGCGGCACTAAGGTCTAGGAGCACAAGGACAGACTCAGAGCCTTGGTCTGACGCCATTAACTTCTTGTCAATAGGGGGGCGCTGTTTTCACTTTGGAAAAAATCGTGCCCAAATTAAACTGCCTCGTACTCTATTCTAGATCGTACAATATGCATATTATTATTACTATTGGATAGAAAAAACTCAAGTTTCTAAAACTGTTTGAATTATATCTGTGAGTAAAACAGAACTCATTTTGCAGCAAACTTCCAGACAGGAAGTGAAAAATCTGAAAACGAGGCTCTGTTTCAGGGCCTGCCTATTCAATTGCCTAATATTTATCGATATGCATGCACTTCATACGCCTTCCACTAGATGTCAACAGGCAGTGGAAGGTGGAATGGGGTGTCTAGCTTGATCTGAGGTCGAACAAGAGCTCTTGGAATGACGTGTCCAGAATTTCCTTTCTCTACCTAGGCGCGGGAAGCACCTCCATATTGTCTTATGATAAGCGTTCGGTATACACGGCTAATATCTCCAGCTCTGTTTTTATTTGATACATATTAGAAAAACATCATAAAGTAGGTTTTTTCAACCGAGTTTCATCAGTTTATTCAACGTTTATTGGGACTTTTGGAGTTTTCCGTTCTTTGCGTCGAGAGAAACTGGGAACGTCATCAACATTGGCTAGCATTGTGGCACGAATTCGACAGGAGAAAAGGACATTCTAAAACCAAACAACGATTTATCCTCGACCTAGGACTCCTTGTACAAGATTCTGATGGAAGTTCAACAAAAGTAAGAACAATTTATGATGTTATTTCATATTTCTGTGGAAAATGTTATTCCTATTCTCTGCCGTTTTGGCGGGCGCTGTCTCGCAATAACGCAAGCTGTTTGTTATGGTAAAGTTATTTTAAAAAATCTAACACGGCGGTTGCATTAAGAACCAGTGTATCTTTCATTTGCCATACAACAAGTATTTTTATGTAAAGTTTATGATGAGTTCTTTGGTCAGATTAGGTGAGTGTCCAAAATAGCTCCGGACATTCTGGTGAATCGATGCTACATATTCACAATGTATAACCATGGTTTGCAGCTCTAAATATGCACATTTTCGAACAAAACATAAGTGTATTGTATAACCTGATGTTATAAGACTGTCATCTGATGAAGTTGGTCAAGGTTAGTGATTCATTTTATATATTTTGCTGGTTTTTGCGAATGCTATCTATGCGGTAAATAAATGCGGTTGTGTGTTTGGCTATTGTGGTAAGCTAATATAATGCTATATTGTGTTTTCGCTGTAAAACACTTAAAAAATCGGAAATATTGTCTGGATTCACAAGATGTTTATCTTTCATTTGCTGTACACCATGTATTTTTCATAAATGTTTTATGATGAGTATTTAGGTATTTCACGTTGCTCTCTGTAATTATTCTGGCTGCTTTGGTGATATTTTTGATGGTAGCTGCAATGTAAAACTATGATTTATACCTCAAATATGCACATTTTCGAACAAAACATAAATTTATTGTATAACATGTTATAAGACTGTCATCTGATGATGTTGTTTCTTGGTTAGTGACTAATTATATCTATATTTGGTCGGTTTTGTGATAACTACCTATGCGGTAGAAACATGGTGAAAATATGCGGTTGAGTCTTTGGCTATTGTGGTTAGCTAATAGAAATACATATTGTATTTTCGCTGTAAAACATTTTAAAAATCGGAAATGATGGCTGGATTCACAAGATGTTTATCTTTCATTTGCTGTATTGGACTTGTGATTTCATGATATTTATATGCTATTATTTACTTGTGGCGCTATGCTAGGCTATGCTAGTCAGCTTTTACTGATGAGGATGCTCCCGGATGGGTGTTAAGTAAAGGTTAAAAAGGTAATTTATCACCTTCATGAGTCTGGTCTCAGTACTATGATCGGGTCTAAAACCAGACTGGAGCGTTTGGTTTATATTATTTGTCTTCAGGAAGGCAGTGAGTTGCTGGGCAACAGCTTTCAAAATATTTTGAGAGGAATGGGAGATTTGATATAGGCCTATAGTTTTTTGGTTATCTTTCAGTAGTTCATAAAATGTTTGATATATCTCTATTGGAATACCATCGAGGCCAGGATTTTCCCCGTCTGAACAATTTTTTTTGTATCACAGATACAGAGGGAAGAAAAAGTATGTGAACCCTTTGGAAATACCTGGATTTCTGCATAAATTGGTCATAAAATTTGATCTGATCTTCATCTAGGTCACAACAGACAGTCTGCTTAAACTAATAACACAAACAATGATACGTTTTCATGTCTTTATTGAACACACCGTGTAAACATTCACAGTGCAGGTTGGGGAAAGTATGTGAACCCTTGGATTTAATAACTGGTTGACCCTCCTTTGGCATCAATAACCTCAACCAAACAATTTCTATAGTTGCGGATCAGACCTGCACAACAGCCAGGGGGAATTTTGGACCATTCCTCTTTACAAAACTGTTTCAGTTCAGCAATATTATTGGGATGTCTGGTGTGAACTGCTCTCTTGAGGTCATGCCACAGCATCTCAATCGGGTTGAGGTCAGGACTCTGACTGGGCCACTCCAGAAGGCGTATTTTCTTCTGTTGAAGCCATTCTGTCGTTGATTTACTTCTGTGTTTTGGGTCGTTGTCCTGTTACATCACCCGACTTCTGTTGAGCTTCAATTGGCGAACAGATAGCCTTACATTCTCCTGCAAAATGTCTTGATAAACTTGGGAATTCATTTATCCATCGATGATAGCAAGCTGTCCAGGCCCTGAGGCAGCAAAGCAGCCCCAAACCATGATGTTGCCTCCACCATACTTTACAGTTGGGATGAGGTTTTGATGTTGGTGTGCTGTGCCTTTTTTTCTCCACACATAGTGTTGTGTGTTCCTTCCAAATAACTCAACTGTAGTTTCATCTGTCCACAGAATACTTTGTCAGTAGCGCTGTGAAACATCCAGGTGCACTTTTGCAAACTTCAGATGTGCAGCATGTTTTTTTTGGACAGCAGTGGCTTCTTCCATGGTGTCCTCCCATGAACACCATTCTTGTTTAGTGTTTTACGTATCGTAGACTCGTCAACAGAGATGTTAGTATGTTCCAGAGCTTCTGTAAGTCTTTAGCTGACACTCTAGGATTCTTCTTAACCTTTTGTCAATAGGGGGAGCAGTTAGCATTTATTTTTTCTGGGTGTTGCCAAATTAAACTGCCTCGTACTCAATTCTTGCTCGTACAATATGCATATTATTAATTCTATTGGATAGAAAACACTCTCTAGTTTCATAAACCGTTGGAATTATGTCTGTGGGTGACCCAGAACTCTTTCTACAGCGAAATCCATGACAGGTACTGCGAAGGTCTGAGAGCGAAGCTCTGGTCTCAGATCAGTTTTAAAGGTCTGTGTGTATCCTATGGAACGACATGAACTGCACCCGCCTTCCCCTGGATGTCAGTAACCAATGAGAAGTGGAATGGGCTTGCTACGTAGCTCTCAGAGGTTATAAAAGGCCAAGGAGTGAGGGTAGCCTTCTTTTCGACGCTGACCATTACGCAGAAAGGGACCTCAGGATGCCATTTTCAAACGCTCAGTTATCAACGTTAGATGTATCCGTCTGTAATTTAATTCGATATAGGTGTTAGAAACATCATAACGAAGCTATTTTAAACCGAGTTATATCAGATTATGCGAGTATATTGCTATTTTTCGGAATTTCCTCAGTATTGCGTCTTGAGGATTTGGACACGTTGGGGCAAAATAGCTATTGTTAGCTATTGTTAGCTGCTATATCAGAAGTTCAATGCAACGTTTTACAACCAAGCGACGATTCTTTTGGACAAAGGACCACTTGGCCAAGATTCTGATGGAAGCTCGTCGAAAAGTAAGAGCTATTTATGATGTTATTCCGTTTTTATGTGGAAAAATGTAAACTCAATAATGGCGATTAGTGACGCCTCATACACGTTGCTCTCTGTAGTAATTCTAGTCGCTTTGGGGAGATTTGTGATGGTGGCTGCAATTGCAAACTATGATTTATACCTGAAATATGCACATTTTTCTAACAAAACCTATGCTATACAATAAATATGTTATCAGACTGTCATCTGATGAGGTTTTTTCTTGGTTAGTGGCTATCAATATCTTTATTTGGCCGAATTGGTGATAGCACCTGATGGAGTAAGAAACTGATGGAGTTAGAAAAGTGGTGTCTTTTGCTAACGGGGTTAGCTAATAGATTTACATATTTTGTCTTCCCTGTAAAACATTTTAAAAATCTGAAATGGTGGCTTTATTCACAAGATCTGTATCTTTCATTTGGTGTCTTGGACTTGTGATTTAATGATATTTAGATGCTACTATTTAATTGTGACGCTATGCTAGCGATGCTAATCAGTGTGGGGGGGGTGGGGGGTGATCCCGGATCTGGGTTTCTGAGGCGGTAAAAGTTAACCTCATTGAGCATTCTGCGCTGTGCTCTTGCAGTCATTGCAGGACGGCCACTGATAGGGAGAGTAGAAACAATGCTGAACATTCAACATTTATAAACAATTTGTCTTACCGTGGACTGATGAGCATCAAGGCTTTTAGAAATACTTTTGTAACCGTTTCCAGCTTTATACATGCCAACAATTTTTCTGCGATCTCTTTTGTTCGAGGCATGGTTCACTTCAGGCAATGCTTCTTGTGGATAGCAAACTCAAATTCTGTGAGTGTTTTTATAGGGCAAGGCAGCTCTAACCAACATCTCCAATCTTGTCTCATTGATTGGACTCCAGGTTAGCGGACTCCTGACTCCAATTAACTTTTGGAGAAGTCATTAGCCTCGGGTTTCACATTATTTTTCCAACCTATACTGTGAATGTTTTTAAATGATGTGTTCAGTACAGTCAAGAAAAATGTGTTACTAGTTACTAGCACACATATGTTTGTCTATTGTTGTGACTTAGATGAAGATCAGATCAAATTTGATGACCGATTTATGCAGAAATCCAGTTAATTCCAAAGGGTTCACATACTTTTTCTTGTCACTGTAGTTTAACATGACTTTTTGCGAGAAGGATATCACAAAACTAATTTTCAAGTGAGGTTGGAGGAACTTAACAAGAGAACATTTGTTTGGTGAGATAAGGATTTCTCCATCATTTGTAACAATTTTGTGTAGGTTCTTTTTGTCGCATTTCTATGTTGAAGGTTTAGGAAAAACATGTTGCAGTTTTCGCCGTTATCCAATTTGCTCAGTTTTTGTGATAAATGAAACCCGACCTTTCCTGAATAAGGTCCTCAACCTCTGTTTCGCGTCTAGATTATTCACTGCTTCTGTCTTACATTTATCAACATCATTGATGTGAAATGTTAGATTTTCTATTTCTGTTGTAAGTCTTTTCTCCGTTGACCAATACTGTTTTTGTTTTTGGAATGGCCTCAAAAGGCACATTTAAAGGCATCCCTCACAATAAGTGTAAGTCCCCTTCTTTCTCGCACTCTCCCTCTCCCTCTCCTCCCCTCTGTTCTGGGTCAAACCAATTTAACAGCACTAACAAGTCTTGAAGAAGTCAAATTCAGCTCTATTCCTCCCTCAGCAGTCCAGCGGGGATAGCCAAATTGGCTATGTTCACTGTGCGGGTGAGAGAACACTGGAGAGGCAGGGTTCTTAGAAACAGATCTGCCACGTCATTCAGTTCCCAAAAAGCATTATGAACACCTCCAGGACGGATTATTACAATGACTGTTTGTTAATGCACCACACTGACAATGTTGATTAGCTCCCCCCGCCCTCTCTCCATCACTTTATCCAAATGTCAGCAACACAGAATTTCTATCAGTCATAACTAAAAGACCATATGCCACGATGAATATTTGCATTATCACGCTTCATCAGAAATACATTAAAGAGTACGATCTAAGTGTCTGCGGAGTGTTCATTAAGAGATATTACTTGGCCTGTCATTGCATACATAATTTATGTTTTAAATTAAGATACATTATTAAGGGATGTAGGTTGTGTAGTAATTTAGTGGGCTAAAGTTAGATTATACTGAAGACACTCTATGGGCCTAAAATGTCTGTGCCATCTGTAACAATAATAGTGAGTAAGGATGAGAGCATAATATACAATGCTTTAAGATTATGTAATATTCCATCATGTTTCATTATGCTTACTCAGGTACTGTACAGTAATATCCTGGTATATGATACACAGCTCCGCTGCCCATGAATGTGTAAATGCTTATAAAGTATGTACCACTGGAGACTTATAGTGTAAGTATGTACCGTACGCACCGTTAAGGCAATAATCCTGCTTGTCCCACCAGAGCTGTTTTTATTAAAGGAATGAGCACCCTTCCCACTCGTCTCAGAACTTTAGACTGTGAGGAGAGGGCACAGGAAATAAAGGAGAATATGTGTCAATCAGCAGTGGGATGGATTCGTACCCATGCCGACATGGGACATGTGTGCAATGGCGGCAAGAGTTTGAGGAAAGGAGACATCACCGCATGATGCTATATGATCAAATGAGCCACCTTTGATACAGGTACAAATGTTTGCCCAATGCCCACTGATGCATTTAAAGTCAACATGGTTTATTGTCATACTTGTCTTTCTAACACAAAATGAATGGTTCTTTGTTGACAGAAGCGTGGGTTAGGTTCAGTGACTAATACACTATGCAAACACAGGCATGTGGACATTACATTTGCATAGTAGACATAATAACGATGTACACACTACAGTCTTGCAAGGAGATGCTGTCTGCATCGATGGAAGGTAAACAAAGGAACATACCCCTCGATACATACATAACACATGCACGCACGCACACACGCACACCAGAATGCTTTCCTGAAATATTTACTCTAATCTCAAAGTTGTATAAGAGCTAGGTTAAATCCTACATACAATACGCTCCAGAATTGCAAACTTGGCATTTGGATATGGCCATGTTTATCTAACTTGATTTGGATGGATACAGTGTTAGAAACAGCAGGTGAGAGTGATGTTTCAGTACAGGGGTCTTCACTACAGGGGCTGGTCAGGGGCTACTACCAACATCGTCTCATTAGAATATGTCAAAATAGGGACATTTAACCATTCATCATCATCATACATACATACAATGACCCCAAGCATACTTCCAAAGTTGTGGCAAAATGGCTTAAGGATCACAAAGTCAAGGTATTGGAGTGGCCATCACAAAGCCCTGACCTCAATCCTATAGAACATTTGTGAGCAGAACTGAAAAAACGTGCGCGAGCAAGGAGGCCTACAAACCTGACTCAGTTACACCAGCTCTGTCAGGAGGAATGGGCCAAAATTTACCCAATTTATTGTGGGAAGCTTGTGGAAGGCTACCCAAAACGTATGACCCAAGTTAAACAATTTGAAGGCAATGCTACCAAATAATAATTGAGTGTATGTAAACTTCTGACCCACTGGGAATGTGATGAAAGAAATGAAAGCTGAAATAAATCATTCTCTCTACTATTATTCTGACATTTCACATTCTTAAAATAAAGTGGTGATCCTAACTGACCTAACCTTACTCGGAATTAATGTCAGGAATTGTGCAAAACTGAGTTTAAATGTATTTGGCTAAGGTGTATGTAAACTTCTGACTTCAACTAAAATGTACAATATGCCATTTAGCAGACGCTTTAATCCAAAGTGATTTACAGTCACGCATGCATACGGTACATTTTACGTACGTATCAGAACTCAGGATGACTTCTTATGGCTGCAATCCCGTTAACGGGATGACATGACAACAGCCAGTGAAAGTGCAGGGCGCCAAATTCAAACAACAGAAATCTCATAATTAAAATTTCTCAAACATACATGTATTTTATACCATTTTAAAGGTAATCTTGTTGTTAATCCCACCAAAGTGTCCAATTTCAAATAGGTTACAGCGAAAGCACCACAAACGATTATGTTAGGTCACCGCAAAATCACAGAAAAACACAGTCATTTTTCCAGCCAAAGACAGGAGTCACAAAAAGCAGAAATAGAGATAAAATTAATCACTAGCCTTTGATGATCTTCATCAGGTGACACTCATAGGACTTCATGTTACACAATACATATGTTTTGTTCGATAAAGCTCATATTTATATCCAAAAACCTCAGTTTACATTGGCGCCATGTTCAGAAATGCCTCCAAAATATCCGGAGAAATTGCAGAGAGCCACGTCAAATAACATAAATACTCATCATAAACTTTGATGAAAGATACATGTTTTACATAGAATTAAAGATACACTTATTCTTAATGCAACCGCTGTGTCAGATTTCAAAAAGCTTTACGGCAAAAGCACAATAATTTGAGAACAGCGTTCAGCCACAAAAGGAAGCCATACAGTTACCCGCCAAATTGTGCAGTCAACAAAACTCATAAAAAGCATTATAAATCTTCACTTACCTTTGCTGATCTTCGTCGGAATGCACTCCCAGGACTCCCACTTCCACAAGAAATTTTCGTTTTGTTCGGTAATGTCCATCATTTATGTCCAAATAGTTATTTTTGTTAGCGTGTTTGGTAAACAAATCCAAAGTCAGGAAGCGCGTTCACTAAAAGCTGACGAAATGTCAAAAAGTTCCGAAACAGTCAGTAGAAACATGTCAAATGATGTATTGAATCAATCTTTAGAATGTTTTTAACATAAATCTTCAGTAACGTTCCAACCGGAGAATTATATTGACTTCAGATATGTGATGGAACAGAGCTCCCTCTCATGTGAACGCGCATGGTCAGAGCATGGCCAGGTCATGGCCAGGTCATGGTAGACCTGACTATTTCCTGTCTCCTTCGGCCCCACCTCACAGTAGAGGCATCAGACAAGGTTCTACAGACTGTTGACATCTAGTGGAAGCCGTAGGAAGTGCAAACTCATCCATATCCCACTGTTTGTTCAATAGGGGCTGTGTTGAAAATCTACCAACCTCAGAATTCCCACTTCCTGTTTGGATTTTTCTCAGGTTTTTGCCTGCCATATGAGTTCTGTTATACTCACAGACATCATTCAAACAGATTTAGAAACTTCAGAGTGTTTTCTATCCAATACGAATAATAATATGCATATATTAGCAACTGGGACTGAGGAGCAGGCAGTTTACTATGGGCACCTCTGTGCACCTTTCATCCAAGCTACTCAATACTGCCCCTGCAGCCATAAGAAGATAAGGCCCACATGCAGACAGCTAGAGTCATAGATGCTTACTGACCCAAACAGGGGGCAGGCAAAGGCAGGCAGAGGTCCGTAATCCAGGGCAGAGTGAATAAGGTACAGAACAGCAGGCAGGCTCGGGGTCAGGACAAGCAGAAGTTCGTAAACAGGACATAGTCAGGCAGGTACAGAACGGCAGGCAGGCTCGGGGTCAGGGCAGGCAGAATGGTCAGAACTGGGTAAACTAGGAAACAGAACATGAGAAAGCAGGGAGACGGGAAAACGCTCTGGTAAGACCTGACAAGACAAACTGGCAACAGAAACAGAGAACACATGTATAAATACACTGGGGATAATGAGGAAGATGGGCAACACCTGGAGGGGGGTGGAAACAAGCACAAAGACAGGTGAAACAGATCAGGGTGTGACAGTCCGGGTGGTCCGGGAATTGATCCAACTATAATGGCATTGCTAGCCGGGAACAATAGTATTTTAAGTGGGGGGATAAAGAAGGGGGAGAAGAACACACAACACACACACACACACAGCACCTAGGGGCCCAAGGTAATGAGTGTGCTTTGCAACTGAGTAACTCTGAGTGAATGACACAACAGCATCCAAACATATGACAGCATCCATCCAAACAGAGGAAAAGTTATTGTTTCAGAAGTAGATAAAAAGAGGTAGAGTATGGCTATATGGAAACTAGTGACTAGGTGCCACTTATGGAACCAAGCATGGGTCGGGTTGACTGGCAGTTGACAGGTACTGGTGGCAGTATACTTTGGCTCAGGAGGACATGCACTGAACGTGGTCTGGCCCTCCGTTCTCTTCATCGGAGGAATCTGGAGAGCTTCGCGATTAATCAGTGTCTGAAACGGAGAAAGGGAGAAAGAGAACGAAAGACAGCGAGAACGTGAATGTTCAATCTCAACACAAATGTCATCGTAGCTACTACTGGGGAGAGAGAGAGAGAGAGATGTACTGATTTGATTACGGAAATAGAGAGGACACACGGAATGTGGGTTATTGTGTGCTCCCCTCACCCTCAGGGGCTGTCTTTTTCTCATGTGCCTCACGAGGAACCACAGCAGCTGTGTGTGTGTACTGGTCTCAAAGGCAAACACTGTCCTCGTCACGCTTGCGCATGTTCTTCTTCATCACCTTCAACAACTACAACAGTCACATTAAAACGTACAGCTTCATTATGCAGTATCCAAGTGGTGCTATGCAGTGTCTATATGCAGTGGGATATGTTTGGGACATTGGTGATATGTCGAGGTTTGGTCTGTATTGGGAGGTGAAGGTGGGGCTCCGTCAAATGAACCTGTGACAGATTAGTGAGTGAGAATGAAACTGATACTGTAGAGTTTTGTTCGAGGGTATTACTTGTGTCATCCCATTGTCTCAATCAGCAAAGCCATTTTTCATTGTCATACATCTTACCACCCACCATCCCTCTCTCTCTCCCTCACCAGTCCTCCTCTGTCTCCCTCCGTGAACTGGATGATGCGAGAAGAGACCTTGTCCCCACATGTAGATGTATCCACAGTCGGTGTCGCTGACCACAAACATAAAAGTAACCCCCTTCAATGTGAGAAGGAGAAATAGAGAGGGAGAAATAGGAGGAAAAGAGACAGGGAAAGAGAGAGTATCACACTGGAATTCTAAGTTATAACATGGTAGTACAGTATTGTTCATGTGTCTTATAACTGACCAGTTCATAATCATTCCTTCCTCTTTTTGTCCCAGTACCTCCAGCGTTGTTGCGATGGCACTTGTATCTCCTGCGGTAATCGGTACCGTAAGAGCTCTGAACAGACAGACAGACGGACAGCTACAGACAGACGTGTCACAGATGGGAAGGACAGACACGAGGAAAGTTATACGAGTCAGAGCAATTAAGACATGAATAAAACTGTGTTTGACTCCTTGTGTTTTCCCTGTGCCGTCATAACTGGAGTGGACACTAAGCAGGTAATGTTTGTTTTGGACTAGCTGGACAACAGGTGAGATGGACAGAACCTCTTCAGTACGCCACCATTATAATTGTCATTGATCTTCCTCTGGTCATATATCCTACAGAGGAAGGAGGTGAGAGAGAGATTGCAAGAATGCACTTTCTAATTCTGCCTCATAACACACCTGTGAGAGGGATTGGAGTCTCAGCTGACATATTGATCTCTCCCATCCACGGCAAAGTGAAGAACAATAAGCAGTACATAACAAACCGAATGTAAACTAGGCTACTACAGTCAGCCGACTAGAACGCATGGTGTTATTGGGGAATGTGTCAGTATTCAAGCAATTAGGCTAAACAAGCATCATAGCAAACGAGTCAAATTAGGCTATATCAGCTATGTGAGGCTAACTAGACTGATGTTGGAACATTGCTGTGGGGACTTGTTTCCATTCAGCCACAAGAGCATTAGTGAGGTCATCCCTTCAAGCCTTATTCAGCACTGCTTTACAGAGGTAATCTCAAAACACAAAGCCCCTAGTGGAGCTACAAACAGACTATATAAGTAGTGAGTGGAGTTACAAACAGACAATCTGCAAAGAAAATCGTATTGGACTCGCGGTAGCGCCGTAACGCTGGCTAGCGTATTAGCTCGAGTTGGGCCTACCCCCACACCAAAGCTAGTTAGCGTTGCTAGCTAACGACTCAGAATAATGACCATACTCACCGCTGGATGTGTCAATTGCCTACAACTGACACAGAAAATCGCTGATTTGGATTAAAGAAGATGAACAGCTGATTGACTCTTTGCTTGAGTCCGCTAAAAATGTGGTGAACGAAGCCACTTGCCCATGGCTTGTCACCGCGGCCTCGGAAGAGCCTGCAGCTGCGAGACATACTTTGATCCCGCTAGAAGAGCCTTGGCCATTACCGGGAGCTATACTCAAGCACCCGGTATGATTGAAATACTGGTCTCACAATCACATGCTGACATATTGATTATATCTGAATCCTGGATCTGTGTCTCTGTTCCAGACTCAGATGTTCTGTTAGCTGGGTATAATGTCTACAGAGCAGACAGAGTGAGTAGAAGTGGAGGTATTGCCATATATGTAAAACGCAACCTAGATGTCACTGTGTCCATTTCAACTTCTGTTCCGAAACAGTATGAATGCTTAGTTCTAAATGTGTGCCTTGGTCATAATGCACTGTTAACGCTAGCGGGAGTTTATCGCCCACCCTCAGCTCCGGTATCTGCTCTATGCAAATTGTTTGAGTTAATGTCTAATTATGCAAACTCTGAATTATTGATTGTCGGAGATCTCAATCAGGACAGGCTGATGCCAGCATCGTTTAAATTAAAAGACATTTGTAATGAACTAAATCTTACTAGACTAATAACTATACCTACCCGTCCTAATACAAAAGACCCGAAAAAAATCGACATTAATAGACCTTATCTTAACAAATACACCTCACAAATATATAGCTAGTGGGTTATTTGCAAATGACATCAGTGACCACTGCCCTATTGCATGTATCAGAGATACGAGGCTAAAAAACCTGACCCCCGTATAATTCTAAAGAGAAATGTCTTTATCCATGACCTTTATTACTCAGAGCTTTTATCTGTAAACTGCATAATGGACCCAGTTCTAGTCTTCTCTTTCTTTTCATACATTTTTACCTTCATGGCTGATAAACACTCCCCGTTAAAGCGACTTAGGGTAAAAAAAATTAACTAGTCGTTGGTTCTCCTCTGATTTGAAAATCCTTTCCCTGCAAATCAAGCATGGGCCTTGGTGAGGAAAACTGGTGAAACAGCTGATTGGCTGCTTTTAGGCAATTGAGAAATAAATGGACCGGAGGAATAAAAAAGGCAAAATCTAGATATTTTCTTGATGTTATGACAGAGACTGCTGGTGATCCCTCTAAATTCTGGAAAACTGTTAACTCACTTAAACGAGGAAACTCCTCGACTTCCCTGCCGAAGCAAATTACACCGGAATCTGGGATCATCAGTGACCGAATTTGAAATTTGTGATGTTTTTAATAAGCTCTTTATTTCTGCTGGTTTTCTTTTTGAATAAAAAAATGGCCAACATGATCCTGACAGGTCTATTGTTTCAGCCCCTCGGCCTTCAGCTGATGTGGAAAACAGTAAGCTTGTCACACCCTGATCAGTTTCACCTGTTCTCGTTATTGTCTCCACCCCCTCCAGGTGTCGCTTGTTTTCCCAGTGTATTTACCCCTGTGCTTCCTGTCTCTTTGTGCCAGTGTATTTATCCCTGTGTTTCCTGTCTCTCTGTACCAGTGTATTTATCCCTGTGTTTCCTGTCTCTCTGTGCCAGTGTATTTATCCCTGTGTTTCCTGTCTCTCTGTACCAGTGTATTTATCCCTGTGTTTCCTGTCTCTCTGTGCCAGTGTATTTATCCCTGTGTTTCCTGTCTCTCTGTACCAGTGTATTTATCCCTGTGTTTCCTGTCTCTCTGTGCCAGTTCATCTTGTATGTTAGTCAAGTCAACCAGCGTGTTTTCCCGTACTCCTTTTGCTATTCTCTTTTTGATAGTCCTCACGATTTTGTCCCCTGCCTGACTCTGGACTTCTTTCCCACCTGCCTGATCATCCTGCCTGGCCTGATCTTGATTCTGCCTGCCCTTCGGTACCTTTTGGACTGAACTGGTTTTGACCCTTTTGCCTGTCCACGACCATTCTCTTGCATTCTCATGTTGTATGTTGTACAACACTGCCGCTTATTAGAGACAGACGCCTGGCTCAAATAGAAACCTATATCCTTAATGCACACAGCATTTGCTCATTTGCATAGTTCCTTGTTTCATTCCAACATTCACTTTCATTTCTTCATTTCCTGCGCTAAACTGAAAGCGCGAACCACCACTTTTAAACATGGCAAGGCGACTGGAAACATGACCGAATACAAACAGTGTAGCTATTCCCTCCACAAGGCAATCAAACAAGCAATGCTTCAGTATAGAGTCAAAGTAGAGTTGCAATTCAACGGCTCAAACACAAGACATACGTGGCAGGGTCTACAGTCAATCACGGATTACAAAAAGATAAACAGCCCCGCTGTGGACAACAACATCTTGCTCCCAGACAAATTAAACAACCTCTTTGCTCGCTTTGAGGACAATAGTGCCACTGACACGGCCCGCTACCAAATCCTGTGGGCTCTCCTCCTCCGTGGCCAACGTGAGTAAAACATTTAAATGTGTTAACCCTCGCAAGGCCGCCGGACCAGACGGCATCCCTAGTGTATGTAACCAATAAAATTGGATTTGAATCTGTTTTCATTTACACACTGTCATTTTTATTTTGTCTAAGTATGCCTCTATATAAAAAAAAAAGGTTTACTTAACAGAATAATTATTGTGCTTGCCAGTTAGGTAGCAGTTCTTAGCTGTTGGCAGCCAATGGCTAGAAGTTTCTTTTTGGCAATAAAAACAGGTGATTGCCATACTTTGAGTAACAAATCAAACAAAACTCGTAAACAATGCATGGTAATTATTGGTAGCCTCATAAACAATTCATTTAGACACCGCGTTTATTTGAAACAGGCCTTTATTTGCAAAAATGTTTGCCGTGGCCCCGCTATTAAAACATCTTAAATGTAATGTAATGTAATCCCCAAAAGTAATTATTTAGTGCCATAAACAATAACTAGTAATGCTGCATACTCCAAGAAAGGTTCAAATCTCACCTTTCTGGTAAAAATAGTATTCACTTTTGAGGATACAAGCTCAGGTACACAGTACAAATATGATACAAATGTGAAATATTTTATATGACGTATTTCCAATTCAACCAAACTGTATGAATAACGCTTGAAATTACTTATTTTTGTAAATATAGCAGAATAAATTTTTAAAAAGACCCTTCCTTATAACTGTAAAATACATATTAATATATTTAGTGTTAGAGAAAATAACACTAATGCATATTTTCTAAAGGCCACTCTCGATCAAAACATCTGCCCATATCGCTGAGTAGTTGAGTATCTGGAGCATCAGCATTTGTGGGTTCGATTACAGGCTCAAAATGGCCAGAAACAAATAACTTCCTTCTGAAACTCGTCAGTCTATTCTTGTTCTGAGAAATGAAGGCTATTCCATGCGAGAAATTGCCAAGAAACTGAAGATCTCGTACAACGTTGTGTACTACTCCCTTCACAGAACAGTGCAAACTGGCCCTAACCAGAATAGAAAAAAGAGTGGGAGGCCCCGGGGCACAACTGAGCAAGAGGACAAGTACATTAGAGTTTCTAGTTTGAAAAACAGATGCCTCACAAGTCCTCAACTGGCAGCTTCATTAAATAGTACCCGCAAAACACCAGTCTCAACGTCAACAGTGAAGAGGCGACTCCGGGATGCTGGCCTTCTAGGCAGAGTTGCAAAGAAAAAGCCATATCTCAGACTGGCTAATAAAAAGAAAAGATTAAGAGTGGCAAAAGAACACAGACACTGGACAGAGAAACATGTTTTTCTTTCAAAAACAAGGACATTTCTAAGTGACCCCAAACTTTTGAACGGTAGTGTACATTCTCCTGTGTCCGTGAGAATCAAGGTTCTACCGTGTCCACAGATCGATTTGTAAGTGACAATGTCTGTCGGAACCGGTACCAGAACCATGCAGGTCCCCCTAAACAGGGACTTTACATCGGTTATTAAAAGGGGCAGTCGGCTATTTGAGACCATGTTTAACTGAAGCTGTGCGGTTTGACAAGCCATACACGTGACTCCGTCTAGGATGCTATCTGATGCTCCCCATCCATGCCAGACCTGGATTCAATTACTCTTAAGAATAGCCCCAAAACCACAAGCCCCGCCCATCTGGCACTCCAGGCAGGCTAGAGCAAATGCTCAAAGTATTTGAATGATTTCAAATAGCATTTCCACCCAGGTCTGATCCATGCCGCTGTCCCTGTCAGTCCTGTGCATGGCATGTATGGCTGGATTAGCACGCCCTCACACACCAAGGAAACAGGGAGAGCAGACGCTTACACAGTATAGCCGACCCTGGGTTTGCACCCTGAGTCTAGACATGGGAAGGGTTGGGAAGCCGGAGAGAGAATTGGTGCGTGCTGCATAAACTCTCTAGCAGTCACTGGGCTCCCCGGTTACTAATGCTATCGTGCGAGTTAGTTTAAAGAGAAAGGGTAAAGGGAGATCATGTATGTGTCTGTGTGTGTGAAAGAAAGAAAGAAAGAGGGCCAGAGGGAAATTGCATGTGTGTGTGCATGTTGTATGGTTGCGTGCATGTGTGATAGAGGGGTGGTGGGTTATTGGGATAATCAGTAACACTTTCTATTTTTTATTTCACCCTTAAAGTTGACTGAGAACACATTCTTATTTACAGCAATGACCTGGCCTGGGGAATAGTTACAGGGGGAGAGGAGGGGGGATGAATGAGCCAATTGGAAGCTGGGGATGATTAGGTTAGGAGGCCATGATGGTATGTGGGCCAGATTGGGAATTTAGCCAGGACACCAGGGTTAACACCCCTACTCTTACGTGCCATAGGATCTTTAGTAACCACAGAGTCAGGACACTCGTTTAATGTCCCATCCGAAATACGGCACCTGAGTGGCGTAGTGGTCTAAGGCACTGTGTCTCAGTGCTAGAGACGTCGCTACAGGCCCTAGTTCGATTCCAGGCTGTATCACAACCGGCCGTGATTGGGAGTCCCTTAGGCCCAGTGTCGTTAGGGTTTGGCCGAGGTAGGCCGTCATTGTAAGTAAGAATTTGTTCTTAACAGACTTGCCTTGCTAAATTTTACTTGATTTTATTTATTTTTAACCTTTATTTAACTAGGCCTTGCGTATGGTGATCTTAGGCTTGTGTGCGACTGCTCAGCCATGGAAACTAATTTCATGAAGCTCCCGATGAACAGTTCTTGCGCTGAAGATTGCTTCCAGAGGCAGTTCGGAACAAGGTAGTGTGGCAACCGAGGACAGATGATTTTTACACGCTTCAGCACTCGGTGGTCTTGTTCTGTGAGCTTGTGTGGCCTACCACTTCGCGGCTGAGCCGTTGCTTCTCCTAGAGGTTTCCACTTCGCAATAACAGCACTTACAGTTGACCGGGCCAGCTCTAGCAGGGCAGAAATTTGACGAACTGACTTGTTAGAAAGATGACATCCTATGACGGTGCCACTTTGAAAGTCACTGACCTCTTCAGTAAGGCCATTCTACTGCCAATGTTTGTTTATGGAGATTGCATGGCTGTGTGCTTGGTTTTATACAGCTGTCAGTTTGGTTTCCTCTCTGATCCTATCTCCGAGTGACATTCAACCCTTTAAATAAAAAAGCAGTGCCATATGGAGGAAGAATCTGTTCAATTTATATACTGTAAAGCTGGCAATATTAAGTTGCCAGCTTAATACTGTAATTTTGCTTCACCGCAGAGATGCTGTAATACACTGCTCAAAAAAATAAAGGGAACACTTAAACAACACAATGTAACTCCAAGTCAATCACACTTCTGTGAAATCAAACTGTCCACTTAGGAAGCAGCACCGATTGACAATACATTTCACATGCTGTTGTGCAAATGGAATAGACAAAAGGTGGAAATTATAGGCAATTAGCAAGACACCCCCAATAAAGGAATGGTTCTGCAGGTGGTGACCACAGACCACTTCTCAGTTCCTATGCTTCCTGGCTGATGTTTTGGTCATTTTTGAATGCTGGCGGTGCTTTCACTCTAGTGGTAGCATGAGACGGAGTCTACAACCCACACAAGTGGCTCAGGTAGTGCAGTTCATCCAGGATGGCACATCAATGCGAGCTGTGGCAAAAAGGTTTGCTGTGTCTGTCAGCGTAGTGTCCAGAGCATGGAGGCGCTACCAGGAGACAGGCCAGTACATCAGGAGACGTGGAGGAGGCCGTAGGAGGGCAACAACCCAGCAGCAGGACCGCTACCTCCGCCTTCGTGCAAGGAGGTGCACTGCCAGAGCCCTGCAAAATGACCTCCAGCAGGCCACAAATGTGCATGTGTCAGCATATGGTCTCACAAGGGGTCTGAGGATCTCATCTCGGTACCTAATGGCAGTCAGGCTTCCTCTGGCGAGCACATGGAGGGCTGTGCGGCCCCACAAAGAAATGCCACCCCACACCATGACTGACCCACCGCCAAACCGGTCATGCTGGAGGATGTTGCAGGCAGCAGAACGTTCTCCACGGCGTCTCCAGACTCTGTCACGTCTGTCACATGTGCTCAGTGTGAACCTGCTTTCATCTGTGAAGAGCACAGGGCGCCAGTGGCGAATTTGCCAATCTTGGTGTTCTCTGGCAAATGCCAAACGTCCTGCACGGTGTTGGGCTGTAAGCACAACCCCCACCTGTGGACGTCGGGCCCTCATACCACCCTCATGGAGTCTGTTTCTGACCGTTTGAGCAGACACATGCACATTTGTGGCCTGCTGGAGGTCATTTTGCAGGGCTCTGGCAGTGCACCTCCTTGCACAAAGGCGGAGGTAGCGGTCCTGCTGCTGGGTTGTTGCCCTCCTACGGCCTCCTCCACGTCTTCTGATGTACTGGCCTGTCTCCTGGTAGCACCTCCATGCTCTGGACACTACGCTGACAGACACAGCAAACCTTTTTGCCACAGCTCGCATTGATGTGCCATCCTGGATGAACTGCACTACCTGAGCCACTTGTGTGGGTTGTAGACTCCGTCTCATGCTACCACTAGAGTGAAAGCACCGCCAGCATTCAAAAGTGACCAAAACATCAGCCAGGAAGCATAGGAACTGAGAAGTGGTCTGTGGTCACCACCTGCAAAACCATTCCTTTATTGGGGGTGTCTTGCTAATTGCCTATAATTTCCACTTTTTGTCTATTCCATTTGCACAACAGCATGTGAAATTTATTGTCAATCAGTGTTGCTTCCTAAGTGGACAGTTTGATTTCACAGAAGTGTGATTGACTTGGAGTTACATTGTGTTGTTTAAGTGTTCCCTTTATTTTTTTGAGCAGTGTATATTTTACTGTACTATTTTCCTTACTGTAAAAACATATTACAGCATCCCTGCTGCAAATTTAGAATTGGCAATAGAAGTAACAACAGTTAACACATATGTAACCAAATAAGAGCATCATTGCAAAACAAATCTAAAAACTATATTGTGTGCCTGTGTGTGGGGGTGTGTGATTGGGTACAATCCTAGTTCTATGATCAAGGGCAACTCTAATTAGGGGTATGGGGTTCAGAGGCGGTGAAACACACAACGGGACAGTTTGGGCAGGAGAACATCCAGGTTAGAGAAGTCAGCACAACATCAGGTGTTCCTCATGGGGCTCCGTAACAATCCTCCTCAGTTCTGATGTGTTAGCCCTTCTCACCCTTAATTAGGACGAGCATTGGAAAAGAAAGAATAGAATGAAAGACAGAGAGCACCAGGGCTGTTACTCTGTGGGGAAAAGACAGGGGACAAGGGACATATCAAGCTGGTGTATGTGTGTGTGTATTCACTTACCTCACTAGAGGTCTTCATTTAAACTCAGTGAGCTCATGGAAGAATGGGGCAATGTAGGGGGTGATAACAGCTGGCTTCTTCTAGGCCAACTTGTCATGCAATTTGCCCCATCTTCAGGGTTCATCATCATGGGTTGATTCGAACCTACAGCATACAGTGTCATCGGAAAGTATTCAGACCCCTTGACTTTTTCCACATTTTGTTATGTTACAGCCTTATTCCAAAATGGCTTACATTTTTAAAAAAATCCTCAGCAATCTACACACATTACCCCACAATGACAAAGCGAAAAACAGGTTTTTAGAAATGCTATCAAATGTATAAAAAAAATTAAAAACAGAAACACCTTATTTACATTTATACCCTTTGCTGTGCGACTTGAATTTGAGCGTTGGTGCATCCTGTTTCCATTGATCATCCTTGAGATGTTTCCACAAGTTGATTGGAGTCCACCTGCGGTAAATTCAATTGATTGGACATGATTTGGAAAGGCACACACCTGTCTATATAATGTTCCACAGTTGACAGTGCATATCAGGTCAGCATTCAACACCATAGTACCCTCCAAGCTCATCATCAAGCTGGAGGCCCTGGGTCTCAACCCTGCCCTGTGCAATTGGGTCCTGAACTTTCTGACGGGTCGCCCCCAGGTGGTGAAGGTAGGAAACAACATCTCCACTTCGCTGACCGTCAACACTGGGGCCTCACAAAGGTGCATGCTCAGCCCCCTCCTGTTCACCCACGACTGCATGGCCATGCACGCCTCCAACTCAATCATCAAGTTTGCAGACGACACAACAGTAGTGGGCTTGATTACCAACAACGACGAGACAGCCTACAGGGAGGAGGTGAGGGCCCTCGGAGTGTGGTGTCAGGAAAACAACCTCACACTCAACTTCAACAAAACAAAGGAGATGATCGTGGACTTCAGGAAACAGCAGAGGGAGCAACCCCCTATCCACATCGAAGGGTCAACAGTGGAGAAGGTGGAAAGTTTTAAGTTCCTCGGTGTACACATCACAGACACACTTAAAACTTCTCTGGGATATGTGGGATGCTAGCGGGGCGCCAAATTCAAAACAACAGAAATCTCATAATTAGAATTCCTCAAACATACAAGTATTATACACCATTTTAAAGATAAACTTCTCATTAATCCAGCCACAGTGTCTGATTTCAAAAAGGCTTTACGGCGAAAGCACACCTTGCGATTATGTTAGGTCAGCGCCAAGTCACAGAAAAACACAGCCATTTTCCAAAGGAGAGGTGTCACAAAATTCAGAAATACCGTTAAAATTAATCACTAACCTTTGATGATCTTCACCGGATGGCACTCCCAGGACTCCATGTTAGACAATAAATGTGTGTTTTGTTCGATAAAGTTCATCTTTATGTCCAAAAACCTCATTTGAAATTGGTGTGTTATGTTCAGAAATGCATTGTCTCAAACAAACATCTGGTGAAAGTGCAGAGAGCCACATCAAATTACAGAAATACTCATCATAAACATTGATAAAAGATACAAGTGTTAAACACACAATTAAAGATAAACTTCATGCAACCGCTGTGTCAGATTTCAAAAAGTCTTTACGGCGAAAGCACACCTTGCGATTATGTTTGGTCAGCGCCAAGTCACAGAAAAACATACAGACATTTTCCAAAGAAGGAGAGGTGTCACAAAACTCAGAAATAGCATTATAAATATTCACTTACCTTTGGTGATCTTCATCGGAATGCACTCCCAGGAATCCCAGTTCCACAATAAATGTTTGTTTTGTTTGATAAAGTCCATCATTTATGTCCAAATACCTCCTTTTTGTTCGCGCATTTAGCCCAGTAATCCAAATGCTCAATGCGCGATCACTTAGTTCAGACGAAAAGTCAAAAAAGTTATATTACAGTTCGTAGAAATATGTCAAACGATGTATAGAATCAATCTTTAGGATGTTTTTATCATAAATCTTCAATAATGTTTCAACTGGACAATTCCTTTGTCTTTAGAAATGAAAAGGAACGCAGCTAACTCTCACGGCCGTGCCCCTGACTGAGCTCATGGCATTCTGCCAGACCTCTGACTCAAACAGCTCGTATTCTCTCCCCCTTCACAATAGAAGCATGAAACAAGGTTCTAAAGACTGTTGACATCTAGTGGAAGCCGTAGGAAGTGCAATATGACCCCATAGACACTATATTGGATAGGCAAAGACTTGAAAAACTACAAACCTCAGATTTCCCACTTCCTTGTTGGATATTTTCTCAGGTTTTTGCCTGCCATATGAGTTTTGTTATACTCACAGACATCATTCAAACAGTTTTAGAAACTTCAGAATGTTTTCTATCCACATCTACTAATTATATGCATATTCTAGCTTTTGGGCCTGAATAGCAGGCAGTTTACTCTGGGCACCTTATTCATCCAAGCTACTCAATACTGCCCCCATTCCCAAAGAAGTTAAACGATCCACTCACACAGACAGTGTTGTGCAGAAGGCGCAACAGCCTAACCAGCTCTGCTAGGGCGAGTAAAATGGTCAGAGTGGGGTGCTCCCTCATTATGTGTCTGGAAGTAGCTATTGTTGCAGAGTTATTTATCCAATAGAATAAGAGAGAGAGTTCTTCAATGGAAGCTTGTCTAACATCAGTGTCACCTTGGGACGTTAATCTTTATTTTTACAAATGATTTTCAACTGGTCTTACACAAAGCTAGAATGACTCTGTATTTGGATGATTCCACACTCTACATACCAGCAACCAAAGCCAGTAAGTCACTGAAATTATAAATAAGGAGTTACAATCAGCATCAGAATGGGTGATAAATAATAAACAAATACATCTGAAATTACATTCATTATATTTGGTTCCATACATTCTAAGACCTAAACCTCAACTGGAGTTGTGCATACATGGTGTGACCTTTTAGCAAGTTGCCCACGCTAAACACCTAGATATAACAGCGGATGGTCCATTATCATTGTAAAGCTGTCTGTTATTTAAAGATTTTCTGCATTTTTTTACACAAAAATCAACTGTACTAGTTGTTAAGGATCTGGTCTTGTCCCATCTTGATCAAAGAAAGACCTAGCAAAACTGCAGTTGGCTCAAAACAGAGCAGCACTCCTTTCCATTAACTGCACATACAGAACTAACATCAACAACATGCATGCCAGTGTTTTCTGGTTGAGGGTTGATTAACTGCTTCTGTTCTTGTTTTCGTGAGAAATATTACTGTGATGAAAATGCCAGATTGTCATACATACCCCACAAGACATGTCACCAGGGATGTCTTCACAGTCTCCAAGTCCAAAACGAATTCAAGGTAACACACAGTATTATACAGAGCCATGATCGCATGGATCTCCCTGTCACGACTTCCGCCGAAGTTGGTCCCTCTCCTTGTTCGGCGGTCGACGTCACCGGCTTTCTAGTCACCACCGATCCATGTTTCATTTTCGTTTTGTTTTGTCTTCATTATACACACCTGGTTTCCATTCCATAATCAATGTTCCTTATTTAACCCTCTGGCTTCCCTTTCTGTTTTGTGCGTGATTGTCATTGTCATGTGGGTTCGTTATTTGTTATTTTTGTGCTCTGGATATTTGTGTTTTTCCTTGTTGGAACATTGCTTAAATTTTGAGTAAATTCAATCAATCAATCAATCAAGTTTATTTTATATAGCCCTTCATACATCAGCTAATATCTCGAAGTGCTGTACAGAAACCCAGCCTAAAACCCCAAACAGCAAGCAATGCAGGTGTAGAAGCACGGTGGCTAGGAAAAACTCCCTAGAAAGGCCAAAACCTAGGAAGAAACCTAGAGAGGAACCAGGCTATGAGGGGTGGCCAGTCCTCTTCTGGCTGTGCCGGGTGGAGATTATAACAGAACTATGCCAAGATGTTCAAAAATGTTCATAAGTGACAAGCATGGTCAAATAATAATCATGAATAATTTTCAGTTGGCTTTTCATAGCCGATCATTAAGAGTTGAAAAACAACAGGTCTGGGACAGGTGGCGGTTCCATAACTGCAGGCAGAACAGTTGAAACTGGAATAGCAGCAAGGCCAGGCGGACTGGGGACAGCAAGGAGTCATCATGCCCGGTAGTCCTGACGTATGGTCCTAGGGCTCAGGTTCTCAGAGAGAGAGAAAGAAAGAGAGAACGAGAGAATTAGAGAGAGCATACTTAAATTCACACAGGACACTGGATAAGACAGGAGAAGTACTCCAGGTATAACCAACTGACCCTAGCCCCCCGACACATAAACTACTGCAGCATAAATACTGGAGGCTGAGACAGGAGCGGTCAGGAGACACTGTGGCCCCATCCGAAGATACCCCCGGACAGGGCCAAACAGGAAGGATATAACCCCACCCACTTTGCCAAATTCTCTGTTTATTACTCATACCTGTGTCCTGCACCTGACTCCGCCTTATCCATTCACCAAATCGCTGACACTCCCTTCCATTTCTAAATGTGTATTTGTATTTATTATGGATCTCCACGTCCTGGGGCCCAGCAAAATTAAGGCAGTTATATACAATAAAAAAACATTAAATTACATTTCACAACAGATTTAAAAGCACATGAAGTTAAAAACTTCTTGCCACTATAGGGGGTGCTGTTTTCGCATTAGCATAATTTCCTCTACAGATTAAACTGCCTCTTATTCAATTATTGCTCTTACTATATGCATATAATTAATACCATTGGATAGAAAACAATCAATAGTTTCTAAAACCGTTTCAATTTTGTCTCTGAGTTAAACAGAAGTCATTTGACAGCACTTTCCCTGACCAAGAAGAAGAATGCAAGATGTGTATGCTCGCTTCAACGCTCTGCCTATATATGGTCACGCCACCTATGACCCGAAACACACTTCATTCGTCTTCCTCTGGGTGTCAAGAGGACGTCAGAGGAGAAATTTTTTGTTTACCTTGTACTGACGTGAAATAAGACCTATTTCTTTGGCGTGACCGACAACTTCCGGTTCTCTGATTCGCGCTATTTGGAGGTGCGATTGTCTACTGTTTTGCTGCCGTTACGGATGAAAACTATCTCCGTCTCGAAGTTTGTTTGATACATGTGACCATATCATCTTAATGTATGTTTTTTCAATATAGTTTAATCAGATTATTTGAATTTTTTCGGGAGTTTTGCCATGTTCCGTTCTGTGACTTTTTTTACTTTGGCCAGTCGACCAGTACATATGCTAAATGAAGAGGGAAAGTTGCCATTATGAATGGATTGAACGACTCATCAGGACTAAGGACACATTGATCAACATTCTGATGAAAGATCAGCAATAGTAAGACCCAATTTACGATGTTATTTCATATATCTGTCGTGCATGTGAACTGGTCGGGGGCGCCCAGCTGGTTCTGGCTGGCGTGGCTATGCTAATTTAGCGCTACATTTTGTTTTCGCTATAAAACATTTAATAAATCTGAAATATTGTTTGGATTCACCAGATGTTGGGCTTTCAATATCTGTACGCTGTGTATTTTTCTGAAATGTTTTAAGATAAGTAATTAGTTATATGACGTTGGTCTCTGTAATTGTTCTGGCTGCGTCAGCACTATTTCAGATTGCAGCTGCAATGTAGAACTGTGATTTATACCTGAAAAATGCACATTTTTCAAAAAAAAACTATGCTATACCATAAATATGTTATCAGACTGTCATCTTATGAAGTTGTTTCTTGGTTAGTGGCTATATATATTTTTATTTAGTCGAATTAGTGATAGCTACTGACGCAGGAAAAAACTGTTGGAGTAAAAAAATTGTGTCTTATGCTAACGTGGTTAGCTAATAGATTTACATATTGTGTCTTCCCTGTAAAACATTTTAAAAATCTGAAATGGTGGCTTTATTCACAAGATCTGTATCTTTCATCTGGTGTCTTGGACTTGTGATTTAATGATATTTAGATGCTACAATTTACTTGTGACGCTATGCTAGCTATGCTACTCAGTGGGGGGGGGAGTGGGGGGTGATCCCGGATCCGGGTTGGTGACTCGTTAAAGGTGTTAAGTGTGTGCCCTCTTGCAAATACTCTACTATCACATATCTACAACACAAAACCCATGTGTACGTGTGTGTATAGTGCGTATGTTATCATGTGTGTGTGTATGCCCGTGCCTGTGCCTGTGTGTGTGTCTCTTCACAGTCCCCGCTGTTCCATAAGGTGTATTTTTATCTGTTTTTTTATCAGATTTTACTGCTTGCATGAGTTACTTGATGTGGATAGAGTTCCATGTAGTCATGGCTCTATGTAGTGCAGTGCGCCTCTCATAGTCTGTTCTGGACTCTGGGAATGTGAAGAGACCTCTGGTGGCATGTCAAGAGGGTTATGCATGGGTATCTGTGCTGTTAGCATTCAACATGACAATACTTCTCAAAACTATAAGTAGTGATGAAGTCAATCTGTCCTCTACTTTGGGCCAGGAGAAATTGACATGCATATTATTCATGTTAGCTCTCCTTGTGCATTTAAGGGCCAGCAGTGCTGCTGTAACGGCTGTCTTCCTCCTCCTCAGACGAGGAGGAGTAGTAAGGATCGGAGGACCAATGCGCAGCGTGGTACGTGTTCATGCTCTTTATTAAAACAATCGAACACTGAAACAAAACAATAAACGACACGTGAAATAACCAACCGAAACAGTTCCGTGTGGAACACACAGACACAGAAAATAAACACCCACGAAACACAGGTGGAAAAAGGCTACCTAAGTATGATTCTCAATCAGAGACAACTAACGACACCTGCCTCTGATTGAGAATCATACCAGGCCAAACGCAAAAACGAACATAGAAAAACGAACATAGATAACCCACCCAACTCACGCCCTGACCATACTAAAACAAAGAAATAACAAAAAAATTAACGTCAGAACGTGACAGCTGCCTTATTCTGAGCCAATTGTAATTTTCTTAAATCGCTCTTTGAGGCACCTGACCACACGACTGGACAGTAGTCCAGTTGCGAAAAAATTTAGGGACTGTAGGACCTGCCTTGTTGATAGCATTGTTAAGAAGGCAGAGCATCCCTTTATTATGGACAGACCTCTTCTCTTTTTAGCTACTGTTGCAACAATATGTTTTGACCATGACAGTTATGAAAGGGATAAACCAAGAAGTTTAGCCTCCTCAATTTGCTACATTTAAATATGATTAATTACAAGATTTAGTTGAGGTTTAGGGTTCAGTGAATGATTTGTCCCAAATACAACGCTTTTAGTTTTTGAAATATTTAGGACTAACTTATTTCTTGCCACCCATTCTGAAACTGACTACAGCACTTTGTTAACTTCTTATGGGCAGGTGGTACGGTAGCGTCCCACCTGGCTAACATCCGAAATTGAAACTACAGAATTATAAATATTTAACTTTCATAAAATCACAAGTGTAATACATTAAAAATAAAGCTTAACGTCTTGTTAATCCAGCCGCTGTGTCAGATTTCAAAAAGGCATATTTCAACCAGGCAGGTGCGCCACGAAAGTCATAAATAGCGTTATAATAAATGCCTTACCTTTGATGATCTTCTTCTGTTGGCACTCCAAAAGGTCCCAGATACATCACAAATGGTCCTTTTGTTCAATAATGTCCTTCTTTATATCCATAAAAACTCAGTTTAGCTGGAGCGCTTCAGTCAATAATCCACCCAGTTTCCCTCCATCAAAATGTATACAAAATGAATCCCAAACGTTACTAATACACTTTCCAAACAAGTCAAACAACGTTTATAATCAAACCTTAGGTACCCTAATACGTAAATAAACGATAAAATTTAAGACGGAGAATCGTTATTGTCTTTACCGGAGAAAAATACCAAAGAACGCACTCTGTTCCACGTGCTTGAAAACACTACAGCCAAAATGGGAGCCACCTAGAAAAACTACAATTTCTGGCTCATTTTTCCAAAAACCAGCATGAAACTCTTTCTAAAGCCTTTTGACATCTAGTGGAAGCCCTAGGAACTGCAATCTGGGAGGATTTCGCCTTACAATATAAGTGACAACCATTGAAAACAGTGGTAGGCTGAAAATATATATTTTTGGGATGGTTTGTCCTCGGGGTTTCGCTTGCCATATCAATTATGTTATACTCACAGACATAATTTTAACAGTTTTAGAAACTTTAGAGTGTTTTCTATCCAAATCTACCAATTATATGCATATCCTTCTGGGCCTGAGTAACAGGCAGTTTACTTTGGGCACGCTTTTCATCCGGACGTGAAAATACTGCCCCCTACCCAAGAGAGGTTAAGTGTTGCCGTGATCTCACTTGCTGTGGTAGTTGACGTGTATAGCGTTGAGTCATCAGCATACATAGACAAATCTGGTTTTACTCAGAGCCAGTGGCAGGTCAGTACTAAAGATTGAAAAAAGTAAGGGGACTAGACAGCTGCCCTGGGGAATGCATGACTCTACCTGGATTATCCTTTTCACGTGTGAGTTCCAAATATCTCTATTCGTTTTTTATGCACGTGATGTCAGAATGTACTCACTGTTCCAAAATGTGATTTTTACACAACAGGACAGTTAACCCGGCTGCCCTCAAACCAAGGAACGATGGCTGCTAATTATCTATAGGCTATGTTTCAACTTGTCAATTTCAAATGATTTCTAACAAGTTTTCTTTTCTAACAGTTTGAATTGAGGTGTGTTCCGCCTCCTCATGAATTCACATAGAAGTAGCCCATTTCACTGTTGGAGACATTTACATTTGAGGCATTACTGAACCAGACAAACTTTTTTATTTGACGAGAGCCAAAGCACTTCCCTAGTGTTTCCCCGGGTCAAGTATGCAGACATTTGCACTTATCCAGTCAGAACAGAACTTACACAAACTCTTACCCCCTGGCACATTTTATGGCTAGCGCCCGCATTGCATTCATTGTTGTTTTCCTTATTAATAATAACTTTGGACATGTGTGCATTCCAATCAAAGTAAGTGCCTTATTATGTTATCATTATAGTTTCTGCATATCGTGTCATTTTTTCTGAAGCACACAATAGGTATGTATGGAGCAGAATGTATTTACTGTTTTATTCACATGTTTTCAAGTACTGGTGACAAATCATGCATAGATTGTAATGGACACATAAGATGTTGGTAAAATACTTTTTGAATGTTGTTTTTTGACATCATACAATGTATTCTGGTTGTCACATAACGTCTGTCAGACCAAAGGTGTTATAACAAAACGAGGTGAAGGGATGGTTCACTCGTCTTTCGAGTAAACTTCCAGAATTGAATGACGGAAGTGATGGTAGACAACAGGGCTGTTTTCATGTTATCCAGAGCGTTGGTGACTGTAACTGTGCTGCTGGCAACAATTTATTACATTTTTCTGCCGACGTTTACTGACAATGGCCATATTCAACGGGTGTTGAGTGTTCGTAAATGAATCCATTATTCTGCTACCTGGCCAAGATAAAGCAAAGCAGTGCGACACAAACAACACAGAGTTACACATGGGATAAACAAATGTACAGTCAATAACACAATAGAAAAATCTATATACAGTGTGTGCAAATGTAGTAAGATTAGGGAGGTAAGGCAATAAATTTGGCGAAATAATTACAATTTAGCATTAACACTGGAGTGATAGATGTGCAGAAGATGATGTGCAAGTAGAGATACTGGGGTGCAAAGGAGTAAAAAAAAAATAACAATATGGGGATGTGATAGTTGGGTGGGCTATTTACAGATGGGCTGTGTAGAGGTGCAATGGTCTGTAAGCTGCTCTGACAGCTGATGCTTAAAGCTAGTGAGGGAGACATGAGTCTCCAGCTTCAGTGATGTTTGCAATTCGTTCCAGTCATTGGCAGCAGAGAACTGAAAGGAAAGGCGGCCAAAGAGAAGTTGGCTTTGGGGATGAGCAGTGAAATATACCTGCTGGAGCGCGTGCTACGGGTGGGTGCTGCTATGGTGACCAGTGAGCTGAGATAAGGTGGGGTGTTACCTAGCAAAGACTTATAGATGACCTGGAGCCAGTGGGTAAGGCGACGAAAATGAAGCGAGGGCCAACCAACGAGAGCATACAGGTCGCAGTGGTGGGTAATATATGGGGATTTGGTGACAAAATGGATGGCACTGTGATAGACTACATCCAATTTGCTGAGTAGAGTGTTGGAGGCTATTTGGTAAATGACATCGCAGAAGTCAAGGATCGGTAGGATGGTCAGTTTTACGAGGGTATGTTTAGCAGCATAAGTGAAGGAGGCTTTGTTGCGAAATAGGAGGCAGATTCTAGATTACATTTTGGATTAGAGATGCTTAATTCTGTGAATAACACTTGAATCTTTTATCAATGTTTATTATGAGTATTTCTGTAAATTGATGTGGCTCTGTGCAAATTCACGGGATGTTTTGGAGGCAAAGCCAAATGTAAACTGAGGTTTTTGGATATAAATATGAACTTGATTGAACAAAACATACATGTATTGTGTAACATGTTGTCCCGGGAGTGTCATCTGATGAAGAATATCAAAGGTTAGTGATTCATTTGATCAATATTTCTGCTTTTTGTGACTCCTCTCTTTGGTTGGAAAATCGCTGTAGGCTTTCTGTGACTAGTTGCTGACCTAACATAATGATATGTTCTGCTTTCGCCGAAAAGCCTTTTTGAAATCGGACACTGTGGTTGGATTAACGAGCATTTTATCTTTAAAATGGTGTCTAATACTTGTATGTTTGAGAAATTTGAATTATGAGATTTCTGTTGATTGAATTTGGCGCCCTGTAATTTCATTGGCTGTTGGCTGCTAGCGGAACCCCGGTCCTAGACAGGTTAGTGAGTCTGGAAGGAGAGTTTACAGTCTAACCAGACACCTAGGTATTTGTAGTTGTCCACATATTCTAAGTCAGAACCGTCCAGAGTAGTGATGCTAGACGGGCGGGCGGGTGCGGGCAGCGATCGGTTTAGTTTTACTTGCATTTAAGAGCTGTTGGAGGCCACCGAAGGAGTGTTGTATAGCATAGAAGCTTGTCTGGAGGTTTGTTAACACATTGTCCAAAAAAGGGCCAGAAGTATACAGAATGGTGTCATCTGTGTTGAGGTGGATCAGAGAATCACCCGCAGCAAGAGCAACATCATTGATATATACAGAGAAAAGAGTCGGCCTGAGAATTGAACACTGTGGCACCCCCATAGAGACTGCCAGAGGTCCGGACAACAGGCCCTCCGATTTGACACACTGAACTCTATCAGAGAAATAGTTGGTGAACCAGGCGAGGCAGTAATTTGAAAAACCAAGGCTGTTGAGTCTGCCGATAAGAATGTGGTGATTGACAGAGTCGAAAGCCTTGGCCAGGTCGATGAAGACGGTAGCATAGTACTGTCTTTTATCGATGGCGGTTACGATATCGTTTAGGACCTTGAGGTGCACCCACGACCAGCTCGGAAACCAGATTGCATTGCGGAGAAGGTACGGTGGGATTCTAAATGGTCGGTGATCTGTTTGTTAACTTGGCTTTCGAAAACTTTAGAATGGCAGGGTAGGATAAATATAGGTCTGTAACAGTTTGGGTCTAGAGTGTTTCCTCTTTTGAAGAGGGAGATGACCGATGATCCCTGACTATATGAAAGAGTGGTTGAACAGGCTAGTAATAGGGGTTGCAACAATTGCAGTGGATAATTTTAGAAAGAGAGGATCCAGATTGTCTAGCCCAGCTGATTTGTAGATGTCCAGATTTTGCAGCTCTTTCAGAACATCAGCTATCTGGATTTGGGTGAAGGAGAAGTGGGGGAGGCTTGGGCAAGTTGCTGTGGGGGGTGCAGAGCTGTTGGTCGTGGTAGGGGTAGCCAGGTGGAAAGCATGGCCAGTCATAGAAAAATGCTTATTGAAATTCTCGAATATCGTAGATTTATCGTGGTGACAGTGTTTCCTAGCCTCAGTGCAGTGGGCAGCTGGAAGGAGGTGCTCTTATTACGGCTTTCCTAACTGCCTGTATATTGGTTCCTAACTTCCCTGAAAAGTTGCATATCGCGGGGGCTATTCGATGCTAATGCAGTATGGCACAGGATGTTTTTGTGCTGGTCAAGGGCAGTCAAGTCTGGAGTGAACCAAGGGCTATATCTGTTCTTAGTTAAACAATTTTTGAATGGGGCATGCTTAGTTAAGATGGTGAGGAAAGCACTTTTAAAGAATAACCAGGCATCCTCTACTGACGGAATGAGGTCAATATCCTTCCAGGATACCCGGGCCAGGTCGATTAGAAAGGCCTGCTCGCTGAAGTGTTTTAGGGAGTGTTTGACAGTGATGAGGGGTGGTCATTTGACCGCGGACCCATTACGGATGCAGGCAATGAGGCAGTAATCGCTGAGATCCTGGTTGAAGACAGCAGAGGTGTACTTAGAGGGCAGGTTGGTCAGGATGATAGGTTGTACCTGGTAGGTTCCTTGATAATGTGTGTGAGATTGAGGGCATCTAGATTAGATTGGAGGACGGCCGGGGTGTTAAGCATATTCTAGTTTAGGTCACCTAACAGTACGAACTCTGAAGATAAATGTGGGGCAGTTAAATCACATATGGTGTCCAGGGCACAGCTGTGGGCTGAGTGGGGTCTATAACAAGCTTATTTCTGGAATAGCATGACAGAACTCTGCAGACTATCTCTGCAGTAGATTGCAACTCCACCCCCTTTGGCAGTTCTATGTTGGCGGAAAAAGTTGTAGTTGGGGATGGAAATTTCAGAATTTTTGGTGGCCTTCTTAAGCCAGGATTCAGACACGGATAGGACATCAGGGTTGGCGGAGTGTGCTAAAGCAGTGAATAAAACAAACTTAGGGAGGAGGCTTCTGATGTTAACATGCATGAAACCAAGGCTTTTACGGTTACAGAAGTCAACAATTGATAGCACCTGGGGAATAGGAGTGGAACTGGGGGCTACAGGGCCTGGGTTAACCTCTACATCACCAGAGGAACAGAGGAGGAGTAGGATAAGGGTACGGCTAAAGGCTATAAGAACTGGTTGTCTGACCCTGTACGTTAAGTTGTGACGTGTCATGACTTAACGTACGGCACGCATTATGCAACTCATTCTGTGTCATACAGCCTCTTTCCACCAGGTGTAGCGCTTCTCTCGCATATTACAAACAAGAAAGGAACAGGGTAAGGGGTAAGTGGAATACCAAGGCAATTGTACAACTGAATGCATTCATTTTTTGCAAGCCATCATGACTCTCAAAAGCCACGACAGCCGCTGTTTACTTCTGAAGATAACTTTAACGCTGCCTTAAAAACCCGATTTCAAATTCGACACAAACCTTCAAGTATGTATGTAATGACACATTACTCTTTATAGAGTTTATTTACATTTTAGAGGTGATAAGTTGGACAGATCGGATGGAAAAAGCTATTTCCCCACAAGACATATCTCCCCCTTTCACTATAACGCAGTAGGTTGCTCATTGCCTTCTTCAATCATGCAGAGACGGGCAGCATGAAGGCCTCGTCATTGATTTTGCTGGAAATGGAAGAAATTGTGCTGTACACAATTTACACTTTACCATATTACAGTTGACCTGGAAGTATTATGTTTTTTTGGGCGCTAAAATAAGGTCAACTCTACGGAACAGGGCGATGTACAAAAGTGTGTTAGTTACCGTTAGGTAAACAATGAACCATAATCCCAACTCATGACGTTACTACCATGCATGAATCTGCAGGTAGCTAACCAACCAGGTTCAATGTTATCTACAGCAGCTAACACTAGGCTATAGCTAGCCAAGCAGATGGCTCTTTCTGTCAGAATTAGAAACGTGTAATATCTGAAAATGTAGCTAGCTAGACTATCTTACCCATATATATCATTCATGGATGGACGTGTCTCCTTTTGGATGCCATGGTTGCCCTTAGTTTGAAGATGTAATCTGGAGACAGGTGTTTTCTCCATCTCCTTAGCTATCATACTCAAATTCCACTGATTTCAAAACCCGGTCCTCCAGAAAGTGTAGAGCAACACTTATGCAGTTTTAATACACGATACATTAAAAAAAGCCGCATTAGACAGGATTACCTAGACATACTGACCAGCTCAAATAGACATAAGAAGATTGGTCTGCCATATAACACACTTCTGTGGCTAAACCAACTAGGCTCGTAATTTAACAATTTTATTCGTATTTACAGATGGCATTGAAGTTTGTTATTAAGGCACATGAACGTTCACATGTTCGAGAAGGCATTTCTGCCAAAAAACGCATTTTGATTTAAAAAAAAGTTTACGTTCAAATGGCTCTCCTGTGAAGTAGTGACCTGCGACATACGCCTAGTTTCCTGAAACGGATCACAATTTTCCTTCAGTTTGTAAGAGGCTGAATCTACACTGTGTGTACAAAAGATTTGAGACACCTGCTCTTTCCATGACATAGACTGACCAGGTGAATCCAGGAGAAATGTTGGTAACCAGTTTATAATAGCAATAAGGCACCTTGTATCACGTTTCAGGAGAAGACCCAGATGCAGACAGTGTCGAGGTAACAAAGGTTTATTACTAGAACAGGGGGCATGCAAAACGACAGGTCAAGCGCAGGCAGAGGTCAGTAATCCAGAACAGAGTCCATAAGGTCCAGAACGGCAGGCAGTCTCGTGGTCAGGGCAGGCAGAGATCAATAATCCAGGGTGATGTGACAAAGCACAGAACGGCAGGCAGGCTCAGGGTCAGGGCAGGCAGAAATGGTCAAAACCGGGAAAACTAGAAAACAGGAACTAGAAAAAGAAAGGTGAAAAACGCTGATAGGCTTCACGAACAAAATTAACTGGCAACAGACAAATAGAGAACACCGGTATAAATACACTGGGGATAATGAGGAAGATGGGCGACACCTGGAGGGGGGTTGAGACAAGCACAAAGACAGGTAAAAACAGATCAGTGTGACCCCCCCCCCCCCCTCTAGGGGTGCCACCTGGCGTCCTATCCTCGGTCGACCTTCGAGAAGCGCCTCACCGTGTACGCCGGTTGGCCAGGAGACAAAGGGCTGAGACATGAAGGTTTAATCCTAGACACATGAAAAGTGGAATGAATACGGCGCGTACAAAGCAACAGAAGAAGAACAGTTAGAGGGGCTAAGTATCTTGGAGATAGGGAAAAGGCTGATAAACCAGGGGGAAAGTTTGCGGGATGCCACCCGGAGGGGCAGATCTCGGGTGGACAGATGGCCTCTGCCCAAGACGATACCGGGGAGCCGGGGTCCGGTGGCTGAGTGCCGTCGCCAGGCACAAGGTGGGATGGATGGTCTCGTGTTCCGGCGGTGTAGCCGCAGGGCTATAGCAGCGTGACAGCGCATCCGGCTTGACATTCTTGGATCCTAGTTGGTATGAGAGGGAGAAGTTGAACCGGGTGAAAAGCAGGACCCACCTAGCTTGCCTGGAATTGAGACACTTGGCGGTGTGGAGATATTCCAGGTTCTTGTGGTCTGTCCACACAATGAATGGTTTTTCCGCCCCCTCCAGCAGCCAGTGCCTCCACTCCTCCAACGCAATCTTCACCGCGAGAAGCTCACGATTCCCCACATTGTCGTTCTTCTCTGTGTCATTGAGGTCGATGGGAGAAGAAGGTGCAGGGATGTAAAGCGGCAATAAAAGTTGCAGAATCCCAGGAAACTTTGCAGTTGCACTCTGGACGTAGGCTGGGGCCAATCCACCACCACACTCACCTTCCCGGGATCCATCTGTACTCTCCCTGCAGCGATGATGTAACTCAAGAAGGGGATGGTGGAGCGATGGAATTTGCACGTCTCTGCTTTCACAAAAAGCTGGTTCTCCAGGATGTGTTGGAGTACCTGTCGGACGTGAAGCACGTGTTCTTGGGCGGAGCAGGAGAAAATGAGGATGTCGTCGAGGTAGACGAAGACAAACCGGTTCAACATGTTGCTGAGAACCTCATTCACCAGAGCCTGGAACACAGCAGGGGCGTTGGTAAGGGCAAATGGCATGACCAGATACTCGTAGTGACTGCTGGCCATGTTGAAGACAGTCTTCCACTTGTCCCCTTCCCGTATCCGCACCAGGTGGTAGGCGTTCCGTAGGTCCAGCTTGGAGAACACGGTGGCCCCCTGGAGCGGCTTGAAGGCAGAGGAGAAGAGTGGTAGGGGGTAGCTGTTCTTCACTGTGATGTCGTTGAGTCGATGCACGGACGCAGGGTTGTGTCCTTATTCACCACAAAGAAGAACCCTGCGCTGGCGGGGGAGGCAGAAGGATGGAGTCCATGGCCTTGGTCTCCGTACCCAACAGAGAGTACAGTCGTACCCAGGGAGGAATGGTGCCTGGGTGAAGGTTGATCCCACAGTCATAGGGTCGGTGTGGCGGAAGCGAAGTGGCCCAGACCTTACTGAACATCTCCCGGAGGTCCTGGTACTCCGTGGGAATGGTGGAAAGGTCCGGGACAACTTCCGAGCCCATAGGAAGATGTCCCGGGGCATGCTGCACTGACTCCAGGCAATGAGCATGGCCAGAATGGGCTCCAGCCCATGATGGCACCAGCAGACCTGTCAATAAGGGGATTGTGTCGCTGGAGCCAAGAGACTCCCAATACCATGGGAACCTGAGGAGACTTTATAAGCAGGAATTGGATCGTCTCGTTGTGGTTCCTTGACACACGTAGGTTGATGGGGGTGGTATTGTGGGTTACCCGTCCAACGCTCTATAACGTCCATGGGAATGGAGAGGAGCTGAGTGGGGATGCCCAGCTCGGACGGCAGAGTAGCGTCCATAAAGCTCTCATCGGCCCCAGAGTCAATGTGTACTGGAGAGATTTCGACTTTTTCCCCCACAGCAAGATTGCATGAAAAGGGGTGCGAGGAAGGGAAGAGAAAAAGTTCTCCGTATGGCCCACCAGAATAGTCGCTCCTTCCGGTGAGCCTGGTCTTTTAGTGGACAGGTGGCCACGAAATAACGAGCAGTCCCGCAATACAGGCAACTCTTCATGTGAAACCTGTATCGCCGTTCTGCTGGGTACAGCCTAGCTCTTCCTTAGTTGCATCGGCTCGGGAAGAAATGAATTGGCAGACTTCGGAAACTCTCGGGGGAACTCGGGTAGCCTCTGGTTCTCTCGGGCGTTGCGTCGTGCGTAAGAAAAGCCCTTAGCCGTGGTATATTGGCCATATACCACACCCCCTCGGGCCTTATTGCTTAATTATACCACAGCATTGTTGAATACTCGTTTCTGATTGGCTAGAAGGGCATTCTAGAATGGACCTTAAAACCAGATAACAGGACAGTTGTACAAATATATCGGGACAGTTGGAATTGATACAGGGACAGTCATGCTCCTTCACAATATACACCTACACATGCAGACCGTACTTGCTACAAAGCTAAACCAACAACTACACAAACTGAAATTAGATCCAACATTGTAAATGCAGGTCCAACGAGGAAAAAACTTAGCTCGCTAGTTAGCTAGCATTGATTTGTTTTTTGCAGAGACATATTTTTGGGGAGCATCTGATGATGACCTAGCTAATGTGATGAACATTAATTTCTCTGGTCCCTACTGTTGCAGTCATGACGCAAGTGGCACTATGCTGTCAAATCCTCCCACATGTTTTTAGTTTGACCAGCTGTTTTCAGCTAGGGTATTTTTTAATTTGGTTATCATATTGTCAAGTTTAATAGCAAAAAACTATTTAGCTAGCTTCTAGCCTAGTGTTTGATATGCAATGCAATCTCCTGGTAATTAACAGTTAGTGTTGACGAGTGTCCTGATGAGAATCAAATCAATTCAAGTTTATTTTATATAGCCCTTCGTACATCAGCTAATATCTCGAAGTGCTGTACAGAAACCCAGCCTAAAACCCCAAACAGCAAGCAATGCAGGTGTAGAAGCACGGTGGCTAGGAAAAACTCCCTAGAAAGGCCAAAACCTAGGAAGAAACCTAGAGAGAAACCAGGCTATGAGGGGTGGCCAGTCCTCTTCTGGCTGTGCCGGGTGGAGATTATAACAGAACATGGCCAAGATGTTCAAATGTTCATAAATGACCAGCATGGTCAAATAATAATCAGGAGTAAATGTCAGTTTATGATCGGCTTTTCATAGCCGATCATTAAGAGTATCTCTACCGCTCCTGCGGTCTTTAGAGAGTTGAAAACAGCAGGTCTGGGACAGGTAGCACGTCCGGTGGACAGGTCAGGGTTCCATAGCCGCAGGCAGAACAGTTGAAACTGGACCAGCAGCAAGGCCAAGAAGACAAACTTTTCTAGCTATGCCAGGCAAAATTGGGCATTATCAGCTCATTGTTATGGATGTATTCAAATGAATGTCAAAAGAAAACAGCTACGTTGCTATTATTCTGGCTGCGGAGGTAGTGACTGTATTAGCCATAGCTAGCTGGTTAGCTAGCAAGCAAGGGATCGGAACGTTGCCTGCGAAAAGAACGAACGACTGTGTTGCCTCCATAAATATCGAATGAATCGAACGATTGCGTCGCATCTCTAGCAACCAAAGTATGAGAATGTATGAGTTTGCTTATTGAAATGAAAATATCAACGGACATGTTTTATTTCTACTGGTAAATGTGGGCTTAGTATTGTTTTCTTTGGCAACTGGATAAACTCCTCCGTTTTGTACATTAACTTGGAAAAATGAACTCCACATTATGACATTCTTATAAGAGCCTCTGACAGGCTTTTACGACCCAGGGTTCAGGCAGAGTGTCATAGGGGGCCATAGCCAGATGGCTGCCTGTCAGATCTACGCTGCAATAATCTGCATATTGACCACCAGGGCTAAAGGTTCGGCCCTTAAATCCCAGACGGTCAAAGTTCAGCCATCACACCCCCTTAAACTCTTACCCCCTCACCTCTGTCTTCTCCCTCTGCCCCCCTGCCCCCTCTGTGCCACCTTCCTGTCCACACTTCCTTCCCTAGCTCCTCAGGCCCAGATCCAATTTGGAAACTGAAAAAGACTATATTTTCTTCCCTCTAAAATGCTGGCAAGTGTTTTTGGAGGCCGCCATCACCGCTTTTGTTTACAGACAGGCCTGACAGCGTTATCTGCTAGACAGTTGAGTAAACACAGGAGTCTGCCCACAGGGCACCGGCTTCCAACAGCTGCCAGTTTTCCAGGTGGGCATGGCTCGTTTCTCTGACAGAAATGTTAAGGTTAAGCAATAGTTCTGAGTGCTTAGTGCTTTTGGATTTATAAAAAAAAAGTATTTGATTTCGTTTGATTTATATTTTTACATTTAAAGCATTATGAAAGAATTACATTAACATGATTTTTTTGTTTTTAATTGAAATTCCAAAGCCAAAAATAGTGAACATTCAATTGCCAAAACATGGAAAATATTCCATTGTCTCTGACAGGTATACATTGGGTAGACATCAATAGAAAAATAGGAAATTACTATGAAATAATACAATATTTCAGTTGTGTATATTACTTCGTTTTTATGTTCATGACTTTATTCTTTTTCATTCCTTAAAAGTCATCATCTCATCTCTGCTCAGGAAGTAGCAGCCAAAAAGCCAGACAACGCTCTCTCTGCTCCCCATACTGTACTGTCTGTAGTCATACTATTTAGCTAGGCTAGTCTGCCTAAGCATGCTGCAGTGCTCTCTGACGAAATCATTTTACTAGCTCTTCAAAGTAGATAAAGCATACTTTCACGAACTGTCTCTACTGTATCCCTCTCTCCCTCTTAGTTGTGTTGTGTACTTTCGTCTCTCATGTGGTCCATGCGATCTGTGTGTGTCTAACCTAACTGTAGCAGGCGTTAAAGTGTATCCATCTCTGTCCGAGACTGAAAAAACATGCACAATGGATTATGGTCACAGTTAATTAACACGTTTCTCTGCTCAACTAGGCTGAATATTTGCTTAATGAAAAATATAACTCCCTTCAGCCCAGCGTCCCACTCTCTCGTGAATGATTTGATTTCTCTCTCGAGAAATGGCACTTTGGGCTCAGAAAAAACTGAACTAAATGGAATTCAAGTTATTTAACCTACATCGGTCAATGAGTTGAGGTTAATAATCCTCCTAAAAATAATGTTGGTTAATCGCTCAGCACTATTCAGCAAATGTTGCACTATAAGAGACAGTTAAGAGTTTTTCTAACACTTTCTTTTGAGAGTCCCGCTGTAGATGCTCAACAACTACCAACAATACCTTCTGGTTGAAACGTTACACACAAGAAACTATATGGAAGCTTTCTACACACTGTGTCAAATGGCCTGTTTCTAAATGAATGGAAACGCACTGTACAGTTCAACGTGTGGCTATCTATTCCAATGAAATACTTGTTGAACATGTGGATATGTGTACTGTACACTACTTTTGAACGCTCAGTGCAGGATTACAGCCCATGTGTATGTGGGTCAAAAATTCCTCAGGATCGGTCTTAGGCACAGAAGGTATATAACTCAAAGTGCAATCCTTACATGCACAGCACACTTGACCCTCTGGTTGACAGATCAGGTTGTCTTCCCTGCTCCCTCCCTCCCCTCGGCCTGGCCCGCCCTTTCACAAAACCCTCTGACACTTCTCCTCTGACGTGAATGGAACATTTCAGGACCATTCACAACCAGGAAGTGACATGATCAGCTCAACTAATAACAGTTCAGGGTCTTTATCTACCTTAATCTTCACTAAAAGCTTAGGAACAATGTTGTTTTCCACCAGGTGCTTTACAACAAACAGTAGAGCCTCAGCTTAGTGAGGCTTGGTGCCATGGCAGGACAGCATGTGTTCAGACAGGCCTTCTGGCTTAATTGTCTTGGAAGTTATTCATGCGTCCAGTAGTTTTAGATAATTGCATAATTATTCAAGGTGGGGTTTAGAGGATTGATGGGAGGTCTTGGACTCTAAAGCCTAGACTAAATATTCAGATATTGAACTGCCCTTGTGGATTAACAGAGCGGTAATGTACACCATGTCCCCCCATCGATCAGAGGTGAGATAAGTTCAAGAGGATTTAAAAAAAAATGTACCTTAATTTAACTAAACACATTTTTATTTACAATGCCGGCCTACCGGGGAACAGTGGGTTAACTGCCTTGTTCAGGGGCAGAACAACAGATTTTTACCTTGTTAGCTTGGGGATTCAATCCAGCAACCTTTCGGTTACTGGACCAACACTCTAACCACTCGGCTACCTGCCGCCCCTAGGGTGGGGGCAAATAGCCAGACTCTTAGTTCCACTTATTTTCAACAACATAGTATTATGAAAGAGAGAATGAAAGAATGACAGAGTGAGTGCGATATACAAAATGATATAGACAAATGGAAAGCAAGAAAAAGAGAGACAGAGAAAGAGATAGGGAAAGAGAGAATGAGTGATGTTCAGTAGCTAATGATGCAGAAGAGCTGTCCAGCGTTTCCTTCCTATCTGTCAGTCAGAACCGCACCTGGAAGTAGCTGCAGCACTGGAACATTAATCACAATCACAGTTTCCCTCTGTGTGTGTGTGCGCACGTGTGGTTGTTTGGTTGTGTGTGTGTGTGTGTGTGTGTGTGTGTGTGTGTGTGTGTGTGTGTGTGTGTGTGTGTGTGTGTGTGTGTGTGTGTGTGTGTCTGTGTGTGTGTGTGTGTGTGTGTGTGTGTGTGTGTGTGTGTGTGTGTGTGTGTGTGTGTGTGAGTATGAATCTGTGTTGAAACATTTGACAAGTAATCACAAGCAGGTCCACCCAGCACCCGTGTAACAGGGTTAGAAACGTCCTTGTTGAGTTGAGTGACTTTCACCAAAATTATTTGTTTTTCATGTTATTCATGTTTTATGAGACTAGTGGCCTCTACTGGTGTAATGTGGTACGGCAGTTCTGTGGTTACATCCTGGTCTTTGCGATTTCCAGCTTAGTTTAATTTACCATTGTTGGAGATATGTAACACCCTGTCGTATTTCGATCATTTAGATAAATAACTATTTGTTGTAAAACTCTGATGTGTTGTGATGGGTTATTTGGACTACTTTAACTTTACTGTTATGCTAGCTATGCTAACGCTAGCACAGACTCTATGAAAAGTGAAATATGTTTTTATTTCGTGATATACAGATCCTGTCATATCTGCAATTACCAAGATAATTTCACCTACACAATCTGTGCGTCTTCACATGTATTTTTATGTATATTTTCATCATGAATGTATTCTGTCAGCAAGCTATTAGCTAGCCAGCTATTAGTTTGCTTACTGTAAACCTAGAATGGCGTGCTGACAGAGTTATTTTGTTTTTGTAGAATTGTATGCATTCCGGGTTCACTTTTAGAATGCTGGTTATTATTATTATCAACTTTGTCTCGGGCCTAACAACACCCGTGCCAATATATCCAACAAACACCGCCTTCTCGGGCATTATCACTGAAATAGAAAATGTCGCTTGTTATTGTGGAACATTGTGAATTAATTAGATGCTGCACTATTGTAAAAGTATAGTTTTGTGTTTTGTGTTTTAATTTTGAATTGAACACTATTGTAAAACTACACGATCACATTGTAACATGTAGCTATATTAAATTGTAGCGTTTTTTATGTAATTGAGAACAATATTATGTGTATTATTGTACCACATTAAAGTTTATTTCACCATTGCTGGAGATCCTGTGTCATCACTGCAGTTACCTAGAGAACTTCCTGTGAGTGTGTGCGTGTGCGCATGCGTCTTCCCAGTGTGTCTCCAGAAATAAAGCAATCAAGAGTTAGAAATACAGTCCTCCCGTGTCCTGTCTCAGTCCGTTTGACCATTGTTACACCCGCCTACAAAGCTAATTTGTCTTGATTACGATCCAAGTGGCTGGCTGTGTACAGTGTTGTCATTAATTACACCAGTTGGTTTGGCAGGTGTACCAGCACCACCACAGATGTTACTACAGCTAACTCCAAAGCGAGAGAGAGAGAGAATGTAATTTTTGCTGGGGAATAAAGTGTTGTGACTGTTTGACTGAGTAGCTTGAAATTAAGCACTGCCAATTACACTATATGACCAAAAGTATGTGGACACCTGCTAGTTGAACATCTCATTCCAAAATAATGTGCATTATTATGGAGTTGGTCCCCCTTTGCTCCTATAACAGCCTCCAATCTTCTAGGAAGGCTTTCCACTAGATGTTGGAACATTGCTGCGGTGACTTGCTTCCATTCAGCCACAAGAGCGTTAGTGAGGTCGGGCTCTGATGTTGGGCGATTAGGCCTGGCTCGCAGTCGGCGTTCCAATTCATCCCAAAGGTATTCGATAGGGTTGAGGTCAGGGCTCTGTGCAGGCCAGTCAAGTTCTTCCACACCGATCTCCATTTCTGTATGGACCTCGCTTTGTGCACGGGGACATTTGTCATGCTGAAACAGGAAACGGCTATCCCCAAACTGTTGCCACAAATTTGGAAGCACAGAATCATCTAGAATTTTATTTATTTTTTTATTTTTATTTCACCTTTATTTAACCAGGTAGGCAAATTGAGAACACGTTCTCATTTACAATTGCGACCTGGCCAAGATAAAGCAAAGCAGTTCGATACATACAACAACACATAGTTACACATGGAGTAGAACAAACATACAGTCAATAATACAGTGAAAAAATAAGTCTATATACAATGTGAGCAAGTGAGGTGAGATAAGGGAGGTGAAGGCAAACAAAATATATATAAAAATAAATACAAATATAAAAAGGCCATGGTGGCGAAGTAAATACAATATAATGGTTGGTTTGCAGTGGAAGAAAGTGCAAAGTAGAGATAGAAATAATGGGGTGCAAAGGAGCAAAAATAAATAAATGAATACAGTAGGTAAAGAGGTAGTTGTTTGGGCTAAATTATAGATGGGCTATGTACAGGTGCAGTAATCTATGAGCTGCTCTGACAGCTGGTGCTTAAAGCTAGTGAGGGAGATCAGTGTTTCCAATTTCAGAGATTTTTGTAGTTCGTTCCAGTCATTGGCAGCAGAGAACTGGAAGGAGAGGCGGCCAAAGGAAGAATTGGTTTTGGGGGTGACCAGAGAGATATACCTGCTGGAGCGCGTGCTACAGGTAGGTGCTGCTATGGTGACCAGCGAGCTGAGATAAGGGGGGACTTTACCTAGCAGGGTCTTGTAGATGACCTGGAGCCAGTGGGTTTGGCGACGAGTATGAAGCGAGGGCCAGCCAACGAGAGTGTACAGGTCGCAGTGGTGGGTAGTGTAAGGGGCTTTGGTGACAAAACGGATGGCACTGTGATAGACTGCATCCAATTTATTGAGTAGGGTATTGGAGGCTATTTTGTAAATGACATCACCGAAGTCGAGGATTGGTAGGATGGTCAGTTTTACAAGGGTATGTTTGGCAGCATGAGTGAAGGATGCTTTGTTGCGGAATAGGAAGCCAATTCTAGATTTAACTTTGGATTGGAGATGTTTGATGTGAGTCTGGAAGGAGAGTTTACAGTCTAACCAGACACCTAGGTATTTGTAGTTGTCCACATATTCTAAGTCAAAGCCGTCTAGAGTAGTGATATTGGACAGGCGGGCAGGTGCAGGCAGCGATCGGTTGAAGAGCATGCATTTAGTTTTACTTGTATTTAAGAGCAATTGGAGGCCACGGAAGGAGAGTTGTATGGCATTGAAGCTCGCCTGGAGGGTTGTTAACACAGTGTCAAAAGAAGGGCCAGAAGTATACAGAATAGTGTCGTCTGCGTAGAGGTGGATCAGAGACTCACCAGCAGCAAGAGCGACATCATTGATGTATACAGAGAAGAGAGTCGGTCCAAGAATTGAACCCTGTGGCACCCCCATAGAGACTGCCAGAGGCCCGGACAACAGACCCTCCGATTTGACACACTGAACTCGATCAGAGAAGTAGTTGGTGAACCAGGCGAGGCAATCATTAGAGAAACCAAGGCTGTCGAGTCTGCCGATGAGGATGTGGTGATTGACAGAGTCAAAAGCCTTGGCCAGGTCAATGAATACGGCTGCACAGTATTGTTTCCTATCGATGGCGGTTAAGATATCGTTTATGACCTTGAGCGTGGCTGAGGTGCACCCATGACCAGCTCTGAAACCAGATTGCATAGCGGAGAAGGTATGGTGGGATTCGAAATGGTCGGTAATCTGTTTGTTAACTTGGCTTTCGAAGACCTTAGAAAGGCAGGGTAGGATAGATATGGGTCTGTAGCTGTTTGGGTCAAGAGTGTCCCCCCCTTTGAAGAGGGGGATAACCGCACCTGCTTTCCAATCTTTGGGAATCTCAGACGACACGAAAGAGAGGTTGAAAAGGCTAGTAATAGGGGTGGCAACAATTTCAGCAGATAGTTTTAGAAAGAAAGGGTCCAGATTATCTAGCCCGGCTGATTTGTAAGGGTCCAGATTTTGCAGCTCTTTCAGAACATCAGCTGACTGTATTTGGGAGAAAGAGAAATGGGGAAGGCTTGGGCGAGTTGCTGTGGGGGGTGCAGTGCTGTTGACTGGGGTAGGGGTAGCCAGGTGGAAAGCATGACCAGCCGTAGAAAAATGCTTATTGAAATTCTCAATTATAGTGGATTTGTCGGTGGTGACAGTGTTTCCTATCTTCAGTGCAGTTGGAAGCTGGGAGGAGGTGTTCTTATTCTCCATGGACTTTACAGTGTCCCAGAACTTTTTTGAGTTTGTGTTGCAGGAAGCAAATTTCTGCTTGAAAAAGCTAGCCTTGGCTTTTCTAACTGCCTGTGTATATTGGTTCCTAGCTTCCCTGAAAAGTTGCATATCACGGGGGCTGTTCGATGCTAATGCAGAACGCCATAGGATGTTTTTCTGTTGGTTAAGGGCAGTCAGGTCAGGAGAGAACCAAGGGCTATATCTGTTCCTGGTTCTACATTTCTTGAATGGGGCATGCTTATTCAAGATGGTGAGGAAGGCATTTTTGAAAAATATCCAGGCATCCTCTACTGACGGGATAAGATCAATATCCTTCCAGGATACCTCGGCCAGGTCGATTAGAAAGGCCTGCTCGCTGAAGTGTTTCAGGGAGCGTTTGACAATGATGAGTGGAGGTCGTTTGACCGCTGACCCATTACGGATGCAGGCAATGAGGCAGTGATCGCTGAGATCTTGGTTGAAAACAGCAGAGGTGTATTTGGAGGGCAAGTTGGTTAGGATGATATCTATGAGGGTACCCGTGTTTACGGAATTGGGGTGGTACCTGGTAGGTTCATTGATAATTTGTGTGAGATTGAGGGCATCAAGCTTAGATTGTAGGATGGCTGGGGTGTTAAGCATGTTCCAATTTAGGTCGCCTAGCAGCACGAGCTCTGAAGATAGATGGGGGGCAATCAGTTCACATATGGTGTCCAGAGCACAGCTGGGGGCAGAGGGTGGTCTATAGCAGGCGGCAACGGTGAGAGACTTGTTTTTAGAGAGGTGGATTTTTAAAAGTAGAAGTTCAAATTGTTTGGGAACAGACCTGGATAGTAAAACAGAACTCTGCAGGCAATCTTTGCAGTAGATTGCAACACCGCCCCCTTTGGCCGTTCTATCTTGTCTGAAAATGTTGTAATTAGGGATGAAAATGTCAGAATTTTTGGTGGTCTTCCTAAGCCAGGATTCAGACACGGCTAAAACATCCGGGTTGGCAGAGTGTGCTAAAGCAGTGAACAAAACAAACTTAGGGAGGAGGCTTCTAATGTTAACATGCATGAAACCAAGGCTATTACGGTTACAGAAGTCATCAAAAGAGAGCCCCTGGGGAATAGGAGTGGAGCTAGGTACTGCAGGGCCTGGGTTCACCTCTACATCACCAGAGGAACAGAGGAGGAGTAGGATAAGGGTACGGCTAAAAGCTATGAGAATTGGTCGTCTAGAACGTCTAGAACAGAGAGTAAAAGGAAGTTTCTGGGGGCGATAAAATAGCTTCAAGGAATAATGTACAGACAAAGGTATGGCAGGATGTGAATACAGTAGAGGTAAACCTAGGTATTGAGTGATGATGAGAGAGATATTGTCTCTAGAAACATCATTGAAACCAGGTGATGTCATCGCATATGTGGGTGGTGGAACTGAAAGGTTGGATATGGTATAGTGAACAGGGCTAGAGGCTCTACAGTGAAATAAGCCAATAAACACTAAACAGAACAGCAATGGACAAGGCATATTTACATTAAGGAGAGGCATGCTTAATCGAGTGATCATAAGGGTCCAGTGAGAAGAGGTTGGTTGGGGTCACGGCGATCCAGACAGCTGGCCGGGTAGATGGCTATCGGTAGCAAGATAGCATAGGATGGAAGTCTATTTTTTTTTTAGACACCTCGTGCGTTTCCGTCGGTAGATTAGTGGGGTTCCGTGTAGTAGAGGGGATCAATCCAATTGGCAAAATAGATATAGTGACCCAAGAAAAATTGTCCGATATACTTATTCAGATAGCAGCCGATAAGACAGCTAACGATTAGCGGGCCCCAGATGAGCGTTCAGGTAACGTTGCGACGGAGGTGCCAGTTGGATAACTCCCTTGGGCAGATAATGTCGGCAGTCAGTCGTGAAGGCCCGATGGGGCTCCGCATCTGCAGCAACAACAACAACAACAACAAAAAAAACAAAAAAAACGGGTCCGGATAGGTGACTGTAGCCCAGGAATGGCTGATGGAACTCCTCAGCTGGCTAGCTTCGGAATAATTTGAGTTTGCTCCGGGATCGACGTAAGCCAATAGTCACACGGTTTGCAGCTAGCTAGCTGCGAAATCAAGGTGCAAACGTCCAGAGCCTGCGGCTGAAATCCGGGGACAATAGGCCCGGTATGCTCCGGTCCGAGTCGCGTTGCACAAAAGTGCCGATAGATTATCGAGCTAAAGGAATAGCTGAAGACCACAAAACGTGGGCAGCTGAAACACCAACGCTAGCCAGCAAACCGGCTAACTTCTGGGCAGCTTCAGATCAGCTACTGGCTAGCTTCTAGTTAGCTTCTGGGTAGCTTCCGGCTAGCTTCTGGCTAGTTTCGGCCGGCTTCTGGTTAGCCTCTGGCTAGCTACCACTGTGGATTTTCAGATTTGAGGTAAATAATACTTTTTTTTGTAATTGGTGAGGCGGGTTGCAGGAAAGCTTTTGTAGTTGAGTTCTTGGATAATAAAATATATAAAGATATGCGAAGAAAGGTGTAAATATATATGTATACAGGACACGACAATACGAGGACAAAAAAAGACGTCTGAACTGCTATGCCATCTTGGAACAGATAGAATGTCATTGTATGCTGTAGCGTTAAGATTTCCCTTCACTGGAACGAAGGGGCCTAACCCGAACCATGAAAAACAGCCCCAGACTATTATTGCTCCTCCATCAAACCTTACAATTGGCACTATGCATTCGGGCAGATAGTGTTCTCCTGGCATCCGCCAAACCCAGATTCGTTGGACTGCCAGATGGTGAAGCATAATTCATCACTCCAGAGAACGCGTTTCCACTGCTCCAGAGTCCAATGGCGGTGAGCTTTACTCCACTCCAGCCAACGCTTGGCATTGCGCATGGTATGTACAGCCGAGGCTTGTGTACGGCTGCTCGGCAATGGAAACCCATTTCATGAAGCTCCCGAGAACTGGGTAATGAGTGTTGGAACCAAGGACAGACGATTTTTACGCGCTACACTCTTCAGCACTCAGCGGTCCTGTTTTGTGAGCTTGTGTGGCCTACCACTTCGTGGCTGAGCAGTTGTTGCTCCTAGATGTTTCCACTTCACAATAACAGCACTTACAGATGACTGGGGCAGCTCTAACATGGCAGAAATTTGATGAATTGACTTGTTGGAAAGATGGCATCCCATAACGGTGCCATGTTGAAAGTCACTGAGCTCTTCAGTAAGGCCATTCTACTGCCAATGTTTGTTTTTGGAAATTGCATGGCTGCGTGCTCTATTTTATACACCTGTCAGCAATGGGTGTGGCTGAAATATCCAAATCCACTCATTTGAAGGGGTGTCGACATACACTATATTAGAGGTCGACCGATTATGATTTTTCAACGCCGATACCGATACTGATTATTGGAGGACTAAAAAGGCCGATACCGATTAATCGGCCGATTTTTATATATATATTTGTAATAATGACAATTACAACAATACTGAATGAACATTTACTTTAGCTTAATATAATGCATAAATAAAATCAACTTAGTCTCAAATAAATAATGAAACATGTTCAATTTAGTTTAAATAACGCAAAAACAAAGTGTTGGAGAAGAAAGTAAAAGTGCAATATGTGCCATGTAAAAAAGCTAACGTTTAAGTTCCCTTGCTCAGAACATGAGAACATATGAAAGCTGGTGGTTCCTTTTAACATGAGTCTTCAATATTCCCAGGTAAGAAGTTTTAGGTTGTAGTTATTATAGGACTATTTCTCTCTATACCATTTGTATTTCATATACCTTTGACTATTGGATGTTCTAATAGGTACTTTAGTATTGCCAGCCTAATCTCGGGAGTTGATAGGCTTGAAGTCATAAACAGCGCAATGCTTGAAGCACAGCGAAGAGCTGCAGGCAAACGCACGAAAGTGCTGTTTGAATGAATGCTTACGAGCCTGCTGCTGCCTACCACTGCTCAGTCAGACTGCTCTATCAAATCAAAGACTAAATTATAATATAATAACACACAAAAATACGAGCCGTAGGTCATTAATATGGTCAAATCCGGAAACTATCATTTCGAAAACAAAACATTTATTCTTTCAGTGAAATACGGAAGAATTCCGTATTTTATCTAACGGGTGGCATCCATAAGTCTAAATATTGCTGTTACATTACACAACCTTCAATGTTATGTCATAATTATGTAAAATTCTGGCAAATTCATTGCGGTCTTTGTTAGGAAGAAATGGTCTTCACACAGTTCGCAACGAGCCAGGTGGCCCAAACTGCTGCATATACCCTGACTCTGCTTGCACAGAACGCAAGAAAAGTGACAGAATTTCCCTAGATAAAAGAAATTCATGTTAGCAGGCAATATTAACTAAATATGCAGGTTTAAAAATATATACTTGTGTATTGATTTTAAAGAAAGGCATTGATGTTTATGGTTAGGTACACATTGGTGCAACGACAGTGCTTTTTTCACGAATGCGCTTGTTAAATCATCACCCGTTTGGCAAAGTAGGCTGTGATTCAATGACAAATTAACAGGCACTGCATCGAATATATCCAACGCAGGACAAGCTAGATAAACTAGTAATATCATCAACCATGTGTGGTTAACTAGTGATTATGTTAAGATTGATTGTTTTTTAAAAGATAAGTTTAATGCTAGCTAGCACCTTACCTTGGCTCCTTGCTGCACTTGCGTAACAGGTGGTCAGCCTGCCACGCAGTCTCCTCGTGGAGTGCAATGTAATCGGCCATAATCGGTGTCCAAAAATGCCGATTACCGATTGTTATGAAAGCTTGAAATCGGCCCTAATTAATCGGCCATTCCGATTAATCGGTCGACCTCTGCACTATATATACAAAAGTATGTTTTAAATTCACAGGCTCCAAGAGTGACAGAGTATTATGTGGATATGAGAGTGGATTATGTACTGTAAAATCTTGTAATGTTCATTTCACTGACCTTTTTTAGTCACACTAATGTAGGTAGCTAGAGACAGTGTACTATTTCATCTTAATTCATGTAACGGGGTGGTACCAAGTTATAACCAATAGATCTAACAGTTTATTTTCTAAAGATTTTTCTGGACTTCATTAGTGTTGATCAGTACCTGAGCAGCAGCAGAGGCCAGTTTCTCTCCATGCGTCACTATAGTGGGGCGGCAGGTAGCCTAGTGGTTAGAATGTTGGGCCAGTAACCGAAAGGTTGCTAGATTGAATCACCGAGATGACAAGATAAAAATCTGTCATTCTGCCCCTGAACAAGGCAGTTAACCCACTGTTCCTAGGCCATCATTGTAAATAAGAATTTGTTCTTAACTGACTTGCCTAGTTTAAAAAAAAGTGACATATGTATTATGTCACTATAGTGACATATAAGTCATTATTACTGAGTGACATACTTGGGAAAACACACACATTGTCTTGGTGAAATTATCTAGCTAACTGCAGTTATGGCACAGGATCTGGATATCATGAAATAAAAACATATTTAACTTTTCAAACAGTCCATGCTCGCGTTAGCATAACCCATACTACACAATCGACGGAGCTAGCCAGCTAGCATAGTTTTTATTTAACTAGGCAAGTCAGTTAAGAACAAATTCTTATTTACAATGACTGCCTACTCCGGCCAAACCCCTTCGACGCTGGGCGAATTGTATTGGTACTCCCAATCACGGCCAGATGTGATACAGCCTGGATTCGATACCAGGTACTATATTGACGCCTCTTGAACTGAGATGCAGTGTCTTAGACCGCTGCGCCGCTCTAACTGTGGCGAAATGCTAAATGTCTATAAAGTTACAGTAACTGGACAGAAGTCCAAATAAACCATCCCAACACATGCTAACATGAATGACAAATATAATACATCAGAGTTTTAAGGCAAGATATTTATCTAAAAAAGATTCAAATACAAGGGACACATTTTCTATTTTCATGTCATCTGACCATAGCACTGCCTGGAGTTTGATAAACGGCATTGGCACTTGGATTGGAACCAAAGATATGGTCAGATGACATGAAAATAGAGCTTTTTGGCTATGCACACTAGTGGTGGGTTTGGCGTTGAAAAACAAATGCAGCAAAGTACCTCAAACCTACAGCAAACTATGGTGGTGGATATTTGATGTTATTTGTGCTTCTACTGGTCCTGAGGCCCTTGTTAAGGTCAACGACATCATGGACTTTACCAAGTACCAGAACATTTTAACCAAAAACCTGCTTGCCTTTGCCAGGGGGCTGACACTTGGCCGCAAGTGGATCTTCCAGCAAGACAATAACCCCAAGCACTAATCAAAATCCACAAAGAAATTGTTAATTGACCTCTAATTCAACATTTTGCAGGTCCATCTCAGTCTCCGGACTTGAACCCCATTGAAAACCCTTGGTTTGAATTGAAGAGGGCCGTCCATATGAGCAGACCTTAGGATATCAAGGATCTGGAACAATTATGTGTGGAGGAATGGTCTAAGATCCCTCCCAATGTGTTCCTCAATCTCATATGTATGCATGTATGTATGACTAAGTTTCTTTGGATAAAAGCATCTGCTAAATGGCTCTTTGGGTAAAAGGAGCAGTGACCCCATCCACTCAGGCATATGAGCCTTGTGACCCAGGCCATGACCACATATACAGATTCCAGAAAATGATGTCATGGCTTTAGAAGCTTCTGATAGGCTAATTGACATTATTTGAGTCAATTGGAGGTGTACCTGTGGATGTATTTCAAGGCCTAACATCAAACTCAGTGCCTCTTTGCTTGACATCATGGGAAAATCAAAAGAAATCAGCCAAGACCTCAAGAAAATAAATTGTAGACCTCTCGTTCATCCTTGGGAGTAATTTCCAAACGCCTGAGGGTACCACGTTCATCTGTACAAACAATAGTACGAAAGTTAAACATCATGGGACCACGCAGCCGTCATACCGCTCAGGAAGGAGACGCGTTCTGTCTCCTAGAGATGAACGTACTTTGGTGCGGAAAGTGCAAATCAATCCCAGAACAACAGCAAAGGACCTTGTGAAGAGGCTGGAGGAAACAGGTACAAAAGTATCTATATCCACAGTAAAACGAGTCCTATATTGACATAACCCGAAAGGCCGCTCAGCAAGGAAGAAGCCACTGCTCCAAAACCGCCATAAAGAATCCAGACTACGGTTTGCAACTGCACATGGGGACAAAGATCGTACTTTTTGGAGAAATAAAATGGCTTAAGGACAACAAAGTCAAGGTATTGGAATGGCCATCACAAGGCCCTGACCTCAATCCTATAGAACATTTGTGGGTAGAACTGAAAAAGCGTGTGCGAGCAAGGAGGCCTACAAACCTGACTCAGTTACACCAGCTCTGTCACGTTCCTGACCTATTTCTGTTAGTTTGTTGTATGTGTTAGTTGGTCAGGGCGTGAGTTTGGGTGGGCATTCTATGTTTTCTGTTTCTATGTTGGTTTAAGGGTTGCCTGGTATGGCTCTCAATTAGAGGCAGGTGTTTGGCGTTTCCTCTAATTGAGAGTCATATTTAGGTAGGTTGTTTCACAGTGTTCGTTGTGGGTGGTTGTCTCCTGTGTCAGTGTTTGTCGCACCATACGGGACTGTTCGGTTTGTTTGTACATCGTTCTTTTTGTGTAGTCTATTTTCCCTGTTCGTGCGTTCTTAGTGTTATATGTAAATTCGTATAGTTCAGGTCTGTCTACGTTTTCGTTTCGTTATTTTGTTAATGATTCAAGTGTTTTCGTTTCGTGTTTTTTCCGTCTTGTTTAATTAAAATATGTCATTTCACAACGCTGCGCCTTGGTTCAATCACTACTCCTCCTCTTCGGTTGTAGAGGAGGAGGAATACCGTTACAGAACCACCCACCAAATAACCAGAACCAAGCAGCGGTGTAACGGGAGGAACGGACAGCGCACGAAGCAGGATTTATGGTCTTGGGAGGAGATCATGGAAGGAAAAGGACCATGGGCTAAAGTGGAGGTGAATCGCCGCCCATGGGAACAGCTGGAGGCAGCTCGGAGAGTGGAGGAAACGGGAGAGAGGAACCGGCATTATGAGGGGACGCGTCTGGCACGGAAGCCCGAAAAGCCCGTGAGTACTACCCAAAAATTTCTTGGGGGGGGGCTAAGAGGTAGTGGGCCAAGGGCAGGTAGGAGACCTGCGCCCACTTCCCAGGCTAACCGTGGAGAGCGGGAGTACGGGCAGACGCCGTGTTACGCAGTAAAGCGCACGGTGTCTCCTGTACGTGTGCATAGCCCGGTGCGGGTTATTCCACCTCCCCGCACTGGTAGGGCAAGATTGGGCATTGAGCCAGGTGTCATGAAGCCAGCTCAACGCGTCTGGTCTCCAGTGCGTCTCCTCGGGCCGGCATACATGGCACCAGCCTTACGCATGGTGTCCCCGGTTCGCCTACATAGCCCGGTGCGGGTTATTCCACCTCCCCGCACTGGTCGGGCGACGGGGAGCATTCAACCAGGTAAGGTTGGGCAGGCTCAATGCTCAAGGGAGCCAGTACGCTTGCACGGTCCGGTATTTCCGGCGCTACCTCCCCGCCCCAGCCCAGTACCACCAGTGCCTACACTACGCACCAGGCTTCCAGTGCGTCTCCAGAGCCCTGTTCCTCCTCCACGCACTCTCCCTATGGTGCGTGTCTCCAGCCCAGTGCCTCCAGTTCTGGCACCACGCACTAAGCCACCTGTGCGTCTCCAGAGCCCTGTACACACTGTTCCGTCTCCCCGTACTCGTCCTGATGTGCGTGCCCTCAGCCCGGTGCCACCAGTGCCGGTACCACGCACCAGGCAAATAGTACGTTTTGAGAGTCCAGTGTGCCCTGTCCCTGCTCCCCGCACTAGGCTTGAAGTGCGTGTCTCCAGTCCGGTGCCTCCAGTTCCGGCACCACGCACCAGGCCTTCAGTGCGTCTCAGCCGGCCAGAGTCTGCCGTCTGCCCAACGGCGCCTGAACTGTCCGTCTGCCAAGCGCCGCATGAACTGCCCGTCTGCCATGAGCCTGCAAAGCCGCCCGTCTGCCATGAGCCTACAGAGCCTTCCGCCAGACTGGAGCCGCTAGAGCCTTCCGCCAGACAGGAGCAGCCAAAGCCTTCCGCTAGACAGGATCAGTCTGAGCCATCCGTCTCCGCAGCGCCATCTGAGCCATCCGTCTCCTCAGCGCCATCTGAGCCATCCGTCTCCCCAGCGCCGTCTGAGCCATCCGTCTCCTCAGCGCCATCTGAGCCATCCGTCTCCCCAGCGCCGTCTGAGCCATCCGTCTGTCCCGAGCCATTAGAGCCGCCCGTCTGTCCCGAGCCGTCAGAGCCGTTAGTCAGTCAGGAGCCGCTAGAGCCATTCGCCAGACAGGATCTGCCAGAGCCGCCAACCAGACAGGATCTGCCAGAGCCGCCAACCAGACAGGATCTGCCAGAGCCGCCAACCAGACAGGATCTGCCAGAGCCGCCAACCAGACAGGATCTGCCAGAGCCGCCAACCAGACAGGATCTGCCAGAGCCGCCAGCGAGCCATGAGCGTCCAGAGCCGTCAGCTAGCCATGAGTGTCCAGAGTCGTCAGCTAGCCATGAGCGTCCAGAGCCGTCAGCCAGCCATGAGCGTCCAGAGCCGTCAGCCAGCCATGAGCGTCCAGAGCTGTCAGCTAGCCATGAGCGTCCAGAGCTGTCAGCGAGCCATGAGCGTCCAGAGCTGTCAGCGAGCCATGAGCGTCCAGAGCCGTCAGCCAGCCATGAGCGTCCAGAGCCGTCAGCCAGCCATGAGCGTCCAGAGCTGTCAGCTAGCCATGAGCGTCCAGAGCCGTCAGCCAGTCATGAGCTGCCCCTCAGCCCAGAGCGGCCATTAATCCAGAACTGCCCCTCAGTCCAGAGCTGTCTCTCTGTCCGGAGCTGCCTTTCAGTTCGGAGTTGCCCCTCTATCCTGAGCTACCTCTCTATCTACCTCTCTATTCTCACCTACCTCTATGTCCTGAGCTACCTTGTCCCGGAGCTGTACCTTTATTTTGTGTTGCCTATATTAGGTGGGTGGAGGAGAGGGGTGGTCATTCTGAGGGGGATTAGCAAACTGGGATTGACTATGGTGGGGTGGGGACCTCGTCCTGAGCCTGAGCCACCACCGTGGTCAGATGCCCACCCAGACCCTCCCCTAAACTTTGTGCTGGTGCGTCCGGAGTTCGCACCTTAAGGGGGGGGTTATGTCACGTTCCTGACCTATTTCTGTTAGTTTGTTGTATGTGTTAGTTGGTCAGGGCGTGAGTTTGGGTGGGCATTCTATGTTTTCTGTTTCTATGTTGGTTTAAGGGTTGCCTGGTATGGCTCTCAATTAGAGGCAGGTGTTTGGCGTTTCCTCTAATTGAGAGTCATATTTAGGTAGGTTGTTTCACAGTGTTCGTTGTGGGTGGTTGTCTCCTGTGTCAGTGTTTGTCGCACCATACGGGACTGTTCGGTTTGTTTGTACATCGTTCTTTTTGTGTAGTCTATTTTCCCTGTTCGTGCGTTCTTAGTGTTATATGTAAGTTCGTATAGTTCAGGTCTGTCTACGTTTTCGTTTCGTTATTTTGTTAATGATTCAAGTGTTTTCGTTTCGTGTTTTTTCCGTCTTGTTTAATTAAAATATGTCATTTCACAACGCTGCGCCTTGGTTCAATCACTACTCCTCCTCTTCGGTTGTAGAGGAGGAGGAATACCGTTACAAGCTCTGTCAGGAGGAATGGGCCAAAATTCACCCAACTTATTGTGGGAAGCTTGTGGAATGCAACCCGAAACGTTTGACCCAACTTAAATAATTTAAAGGCAATGCTACCAAATACCAATTGAGTGTATGTAAACTTCTGACAAACTGGGAATGTGTTGAAAGAAATGAAAGCTGAAATAAATCATTCTCTCTACTATTATTCTGACATGTCACATTCTTAAAATAAAGTGGTGATCCTAACTGACCTAAAACAGGGGATTTTTACTGGGATTAAATGTCAGGAATTGTGAAAAACTGAGTTTAAGTGTTTTTGGTTTAGGTGTATGTAAACTTCCGACTTCAACTGTAGACATGTATATAGTGTCAATTCTACGGATGAATATTTCCCCAAAAATCTAACAGGTTTCAATACCGGGCATAATTCATATTTATCCCGAGAGTCCAAGGAAATCGCAAAAAATATCGTAAGCGCCCATTTAAAGCGTTAAAAACCAAGAGATGGTCACTATGCCAGTGTTCTCCCAAAATAATTTTGTTGCTGCGCCACATTGCCTGCGCCACTATGTAAAGATTGGACTGCAAGTGAAACTATTTACTAATGATAAGAGTAACTTTGATCGACATTTAATTGTTGTTAATTGCGAAACAGACCGTTCAGAAATTCCAACCTTTATATATTCCTCAATTAATTCAGCGCATTTCAGCAGTAGGCCTAGGGTATTTCGATACAGAGCGCGCTCAGGACGCCCAGCGCGCACCCCGAGTAGGCTATAGCGTTGTCGAGTCATAGAAACGTTGTAACCGCAGTCAAACAAAAGTCAAATGACCAAAGTTGCTAAACTTGCTAGATATCCTCCAACGAATGACAGAATATCTCCCATTTGGCAAAATCGAGTTGATGATTATACAGATGGCAGATCAACTCATGAATAACGGGGAGATGGAGAGGAAATTGTTTAGAAATCAAGGTATTTTAACCGGGGCAGAATGTTTAAAAAAAATCCATGTCTACTCTTATACCGTTTGTTGATCACACATTCTCTACGGAAGCTCTCATATGAGCAGTAACATGAGACAGCGCTAAGAAGCGGGGTAAATGTTATAGCGGTATTTTGACATGCACTGGCGACACGTGCTTTGATAATGTAACCTATGGATTACAGAATAATTAGTAATTTTCATGCGAGACAGTAGTCAGGATTTTGGGTTTTAGCGGGATTGTGACGATAGGAAAATAGTTTCGGCTCTATAAGACCAAAATAAATCCCACACAAGAGAAACTCAGTAAGTAGTGATGGAAAATTGTGTGCATACTGGACTAAATCATCTTTAACTACCAGACGAAAATTGGTTGTTTGTCCAAACTGACAAATGTATTGATAAGAGAGGATGACAAAAATGTATGACATTTTAAAACCCAATTCTTAAAAACAAATGTCGTGAGTTAATATATAAATAATAAACTTGATTTCGGCTATATTATTGCATGCTAAATTGTTTCTGATTAGTGATAGATGAGCAAACGAATAAATGAGCCACCACTTCCACTTGTCCAGCCAGAGATCAATTCACCCGAATACAAAGACATGGATTCAGTGAAACGAAATCACATTGATTGATTAGTCACATGCTTTTGGTCGGGAGCATAGGCTGAAGAGCTAAATCCACTGTATAACATGCTGGCAAAATGTTCTGATCAGCTAATATATGAGCAAACTAGAATAACTCAATTTAGCTAACATTTCCCCGGCCTAAGTGTTACCAAATATTACCAAAATTCAGTAAAAAAAAAAATCTGACATTGATTGATTTATCTAGAGGAGTCCCCGACGCTTGTCTCAAAGCAGCGCATTGTCCCAATCAAATCGGTGCTGAAATTATAATCTAGGTGACCACACACACACACACACACACACACACACACACACACACACACACACACACACACACACACACACACACACACACACACACACACACACACACACACACACACACACACACACACACACACACACACACACACACACACACGACTATTGCTTTAAAAGTGATATTACGGTTGGGACTTCGGGAGTTTCAATATAAACAAGAATTTGATATATGCCTTCAATTGCACTAGCCTACTTTATTCCAATATTTTGGAGATGCAGAGTGGAGGGGTGGGGATTAATGGTGTAGGGGCTGGGGAGATCAAATCAAACTTTGTCACATGCGCCGAATACAACAAGTGTAGACCTTACCCGTGAAATGCTTACTTACAAGCTCTTAACCAACAGTGCAGTTCAAGAAAATATTTACCAAATAAACTAAAGAAAGAAAAAAAAGTAACACAATAAAATAACAATAACGAGGCTATATACAGGGGGTACCGGTACTAAGTCAATGTGTGGTGGTACAGGCTAGTCGAGATGTGGGGTGAAGGGAGTGAGGGGAGGGTGGAGAGGTGATGTAGTGGAGGGGATGGGAGCACTGGCCTTGGGAAGAGAACCAATAATCCCTATAAAGCCTTATTTTTACACAGATATGACATTGACATAATCATGATGTGTGAAGGTTCAACATATCTTATTGTATCTCTTAGCTTCTATTGTTATAAGACTGACATGTCTTTCTATGAAAAGGGGATAATGTTTGGCCTTGGTCTGTAAATGTGTGACAATAGGTTGTTATCAATAAACGTCACAGTAAGGTGCAGAATGTTCAATTTGCCTGCACTAGGGCAGGGAGACCCCCAGCTCCACTAAAACTGTCAGGGTTGCGTAACTGGTGGCATGGAGGTCAAACGCAGGAGAGCAGAACTTGGTAAATAGCCGGAGCCGTTTAATGTACATAACTACCGGCATACAAAAATAACAAAACACATGGGCAACAAAACCTGTATCGCACCAGTCACATAAAGCACACGTACTTACAATAAACAATTCTCGACAAGGACATGGGGGAAACAGAGGGAACATATACAACATGTTATTAGGGAATTGAAACCAGGTGAGTGCGACAACCAGACAAAACAAATGGAACATGAAAAATGGATCGGCGATGGCTAGAAGACCGGTGATGTCGACCGCCGAACACCGCCCGAACAAGGAGAGGAACCGACTTCGGCAGAAGTCATGACAGTACCCCCCCCCCCTTGACGCACGGCTCCAGCAGCACGCCGACACAGGCCTCGAGGACGACCCGGAGGACGAGGCGTAGGGCGATCCAGACGGAGACGGTGGAAATCCCGCAGCATAGAAGGGTCCAACACGTCCTCCTCTGGAACCCAGCATCTCTCCTCCGGACCGTACCCCTCCCAGTCCACGGGGTATTGAAGGCCCCTCACCCGACGTCTCGAATCCAGGATGGATCGAACGGAGTACGCCGGGGCCCCCTCGATGTCCAGAGGTGCGGAGGAACCTCCTGCACCTCAGCTTCCTGGAGCGGACCAGCCACCACCGGCCTGAGGAGAGACACATGGAACAAGGGGTTAATGATGAGCCAACCAGGGAAGGCCCAGTACCACGGGAAACGCAGGAGAGTCAATGAGAAAGAGACTGATGCTCTCATTGTGACTCCCCTGCATCACCATGACCAGGGAGATAGTGGCTTCCCTGATTAGCCTGGACCCCAATAGTCGACTATCCCGAGCGTGAAACTGGGAAAGGTCTAGCCACAGGGATAATGGGGATCATAAGACTACGAGTGAGCGCTCTGTCAATAAAATTCCCAGCTGCGCCTGAATCGACTAGCGCCTTATGCTGGGAATCTGGAAAACAAACAGGTACAAACAGTTGGACAACAGAGGACTCTGGATAAGAGTGGTGCAGACTCACCTGGGGTGACGCCAGAGTGCCCTGCCTGCTGCCTCGACTCCCAGAGGGACCAACCCGGCACCGACCGGCAGTGTGTCCTCTGCGGCCACAGATGGTGCACGAACTGGAACCCCCTCCAATCTTCCTACCAACCTCCCAGCTCCATAGGTTCAGGAGGGGGGGGGTGCGAGGGGATGGAACCACCAGACCCCGATCTGAACGTCCGCGGGTAGCCAGCAGGTTGTCCAGCCGGATGGACATGTCCACCAGCTGATCCAACGTGAGGGTGGTGTCTCTGCAGGCCAACTCCCGACGGACGTCCTCGCGCAGACTGCAACGGTAGTGGTCGATCAGGGTCCTGTCGTTCCATCCCGCGCCGGCAGCCAGGGTCCTAAACACTAGGGCAAACTCCTGGGCGATCCTCGTCTCCTGCCTCAGCTGGAAGAGGCGCTCACCTGCCGCTCTACCCTCAGGCGGGTGGTCGAAGACCACCTGGAAACGGCGGGTGAACTCGGTGAAGTCCTCCAACGCTGCTTCACCTTCTCCCCATATGGCGTTGGCCCACTCCAGAGCTCTCCCTGTGAGGCACGAGATGAGGGCGGACACCCTCTCCCTTACCGAGGGAGCTGGGTCAACGGTGCCTAGGTATAGATCCAGCTGTAACAGGAAACCCTGGCACCGTGCCGCCGTCCCATCATACTCCCCGGGAAGGGCGAGACGCATTCCCACTTGGACCAGTTGCAGAAGGAGTGAGTAGTGGAGGTTCGGGTTACGTTGTTGAACGTGCTGGTGGACCTCCCAGTCTCTCCCAACGGTCCAGGGTCTGGATAACTTGATCCATGATGGCGCCGAGCTGGTGGATTATGTTCACTTGCTCCTGGATGCGCTCCTCAACCCCTATACCAGGGGTACCTGCTCCTGCTGACTCCATACTCTGGTCGGGAATTCTGTCAGGGGTGCGTAACTGGTGGCAGGGAAGTCAAACGCAGGAGAGCAGAACTTGGTAAATAGCCGGAGCCGTTTAATGTACATAACTACCGGCATACAAAAATAACAAAACACATGGGCAACAAAACCTGTATCGCACCAGTCACATAAAGCACACGTACTTACAATAATAAATTCTCGACAAGGACATGGGGGAAACAGAGGGAACATATACAACATGTAATTAGGGAATTGAATGTAATTAGGGAATTGAATTGAGTGAATTGAGTGTGACAACCAGACAAAACAAATGGAACATGAAAAATGGATCGGCGAGGGCTAGAAGACAGGTGACGTCGACCGCGTGTGTGTGCCGTTTGAAAGGGATTGTCAAATAAATGTTACAACTATATGGTTTTGATGTAATGACCTCTTGAAGAGTGGCAGAAGTACACGTTTCTGATTATTCCATATAAAACAATTGCACACATTTAGCTATCATCAGAGTTATGCAGCAACTAACTGCATGCTTTTCATGAAACATCAATTGATCATGTATTTCAAGATACGCTAGCTGCCAAGAAACTACTTGTGTCATTTATCTTGCTTTATCATTGCCTAATAAAAATGTTTATACTAGTACTTGATATTTTATACTAGTACTTGATATACAGTCTGAAACATAGGTTTTCCTTACAAGCCAGAATGTTGAATAAAATTGCATTTGAGCTTACTCTACCGGTTGTTTGTGCGATTGGTCATTCAGCCACTGGAAATCTGAGACAAAATATACACAGGGAAAGACTTGTTTAACTGACTTTTTAGAGTGCTGGTCCTGCCGTTGAAAGTTATATCATCTGGCAAATGCACAAAACCATGTAAACACCTGCAGACTTATGTTACATGCATGCGTTGCGTGCATATTTTTCTGTCTTGTGCATGTGCCTTTGGTCACATGCAAACAAATCTTGATTGCCACACACAGAGACCCTCGTTTTGAAGTTGGTTTCCCGTGGATATTTTGTCTAAAATGTAGACCAACACCACAGACAATCGGCAGACTAAGTTTATTCAACATTATAACTTGTAAAGGCACCTTTTGTAATTGTTTACGTAAATGTGGAACGTAAAAGTTGCATCACCATGTTTTGTGCCTAGCTTCGTCCGAGATTAGGCTTTTGGAAAGAGCTTGACATCAGCAAGTATGAAAGTCAAAACTCGTCCTGTTAAGTTGTCTGTCTGACTATTGTCGTCACCTCTATAGATTACAAGCAAATCAAACAAAATTTGGAGATATCTATCTAGTCTATCCCCTGAAAGTTATCTAGTTAACTAGCCAAATTGACGTGATCTGTCATTAGCTAGGATATCTTTATACATATACAGTATATGTTATGTCCGGGGTGTAGTGGGTGAGAAGTCAGGCGCAGGAAGCAGAGAGTTCATGGTAGTGCTATACCTTTTAATGCACAAAAAACGGTGAACATAAGCCAACCCCACGAAACACAGGGCGCACACCAAAACAAATGCCCCAAACACGGGCGACTTAAACAGTCCAGCAAAACCCATAAAAATGGGAAACCCGTAACTCACAGACGTGTACACACGTACACCAAACAATCCCGCACAACCAGTAGGCGGGCCTGCTGGTAAATAAAGCCCGACTAATCAGCCTAAAACACAAACAGGTGAAACCAATAAACAGAAAGGGGAAAAGGGATCAGTGGCAGCTAGTAGGCCGGTGACGACGACCGCCGAGCACCACCCGAACAGGAAGGGGAGCCACCTTTGGTAGGAGTCGTGACAGTACCAGTCAAACATTTGGACACACCCACTCATTCAAGGGTTTTTCTGTGGTGGATTGGCCCCAGCCTACGTCCAGAGTGCAATTGCAACTTTTCCTGGGATTTGCCAACTTTTAATAAAATGTCAGATATCTGGAAATACAGTACCAGTCAAAAGTTTGGACACACATTCCAGGGTTTTTCTTTATTTTTACTATTGTCTACATTGTAGAATAATAGTGAAGACATCAAAACTATGAAATAACACATAGCAACTTAAAACTTCTTGCGGATCAGTCATTTCGACACCTTCCGGTGAAATTGCAGAGCGCCAAATTCAAATTAAATTACTATAAATATAAAACTTTCATGAAATCACAAGTGCAATACATCAAAATAAAGCTGAACTTGTTGTTAATCCAGCCACCATGTCAGATTTCAAAAAGGCTTTACGGCGAAAGCAAACCATGTGATTATCTGAGGACAGCACCCCGCACACAAATGCATAACAAATCATTTTCAACCAGGGAGTTGCGACACGAAAGTCAGAAATAGCGATATAATATATGCCTTACTTTTGAAGATCTTCTTCTGTTGGCACTCCAAAAGGTCCCAGTTACATTACAAATGGTCCTTTTGTTCGATAAAGTCCTTCTTTATATCCATAAAAGCTCAGTTTAGCTGGCGCGCTTCAGTCAATAATCCACTCGGTTAAAGACTGTTGACATCTATTGGAAGCCCTAGGAACTGCAATCGGTACGATTTCGCCCTATTATAAAAGTGACAGCCATTGAAATCAGTGGTAGGATGACATTTTTTTGGGGGGGGGGGGGTTGTCCTCGGGGTTTCGCCTGCCATTTCAGTTCTGTTATACTCACAGACATTATTTTAACTGTTTTAGAAACTTTAGAATGTCTTCTATCCAAATCTCCAATTACATGCATATCCTAGCCTCTGGGCCGGAGTAGCAGCCAGTTTACTTTGGGCACGCTTTTCATCCGGATGTCAAAATACCGCCCCCTATCCCAAAGAAGTTAAAAAATGGTTTAACTTCTTGAGCCTATGGGGGTGCCATTTCGACATTGTAAAAATGAGTTCCCAAATTAAACTGCCTCGTACTCAATTCTTGCTCGTACAATATGCATATTATTATTACTATTGGATAGAAAACACTCTCTAGTTTCTAAAACCGTTTGAATTATGTCTGTGAGTGAAACAGAACTGGACTTAGAGCAATTTTCCTATGAGGATTTGAAAATGCTGAAATCTGCTCCCTGTTCCCAGACCAGTTTATTAATTTGCCTGTCCTCTATTGGTTGAGATGCACTGCATACGCCTTCCCCTGGGTGTCAGCGAATAGAGGGTCTTGAAATGGAGTCTCTAGGCAGATCTGAAAGTCTATAAATTGATTGGAATCAAGGTGTCCTCTCTTTTCACTCTTCGCTCTGACGCAGGGAGGATCTTGGCATGTCGTTTTAGAAGCTCATGTTTTAGCTCCTAGATATATCCGGCTCTGTTTTTTTTCGATATAGGCTTTAACTTCTTGCGACTACAGGGGGTGCTGTTCCGAATTAGCATTTTGTCGTCTCCAAATTAAACTGCCTAGTACTCAATTCTTGCTCGTACAATATGCATATTATTAATTCTATTGGATAGAAAACACTTTCTAGTTTCATACAAAGTTGGAATGATGTCTGTGGGTGACCCAGAACTCTTTCTACAGCGAAATCCATGACAGACAGTGAAAGGTCTGAGAGCGAAGCTCTGATTTCAGATCAGTTTTAAAAGTCTGTGTATATCCTATGGAACGACACGAACTGCACCCGCCTTCCCCTGGATGTCAGTAACCAATGAGAAGTGGAATGGGCCTTCTGCGTAGCTCTCAGAGGTTATAAAGGACCAAGGAGTGAGGGTAGCCCCCCTTTCGACGCTCGCCTTTACGCAGGAAGACACCTCCGGATGCCATTTTCAAAGGCTCGGTTATCAACGTAAAATGTATCCGTCTGTAATTTAATTCGATATAGGACTTAGAAACATCATAAGGTAGTTAATTTAAACCGTTTTATAGCAATTTATATCCGTTTAGTGCGATTTTGATGCATTTCTATGTGAAGCACCGGGCACATTTCGGGGTCCCGGTCGAACGTTAGCGGGCATTTAGACGGACAAAGGACATCTTTCGACCAAAAGAAGATTAAACCCAAGAAAGAATACATTGCCCAAGAATCTGATGGAAGAACAGCTCAAAGTAAGCAATATTTAATATGATAAATCGTTGTTCTGTCGAAATATTTTAAACGCATATTTCGCCATTTTGTTTGGTATAGCTTCACTTGGCGAACCCTGTATTGAAAAGTAAGGATAATTTTAAAAATGTAAGTCAGCGGTTGCATTAAGAACTAATTTGTCTTTCGATTCCTGTCAACTCTGTATTTTTTAGTCAAGTATATGATTAGCTTTCGATTAAACTAGATCACTCTGAAAGCTGACGTCCCTCATTTTGATGCTTGAGTTGTGACTATTTCCATTGTATAACCACGGTTTTGTATGGCTAAATATGCACCTTTTCGAACAAACTGTATATGTATGTTGTAAAATGATGTTACAGGAGTGTCATCGGAAGAATTCTGAGAAGGTTAGTGAAAAAATTAATATATTTTGGCGATGATAACGTTATAGCTCCCTTTGCCTTGAATTCATACTCTACTAACGTTTTCACATGTGGTATGCTAACTTATCGATTTATTGTGTTTTCGCTGAAAAACGCTTAGAAAATCTGAAATATGGTCTGAAATCACAAGAACTGTGTCTTTCCATTGCTATGCTTTGTCTATTTTTATGAAATGTTTTATGATGAGTAAATTGGTCATACACGTTGCTCTATCTAGTAATTCTAGTCGATTTGTGATGGTCGGTGCAATTGTAAACTGTGATTTCTACCTGAAATATGCACTTTTTTCTAACAACACCTATCCTATACCATAAATATGTTATCAGACTGTCATCTGATGAGTTTTTGTCTTGGTTTGTTGCTATCAATATCTTAGTTTAGCCGAATTGGTGATAGCTAGTGGTGGAGAGAGAAAATGGTGGACAAAGAAAGATGGTGTATTTTGCTAACGTGGTTAGCTAATAGATTTACATATTGTGTCTTCCCTGTAAAACATTTTAAAAAACAGAAATGATGGGTTTATTCACAAGATCTGTATCTTTCATCTGGTGTCTTGGACTTGTGATTTAATGATATTTAGATGCTACTATTTACTTGTGAAGCTATGCTAGCGATGCTAATCAGTGTGGGGGGGGTGGGGGGTGATCCCGGATACGGGGTTGATACTCGTGAAAGGTTAAAGACATCATAATCTTGTTATTTTAAACCGAGTTATATCAGTTTATGTCAGTATATTGCGATTTTCGGGTATTTCATTTTCTGGCTTTGTAGGAAGTTGGGTATCTCTCTCTCGCATGCTATTGTTTACTGCTAATTGCAACGTGGAAGACGACTTTCTCCAACCCAGCAACGATTCTTTTGGACAAAGGACACCTATCCCAAGATTCTGATGAGAGGTCATCAAAAAGTAAGAACTATTTATGCTGATAATTCATTGTTCTGTTGAAAAAAGTCAAATGCATAAGACGCCATTACTTGCAGTGTAGCCTTGCTTTATCGCACGCTGTATTGCGCAGTAACGTTAATTTAAAAAATGTAACCCAGCGATTGCATTAAGAACTAATTTGTCTTTCATTTGCTGTCCAAACTGTATTTTTTAGTCAAGTTTATGAATATTTATTGATTAGAATAGGTGCCTCCAAAGATTTCTCCTGACATTTTCTTTGCAGCTTGGCAACTTTTCTCATTGTATAACCACGATTTGTGCCGCTAAATATGCACATTTTCGAACAAACTCTATATGCATTGTGTAATATGATGTTATAGGACTGTCATCTGAAGAATTCTGAGAAGGTTAGTGAAAAAATTAATATATTTTGGTGGTTTATACGTTATCGCTATTTTTGCCTTGAATCAATGCTTTTGTGATGTATGCTATTGTGGTAAGCTAATATAACGCCATATTGTGTTTTCGCTGTAAAACACTTAGAAAATCTGAAATATTGTCTGGATTCACAAGATCTGTGTCTTTCAATTGCTGTACGCTGTGTATTTTTAAGAAATGTTTTATGATGAGTAATTAGCTAATACACGTTGCTCTCTGTAGTTATTCTAGTCGCTTTGGTGAGAGTTGTGTTGGTGGCTGCAATGGTAAACTATGATTTATACCTGAAATATGCACATTTTTCTAACAAAACATATGCTATACAATAAATATGTTATCAGACTGTCATCTGATGAAGTTTTTTCTTGGTTAGTGGCTATTTATATCTTTATTTGGTCGAATTTGTGATAGCTACTGATGGAGTAAAAAAATGTTTGCGGATGTACAAGCATTTCGCTACACCCGCAATAAGATCTGCTAAGTATGTGTATGTGACCAATAAAATGTTATTTGAAATTTGATTTGATGTTTCAGCATGATAATGCCCCCCAATATCCAGGAACTTCACACAGCCATTGAAGGGGAGTGGGACAACATTCCACAGGCCACAGTCAACAGCCTGATCAACTCTATGTGAAGGAGATGTGTCGTGCTGCATGAGGCAAATGGTGGTCACACCAGATGCTGATTGGTTTTATGATCCACGCCCCTACCTTTTTTTTAAGGTATCTGTGCATACCCATTCATATGAAATCCATAGATTAGGGCCTAATGAAATTTTCAATTGACTGATTACCTTATATCAATAGTAACTCGGTAAATTTTTTTATTGTTGCATGCTGCATTTATATATATTTTTCAGTGTAGTTTATTCTGCCTGTTCTTTGGAATTTTATAAATGGACAATTTCACAGTGTACACTGCATGGGGATGAATTATGGCCACAACATCTATTTGGCGAGTAGGGTTTAGGCTAATTATTATTAGAAAATACACCCATTGTCTTTATGAAACTAATGTTTTGCATATTTTCAGTGTGGAACCTGTCTATTGTAATATCCTAATCTAACCAATTCTTAAATGGCACTAGCAGTTCGCAAAGTAGCCTACGCGGAAAATAGACTGGACGCAATTATTACAAAACTATAACTCGTTGTCCATTTTTAATTTGTGATAAACTGTCCTCATTTGGCAAGGAATGTAGCTTGTGTATCCCATCAGTTAGATACGTTTTTATAGGCATTTATTTTGGTAGGCATAATGGGAGCATGTGCGAGCACTCAGGATGAGCGTGTAGAGGGAGCGGTCAGAACGCAATTGAGTGTGTGAGACATTGAGGGGAAAGGGAATTTAGGAAGAATAACTGTGTGATGCTTGGCTTAGTTAATTTTTTGTTGTTGTGCCCCACAAATGCTCATGTAGGCCTATGGAACATTATAGTCCAAGCAAATTAACGTAATCTTCAAGACAACTGTGTGAACGCTGCGTGTAACACATCCGGTGTCAGGATAAATAAAAAGCAAGGTCTGCTAACTTTCTTTAATTATGTTTAATTACCGCAAACAATGAATGGCAAATGCAATTTTCGTATATACGGGTTCGCTGTATCACCACGCAGGGTTAACAGGGAACTGGCAGGAAGTACGTAAACAGCTGTTCTTATACCGTGATGACGTAGTTCCAACGCGTCTGTTGGCCTATCACAGTAGAGGCTGGGCGTGGTTTAGACTTTGCCCCGCCTTTGCTGGCCCTCAGATTTGTCCAAGCCCCTTGGCGCTTCCCTTTGTCCACATCTGGTTGCTGGGTAGATTAGATCCGTCTTGTGTCGGTCGATTCTACACTGAAACAGTTCCTAATATGGTATTGTCCAGTATTCTGACCTCCTGGTTGGCTTAGAGAGATGCACCCCTCCCCTCTCCAGACTGTCCACAGCTTTTATGGCCTGTGTTGGTCAGTCCTTACACCTACACACACCCCCCCCCCTCTGTATTGTTTGTGTGTGTGTGTAACAAAACAATATTAATCTTCAAACAATATGCTAACCGGCTATAGTGCATAAACATAAATCCTAACAACTGCAAAAATTCAAAGCACATTCCAACAAATCATTTCTTAAAAATCGACGTTTTGACATGTGTCGAGACGCATGCCCATTCCTACCTCCAACATGTCACGGTGTCAGTGTCACCATGAAAATGTTTAAAACTTGTCTCAGCAGCATACATGTTTGATGCAACAAGGGTAGAAATAGCTTATTTGGTCGATATTACTTTCAAAGCAGAGCTGTTTTATCGAGGTACAAATATCCTGTGCCTTTTCATTTGGCTCATAGGCGCATACAGGCACGGCTTCGCTTGACTACAACCGCCAAGCGGCCACAGTGTGCTCACATATGGGGGGGCTCAACCAGGACTGTTACTTTTGAAACTGAATGAAAACATTTTAACACTGTGATTTACCCCATTGGTGTTGGGAAAATAGATGGCAGAAAAAAACATTTAACCGATTTTATGATTTAGTATACTATTAGGCGATTCTCCCAGAGGCTGCGATACAGCTAAACCTAATCACACTGCCCATGTTCATCATGGTTCTCCCGAATGGCGCAGTTGTCTAGGGCACTGCTAGAGGCGTCACTACAGACGTTTGTATTCTCTAGAACAGGGCTACTCAACTCTTACCTTATGAGTTCCCGGAGTCTGCTGGTTTCCTGTTCTACCTGGTAATTAATTGCACACACCCGGTGTCCCAGGGGAACAATGAAAAAAAATGCATTAGAACTGGCTTAGAGGGCTCGACAATATATATATATATTTTTTAAGTAATGTAAAGATATCCACTGATATGGACTCTTTTCGCCCAGTGCTAGCTACATAACATGGGCAAATGCATGGACAATGCATCCTTCTGCTGCTTGACACCAAACCCACCACTGGTGTGCATGGCCAAAGAGGTTTATTTTCATGTCATCCAACAAATGTAATGCCTGGAGTTTGCTAAATAGCATTGGCACTTGGATTGGAACCTGGTGCTATGGTCAGATGGCATGAAAATAGAGCTCTTTGGCTATGCACACCATTGGTGGCCTTGAAATATGGATGCATAAGCAGAAAATAACCCCATACCTACTGTAAAATATGTCAATGTGTTTAATGTTATGGGGCTATTTTGCTTCCACTGGTCCTGGTGCCCGTGTTAAGGTCAAAACCTGGTTGCGTCTGCCAGGAAGCTGAACTTGGATCTTCCAGCAAGACAATAACCCTGAGCACATGTCAAAATCCACAAAGATATGGTAAACGTTTTGTAATGGCCATCTCAGTCTCCGGACTTGAACACCATTGAAAACCTGTGGTTTGAATTGAAGAGGGCAATTCAAGATTCCATTTGGAGGACTGGTCTAAGATCTGTCCCAATGTGTTCTCCAATCTCATAACACATTTTAGAAAAAGGCTCAGTGCCATTATCCTTGCAGAGTGAGATATTGAACGGTGTTGAAAACAGGGATGCTGGAAATTTTGACCCCTATCTATTTTAAAGAAAAAAATGACTTACAAAATCTCTATCTGAGCAATTGTATTAGTATAATTTTTTTGCTCATCTTTATCAAGGGTGCCAATAATTTTGGACCTGACTGTAGGTTGTACAACTGAATGCATTCAACTGAAATATGTCTTCCGCATTTAACCCAACCCCTCTGAATCAGAGAGGTGCGGGCTGCCTTGTCAGGTATAGTACATTTTTATTTTATATCACCCAAATATACAATTAATGGTGGCCAATAGTAATAGATAGTGGTCATTGCTGGAATCCAGCTATGTTTCTGTGTTTTAATGCATTTGAGCAGGATACGCTTGTCCCCCAGCTGGGAATGTTTGAAATATGACATTATTGATAACAACCTACAGTTTAATATCTTTCAGAGGGATAAAAATAAAATACCGTCCTTTGTTGATATATAATGTTATTGCAATGTTTTAGAGAGGTAAAAACATTGTGCAAGCATGTTAATCTTATTTAACTGCCGGCTATTTACTCTGTGACTAGATCAGTGAAGGTTATCACTGATCGTTAACACAAAATTACAGTAACGTAGGGCGTCGTGACATCTTATGACATTTGCCATGTCATGTTTATGACAATAGTGCGTGTTGCCCAACGGTCATCTCCTTAGGAGGCTAGGACTAGAGTGAAATGAAATCACGATCAATCAATCCCTTAATCAATCAATCGATTGACCAAACAATCAATCCCATTTATTGTAACACTTTTAAAATACCGTGAGACTTTAGTGGACATATTTAGTGTCCTCTGTGTCTCTGCGAATGCGTGACCACATGTACCGTATTGTTTCTTGTTATTGTGTTAGGATGTTCTGTGACTTTGCTCGCAGGGAAAGGACTGATAGAAGAACAGAAAGACGGGAACACATTGTTACTTTGGCCCAATGCCTAGAAACTATGTGTGCAAGGTCATGATCAGCCTATTGCACCCTGAGAGCAGAGACGAGTAGTTTGTGCATGAGTATAAAGAGTGCTGAAGGGAGACATCCCTTCAGAGCTTCTGACAGACTTGTACTTAGAGTACTGAGTTTGTTGTAACCTCTCCAGCTGTGAAAATAAATATCTGTTCATTTAACTTTGAATTTGACTCCTCTGTGGTAATTTCCACAACAAGACATGCACAAAAACCTCCAAACAGGTAGTTTAAGGCGACATTGGAAAGGAAAATCTCTCCCAGGGATGAAAGGGAAGTAGTCTAGGAAATTGCCGGTCAGGCCATGGCACAGCCAGCCTAGTGAAGGGCAACCAACCATGTCAGACAGGGACTGGGGCTCAAAGCATTGTAAGGGGGAACTCACCCGTCAACCCCAAAGAAACTGGGTCAAAGCAGTTTATATTGTATGAGAGAAACTGACCCCAAGAAAACATCTGGCGCAGCTCCAGAAAGCCAGTTTACAACAAAATAAACATCAACTGGAATCCACAGAGAGTCCTATGGAAACCACTAAACGCAATGCACCATGGGCAGGCTTGATGTTTTCCTCTAGAACTGTCTGTTGTTGTTGAAAGGTAAGGCTATTACGTTGGGCTGGAAATCATTCATATTGTGGATGGGATTAATCAGAGCTGTTTTAGAGACATCAATCTTTAAGTGCATGGGGACAAGGTAGGAAGCACCAATGACAAATATCCGGGAAATGGTAGATCAAGTTATTCCATGGGACAAACAACATCGTGGAGGGCTACCAACAGTCAGACAGGGACATGGGACAGAACACACTCTGATGGGGTGCCTTCACATAGCTAGCACTTTTCACTGGCGTCCAAAACAGTTTACATTGTAAGAGGGGAACTCGCCTCATTCAACCCCCCAAGAAAACACCTGGCACGGCGCCAGAGAGCTATCTTACACAACATAAATGTAGATTGCAGGTCAACGTGACCTGAAATGCACAATCCCCAGAGAGCACTATGGAAACCATGCCATTCTCAAAGCCCCGACCACTCAACCTCAATGCATCTTGACTGTTTTGGCCTTTATTTGACTAGGCAAGTCAGTTAAGAACAAATTCAATGACACTGGACCAATTGTGCACTGCCCTATGGTACTCCCAATCATGGCCAGTTGTGATACAGCCTGGAATTGAACCAGGGTGACACCTCTAGCACTGAGGTTCAGTGCCTTAGACCACTGCGCCACTCGGGAGCCCCATCAAATCTCCCCAGTTCCTGGAAGACCTCTATGAGCTGCTTCAATTAGCAGAGACCCTTATATACACTGAGTATGCAAAACATCTTTCCATGACATTGACTGACCAGGTGAATTCAGGTGAAAGTTGAGATCCCTTGTTGATGTCACTTGTTAAATCCAAATCAATCAGTGTAAATGAAGGGGAGGAGACAGGTTAAAGAAGGATTTTTAATCCTTGAGACAATTGAGACATGGATTGTGTATGTGTGCCATTCAGAGGGTGAACGAGCAAGACTAGATTGAAGTGCCTTTGAACGGGGTATGGTAGTAGGTGCCAGGCGCACTGGTTGTGGCAAGAACTGCAACGCTGCTGGGTTTTTCACGATCAACAGTTTCCCTTGTGTATCAAGAATCGTTCACCACCAGCCAACTTGACACAACTGTGGGAAGCATTGGAGTCAACATGGGCCAGCATCCCTGTGGAATGACTTTGACACCGTGTCGAGTCCATGTCCCAACGAACTGATGCTGTTCTGAGGGTATTAGGAAGGTGTTCCTAATGTTTGTTATACTCAGCTTTTGTCGGGTATGAAGGAGGGAGAGAGGGCTTTTTAAATGCTTTTCTTGGACAGCAGTGATCTTGTGTTGTATACGTTGGGAATGGAATGGAGAAGACTGGAGGAGAGGGAGAAGGGTTTTTCGGAGGGGGAGGAAGGGAGTGAGTGATGGTGCAAAACATCAGTGCTGTCTTGGAGAGCAGAGACTGTAATGTATGCATTGGGTATGGAGGCGGGAGGTTTTTTTCAGGTGAGGGAGGGAGAGATGGTGTAAATAGGATGTTCTTAAAGAGCATAGACTTCATTTTCTCATATTGTATAACTTGGGAAAGGAAGGTGCAAGAGGAGAGGGAGAGGTTATTCGAGTGAGGGGGGGAAGGGATGGCGTCATGGCGTGAACACCAGAGGAGGTACCGTTGAGAAGTAGTGACCTGCAACAGGGTGGCGCAGCATTCCAGCTCCGCAGGCCACGTAGCCAGGACCATGGTCCAGCAGGACAGAACAATTACAGTGTTGTGGCATCAATTAGTAGGCCTGTGCATGATTTAGCACATTCTCCAGCAGCTGTGTTTGGCTGGCCGATATTACAACTCATAATTACCCATCAGCTGCTCACAGACCTAACAGAAATTAACCACGCTGTATAATCAGATACAGTAATGGCCATCCACGCATTCTGATGGGCCGAGAAGCTTTGGAAGCCACGCTCACAGACCAAACTGAAATGAATTGCCCTTCGGGCTCTTTGTTTGGTATTTTGTTTTTCTTTCATATATGAGTTATGGTGCAGATTAAGGCCCTTAATGATCCGATATACAAAATCCTCTCACTACACTGTAAAAAATAATTGCCTGACTCATTAAAGCGTTTGAGTCGTGGTTAGTCAAACATCTCCAAATGCTGTAGAACTCAAATCACATTAGTGGTACTCACTCAGATGTCAATCAGATGTTTGTATCACTTAATGATTTTGAGTACTGTTTATAATATTAGGTTATTGAGTAAATATACTGTGCCTTGCAAAAGTATTCACCCCCTTGGCGTTTTTCCGACTTTGTTGCATTACAACCTGTAATTTAATTGGATCTTTATTTGGATTTCATGTATTGGACATACACAAGTGAAATGAAAAAAATAACTTGCTTCCAAAAATTATAATGAACATATTTTGGGAAAAGTGGTGCGTGCATATGTATTCACCCCTTTGCTATGAAGCCCCTAAATAAGATCTGGTGCAACCAATTACCTTCAGAAGTCACATAATTAGGTAAATAAAGTCCACCTGTGTACAATCTAAGTGTCACATGATCTGTCACATGATCTCAGTATATATACATCTGTTCTGAAAGGCCCCAGAGTCTGCAACACCACTAAGCAAGCGGCACCACCAAGCAAGCGGCACCATGAAGACCAATGAGCTCTCCAAACAGGTCAGGGACAAAGTTGTGGAGAAGTACAGATAAGGGTTGGGTTATAAAAAAATATCAGAAATGTTGATCATCCCACGGAGCACCATTAAATCCATTGTTAAAAAATTGAAAGAATATGGCACCACAACAAACCTGCCAAGAGAGGGTCGCCCACCAAAATTCATGGACCAGGCAAGGAGGACATTTAATCAGAGAGGCAACAAAGAGACCAAAGAAAACCCTGAAGGATCTGCAAAGCTCCACAGCAGAGATTGGAGTATCTGTCCATAGGACCACTTTAAGCCATACACTCCACAGAGCTGGGCTTTATGGAATAGTGGCCAGAAAAAAACATGCAAACGTTTGGTGTTCGCCAAAAGGCATGTGGGAGACTCCCCAAAAATATGGAAGAAGGTACTCTGGTCAGATGAGACTAAAATTGAGCTTTTTGGCCATCAAGAAAAACGCTATGTCTGGCGCAAACCCAACACCTCTCATCACCCCGAGAACACCATCTCCACAGTGAAGCATGGTGGTGGCAGCATCATGCTTGGTGATGTTTTTCATCGGCAGGGACTGGGAAACTGGTCAGAATTGAAGGAATGATGGATGGTGCTAAATACAGGGAAATTCTTGAGGGAAACCTGTATCAGTCTTCCAGAGATTTGAGACTGGGATGGAGGTTCACCTTCCAGCAGGACAATGATCCTAAGCATACTGCTAAAGCAACACTCGAGTGGTTTAAGGAGAAACATTGACATGTCTTGGAATGGCCTAGTCAAAGCCCAGACCTCAATCCAATTGAGAATCTGTGGTATGACTTAAAGATTGCTGTACACCAGCGGAACCCATCCAACTTGAACCCATCCAAATCCCAGTGGCTAGATGTGCCAAGCTTATAGAGACATTCCCCAAGAGACTTTCAGCTGTAATTGCTGCAAAAGGTGGTTCTACAAAGTATTGACTCTGGGGGGTGAATAGTTATGCACGCTCATGTTGTCTGTTTTTTTGTCTTATTTCTTGTTTGTTTCACAATAAAAAATATTTTGCATCTTCAAAGTGGTAGGCATGTTGTGTAAATCAAGTGATACAAACCCCCCCAAAATCCATTTTAATTCCAGGTTGTAAGGCAACGAAATAGAAAAATGCCAAGGGGGGTGAATACTTTCACAAGCCACTGTAACTATTTATCTGTGTTCTGCTAATCTAAAATTAGAGTTTTAAAAGTTATGATTATTTGGTATTTTAATCTCAATCTAACATTCTATTAAATTTGTTTTTCTTACTTGATTCTATTATTTTTTACGTCTTTACTTAAAATAATATACAGTGACTTAGAAAAGTATTCAGACCCCTTGACTTTTTCCAAATGTTGTTACTTTACAGCCCCCCCCCCCCCCCCATCAATCTACACACAATACCCCATAATGACATACAAAAAATATTACATTTACATAATTATTCCGACCCTTTACTCTGTATTTTGTTGAGGCACCTTTGGCAGCGATTACAGCATTGAGTCTTCTGGGGTATAACACTGCAAGCTTAGCAAACCTGTATTTGGGGAGTTTCTCCCATTATTATCTTCAGATCTTCTCAAGCTCTGTCAGGTTGGATGGGGAGCATCGCTGCACAGCTATTTTCAGGTCTCACCAGGGATGTTTGATCGGGTTCATGTCCAGGCTCTGGCTGGGCCACTCAAAGACATTCAGAGACTTGTCCCGAAGCCACTCCTGCGTTGTTGTCTTGGCTGTGTGCATAGTGTCGTTGTCCTGTTGGAAGGGGAACCTTCGCCCCAGTCTGAGGTCCTGAGTGCTCTGAAGCAGGTTTTCATCAAGGATCTCTCTGTACTTTGCTCCGTTCATCTTTCCATCGATCCTGACTAGTCTCAGTTTAAATCAGTCACTGCCGCTGAAGAACATCCCCACAGCATGATGCTGCCACCACCATGCTTTACCTTAGGAATTGTGCCAGGTTTCCTCCAGACATGACGCTTGGCATTCAGGCCAAAGAGTTCAATCTTGGTTTCATCAGACCAGAGTATCTTGTTTTTTACGGTCGGAGAGTCCTTTATGTGCCTTTTGGCAAACTCCAAGCGGGCTGTCGTGCCTTTTACTGAGGATTGGCTTCCGTCTGGCCACTCTACCATAAAGGACTGATTGGTAGAGTGCTGCAGAGATGGTTGTCCTTCTGAAAGGTTTTCCTATCTCCACAGAGGAATTCTGGAGCTTTCGAGGGTTATAGCAAAGGATCTGAATACTTATGTAAATACGGTATTTCTGTTTTTATTTGTAATAAATTTGCAAACATTTCTAAAAACCTGTTTTAGCTTTGTCATTATGGAGTATTGTGTGTAGATTGACGAGGAACATTATTTATTTAATACATTTTAGAATAAGGCTGTAATGTAACAACACGTGGAAAAAGGGAAGGGATCTGAATACTTTCTGAATGCACTGTACTCTTTATTAATGATATCATAAATAGGACTGGTGGAGTTGTCACACATGCAGCTAACAAATATATATGGAAATGTCTTCTCCAGCCAAAATTACACCCAACTGATTGCAGCATTACTGCAAAAATGGAGGAGGCAAAGGGGGAGAAGGTAAGGAACTTGTCTGTCGGGCCTGCATTAAAGACCAACATTGTTTAAAGAAAATTGTCATGAATTAAACAGTATACCAGTTTCATTTAAGGACCCAAAAATTTACAGCTGTGCAATACAAGTTGCTAAATAATTGGGAAGAGATTTTTCGATGTGCTGATTTTATGGAACATGGTTTATGAACTGATACACAAAACAACAGCAGATTCACAACTTAACACTTTTTCTATTTAAATGATTATACAAAATTCTTTCAACCAATAGAATGTTATGTAGGATACAACCATCCCAGCTCTGCAGATTTTGCTGCGTAGAGACAGAATCATTAGATCACTTGTTTTTTTAGTCGCAGGTTCAGGAATGGCTGAACATTTTTAACATTTACCTGGAGCTAACTCTGCAAATAGCACTGCTGGGTGTCTTGAAAAGTAATAGACAATCAATCATTAATATAATAATACTCTTAATAAACATTTTCATTTTTAAATGATTAAAAATGATTTACAATCTGTAGAAACTATGAGAACTTAGGTGAAACCTTTACAGAACAGTTGAAAAATGTATGGCAATTACTAATCAAAACTGGATGGTTTTCAGAGATAAATGGGAGGGGTTGAGAGTAGCTGAAGGGCGGGACTATAAAAAATAAAAAAATTATAACTAATGTAAAATATACGGTATTCGTAAAATGTATATACTGTAGAATGTATAAGCTGGAAGTAGAAGCCTAAGGATTGATGTCCCATCAGTTTGCTCCAATTAGGGGAAGGGTGGTAAGGTTAGGGGAGAATAATAAAGAAGGAAAATATATTCAAAAATATATATACAGTACGGAGGATTGGAAATGATGCAGACAATGACATTGATAGAACTCATAATCTATATGCAATAGTAAAGCTGATCTACCCCTAAAAAGTTTTTTCAATAAACATTGGCTAGCTTTCCATAAATTGGCGAAGTGGTCAACGGAGTTACGATCACGACAATTCGCATTGCATGCTGTAGGCCTATATTTCAAGTACACTCAAAAACAGATATTTATCTTATTTCAGTCTTAATCACACACAGACAGCAGCTTGAGTTTTCACACAGGCTGTATTTACATTTTAGATAAAAGCAAGCCATTGGCTGCCTTCATTATGAGGGGTATGTATGGAAGTTCTGATTGGTTCCAAGTTTAGCAGTTTGGCAAATTTGTCTGAGCAGACAGCATGTTGAAATATACTTTTTATGAGAAAATGTTCAAGAATTGAAGGCGCCAACAAGTGTTATATTCATCATAAGAATGTTTTATTGTCATATACAAAAAAACGGCTCCCCCTCGACGGCGATGGATCATCTTCAAGTGTTTGGTGTTAATAACCACGACCCATCATTCTCATATTTCCTAGCATGTTCTACTGCAGGTAGATTTTTGAAATAGTTTTTTCAATAGCTATGCTTTTGCATGTACATTAATTGATTAACTAATCAAATATAAATAATATAAATAACATACATTTTTCTAAACTGTTACAATCTGTTACTTGGACTTATTGTATCTGTTACTGAAATGTTCTCATAACTTGAATAAAACCCCAACATGTTGGATATCCCAACCTGGCTGGATTCCAATTGGAATTCCACATCACTTTGCAAGCCAACATAATTTGACTTGGAGGCCTATTGTGTTGTCTGAAATAATAACATGTTAATGATCAAATATTCACTTAGTATCTCACTTGGTGAAGGCCACAGGACTGAACATGAATGAATGCAACAACCATGTTTCCTTCACTAGTAAAAACAGTCATGGGTGGTACTGGCAACTAAAATTCACTCGAAAGGCACCCTGAGAAATATGCAAGTAAGGGTCAACACCCTAGTGCAGAGCTATTCAATTATGGTCCTGGAGGGCCAAAACTTTCTCTTATTTTTTTCTACTTGCATTTTTGTATGGTTCTTCAAAGGACCATCCCATTTAAGGTTCTTCAGAGAACCTGAAATGGTTCCCCTATGACATTGCTCTGAAGAACCTTATTTTGTTCCAACGTCAACATTTATTTTGAAGATTGTATCAAACAGCAGATCTCATTTACAAAGGTTTTCAGAGAATATAGCATGGAACAGAATGAAGAAAAACATCCTTTGGATAAACAGTGTCATTGGTATTTACATTTTATTTTGACTCACTTCAGTCAATAGCTTCCTGGACAGTCAAAGCTCTTCAAGTGCAGGAAAAACGGTCCAGCTACATTTTGGTATTTAAAACACACCAAAACAGGGTCCCGCCACTTGTTTTGGTATACAACAAGTGGGATGGGGCTAGCGAAATGCAACCCGTCTCAAATTCATAGCCAGCTCTCTAGGTGCCAGGACTGACAGTCCAGGACATCCACATGATCGTTTTCAAAATATTTTGAAGCTATACATTGTTTGTTTACATTGTTGTTGTTTGTAAACAATTGAGTAATAAAACCTTATATTCTGGGTTATCATAAAGAGTAACAAAATGTTCAAGTTCTAAGCTCATGACACGTTTTAAAGTGTTGTTCTTCAGGAATCAATAGGTAAATATCAAGAACTTTAAATGGCCATAGAACAGATTCCTAGATCCCTGATTGTACCTTTAAGCAAACAAGTATGTACTGTATGTGTTACACAAGGTGGAAAGTCTCAAAAACATCTCCAAGTGTCAAATTAACACTGCAGACATACAGCTTTAGTGAGATAAAGCACTCACACACACACACATGCACTCGTTCGTTAAAACATAATTTTTCTAGGTATGGCCATGATTCCCAGAAACTTGTCTATTTTGCGGAAGGATTTAAGGTTAACAAGAATGTTCAAGTGGACTGGACAGCATACATCTGCCAGCTGTGTACTCAGCAAACACCTCGCCACACACACACACACACACACATGCACACTGATAGAGAAATCAAAGTGGCTATGTAGATTAACCTATATTGCGGGAAAAAAGGCATTTTATACATATTAAATACTATTTTTTTTAAATATATTATTTGGCCAATTTTAAATATTTTATCCTAAACATATTTATTTTTGGGGGGTACTTTAAAGATTGAATTTTAGAATACATTTTCACATGTATTTATCGATATATTTGGTAAATATATTTTAGAATGTATTTTTGTCAAATACATTCCAACATGCATTTAAATGTATTGGTAAGAAATATATTTTGAAATGAATATGTATGGCAAATAAAACAAATTGTCCTAATCATATTGTAACGAAATGGTGAATGTTTTAACAGTGAAATGAGTAGGCTCTTTGGTATCACATGCACTTGTGTCATTCTCGGTAAGACTGCAGAACTGGCAGTTATTGCTGAGCGATTAGTGCTTTTTGGGATTGGTTCGTTTTCGGTTCGATTCAAAAAAAATATATTGTCTAAAAATAGTCAAATGTTAATGATAACATATTCACTTAGTATCTCACTTGGTGAAGGCCACAGGACTGAACATGAATGAATGCAACAACCATGTTTCCTTCACTAGCAAAAACAGTCATGGGTGGTACTGGCAACTAAAATTCACTCGAAAGGCACCCTGAGAAATATGCAAGGCTCAACACCCTAATGCAGGGCTACTCAAACAGACTTGATGTTCCATGAATTAAACTGTAGTGGAGGTGATCTGATAATGCCCAATGGACTAAATTAGATAGTCATGCTAAATGACTATCTAGGGGTTGAGTTGACACGCCCGCTCAAGCACACACACATTCCTACACACAGAGTATCATCAACAGACTTGGTCACTTGAACTCAGTAACTATGGCAGAGATGTTGCTGAGAATTATATAAGGTTATGGTGTTTTTTTTAGTTTTCCTTCCACACACTGGTCTCGGTCTGGTCTCTGTCTGATCCAGTCTAGGATTAATGTAGCTGGTCCTAACCAGCCCAGACAGCTTTGACTCTCTGCCAGACCACTGGATTACAGGAGTGGTCATCAACCCACATCCTGAGGACCCACACGGTGTACAAATGTCTGTCCTATCGGAGCACTAACACACCTTTCAAAGAGTCAACTAATCATCAAGCCATTCATTGTCTAGAGCGGTCTACTTCAAAACTGAATCTGGGTCAGATCAGCACGCACACACCTTTCAAAGAGTCAACTAATCATCAAGCCATTCATTGTCTCGAGCGGTCTACTTCAAAACTGATCCTGAGTCAGATCAGCACGCACACACCTGATTCAGCAAGAGATTGATGAGCACTTATTTGTTATTACTGGACTAGAACAGAAACCTGTACTCTACTCCCTGTGGGGTTCCCGGGACCTAAAAACCCCTGGGTGAAAGGTCTAGATGACAGCACTGAAGAGTAGTGTAGTAGTGTCACAGCACAGTTGTTTAAGAGACAAACTGCACCTGAAAACGTTACGTAAGTGTCGGGCAAACATAACGCAAGCGCAGTTGAAACGGAGCCACGGCGATCAATGAGAGAGGCTGCACGTGCCTCAGCACACGCGACATGTGAATGAACGTTTACACTTCGTCTACGTCAGGCATTTCACTTTTGTTTCGGAAGCGTTCTGGCACTGGGGAAAACAATGCTTTAAGGAACCGTATGGTTTCCCTCAGTAAGATCATTGCCTCTTCCCCAGGGATGTGGGACAGGTGTGTCTGTGTCGGCTACAGTAATGAGTCATGCATCTGTTTGACACATACAGATGGAATTATAATACAAAGAACATGTCCATCGCAACATGTCCAATCCCTGGACAGGTCTGAAGAGAGAAGGACTGGACAGGTGGATGAGAGGGGCCCATCTGTTTGTGTGGCTGTGCATGACCAGCTGGCCACTGTCGTTAGTTTGCTTGACCCATACTGAGATGGACATTTTCTCCGTATTCGAATTCTCTCTCAGTAGTTTGACCTGTAACCCCGTAACCCTTGTGAAACCTTCCGCAGTTTCCCACCTGGACCACATCACTCTTACATAAGAGCTGTGCCTCTTCTTCAGAGGTGGAGAGGAGCACCAACGCAAGTAAACGCCTCGTACTCACTTTGTTTTTGGTAAATAGTGTTTACGCACCTATTTTACTTCAAATTAGCACTGTACCGTTACTTGTACCGTTACTTGTTCAACATTTGTGTGTGTGTGTGTTTGACTCTGTTCCATTAATTCCATTTCAGCCATTACAATGAGCCTGTCCTCCCATATCTCCTCCCACCAGCCTCCACTGTGTGCTACTAATCCTATGCTACGGAAACACCAAAAGCTCAAGAGTTAATGGGCAAGAAAAATAAGTTGTTTGACCAATAGAGTGTAAGTTGGATTGAACTGAATCCTTTGTATTTGTGCCAGGTATTCTGTGTTTGAAGCAGACACTCAACCACTGATCTAGGATCAGATCACCCCAAATCCTACCCCAATCTTAACCATTACAGTGATGGAAGATATCTAACCCGGGATCAGTTGTTAGTAACCAGGGTTGGGGTCAATTCCATTAAATTCAGGAAGTACACTGAAATTACAATTACAAATACCTTCAATGCTTTTCAATGAGGAAAATGTGGAATTGGAAATTGGTTGACTTATTGACTGGAATTTAAATGGAATTTACCCCAACCCTGTTAGAGACAACTTGTACAGTGCCTTGCAAAAGTATTCACCCCCTTGGCGGTTTTCCTATTATGTTGCATTACAACCTGTAATTTAAATTGATTTTTATTTGAATTTCATGTAATGGACATAAACAAAATAGTCCAAATTGGTGAAGTGAAATGAAAAAAATTACTTGTTTAAAAAAATTAAGGAAATTCAAAACTGAAAAGTATGTATTCACCCCCTTTGCTATGAAGCTCCTAAATAAGATCTGGTGCAACCAATTACCTTCAGAATTCACATAATTAGTTAGATTGCACACAGGTGTACTTTATTTAAGTGTCACATGATCTGTCACATGATCTCAGTATATATACACCTGTTCTGAAAGGCCCCAGAGTTTGCAACACCACTAAGCAAGGGGCACCACCAAGTAAGCGGCACCATGACGAACGAGGAGCTCTCCACAGGTCAGGGACAAAGTTGTGGAGAAGTACAGATCAGGGTTGGGTTATAAAAAAATATCAGAACTTTGAATATCGGAACACCATTAAATCCATTATTAAAAAATGTAAAGAATATGGCACCACAACAAACCTGCCAAGAGAGGGCCGCCCACCAAAACTCACAGACCAGACAAGGAGGGCATTAATCAGAGAGGCAACAAAGAGACCAAAGATAACCCTGAATGAGCTACAAAGCTCCACATCGGAAATTGGAGTATCTGTCCATAGGACCACTTTGAGCTGTACACTCCACAGATCTGGGCTTTACCGAAGAGTGGCCATCAAGGAAAAAGTCATTGCACAAAGAAAGAAATAAGCAAATACGTACTTACAATGAAGGCCTACCGGGGATCAGTGGCTTGTTCAAAAAAACAAGCAAACACGTTTGGTGCTCGCCAAAAGGCATGTGGGAGACTCCCCAAACATATGGAAGAAGGTACTCTGGTCAGATGAGACGGAAATTGAAGGAGCTGGAGCAGTTTTGCCTTGAAGAATGGGCAAAAATCCCAGTGGCTAGATGTGCCAAGCTTATAGAGACATACCCCAAGAGACTTGCAGCTGTAATTGCTAGAAAAGGTGGCTCTACAAAGTATTGACTCTGGGGGGTGAATAGTTATGCACACTCAAGTTGTCTGTTTTTTGTCTTATTTCTTGTTTGTTTCACAATAAAACACATTTCGAATCTTCAAAGTGGTAGGCATGTTGTGTAAATCAAATGATACAAACCCCCCAAAAAATCCATTTTAATTCCAGGTTGTAAGGCAACAAAATAGGAAAAATGCCAAGGGGGGTGAATACCTTCGCAAGCCACTGTACCTACTCCATTAGTCACAGCTAGTCCATTTATATTACATTTGAGTCATTTAGCAGACACTTTTATCCAGAGCTACATACAGTAGTAAATGCATACATTTTCATACATTTTTTTCTTGTCTCACAGTGGGAGTGCCCTCACTGCTGTCTGCATTCCATAAATCTGCCATGGGTGATAGGAGAAAGGAAGAGGGGATGAGAGGAGATGTTGCCTAGAAAAGAAGGGACTATTTTCAACTTTAGAACACAGTTAAAGCAGGGTGGGTGAGTACATGCACAGGTCAATGTGCCTCATAAAACATGAGACCATTAAAAAAATGTATTAGACTTCCTTCTCTCAATCTCTTTCTCTCCTTCCTGTGGTCTCCTCTCTATCAAGGTGCTCTATCAAGCTGTCCTAAATATTTTAGTGCTAAATATATGTTGTCGTCCTCATCGTCATCATCATCATCATCACCAGACTGGTCAGTGCCAAAGTACGGTGGCCATTTTAGGACACCCTCAGCCTCAACCCTTCTTGCACGAAGACGTCTTCACTCTATTCTTCCTCTCTCCTCCTCCCTCAAATGGCAAGGCACCCACAATAAGGTGGTTGTACCACTTTTACAAACCGTCTGTCAGCATCTCTAGATATCATATTCCCTCTCCCTCTTTCGTCTTCCCCTCACCCTCTCTCTCAGTTTGTCTCTCGTTATAGTTTGTGACACTTGTTTCCCCAACAGAACCTTAATTTACACCACCATTTGTTTACGGCAACAGACAGCCACACAAAGACACAATAATGGACACTCCTCCCCTCTCATTTTCTCTCCATCTCATCTTTATGGATAGATAATGAGGGAGGGAGGGAGGGAGAGCGTGGAAAGGATGAGATCCTCATCATCATCTTGTTATCCAACATCAAATGGAATATGTATTTATCCTTCCTCTAAAGTACAAAACACTCTGGGCCTGTGAGGTCCGTCAGAGCAAGAAGAGACAAGTGATTGTTACAATCGCCCTTTTGTCTCTGTCTCGGCCATGGGAATCGAATGATGAAAGCCGTTGCCAATGCCTCGCTCCAGCCATGAATCACCCACTTGTTCTGTCCCTGTTTGGTGTTAGATGTTGTAATGAAAGTTGTTGGGGGGGGGGGGGGGGGGGGGGGGCAGGTTTCTGCTCTATTTTTGCAGCAGTTGTCGAGTCGCTTCATGGTACAAGTGGCTAACGTCTTTATTAGGGGATTTTCTTTTTGTGAGTCGCGTGACAACTCCATCTTGATTCATGTCGGTCTAACTGTATACGGAGTTCCGCCATTGGAGTGTAATTCCTGGAAATGTATTTCTGGAAAGTCATCCCGTCTTTGTTAGGAAGTGACATTGTGCTGAGTTGCAAGGTCAATTCCATTTTCATTCCTATCAGTCAAATTACATGTGGAGTTCCAACATATGAGTGTAATTCCTGGAAATGAATCTATGGGAAAGACTGATGTAATGCAGTGTAAGAATTTTACCATAAGCTTGCCATTGCTAGTGTGCACCCATAATGCAAGCTAATCTTTCCAACATGGATTTTACGAGGCAGCTTTGTGCCTTTCCATGTGGAAACTAAAGTAACACCAAACTGAACCAAACCCCATAATGTAGCTAACTTATTGTCCAATGTGAAAATGCCTGACCAGGGACTTGAACTAGCAACTTTCTAGTTCCTTGTCCACTTATCTAACTTCTGGACTACGCCAAGAGTCTAATTAAATGTTTTCCAACACACCCTCATCAACATGCCCAATATCTGTTAACTTAATGGCTTCCAAAGTGGGTCAAGATCTTTCAATGATGTATTCGTAGCTTAGTAACATTTGTTGTGGTGGAATGTGGTGCAGCCTGGGTGAATGGAGTAGAACTGAGTGAATGGAGTAGGAGTTACGTAACATTATGTAATGTTACATAGCAAGCTGAAAAAAACTGCCCAGTCTGATGTGGGACTCTTTCTTTCTTTCACAGGATCAGGGCAGGATGTGGTTGCCAACCTAAGCTCTGGTCCAAGGTCATGCTTAACTGGAACAATATAATCAGGGCTAGTTTTCCCTGTTCAGGGCCAGTATCCACAAAGTGTCTCAGGGTAGGAATGCTGATCTAGGATCTGTCCATATAATCTAATTCATTATACATCTAAAAAGGAAAAACTGATCCTAGATCATCTCTCTGAGACACTTTGTGGATATGGGCCCTGAACAGGGAAAACTCCTGCCCATTAAAATGGAATGGTTTGGTTTGGTACAAGGTGAGATTGTTCAAGGTATTTTATTCAAGGGTGTATTTTATCAATGTGGCTAGGGTTGCAAAATTCCAGTAATTTTTCCCAAATTCCCTGGTTTTCCATAAATCTTGATTGGAGGATTCCCGGATTTCGTCCTTATTCCCTCGTAATTCCAGGAATCTTCCAACCAGGATATATGGAAAACCAGGGAATTTGGCGAAAGTTACCAAAATTCTGCAACCCTAAATGTGCCAATGTTTGGAGTAAACAAATGCTTAAAGAGCATCGATATGTACCACATGGAACATTGTGTGGGAGTAAATGGAAATAGTAGAGACAACACAGCACTGATTGTAATAAAGAATATGATATTTTAATCTACTGATGTTTTTTGGAAAAAGTTCTAATTTGTGTGATGTGCATTTGGTATTACTGTATTTTCTCTCAAAACCTGCTTTCATGCCATCCCCAATATTAAATTCCTTATCTTATGATTCATTTTACAATACACCAGATTTAACCACATCATCCTCTGTGACAATAGCTGTCCAGTGAATTTTTTGACGACATTTAGAACGTTTGCATTGATAAACAGTTCTCTGCTATGGTGCGTTTCCATTGAAAGTCTCAGGGAAGCTCATCTGTGTGCTCGTCGTCCTCACCAGGGTCTTGACCTGACTGTAGTTCGGCATCGTAACCGACTTCAGTGGGAAAATGCTCACCTTCGATGGCCACTGGCATGCTAGAGAAATGTGCTCTTTATGGATGAATCCCGGTTTCAACTGGACCAGACAGATGGCAGACGTATGGCGTTGTGTGGGCGAGCGGTTTGCTGATGGCAATTTGAACGCGCAGAGATATCGTGATGAGATCCTGAGGCCCATTGTCGTGCCATTTCATCTACCGCCATCACCTCATGTTTCAGCTTGACAATGCATGGCCCCATGTCGCAAGGATCTGTACACAATTCCTGGAAGCTGAAAATGTCCCAGTTCTTCCATGGCCTGCATACTCACCAGACATGTCACCCGGTAAGCATTTAAAATCGTAGAATTTGTTGCATGTTGCGTTTATATTTTTGTTCGATGTAGTTACTTGACATCACGTGCACCACACGTACCTTCAAAATGATCTGGCATCATCATTTGTCACAACAAAGAAAGTTCAACAAAAGATCCACCCCTGTCGAACGGATAAACATTTTGTTCATCTAGAACATTTCTCCTACAGCTGCCGTTTCCATTACACCCGTGGCAATGTTTTTGTTGTTGCGACATTGCTTTTGTCGTTGTGTTTTACAACATTGACAACCATATAGATTATCAAGGACAACAACCACCCGAGCAACTGCCTGTTCACCCCGCTATCATCCAGAAGGCGAGGTCAGTACAAGTGCATCAAAGCTGGGACAGAGAGACCGAAAAACAGCTTCTATCTCAAGGCTATCAGACAGTTAAATAGCCATCATTAGCACATTCGAGGCTGCTGTCTGTATACAGTACATATACTTGAAATCACTGGCCACTTTAATAAATGGAACACTAGCCACTTTAATAATGTTTACATATTTTGCATTAATCATCTCATATGTATATAATGCAATCTATACTATTCTACCGTATCTTAGTCTATGCCGCTCTGACATTGCTTGTCCATATATTTCTATATTCTTAATTCCATTCCTTTACTTAGATTTGTGTGTATTGATATTACTGCACTGTCGGAGCTAGAAACACAAGCATTTCGCTACACCTACAATAACATCTGCTAAGCACGTGTATGTGACCAATAGAATTTGATTTGATTACAGAAATGTATCAAATTGGACATTTTTGTTGATCTTCTCCTTCTCCACACCTACACTATAGGTTCCAGTCTGAGGTGTACAACCAGAGCTTTGTGTGGTCTACGAATGAAATAAGGATTTCAGACTCTGATTCTTTCTGAGAATGCCTAAACGTTGAAGTGTCTGGGACTGTGTGAGCAGCAGGGCAAGAGCATATTATAATCTTACGTCTGGGAGAGAGGGCTTGTAAGGGACAGGTTTTGGACTCGTTTAAGAGGATTTGGGCTTGGTCATGGTAACGACTATGTTTTAAGAACTGTCAGGTGCAGAGTCAGGGTTTAACATTATTGTGTGTCTTTGGTGGGTAAGGGTGCAAAATTCCAGGAATTCTCAATTAAATCCTGGTTGGATTATTCCGAATTGCTTGCTTATTCCCTCTTGATTCCGACAATCCTCTGACCAGTATTTCAGGAAAACAACGGAATTTATTGAACGTTCCCGCAATTTTGCAACCCTAGTGGTGGGGCTTAACACATTCACAGTTAGAAGGATGGTTGGACCAGTCACAGAAATATATATTTACATAATGACATGAGGGGAGAGAGTAGTGTGAGATAAATACAAAAATAAATAGAGAAACCAAGTGAGTGAGTGCGAAAGAGAGAGAGTGAAAGAGAGAGAGAGATTAAGGTACTAATCAAGATAATTTGGGAAAACCTCACATTCTCTCAACATTTCAATTAGTCTGAAATGCACTATCATTTTCCTTTGAGACCTAAGCTATCCAACGAGCTTATCAGATATCTGACAATAGGAGTTCCCATGCCTTATGAATGCAATCAGGTTGAAAGGGGAAATGTGAATCTATTGAAAGGGAACTAATGCTAATCAAGGTGCATTAAGTGCGACCTTGTTTAATATGAAAGAGTAATTTTCCAAATGATAGTTCATGAACTGTGCAGATGATAAAGACCCACTGTGTTCCGAAATGGGTTCAATATGAAACTATGCTAAAAACAAGATCTGTTCTTGGAGTATATCGCATGAATATACACTCAGTGGCCAGTTTATTAGGTACACCACCCCATTCACGAACATCATTCACTCCTACAGGCAGACAGTGAGTCACGTGGCTGTGGCTTGCTATATAAAGCTGATTAACAGGCATTGAGGCATTCAGTTACAGTTCGATTGAACATTATAATGGGCAAAACTAGCGACTTTGAGCGTGGTATGACCGACGGTACCAGGCGCGCCAGTTCCAGTATCTCAGAAACATCCAGCCTCCTGGGCTTTTCACACACAACAGTATCTAGGGTGAATGGTGCGACAAACAAAAAACATCCAGTCAGCGGCAGTCCTGTGGGTGAAAACATCTAGTTAGTTGATGAGAGGTTGAAGGAGAATGGCATGAATCGTGCAAGCTAACAAGCGAGTGACAAACAGGCAAATAACAGCACAGTACAAGAGTGGTGTGCAGAACAACATTTCGGAAAGCAGAATTTGTCGGTCCTTGTCACAGATGGGCTATTGCCACAGACGACCAAACCGGGTGTAACCGGGCCTGTGTGTAGCTGGTGTAGAGAGTCAGGCGCAGAACAGCAGATATGAGTAATCAACGTATTTACTCAAGAATATACAAATACAACACAATATTCCAAGCCCACAAATAACGGACCGTATACAAGACAAACAATTACTCACAAACAACCATGGGGGAACAGAGGGTTAAATAATGAACAAGTAATTGGGGGATTGTAATCAGGTGTGTAAAACAAAGACAAAACAAATGGAAAATGAAAAGTGGATCGGCGATGGCTAGAAAGCCGGTGACGTCGACTGCCAAATGCTGCCCGAACAAGGAGAGGGATCAACTTCGGCGGAAGTCGTGACAGTACCCCCCTTGAGCGCGCCGATACCGACCTCGGGGACGACCCGGAGGACGAGGCGCAGGGCGATCCGGGTGGAGACGTTGGAACTCCGCAGCAACGAAGGGTCCAAGACGACACCGGCACCCAGCATCTCTCCTCCGGACCGTACCCCTCCCACTCCACGAGGTACTGAAGGCACCTCGCCCGACGCCTCGAGTCCAGGATGGCTCGAACAGCATACGCCGGGGCCCCCACGATGTCCAGAGGGGGCGGAGGAATCTCCCGCACCTCAGATTCTCTCTCCACCTGCCCGTTACTCTCGGGGTGAAAACCTGAGGTGAGGCTGACCGAGACCCCCAGACGTTCCATGAACGCCCTCCATACCCTGGACGTGAACTGGGGACCCCGATCAGATACTATGTCCTCAGGCACCCCGTAGTGCCGGAAGACGTGAGTGAACAGGGCCTCCGCAGTCTGTAGGGCCTTAGGGAGACCGGGCAAAGGGAGGAGACGGCAGGACTTAGAAAACCGATCCACAACGACCAGGATCGTGGTGTTGCCCTGTGAGGGAGGAAGATCCATCAGGAAGACCACCGACAGGTGCGACCACGGCCGTTGTGGAACGGGTAAGGGTTGTAACTTCCCTCTGGGCAGGTGCCTGGGAGCCTTGCACTGTGCGCACACCGAGCAGGAGGAAACATAAACCCTCACGTCCTTGGCCAAGGTGGACCACCAGTACTTCCCACTAAGGCAAAGCACCGTCCGCCCGATGCCGGGATGACCAGAGGAGGGTGACGTGTAGGCCCAATAGATCAAACGGTCGCAGACAGCAGACGGAATGTACCGACGCCCAGCTGGACACTGGGGGGGAGTGGGCTCTGTGCATAACACCCGCTCGATGTCCGCGTCCAGCTCCCACACCACCGGTGCCACCAGGCAAGAGGCCGGAAGTATGGGAGTGTGATCCATGGACCGCTCCTCTGTGTCATACATCCGGGAAAGTGCGTCTGCCTTAGCATTCTGGGAACCTGGTCTGTAGGACAGAGTGAAAATAAAACAGGTAAAGAACATGGCCCACCTTGCCTGGCGAGGGTTCAGTCTCCTCGCCGCCCAGATGTACTCCAGATTGCGGTGGTCAGTCCAGATGAGAAAAGGGTGTTTAGCCCCCTCAAGCCAATGTCTCCGCTCCTTCAGAGCCTTTACAACAGCCAACAGCTCCCGGTCCCCCACATCATAGTTTCGCTCCGCCGGGCTGAGCTTCTTCGAAAAGAAAGCACAGGGGCGGAGCTTTGGTGGTGTGCCCGAATGCTGGTAGAGCACGGCTCCTATCCCAGCCTTGGACGCGTCCAACTCCCATATGAACGCCAAAGAGGTATCTGGATAAGCCAGCACGGGAGCCGAGGTAAACAGAGCCTTCAGGTGACCAAAAGCCCTGTCCGCCTCAGCCGACCACTGCAGTCGCACCGGTCCCCCCTTCAGCAGTGAGGTAATGGTAGCTGCTACCTGACCAAAACCCCGGATAAACCTCCGGTAGTAGTTGGCAAACCCTAGAAACCGTTGCACTTCCTTTACCGTGGTGGGAGTCGGCCAATTACGCACGGCTGAAATGCGGTCACTCTCCATCTCCACCCCTGAAGTGGAAAAGCGGTACCCTAGGAAGGAGACGGACTGTTGGAAGAACAGACATTTCTCAGCCTTGACATACAGGTCATGCTCCAACAGTCTACCAAGCACCAGGGACACATGCTCGGCGCGTGCAGCGGAGTATATCAGAATGTCGTCGATATACACCACTACACCCTGCCCGTGCAGGTCCCGGAAAATCTCGTCAAACAAAGGCCTGGAAGACTGATGGAGCATTCATCAACCTGTACGGCATGACGAGGTACTCATAGTGTCCTGAGATGTTACTAAATTCCGTCTTCCACTCGTCTCCCTCCCGGATACGCACCAGGTTGTAAGCGCTCCTGAGATCCAATTTTGTGAAGAAGCGCGCCCCGTGCATTGACTCGATCGCACTGGCGATGAGAGGCAGCGGGTAGCTGTACCACACAGTGATCTGATTGATACCCCGATAGTCAATACACAGGCGCAGACCTCCATCCTTCTTCACAAAAAAGAAACTCAAGGAGGCAGGTGAAGTACCTTGTTATACCACCCTCGATTACTGACCTCTGCCTAACCTGAGCCTGCCTACAGTTCTGTACCTTTCAGACTCTGCTCTGTACTCCTGACCTCTGCCTGCCCTTGACCTGTCGTTTGCCTGCCCCCCTGTTTTTGTAATAAACTTGTTCTGAGAATTTAAGGCTATTCCATGCGAGAAATTGCCAAGAAACTGAAGATTTCGTATAACGCTGTGTACTACGCCCTTCACAGAACAGCGCAAACTGGCTCTAACCAGAATATAGAGAGTGGGAGGCCCCGGTGCACAACTGAGCAAGAGGAAAAGTACATTAGAGTGTCTAGTTTGAGATGCCTCTCAAGTCCTCAACTGGCAGCTTCATTAAATAGTACCCGCAAAACACCAGTCTCAACGTCAACAGTGAAGAGGCAACTCCGGGATCCCGTATCTCAGACTGGCCAATAAAAAGAAAAGATTGAGATGGGCAAATGAACACAAACACTGGACAGAGCAAGATTGGAAAAAAAGTGTTATGGACAGATAAATCTAAGTTTGAGGTGTTTGGATCACAAGAAGAACATTTGTGAGATGCAGAAAAAATGAAAGATGCTGGAGGATTGCTTGACGCCATCTGTCAAGCATGGTGGAGGGAATGTGATGGTTTGGGGGTGCTTTGGTGGTGGTAAAGTGGATGATTTGTACAGGGTAAAAGGGATAATGAAGAAGGAAGGCTATCACTCCATTTTGCAACGCCATGCCATACCCTGTGGACGGCGCTTAATTGGAGCAAATTTCCTTCTACAAAAGGACAATGACCCAAAGCACAGCTCCAAACTATGCAATAACTATTTAGGGAAGAAGCAGTCAGCTGTTTTTCTGTCTATAATGGAGTGGCCAGCACAGTCACCGGATCTCAACCCTATTGAGCTGTTGTGGGAGCAGCTTGACCGTATTTCTTCAGATAACCTAAACAAATTGACAACTAGAATGCCAAAGGTCTGCAAGGCTGTAATTGCTGGAAATTGAGGATTCTTTGACGAAAGCAAAGTTTGAAGGACACAATTATTATTTCAATAAAAAAATAATTATTTATAACCTTGTCAACATCTTGACTATATTTCCTACTCATTTTGCAACTCATTTAATGTATGTTTTCATGGAAAACAAGGACATTTCTAAGTGACCACAAACTTTTGAACGGTAAATGTACGTATATATAAAAAAAAAAAGTAATAATACAGAGCGCTTACACAATTCAAACTCAAAAGTAAGGATACAAAGGAATGAGCCATCATTATGAAGTCTAACACCATTCCACTAGTATCTAGCTACCATATAAGTTTCACAAACTGTAGCAAGGGGTGCAGGTTAGTCGAGGTCAGTGGCGACCCATCATTTTGGCATTAATACGTGTCACATAACAGTTTGCAAACAATGTAAAAATAAATATATGTATAATTGAGTTAATAAAGCCGCATACACAACATGGTCTCTTTTTTGTTTTCTTGAGTAAGGCAGCTCCAAAATGCAGGTGTTTCAGCCTAGCTCAGTGCTTTTTGTGGTGGTGGGGCAAGCCAGCAGAAAATACGAAGCGTTGCGCCGTGATTGGCTGAGTGTTCTGTCACTCATGGAGACACTATGTCACCGCCGAGTCTAAGGGTAGAGCTAGACGATTCTAGCCCCTTGGGTACTGCCATAGAGTTACAATAGAAGTGCCCATCCAATAAACATGTAACATTGGCCATGCTGTCAAAGAAGCATGATTTGTGCCGTGTTCAAAACAACTGTTAACTCGGAATAGCAAAAACTTGACTTCAGTGAGTTCAAGACAACTGGGAAGTCAGGAATAAATTAGCTCAGACTGGGAAAATACGCTTTGAGCGGTCATCCAATTCGGAATTGTAAATCCGGCCTCATTCTAGAGCTACGACCTGAGGATCAATGACGTCATCATGATTCAACCTTTTTTCCCCCGAGTTCGCAGTTGTTATGAAAGCACCATAAATCCAGAGAATGCCAGACTTTGATGACAAAATTTGCCCACGAAGGACCGCCATGCCACCTTCCTGTTCAAGTGAGCACAGCACAACAAGGTGAGTCCGAAAATGTATTGATGCTCCTGCTTAAATTATGTAATATGCCAGGGAGATATGTATACTGTAGCTAAGAAAGTAATACTACGTGTATGTTGTGTAGTAAGATGTTAGTAGCTGTCACGTTCGTTATAGCGATGAGACCAAAGCGCAGCGTGATTTGAATGTATCCTCTTTTAATAAAGAAAGAACTATACAAAAACAACAAAACGAACGTGAAGCTATATAATCATAGTGCTGACACAAGCAACTAAACATAGACATAGATAATCACCCACAAAATACTCAAGGAATATGGCTGCCTAAATATGGTTCCCAATCAGAGACAACGATAAACAGCTGCCTCTAATTGAGAACCAATCTAGGCAACCATAGACATACAAAACCCCTAGACTGGTAACAACCCCATTAACATACAAAAACCCTAGTCAGGATATATCACCCTTGTCACACCCTGACCTAACCAAAATAATAAAGAAAACAAAGAATACTAAGGTCAGGGCATGACAGTACCCCCCCCCCCCCCCCCCAAAGGTGCGGGCTCCCGGCCGCACACCTAAGCCTATATGGGAGGGTCTGGGTGGGCATAACTCTGTGGTGGCGGTTCTTCTGGTGAGGGACGTGGATCCCGCTCCACTTCTGACTCGGCCCCCTTACGTAATGTCTCTGGAGCGGGAACCCTCACCACCGACCCCGGACTAGAGGACGCCACTGGACTGATGGTTGAGTCTGGAGTGAGTGGCGCCTCTGGACTGGAGGGAGACTCTGGCAGATCCGGACTGGAGGGAGACTCTGGCAGATCCGGACTGGAGGGAGACTCTGGCAGATCCGGACTGGAGGGAGACTCTGGCAGCTCTTGACTGGAGGGAGACTCTGGCAGCTCTTGACTGGAGGGAGACTCTGGCAGCTCCTGACTGACGGGCGGCTCAGGCGGCTCCTGACTGACGGGCGGCTCAGGCGGCTCCTGACTGACGGGCGGCTCAGGCGGCTCCTGACTGATGGGTGGCTCAGGCTTGGAGAGAGAACCTGGAGGGAGGATACGGAGAGACAGCCTGGTGCGTGGGGCTGCCACAGGACCCACCAGGCTGGGGAGACCTACAGGAGGCCTGGTGCTTGGAGGAGGCACCGGATAGACCGGTCCGTGGAGGCGCACTGGAGGTCTTGAACTAAGAGTCTGAACAACCCGTCCTGGCTGGATGTTGATTTTAGCCCGGCACTTGCGGGGCGCAGGCACAGGACACACTGGGCTGTGCAGACCCACGGGAGACACAGTGCGTAGGGCTGGTGCCATATAACACGGACCGAGGAGACGCACTGGAGACCAGATGCGCTGAGCCGGCTTCATTACACCTGGCTCGATGCCCACTCTAGCCCGGCCGATACGAGGAGCTGCAATGTAGCGCACCGGGCTACGTATGCACACTGGGGACACCATGCGCTTCACCGCGTAACACGGTGCCTGCCCGGTCACTCTCTCTCCATGGTAAGCACGGAGAGTTGGCTCAGGTCTCCTACCTGACTTAGCCACACTCCCCGTCTGCCCCCCCAAATACATTTTTGGGGCTGCCTCTCGTCCCAGCCGCGCTGCCGTGCTGCCTCCTCATACCAACGCCGCTCAGCTTTCGCTGCCTCCAGCTCTGCCTTGGGGCGGCGATATTCCCCAGCCTGTGCCCAGGGTCCCTTTCCGTCCAGAATCTCCTCCCATGTCCATGAGTCCTGAGATTTCTGCTGCTGCCCGATATCACGCTGCTTGGTCCTTGATTGGTGGGTGATTCTGTCACGTTCGTTATAGCGATGAGACCAAAGCGCAGCGGATTTGAATGCATCCTCTTTTAATAAAGAAAGAACACGAAATGAACTATACAAAAACAACAAAACGAACGTGAAGCTATATAATCATAGTGCTGACACAAGCAACTAAACATAGACATAGATAATCACCCACGAAATACTCAAGGAATATGGCTGCCTAAATATGGTTCCCAATCAGAGACAACGATAAACAGCTGCCTCTAATTGAGAACCAATCTAGGCAACCATAGACATACAAAACCCCTAGACTGGTAACAACCCCATAAACATACAAAAACCCTAGTCAGGACAAAAACATATAATCACCCATGTCACACCCTGACCTAACCAAAATAATAAAGAAAACAAAGAATATTAAGGTCAGGGCGTGACAGTAGCGTATGTGTCTCACCCTAATAATTTGGTCTATTTACCCCTCTTAATTTAACCTACTGTTCTGACTTGGTGGTGCACATGTAGCCAATAACCTGTTTTTGAGAAATGTAATCATCGAATATCGTGAGAGCTTTCATTGTCTGCTTATATGTCCCCTTTATTTATCCTACGATTCTGACTTGGTGTACAGGCAGAACACTGTAAGAACGGCCCATGTTCTGAATTTTTAAAAGAACAAATAACGTTAGTTATATTGACTACATCTCTCCTAGCTCGCTCATTAATGTCTTAATCGAAATTATGGATTGCCTCTTATCATCTTGACTTACCCTTATGCCATAGTTTGTACATCTCAATTGTCATTAGAAACCACATTTGTTTAAGCAACTCAGCCATATCAGCTATGTTTTTTTTAAGGCAGTAAATTAGGCTGAATGAACTGTTTCACTGCCTGACAAGGCGCCGCTGATAGCCAGGTGTAGCAGTGGTAAGATGTTGGGACTGCTGTTGGGACAGCTTTATGTAGGTCCTAACAGCTTGTGGGTACAGTTTGTCAACGTTATAGTACGATTAATGTATTGTTTAGGGTTGTGTTGTGTAGTGGCTTTGCTGGCATGCATCCCACTTTCTTTTATTATTTTTTGCCCCACCAAGATTTACATGCTAAAATCGTCACTGGTCAAGGTAATTTGTTCATGTAGGTAGGGGTAAAGTGACTAACAAAGCAGCAATGTAAAAACAAAGGGGAGGGGGGGGGGGGGGGGTAATGTAAATAGTCCGGGTGGCCATTTGATTAATTGTTCAGCAATCTTATGGCTTGGGGTAGAAGCTGTTAAGGAGCCTTTTGGTCCTAGACTTGGCGTTCCGGTAACGCTTGCCGTGCGGTAGCAGAGAAAACAGTCTATAACTTGACTGGAGGCTTTGACAATATTTTGGGCCTTCCTCTGACACCGCCTAGTATATACAGTGCCTTGCAAAGGTATTCATCCTCCTTGGAGTTTTTCCTATTTTTTTCGCATTACAACCTGTAATTTAAATTGATTTCTATTTGGATTTCATGTAATGGACATACACAAAATAGTCCAAATTGGTGAAGTGAATTGAAAAAAAGAACATGTTTAAAAAAATTCTAAAAAACTGAAAAGTGGTGTGTGCATACGTATTCACCCCCTTTGCTATGACGCCCCTAAATAAGATCTGGTGCAACCAATTACCTTCAGAAGTCACATAATTAGTTAAATAAAGTACACCTGTGTGCAATCTAAGTGTCACATGATCTGTGACATGATCTCAGAATATATACACCTGTTCTGAAAGGCCCCAGAATCTGAAACACCACTAAGCAAGGGGCACCACCAAGCAAGCGGCACCATGAAGACCAAGCAGCTCTCCAACCAGGTCAGGGACAACATTGTGGAGAAGTACAGTTCAGGGTTGGGTTATCAGAAACTTTGAACATCCCACGGAACACCATTAAAACCATTATTAAACAATGGAAAGAATATGGCATGACAACAAACCAGCCAAGAGTGGGCTGCCCACCAAAACTCACAGACCAGGCAAGGAGGGCATTAATCAGAGAGGCAACAAAGAGACCAAAGATAATCCTGAAGGAGCTGCAAAGCTCCACAGCGGAGATTGGAGTATCTGTCCATAGGACCACTTTAAGCCGTACACTCCACAGAGCTGGGCTTTATGGAAGAGTGGCCAGAAAAAAGCCATTGCTTAAAGAAAAAAACAAGCAAACACGTTTGGTGTTTGCCAAAAGGCATATGGGAGACTCCTCCAAACATATGGAAGAAGGTACTCTGGTCAGATGAGACGGAAATTGAAGGAGCTGGAGCAGTTTTGCCTTGAAGAATGGGCAAACATCCCAGTGGCTAGATGTGCCAAGCTTATAGGGACATTCCCCAAGAGACTTGCAGCTATAATTGCTGCAAAAGGTGCCTCTACAAAGTATTGACTTTGGGGGGGTGAATAGTTATGCACGCTCAAGTTTTCTGTTTTATTTTATATTATTTCTTGTTCGTTTAACAATAAAAAACATTTTGCATCTTCAAAGTGATAGGCATATTGTCACGTTCTGACCCTAGTTCTTTTGTTATTTCTTTGTTTTAGTGTGGTCAGGGCGTGAGTTGGGTGGGTTATCTATGTTAGTTTGTCTATGTTGATTTTCTCGTTTGGCCTGGTATGATTCTCAATCAGAGGCAGGTGTCGTTAGTTGTCTCTGATTGAGAATCATACTTAGGTAGCTTTTTTCCACCTGGGTTTCGTGGGTGGTTATTTCCTGTTTAGTGTTTTTGTGTTTCACCTCTCAGGACTGTTCGTTTGTCGGTTTATTGTTTTTGTTTCAGTGTTCAATTTTATTATTAACTTATTATGGCTGCAAGGGGCAGTATTGAGTAGCCAGTTAAATCGTGCCCATTTCAAACGGCCTCGTACTCAATTCTTGCTCGTACAATATGCATATTATTATTACTATTGGATAGAAAACACTCTCTAGTTTCTAAAACCGTTTGAATTATTTCTCTGAGTGAAACAGAACTCATTCTGCAGCACATTTCCTGACCAGGAAGTGGAATGTCAGAAATCGATGCTCTGTTCAACTTCCTGCCTATACATGGGCATGATACGTAAGAGTCTACGTACACTTCATACACCTTCCCCTGGTTGTCAAGAGGCGGTGAGAGAATAAATTTCGTGTTTATCTTGGTCTGAGGTGGAATTAAAGCTCTTTGTATGACGTGACCGTCCATTTCCTGTTTCTGGAGCGCGCGAAAGGGGACATGGATTTGCCTTCTGTTTAGCTGTCGTTATGGACGACTAACATCTCCGGTTTAGATTTTATTTGATACATGTGACCATATCATCGTAAAGTATGTTTTTTCAATATAGTTTAATCAGATTATTGAAATTTTTTCGGGAGTTTTGCCGTGTTCCGTTCTCTGACTTTGTTGACGTTGGAGAGATCCGTGCCACTTGGCAAGTGCCCATGCTAAATCAAGAGGGAAATTTGCCGTTCCAGATCCAAACAACGACTGTTCTGGACAAAGGACACCTTGTCCAACATTCTGACGGAAGATCACCAAAAGTAAGAAACATTTTATGATGCTATTTCTAATATCTGTCGTGCATGTGAACTGGTCGTCGGCGCCCAAGTGTTTCTGGCTATTGTGGCTACGCTAATATAACGCTATATTGTGTTTTCGCTGTAAAACACTTGATAGATCGGAAATATTGTCTGGAATCACAAGATGCCTGTCTTTCAATTGCTGTACACTATGTATTTTTCAGAAATGTTTTATGATGAGTATTTAGTTATTTGGCGTTGGTGTCTGTAATTTTTCTGTCTGCTTTCGGTGCAATTTCTGACTGTAGCTGCAATGTAAACTATGATTTATACCTGAAATATGCACATTTTTCTAACAAAACATATGCTATACAATAAATATGTTATCAGACTGTCATCTGATGAAGTTGTTTCTTGGTTAGTGGCTATTTATATCTTTATTTGGTCGAATTTGTGATAGCTACTGATGGAGTAAAAAACTGATGGAGTAAAAATAGTGGTGTCTTTTGCTAACGTGGTTAGCTAATAGATTTACATATTGTGTCTTCCCTGTAAAACATTTTAAAAATCGGACATGTTGGCTTGATTCACAAGATGTGTACCTTTCATCTGGTGTCTTGGACTTGTTAATGTGTGAAAGTTAAATATTTAAAAAAAAATATCTTTTGAATTTCGCGCCCTGCACTTTGAGCTGGCTGTTGTCATAAGTGTACCGACGTCGGGCTTGCACGCCAAACAGGTTAAAACATTATGGACACTTACCACGCTGCATCTTGGTCCAGGGACCCTGGGCACAGGCTGGTGAATATCGCCGCCCAAAAGCTGAGCTGGAGGTGGCGAAAGCGGAGAGGCGGCGGTATGAGGAGGCTGCACGTAAGCGCGGCTGGAAGCCAGAGAGGCAGCCCCAAAAATGTCTTGGGGGGGTGGCACACGGGGAGTGTGGCTAAGCCAGGTAGGAGACCTGAGCCAACTCCCCGTGCTTACCATGGAGAGAGAGCGACCGGGCAGGCACCGTGTTATGCAGAGATGCGCACGGTGACCCCGGTGCGCAGGCATAGCCCGGTGCGGTACATAGCAGCGCCGCGTATCGGCCGGGCTAGAGTGGGCATCGAGCCAGGTGCCATGAAGCCGGCTCTACGCATCTGGTCTCCAGTGCGTCTCCTCGGGCCGGTGTACATGGCACCAGCCCTACGCATGGTGTCCCCAGTTCGCCAGCACAGCCCAGTGCGGGTTATTCCACCTCGCCACACTGGCCTGGCTACGGGGAGCATTCAGCCAGGTAGGGTTGGGCAGGCTCGGTGCTCGAGACCTGTAGTGCGCCTCCACGGTCCGGTCTATCCGGTGCCACCTCCACGCACCAGCCCTCCGGTGGCAGCTCCCCGCACCAGGCTGTCTCTCCGTTTCCTCACTACAGGGTCTTCCGTCTGTCCAGCGCCGCCAGGGTCTCCCGTCTGTCCAGCGCCGCCTGAGCCGCCCGTCTGTCCAGCGCCGTCTGAGCCGCCCGTCTGTCCTGAGCTGCTAGAGCAGTCCGTCAGTCAGGAGCCGCCAGAGCCGTATGTCAGTCAGGAGCCGCCAGAGCCGTCCGTTAGTCAGGAGCCGCCAGAGCCGTCCGTCAGCCAGGAGCCGCCAGAGCCGTCCGTCAGCCAGGAGCTGCCAGAGCCGCATGTTCATCCCGCCAGGAGCTGCCAGAGCCGCGTGTTCATCCTGCCTTTTCCTGTAGTCTACGATCAGCTCCTTTGTCTTGCTGATGTAGAAGGAGAGTTTGTGTTCCTGTCACCACACTGCCAGGTCTCTGACCTCCTTCCTATAGGCTGTGTCGGTGATCAGGCCTACCACTGTTGCGTCGTCAGCAAACTTAATAGTGTTGGAGTCGTGCTTGGCCACATAGTCGTGGGGACTAAGCATGCACCCTTGAGGGATCCCAAGTTGAGGATCAGCATGGCAGATGTGTTGTTGCCTACCCTTACCACCTGGGGGCGGCCCATCAGGAAGTCCAGGATCCAATGGCAGAGGGAGGTGTTTAGTCCCAGGGTCCTTAGCTTAGTGATGAGCTTTGTGGGCACTATGGTGTTGAACGCTGACCTGTAGTCAATGAACAGCATTCTCACATAGGTGTTCCTTTTGTCCAGGTGGGAAAAGGCAGTGGGGAGTGTGATTGAGATTGCATCATCTGTGGATCTGTTGGGGAGGTATGCGAATTGGAGTGGGTCTAGGGTTTCCAGGATGATGGTGTTGATGTGACACATGACCAGCCTTTCAAGGCTACCAACATGATTGCAACGGGGCGGTAGTCATTTAGGCAAGTAACCTTTGCTTTCTTGGTCACAGGGACTCTGGTGGTCTACTTGAAACGTAGGTATTACAGACTCAGTCAGGGAGAAGTTGAAAATGTCAGTGAAGACACTTGCCAGTTGGTCCGCGCATGCTCTGAGTACACTTCCTGGTAATCTGTCTGCCCTGAGGCCTTGTGAATGTTGACCTGTTTAAAGGTCTTGCTCACATCGGCCACGAAGAGCGTGATCACACAGTTGTCTGAAACAGCTGGTGCTCTCATGCATTCTTCAGTGTTGTTTGCCTCGAAGTGAGCATAAAAGGCATTTAGCTCGTCTGGTAGGCTCGCGTCACTGGGCAGCTAGTGGCTGGGTTTCCCTTTGTAGTCCATAATAGTTTGCAAGCCCTGCCACATCCAACGAGCATCAGAGCCGGTGTAGTAGAATTCAATCTTAGTCCTGTATTGACGCTTGACATAATAGATAGCTAATGGCGCAATTATTTTCTCTCGTTTGTGCGCGGCGCTCGTTCTGGCAGAAGACCAATGTGATGGTCTGACTTTTTCAAACTGACTTTTTTGCTTTCTTTACTATGTCTACATTTCAGTCTTTGGTATAGATCTAGCTAGCTAGCTAACTTATAAAACCAATGATGTAGCGAAATTGGGAATGCTTGTTATGTGAGGTCCATGTAGCCGAGTCTTTGGCATGGATGGACATGGAAATAATTCATCAATTTTACTTGTAGTTGTAGGGTCTTTATAAACTGTGTCAATTGTTATGGTTAATAATCTATATTCTTCTTTTAACAGATGTGCCTCGAAACATAAAGGTATGTACATCTCAGTATATTGCATTCAATAATTGCACCTGTGTGGGCTAATGTTACGAATCCCTTTGGCCCGACAGTCTAGGGGGGATGGTAATGGGACCCGTAACATAACTCATGTAAAGTGTAATAGTGACAAAGTAACGGTGAGAACGAAATATCCACGACAACTTAAATTTACCGTCAAACTCGGGGTTTATTAACAAACACACGGTAATGGGGGGGGGGGGGGGGGGGGGCAGGAAAAGGGGCTGAGCTGGACCCAAGGAAAGAAAGAATAAGAATCCAAAAACACCCCTAAGCTAGACTAGCCTATTTCAACAACAGCTAACTAACTAACCAAAAATACAGTGGATGGTCCGCCCAGTTCTAACTAGTGTATTTAACAAAGTTTACCTACGGGTAGTGTATGCCCATGGGCGTCTTATCTTGGTTACCCCCTTTTCCCGCCATCAAACAAACACTGACAAAGTGACATGTATCCTAAACCACACAAGAGGTCTACAAACATATGGCATGTACAGAGAGATTGCTCTAGACAAAGAGATCGAGCTCTAGAGAAAACAACTGACAGGGTTTTTAAACCAAGGGAAAGGGAATGTGATTGGGTAGGAGAAAAGGAGCAGGTGTCTTCTGATTGATGACTGATTGGGGAATGATGATGGTCACCTGTGAGTAGGGGAGAAGGAGAGAAAAGAAATACACACAGGATACACACAGAATACTTGTATCTGTAACAGCTAATTAGCAAACATTTGATGACATATACCATCTAACTGTAGGATCATGATTATGAAAGGGATTTGGAAATATATGATGTTTAATCTGTCAGCAACATCATTACCCTTAATATTAAAGATGCCAACTGCAATGTTGGTGGCAAAATGTTTGTTAAAACCTCTCGCTTTGGTTGGAATTCGTCAATAAGCATTCAATACATGTATAATTACTGTCTTACCTCAATTAGCTACAATATTTAGTTGAATCCATATAATTATGTGGTCAGCCATTTTGGATACAAGAAACACTGATTTCCTGTTATATGAGCAGACTAACTAGAATAATGCACTGCCCAGCATTAGCAGTGCTGCGAGCAGAAGTGTGGTGTGTTGACATGCGTCCCAGCACGTTTCAATATGCACAGATTAAATCCAATGAGAACAGTGCTTTTATTCTATACCAGGGTCATGATGCGAGTTCAGTGAGGAATGTCTGGTCAGTGTTACTGAGCAATAAGCAATTACAGTTTTTTTCAATTGCTAACAAGCAATCGGTCAACACTGAAGCTACTTTTTCAAAAGTCTTTACACGGTCTACATTACCAACATGCACCTTGGCCAAACAGTTAACCTCTAATTCCTCCCAAACCCGGATCCGGGAGCACCCCCATCAGTAAAAAAGCTGACTAGCATAGCCTAGCATAGCGTCACAAGTAAATACTAGCATCTAAATATCATTAAATCACAAGTCCAAGACACCAGATGAAAGATACACATCTTGTGAATCCAGCCATCATTTCTGATTTTTTAAATGTTTTACAGGGAAGACACAATATGTAAATCTATTAGCTAACCATGTTAGCAAAAGACACCACTTTTTTTACTCCACCAGTTTTTTACTCCATCAGTAGCTATCACAAATTCGACCAAATAAAGATATAAATAGCCACTAACCAAGAAACAACCTCATCAGATGACAGTCTGATAACATATTTATTGTATAGCATATGTTTTGTTAGAAAAATGTGCATATTTCAGGTATAAATCATAGTTTACCATTGCAGCCACCATCACAACTCTCACCAAAGCAACTAGAATAACTACAGAGAGCAACGTGTTTTACCTAATTACTCATCATAAAACATTTCTTAAAAATACACAGCGTACAGCAATTGAAAGACACAGATCTTGTGAATCCAGACAATATTTCAGATTTTCTAAGTGTTTTACAGCGAAAACACAATATAGCGTTATATTAGCTTACCACAATAGCAAACATCACAACAGCATTGATTCAAGCCAAACATAGCGATAACGTATAAACCACCAAAAGATATTAATTTTTTCACTAACCTTCTCAGAATTCTTCAGATGACAGTCCTATAACATCATATTACACAATGCATATAGAGTTTGTTCGAAAATGTGCATATTTAGCGGCACAAATCGTGGTTATACAATGTGATTAGTGGCCAAAACTTCAAGCAATCTGTCCGGCGCCATCTTGGAGAGGCACCTATTCTAATCGAAAACTATTCATAAACTTGACTAAAAAATACAAGTTGGACAGCAAATGAAAGATAAATTAGTTCTTAATGCAATCGCTGTGTTAGATTTTTAAAATTAACGTTACTGCGCAATACAGCGTGCGCACCATAATTCATGGCGGAATTATTATTTGACATTTGTCAACATAAGTACGAATTAACAGCATAAAGACTGCTTACTATTAGCTGAGCTTCCATCAGAATCTTGGGCAAGGTGTCCTTTCTCCAGAACAATCGTCTTTGGGTTGAAAGATGTCCTCTTGTCCTGTCGAAATAGCCGCTAACGTTAGCCACCCACTGGAGAGGTGTCCAACTCGTGAAAGCGCATCACAAAGAAATCCAGGAAAATCGCAATAAACTGCTATAAACTGCTATAAGTCGGTTTAAATTAACTACCTTATGATGTCTTTAACACCTATAACGAATAAAAACATGACCGGAGATATAGAACTACTAAAACGAAAGCGTTTGCAGGACGCCATTGTGATGTCTTCTTGCGCCAGGCGCACCGTTGAAAAGGACGGTACTTCCGTTCCACGGTCTTATATAGGGACCCAGATTGCGCAATCCACTCCATAGAGGAAGACGTATGCAGTGCATGTAGCCCGATGGCTTACATGGGGACTTATAAACTGGCCTCAGAACAGGGACCTCGATTTCTGAAATCTCACTCCCTGACAGGAAATGTGCTGCAGAATGAGTTCTGTTTCACTCAGAGAAATAATTCAAACGGTTTTAGAAACTAGAGAGTGTTTTCTATCCAATAGTAATAATAATATGCATATTGTACGAGCAAGAATTGAGTACGAGGCAGTTTAATTTGGGAACGAAATTATTACATAGTGCAAATAGCACCCCCTATTGCCAAGAGGTTTTAATCTCACCTCCAACTCACTCAAACCACCAAAACACTTCATACATGTCTCAGAATAAGCTCGTTCGACCATAACACTGACAACAGTTCTCACTCCGAAAGCATAGATTGTCACTCATAACACACTGACCTAAAAAACCCTAACAGGGACCATTACATAAATAAATAACTTTTCTCTTTGAAGTTTGAATTATTTTTCATATAAATCAGTGTTTCATTATAGAATAAGAATAACACCTTTTCACTTTATTGACTGTACTTGTAACGATTCTCGTCCTCTTCGTCTGAGGAGTTGGAAGGATCGGACCAATATGATATTTGAGGCGCAATACTGGAATAGGACATTAAGTCATCCGTATTCTCCAGTAATACATTTGCAGATGCTATAGTATAGGTTATAATGCAAGGTATTAAGTGCCATGACCAATTCATTATTATCCGGTGAAGTGCGTAGCGCTACCTTGGAAAAGAGTTATTAGAAGGTTTGTAATATAGACGGGGAGTGAATAAATCTAAAACACCCTAGACACAGTAGGGAGAGGTTTGGGAATAATAACTATTCATATGTCGACAAACGGCCCAGTTTCTCCCTGTAATATGGAGCTATAGGATTTTAATAAAGCCATGGAGTCGCTGAAAGAAGCGCACAATAATTCTACCAATTCGGCTCTAATATGGGAAGAATTGAGCAAACTGGATAATATTGGGCAACATTTCCCTGCTGACTGAGAATTAAAATCAAATAAAGAATTCAGGGAAGCAATTATGACTTGGCACAATCACATAAAACCAGAATCAAAATCTCAATATACCAGCGTATTTATTTTAGCGTTCTTTCAGCGTAATCGCACTAACCACACTATTTGAGTATGGGTATTGTTAAATGGGGGATTGATTTGCACTTTTCGCACCAAAGTACGTTCATCTCTAGGAGACAGAACCAGTCTCCTTCCTGAGCGGTATGACGGCTGCATGGTCCCATGGTGTTTATACTTGTGTACTATTGTTTGTTCAGATGAACGTGGTACCTTCAGGCATTTGGAAATTGCTCCCAAGGATGAACCAGACTTGTGGAGGACTACAATTTTTTTTCTGAGGTCTTGGCTGATTTCTTTTGATTTTCCCATGATGTCAAGCAAAGAGTCACTGAGTTTGAAGGTAGGCCTTGAAATACATCCACAGGTACACCTCCAATTGACTCAAATGATGTCAATTAGCCTTTCAGAAGCTTCTGAAGCCATGACATCATTTTCTGGAATTTTCCAAGCTGTTTAAATGCACAGTCAACTTAGTGTATGTAAAGTTCTGACCCACTGGATTTGTGATACAGTGAATTATAAGTGAAATAATCAATAATCTGTCTGTAAACAATTGTTGGAAAAATTACTTGTGTCATGCACAAAGTAGATGTCCTAACCGACTTGCCAAAACTATAGTTTGTTAACAAGACATTTGTGGAGTGGTTGAAAAACAAGTTTTAATGACTCCAACCTAAGTGTATGTAAACTTCCGACTACAAATGTATATATTTTTTCTCTTTTGTTTTACGATGTAATCAGAATTATAATGTTAAATTGCATCAATACATAGAGATGGCTGGATGTTACGGTACAATTAATTGCATACAAGGCTCATAGTCTGTGTTTTCGATAACACCCAAGGACGAAAACGAAGGAGAGGGCATGGAGACCAGCATAACATGGGCATGGAATGTAACGTATGGACGTTTTTTCCCCCCTAGTTTTAGTCGCATCAATGGGTGGTGTTGTCACGCCCTGACCTTAGAGAGCCTGTTTATTTCTCTATTTGGTTAGTTCAGGGTGTGATTTGGGTGGGCATTCTAGTTTTCTATTTCTTTGTTGGCCGGGTATGGTTCCCAATCGTTGTCTCTGATTGGGAATCATACTTAGGCAGCCTGTTTTCCACCTGAGTTTGTGGGATCTTGTCTTTGTATAGTTGCTGTTTAGCGCTACAGAACTTTACGTTCATTTATATTTTGTTGTTTTTTGGTGTTCGTTTAATAAAGTACGCTGCGCTTTGGTCTCATTCAATTGACGATGGACGTAACAGGTGTAAAGTTATCCTTTTCAAGTCAATATGTTTTTAGGTTTCGTGGAACATAAGAGTGATCATTGTTCCAGAGGAGGGACTGATGTATATTGACTAATTGATTTGAGAATGTTTTAGTATGTTTATAGCTGAAGAAGTGCGTTAGGAGTAGTAACTAGTGTGTTATGGGTTAGATGGAATGATATATGTGCAAATGTATCTGTAGCAGGAGGCGAGGTGTTTGAGACAGAATGTTTACATAGGGCTGTTAAGTGGGATTGAACGTGACTGCAGTGAAGATCTGTGGGGGCTCATGAATTAAGGTCGTGGTGATAGAGGAGTATCATCCCCAAGAGATTGTATATTGTTACAGGAGATAGCTCATTGGAGAGGGAGGACAGCTAACTGTGCACAATATAGGGAGTTAACTTGTGTGTTGAGTGTTGAGTAGCCAGTGAAATCGTGCCCATTTCAAACGGCCTCCTACTCAAATCTTGCTCGTACAATATGGATATTATTATTCTTTTTGGATAGAAAACACTCTCTAGTTTCTAAAACCGTTGGAATTATTTCTCTGAGTGAAACAGAACTCCTTTGGCAGCACTTTTCCTGACCAGGAAGTGCAATGTCAGAAATATATGCTCTGTTCAACTTGATGCCTATATATGGCCATGCCACTTAGGAGTCTACTTACACTCCATACGCCTTCCTCTTGGTGTCAAGAGGATGTGAGAGAAGAAATTTTGTGTTCATCTTGGTCTGAGGTAGAATAAAAGCTATTTCTTTGACATGACCGTCCACTTCCGGTACTCTGAAACGCGCTACAAGGAAGTGGCATTGCGTTCTGTTTTGCTGCCGTAATAGACGACAACTATCCCCGGCTCGGAATTTTTTTGATACATGTGACCATATCATCGTAATGTATGTTTTTTCAATATAGTTTAATCAGATTATTGACATTTTTTCGGGAGTTTTGCCGTGTTCCGTCCTCTGACTTTGATTACGTTGGAGAGAATTGTGCCACTCGGCTAGTGCCAATGCTAAGTGAAGAGGGAAATTTGCCATTCTGAATCCAAACAACGACTCATCTGGACAGAGGACACCTTGTTCAACATTCTGATGAAAGATCAGCAAAAGTAAGACCCAATTTATGATGTTATTTCATATATCTGTCGTGCATGTGAACTGGTCGTGGGCGCCCAAGTGTTTCTGGCTATCGTGGCTATGCTAATATAGCGTTACATTTTGTTTTCGCTGTAAAACATTTAATAAATCGGAAATATTGTTTGGAATCACAAGATGCCTGTCTTTCAATTGCTGCACACTATGTATTTTTCAGAAATGTTTTATGATGAGTAATTAGCTATTTGACGTTGGTGTCTGTAAATATTATAGCTGCTTTCGGTGCAATTTCTGATTGTAGCTGAAATGTAAACTATGGTTTATACATGAAATATGCACATTTTTCGAACAAAACATATGCTATACAATAAATATGTTATCAGACTGTCATCTGATGAATTTGTTTCTTGGTTAGTGGCTATTTATATCTTTATTTGGTCGAATTTGTGATAGCACCTGATGGAGTAAGAAACTGATGGAGTTAGAAAAGTGGTGTCTTTTGCTAACGTGGTTAGCTAATAGATTTACATATTTTGTCTTCCCTGTAAAACATTAAAAAAATCGGACATGTTGGCTTGATTCACAAGAAGTGTATCTTTCATCTGGTGTCTTGGACTTGTGAAAGTTAAATATTTTTAAAAAATATCTTTTGAATTTCGCGCCCTGCACTTGAGCTGGATGTTGTCATAAGTGTACCGGTGTCGGGCCAGCCAGCCTAACAGGTTAACCTCTTGAGAATATAGGGGGTGCTGTTTCGACTTGGTCTCCAAATTAAACTGCCTAGTACTCACTTCTTGCTCGTACAATATGCATATTATTATTATTATTGGATAGAAAACACTCTCTAGTTTCTAAAACCGTTTGAATTATGTCTCTGAGTGAAACAGAACTCATTCTACAGCACTTTTCCTGCCAGGGAGTGAGATTTCAGAAATCTTGGCCTCTGTTCCCAGGTCAGTTTATAAGTCCCTGTGAATGCTGTGGGGCTACAAACACTGCCTACGGCTTCCTCTAGATGTCAGTAAGTGGTGACAATTTGAATGGGGTCGATTGCGCAATCTGGGACTTTATATAAGACCAAGATGCGGAAGTACCTTTCTTTTCTGCCCTGCGCTTGACGCACGATGGACGTCGGACTGGCCTCCTTCCAAGCTTTGGTTTAGCCAGTAATATATCTCCGGTCATGTTTTTACTCATTATAGGTGTTAAAGACATCATAAGGTAGTTAATTTAAACCGATTTATAGCAATTTATATCAGTTTATTGCGATTTTCTGGCATTTCTTTGTGACGCACTTTCAAGAGTTGGACACTTTTCCGGTACATGCCGAACGTTAGTGGCCATTTCGACAGGACAAGAGGACATCTTTCGACCAAAAGACGATTAGACCGGAGAAAGGACACATTGCCCAAGATTCTGATGGAAGCTCAGCTAATAGTAAGAACTATTTATGCTGATAAATCGTTGTTCTGTTGAAAAATGTTAAACGCATAAGCCGCCATTTTTTTTGGGGTAGCTTCGCTTTGGCGCACCCTGTATTGCGCAGTAACGTTAATTTAAAAAATGTAATTCAGCGATTGCATTAAGAACTAATTTGTCTTTCAATTGCTGTCCAACTTGTATTTTTTTAGTCAAGTTTATGAATAGTTTTCGATAAAAATAGGTGTCTTTCCAAGATGGCGCCGGACAGATTGCTTGAGTAGTTGGACACTATTTCCATTGTATAAGCACGATTTGTGCCGCTAAATATGCACATTTTCGAACAAACTCTATATGGATTGTGTAATATGATGTTACAGGACTGTCATCTGAAGAATTCTGAGAAGGTTAGTGAAAAAATTAATATATTTTGGTGGTGATAACGCTATCGCTCTTTTTGCCTTGAATCAATGCTGGGGTAATGTTTGCACATGTGGTATGCTAATATAACGATTTATTGTGTTTTCGCTGTAAAACACTTAGAAAATCTGAAATATTGTCTGGATTCACAGGATCTGTGTCTTTCAATTACTGTACGCTGTGTATTTTTAAGAAATGTTTTATGATTAGTAATTAGGTAATACACGTTGCTCTCTGTATTTATTCTAGTCGAGTTGTGATGGTGGGTGCAATTGTAAACTATGATTTATACCTGAAATATGCACATTTTTCTAACAAAACCTATGCTATACAATAAATATGTTATCAGACTGTCATCTGATGAAGTTTTTTCTTGGTTAGTGGCTATCAATATCTTTATTTGGTCGAATTGGTGATAGCTACTGGTGGAGAGAAAAAATGGTGGACTAAGAAAAATGGTGTCTTTTGCTAACGTGGTTAGCTAATAGATTTACATAGTGTCTTCCCTGTAAAACATTTTAAAAATCAGAAATGATTGCTGGATTCACAAGAAGTGTATCTTTCATCTGGTGTCTTGGACTTGTGATTTAATGATATTTAGATGCTAGTATTTACTTGTGACGCTATGCTAGGCTATGCTAGTCAGCTTTTTTACTGGTGGGGGTGCTCCCGGATCCGGGTTTGGGAGGAACTAGAAGTTAATTAAGTTAAATTGAACGCATACCCAGATCATGGTTATGTTTTGTGTTTTTTGTTGCTTTCCAAGTCTTATGCGATCACTCTTTTAGGAACCAGAAGGAGAAAGTGGAGAAACTAAAAGCAGCTCAGCTGAAGTGAAAAAAGTCACTGTCATTTTGTTGTGTGATGAGAGATGGAAATAAGATTGTGTATGGTGTAATCATAGAACAGAGGCCATAAGTCTCTGAGTTTGAAAACCTCACAGAAAAAAAGGCGAAAACCTGAACCAGGAACAGAGGTTCTGATCCCAGAGGTTCTGATCCCAGGGGACCATGTCTACATTCGAGTGTTCCGGAGGAAGTGGAATGAACCAAGGTGAGAGGGTCCCTACAAGGTGGTCCGAGCGACATCAACAGCCATCCAGGTGAAAGGAAACACTACGTGGTACCTTCTAAACCACTGTACCATAGTTCCAGAGGGGATCGGCGAATGACCATTGAGCCATGAGGAAGGAGAGGATGCTGATACACCAGGCAGGAGCCTGGAGGAAACAGAAGAGGAGAACCAAGGTGCAACTCTCAATAGTCAACAGACACTCTATCCTGAATATCCAGAGAGTCCAGGGATAAGGAGGAGTGACATGCCTGTTGCTCCTGATGACATCCCTACTCTGGCAGATACCCCCTTCCCTACTATCGACTTCTCTGCCCTCACATGGTCTTCCTAACAGACAGTGGAAACCAGGACAGATGAAGAACGGTAGAATGGCCTTGAAAGCAACAGCGGAAAACCTAGAAGAAATGGTCAAAACACCTCCCACAAGCACTAGTACACCAACTAAGACAATGGCAAAACCACAAGAAAGTGGGTTGCTATCTGGACCATCTGTTATCAACTGGGGTAGTCACAATGAAGATACTACCCCAGAATCAAAACATTGACTCAATGTTAAAAGTATTTAACCATGTACTCAATGTAACTGAATGATAAATTATGTTAGACCTTCTGAATATGCTTTTACACTGTATGTTAAAGGACAATTGGCCTAAGGATAGATTTGTTTACTTCCTTCTAGCTATATGTGAAAGGAGATGTTTGGTCCTGACTCCCCAGTATGAATGAGAAAGTGAAGCAAAGGTTGATGAGGTGAAAGGGAGGACCATGATCATGCTGTTTAACTTCTTATGGCTGCAAGGGGCAGTATTGAGTAGCCAGTTAAATGGTGCCCATTTCAAACGGCCTCGTACTCAATTCTTGCTCGTACAATATGCATATTATTATTACTATTGGATAGAAAACACTCTCTAGTTTCTAAAACCGTTTGAATTATTTCTCTGAGTGAAACAGAACTCATTCTGCAGCACATTTCCTGACCAGGAAGTGGAATGTCAGAAATCGATGCTCTGTTCAACTTCCTGCCTATACATGGGCATGATACGTAAGAGTCTACGTACACTTCATACACCTTCCCCTGGTTGTCAAGAGGCGGTGAGAGAAGAAATTTCGTGTTTATCTTGGTCTGAGGTGGAATTAAAGCTCTTTGTATGACGTGACCGTCCATTTCCTGTTTCTGGAGCGCGCGAAAGGGGACATGGATTTGCCTTCTGTTTAGCTGTCGTTATGGACGACTAACATCTCCGGTTTAGATTTTATTTGATACATGTGACCATATCATCGTAAAGTATGTTTTTTCAATATAGTTTAATCAGATTATTGAAATCTTTTCGGGAGTTTTGCCGTGTTCCGTTCTCTGACTTTGTTGACGTTGGAGAGATCCGTGCCACTTGGCAAGTGCCCATGCTAAATGATGAGGGAAATTTGCCGTTCCAGATCCAAACAACGACTGTTCTGGACAAAGGACACCTTGTCCAACATTCTGACGGAAGATCACCAAAAGTAAGAAACATTTTATGATGCTATTTCTAATATCTGTCGTGCATGTGAACTGGTCGTCGGCGCCCAAGTGTTTCTGGCTATTGTGGCTACGCTAATATAACGCTACATTTTGTTTTCGCTGTAAAACATTTAATAAATCGGAAATATTGTCTGGAATCACAAGATGCCTGTCTTTCAATTGCTGTACACTATGTATTTTTCAGAAATGTTTTATGATGAGTAATTAGGTATTTGACGTTGGTGTCTGTAAATATTATGGCTGCTTTCGGTGCAATTTCTGATTGTAGCTGAAATGTAAACTATGATTTATACCTGAAATATGCAAATTTTTCGAACAAAACATATGCTATACAATAAATATGTTATCAGACTGTCATCTGATGAAGTTTTTTCTTGGTTAGTGGCTATTTATTTCTTTATTTGGTCGAATTTGTGATAGTTACTGATGGAGTAAAAAACTGATGGAGTAAGAAAAGTGGTGTCTTTTGCTAACGTGGTTAGCTAATAGATTTACATATTGTGTCTTCCCTGTAAAACATTTTAAAAATCGGACATGTTGGCTTGATTCACAAGATGTGTACCTTTCATATGCTGTATTGGACTTGTTAATGTGTGAAAGTTAAATATTTAAAAAAATATATATTTTGAATTTCGCGCCCTGCACTTTGAGCTGGATGTTGTCATAAGTGTACCGACGTCGGGCTTGCACGCCAAACAGGTTTAATCAGCTTCTTGATATGCCATACTTGTCAGGTGGATGGATTACCTTGGCAAAGGAAAAATGCTCACTAACAGGGATGTAAACTAATTTGTGCACAAAATTTGAGAGAAATAAGCTGTTTGTGTGTATGGAACATTTCTGGGATCTTTTATTTCAACTCATGAGACATGGGACCAACACTTTACATGTTGCGTTTTATATGTTTGTTCAGTATAGTTAAATGCACTAAAGAGGAACAATGGGTACATACTGAAGATGTGCATGCTCATCACCAGAATCTTTTCAAATGTGTTTATTTTCAAAGTGTCACATATACTCCCTCTCCGGCCTCTAGGTCATCAGGCTGTTGATTATCCTGCACACTTGTCACCATCGTCTCGCGCCCCAGCGCCTCATGACACTCACCTGGACTCCATCACCTCCTTGATTATCTTCCCTATATCTGTCACTCCCCTTGGTTCTTTCCTCAGGGGTTATTGACTCAGTTTCCATGTCGGTGCGTTGGTTGTGTTTTGTGTTCATTGTTTCTTTTATTTATTAAAACACTCACTTCCTGAACTTGCTTCCCGACTCTCAGCTCACTCCTTACACGAGGGATACAGCTAAGGACATGAACAACTTCATAGTTAAGAACCCTATAACAATATGTAAGAAAATGAAAGGGATTCTACAACAACCAATATCACAACCCTAAAAACACAACCTTATGGAACAATCCTTGGATAGCTTTTCAGAATTCACAGATAAATTGTTCCACATGGAATACTAAAGGCATAGAAAACGTAAATGACTTGGTAATTATAACGGTTTTCTTCCATTGGTGAAGGAGAGGACCAAAATGCAGCGCGGCTAGTGTTCAACATATTTAATAAACAAAGAGACGAATACGTGAACACTATACAAAATACAAAATAACAAATGTGAAAACCGAGACAGACCTATCTGGTGCAGAACACAAACACAGAGACAGGAAACAATCACCCACAAAATCCCAACACAAAACAAGCCTCCTATATATGATTCTCAATCAGGGACAACGATTGACAGCTGCCTCTGATTGGGAACCATATTAGGCTGGACACAGAAACAGACAAACTAGACACACAACATAGAATTCCCACCCAGCTCACGTCCTGACCAACACTAAACAAGCAAAACACATAAGAACTCTGGTCAGGACGTTACAGTACCCCCCTCCTGAGGTGCGGACTCCGAACGCACCCCTAAAACTCAAGAGGAGGGTCTGGGTGGGCATCTGTCCGCGGTGGCGGCTCCGGCGCGGGACGAGGACACCACTCTACCACTGTCTTTGTCCCCGTCCTTAGCGTCCTTTGAGTGGCGACCCTCGCCCCCGACCTTGGTCTAGGAACCTTCACCAAGGCCCCCCCTAGATAGAGGAGATAGCTCAGGACAGAGAGGTAGCTCAGGACAGAGAGGTAGCTCAAGACAGAGAGGTAGCTCAAGACAGAGAGGTAGCTCAAGACAGAGAGGTAGCTCAAGACAGAGAGGTAGCTCAAGACAGAGAGGTAGCTCAAGACAGAGAGGTAGCTCAAGACAGAGAGGTAGCTCAAGACAGAGAGGTAGCTCACGACAGAGAGGTAGCTCACGACAGAGAGGCAGGTTATTCCACCTCCCCGCACTGGCTCCGGACTGAGTGGCAGCTCATGACTGGAGGGCAGCTCATGACTGGAGGGCAGCTCATGACTGGAGGGCAGCTCATGACTGGAGGGCAGCTCATGACTGGAGGACAGCTCATGACTGGAGGACAGCTCATGACTGGAGGGCAGCTCATGACTGGAGGGCAGCTCATGACTGGAAGGCAGCTCATGACTGGAGGGCGGCTCTGGCAGCTCCTGACTGGCTGGCGGCTCTGGCAGCTCCTGACTGGCTGGCGGCTCTGGCAGCTCCTGACTGGCTGGCGGCTCCTGACTGGCTGGCGGCTCCTGACTGGCTGGCGGCTCCTGACTGGCTGGCGGCTCCTGACTGGCTGGCGGCTCTGGCGGCTCCTGACTGGCTGGCGGCTCTGGCGGCTCCTGACTGACGGACGGCTCTGGCGGCTCCTGACTGACGGACGGCTCTGGCGGCTCCTGACTGACGGACGGCTCTAGCGGCTCCTGACTGACGGACGGCTCTAACGGCTCGGGACAGACGGGCGGCTCTAACGGCTCGGGACAGACGGGCGGCTCTAACGGCGCTGGGCAGACGGATGGCTCAGACGGCGCTGGGCAGACGGATGGCTCAGACGGCGCTGGACAGACGAGCAGTGCAGGCGGCGTTGGGCAGACGGCCGACTCTGACCTGCTGAGGCGCACAGTAGGCCTGGTGCATGATGCCGGAACTGGTGGTACCGGACTGGAGACACGCACCTCAAGGCTAGTGCGGGGAACAGGAACAGGGCACACTGGACTCTCGAGGCGCACTATAGGCCTGGTGCGTGGTACCGGAACTGGAGGTACCGGGCTGAGGGCACGCACCTCAGGGCGAGTGCGGGGAGAAGGAACAGTGCGTACAGGGCTCTGGAGACGCACAGGAGGCTTGGTGCGTGGTGCCGGAACTGGAGGTACTGGGCTGGAGACACGCACCATAGGGAGAGTGCGTGGAGGAGGAACAGGGCTCTGGAGACGCACTGGAAGCCTGGTGCGTGGTGTAGGCACTGGTGGTACTGGGCTGGGGCCACGCACCATAAGGCGAGTGCGGGGTGCTGGAACTGGAGGTACTGGGCTGGGGCGGGAAGGTGGCGCCGGATATACCAGACCGTGCAGGCGTACTGGCTCCCTTGAGCACTGAGCCTGCCCAACCTTACCTGGTTGCATGCTCCCCGTAGCCCGACCAATGCGGGGAGGTGGAATAACCCGCACTGGGCTGTGTAGGCGAACCGGGGACACCATGCGTAAGGCTGGTGCCATGTACACCGGCCCGAGGAGACGTACTGGAGGCCAGATATGTTGAGCCGGCTTCATGGCACTTGGCTCAACGCTCAATCTAGCCCGGCCAGTCCGGGGAGGTGGAATAACCCGCACCGGGCTATGCACACGTACAGGAGACACCGTGCGCTCTTCCGCATAACACGGTGTCTGCCCGTACTCCCGCTTTTCACGGTAAGCATGAGAAGTGGGCGCAGGTCTCCTACCTGACTTCGCCACACTACCCTTTAGCCCCCCCCCCCCCCCCCCCCCCCCCCAAGAAATTTTTGGGATTTCTGCTCGGGTTTCCGTGCTAGCCGCGTACCTTCATAACGCCGGTTCCTCTCTCCGGTTGACTCTGCTCTCCTAGCTGCCTCCAGCTGTTCCCATGGGAGGCGATCCTTTCCAGCCAGGATCTCCTCCCATGTGTAGCAACCCTTGCCGTCCAAAACGTCCTCCCAAGTCCATTTCTCCTGGTCCCGCTGCTGCTGCTGCTGCTGCTGTCGCTGCTGCCCGTTGCCACGCTGCTTGGTCCTAGTTTGGTGGGTGATTCTGTAACGGTTTTCTTCCATTGGTGAAGGAGAGGACCAAAATGCAGCGCGGCTAGTGTTCAACATATTTAATAAACAAAGAGACGAATACGTGAACACTATACAAAATACAAAATAACAAATGTGAAAACTGAGACAGACCTATCTGGTGCAGAACACAAACACAGAGACAGGAAACAATCACCCACAAAATCCCAACACAAAACAAGCCTCCTATATATGATTCTCAATCAGGGACAACGATTGACAGCTGCCTCTGATTGAGAACCATATTAGGCTGGACACAGAAACAGACAAACTAGACACACAACATAGAATTCCCACCCAGCTCACGTCCTGACCAACACTAAACAAGCAAAACACATAAGAACTCTGGTCAGGACGTTACAGTAATAGTCAATACATTTATTTCCATGACAGAATTAAAAAGTAATTTGTGACTGACCAATGTAGATTGCGGAACTTAAAAGTTACCTATCACAAGTGTTCATATGATAGGGAACATATACGAAACCTTGCAGAGAGCATATTTACTGACAATCTCTTCGAAGAAAATATAAACTACTGGAACCAAGACTTAAAAATAACTGATGTTGGCACAAGATGGAGGGAACATTGGAGTATAACTAAGACATTTACAGTTAACGAAAATGTACGCTTAATCCAGTATAAACTAATGTATAGAATTTATTATACAAAAGACACAATTCACAAATTGTACAGCACAACGGCAGAGTCAAGTCTTTAATTGTAAAACTAATACTGACTCAATAATCCATGCTTTCTGGGAATGCTTTCAAGTCAAAGTTATGGGCGGAGCTAGAAAGTTGGCTGTAAGAAGAATTATGGAAACCTACTTTTATTCTGTCTGTCTGCATATCTCAAGACATGGCATATGGGGTTGTAGTGGGCTGGACGATTCTCTTCTTATCACTCATCTTGAAAAAAACATATACAAAAAACTTGGAAATCAGTCAATCCGCCATCATTAACACAATGGAAAAAATCGAATTATTTATTATTGAAATATTGAAATAGCATGGGCGACCCGAGAAAAACAAAATAGTACAATTTAAGGCCAAGTGGCAAACAACAATGCAGGCGCTAGGGAAGGGAATGTGAGCATGCGGGTCTGGGCAGATGAGATGTAGTCATTGTTTGTGTGTTTCTGTAAGTTGTTGTTCGTATGTATACATTTGTAAGTAGGGGGGGAAATGGGGGGGGGTAAGACATATATAAAACTTGGATAATTTCTTGTCTGGTTGTGATTTGATGATTCTATTTTTGCTGTGGAAGTGTTGCAGGGGTCGTTGCGTTGTTCTACTGCTCCGTGGTGCTGAGCAGTGTCTCCTTTTTGTGCTGGTGATGTCAGTGGTTCATCATCTGGAATAGGTTCCATATCAGCCATGGATGGGTGTCTGACATGGGCTTGTACTTACTCTGTGGTGAGTTGCACGGAGTCTTGACGAGGGAGATGAAGGTTCATTCTGCTGTCTTTTCACTATTCCGTTCTCTATCGTATTACGCTACGGTATGAGTTAACAGACAGCTAAATGCCTTATCATAATGCAAGAGTCAAGATCATGATCATCTTTGTCCACTTTAATGATACAAGATGAAACTACGAGAAAAAATAAATACTCAATCCAAAATAACTCAGAATTAAAAACATTATGTGTAAATACAGAGTGATTACACAATTCAAGCCCCAAAGTAATGATACAAAGGAAAGAGCCATCATACCACGAGGGGGTAAGAAGCCAAATAAATATTTTGCTGGAAACATGTCTAGCTGAAGATGACCATGAAGAATAATGGAGGGGGGAAACTATTAGCCTACTGTAACTAAAAGTTTAAAAAAATAAACAACTGTTGCTGTTATACAAGTCATTAGACAATCTAGCTAGCTCCAGTATCTCAATAGGTACCAGCACAACATAATACAGTAAATAAGAAAATGAGGATGAAAAAAGTAAACACTCAAAAAAGGTTTAGTGTCATTTGCCATCCACTGGCGGCCCACCCATTAGGGCGTTAGGGGCAGCGCCCCACTTGTGATTGGTCCCCCCCCCCAAAATTGTGATTTAAATATTTTTTTTTAACCTTTTATGGCTGCAAGCCCGAGGTCGGTACACTTATGACAACATCCAGCTCAATTGCAGGGCGCGAAATTCAAAATCTATTTTTTTTAAAAATATTTAACTTTCACACATTAACAAGTCCAATACAGCATTTGAAAGATAAAGATCTTGTGAAACCAGCCAACGTGTCCGATTTTTAAAATGTTTTACAGCAAAAACACCACGTATATTTATGTTAGTTCACCACCAAATACAAAAGAGGACAGACATTTTTCACAGCACAGGTAGCATGCACAAAGCCAACCTAACTAACCAAGATCCAACCAAACAAACCTAGAAACAACTTCCTCAGATGACAGTCCTATAACATGTTACACAATAAATCTATATTTTGTTCGAAAAATGTGCATATTTGAGCTATAAATCAGTTTTACATTGATGCTACCATCATAGCTACAGTCAGAAATAGCACGGGAGTAGCCAGAGTAAATACAGACACCAACGTCAACTACCTAATTACTCATCATAAAACATTTCAGAAAAATATATGGTGTATAGCAAAATGAAAGACAAAGATCTTGTGAATACAGACAATATTTCCGATTTTTTAAGTGTTTTACAGCGAAAACACAATATATCGTTATATTAGCTTACTGCAATGGCTAACACACAACAGCATTGATTCCAAGTAATCGGTAGCGATAGCACAGCTCGACAGATATATGAAATAGCATCCCAAATTGGGTCCTTATCTTTGTTGATCTTCCATCAGAATGTTGTAAAGGGGTCCATTGTCCAGAACCTTCTTTGTTTGGATCCAGAACGAACTATTTCCCTCTTGAATTAGCAAGCACACTGGCCGTGCGGCGCTAACCTCTCCTTCTTGAAAAAATTCTTCCAACGAATCACGTCTAAAGTCCCGAATAAATTTCAATAATATAATTAAACTATATTGAAAAAACATACTTTAGGATGATATTGTGACATGTATCAAGTAAAATCGAAGCCGGAGATCATATTCACCTATAACGACGGTTTTCCAGGAGGCAATTCCAGGTCCAACTTCGCGCCTTCGAAACAAAAAATAATGGCGGACCTCTCACTCAAAGATGATGTATTCAATCCCTGAACGAGATATTCAAGTCATTTCTGCTCTCACTTCCGCATGACACCCAAGGGAAGGCGTATGACGTGTTTCTATAGTCCCAAGTGACATGCCCTTTTATAGACAAGCTCTTGAAGAGAGACCTCGCATTTGGAAATCTCACTTCCGGATAGGAAATGGGCTGCAGAAAGAGTTCTGGTTCACTTAGAGAAATAATTCAAACGGTTTAAGAAACTAGAGAGTGTTTTCTATCCAATAGTAATGATAATATGCATATTGTACGAGCAAGAATTGAGTAGGAGGCCGTTTGAAATGGCCACCTCTTTCCAGGTTACTCAGTGCTGCCCCTTGCAGCCATAAGAAGTTAAATAAAAATAATAATAACTCAGAATGTATTATTTGTAGAGGGATTACACAATTCAAACCCCAAAGTAACGATACAAAGGAAAGAGACAGGATACAATGCAGTATATCGAGTCTAATAGAGGAAACCTAGCACCAATCCACCAGTAGCTAGCTACCATAGAAGTTTCACAAAATGTAGCAACATAACAATCATATGGTCATGAAACAACCAAATTTAATTCAGTAGCAGTTACTTACAGACAATGCAACTGTATGAGAAACCATAAAGGATGACAGTAGATACTGGAGGATTGAGTTCAATGTGCATCTTCTTGGGTCATCACTAGTTACCACATCCACAAAGTCATAACCCCCTTAAAATCAGATTTTAAACCTCACTGTAACCACACTGTTAACCTTATGCCTAACCTTAATTTAAGAACAAAAAGCTAATTTCTGTATTCATTAAATTTTACGATATAGCCGATTTTGACTTTGTGGCTGTGGTAACTAGTGACAACCATCTTAGTCATCTTCTTGCACAATCTTGTACTTGAATGACCTCTAAACTTGTCACATGACATTAATCAAATAAAAGGAAAGGAAATGTCTGACCATTAAGGGGTGAGAAGCCAAAGAAATGTCTAGCTGGAAAGATGACACCGTTGAAGATGACCAATAAGGATAATGGAGGGGGAAAGTATTAGCATACTGTGACTAAAGGTTAAAAATGATAAACTCCAAACAACCGTTTCTGTTATACTAGACATTAGACAATATATCAAGCTGCAGTATTAAACTAAAGGCTAAAAATGATAAACTCCAAACAACCGTTTCTGACATACTAGACATTAGACAATATATCAAGCTGCAGTATCTCAATAGGTATTTTTATTTTTTATTTACAATGACGGTCTACCAGAAGGCAAAAGGCCTCCTGCGGGGACAGAGGCTGTGATATCATTTCTTTTTAAAGATATGAAAAAACACATCACGACAAGAGAGACACCATAACACTACATAAAGAGAGACCTACAGTAAGACAACAACATAGCATGGCAGCAACACATGAAAAGGTAGCAGTACAACATAACACAGTATATAAGAACAAACAAAAGTCAACATTAAAAAGGGTTTAGTATCATTTGCCATCCAGCGGCGGCCCGCCCATTAGGATGTTAGGGGTAGCGCCCCACTTGTGATTGGTCCCCCAAAAATTGTGTGATTGATTATTATTTTATTTTTTTCATAAAAGTGTGGTAAATTTGTCAATTTTCCTGTTTCAAAAATATATTGTTACATACTACATACTACTCTGCCCCTCAGTGACTACCAGCAGCAGCAGCTCCGTCTCCGCATAGGCTTTGCCAACATTGCTTGGATTATTTTGCCAGCTATTTCCTATGAGGGGGAACTGCAGCATAAATATAACAGCACAAAGTAAATGGAGCATTATGGAGTGCTCAAATGTGCGTTCAGTCATAGCTTCTGGGTCTACTCTAGTCTCCCTCCCCCAATGAGTCTCTCGCGCCAGACGGCTTACTTTCTGCATGTTAGACTAGATCTGCTCTATCAGGTACAGATGACGCTAAAGCAAAACACTAATTGTAAATAACTTGTAAATAAATAAATCATAACAGTCATGAAAGCCAGGGACATGAAAAACTGGACAACTACAGTACCAGTCAAAAGTTGACACCTACTCATTAAAGGGTTTTTCTTTATTTTACTGTTTTCTACATTGTAGAATAATAGTGAAAACATCAAAACAATGAAATAACACATGGAATCATGTAGTAACCAAAAAGTGCTTCTTCAAAGTAGCCACCCTTTGCCTTGATGACAACTTCACACACTCTTGGCATTGTGACATTATGTTAGCTAGCTATCCCCAGTTAGATGCATTTTCACGTATTACATCTGCATGCTTGTTGCGACCTCCCTGGTTTCCACTAGTTACCACAGTCACAAATTCAAAATGGCTATAATGTAAAAAAAATTTATACAATTAAGTTAGGCATAAGGTTAACAGGGTGGTTAATGTCAGGGTTAAGGTTAGGTTTAAAATCACATAGGCAGACTTTATGGCTTTGAAGCTGTGGTAACCAGTGACCCTGGTGGACTCCTTCGTTTGTGAGCTGGCAGCTTGTTTTAAATAGTTTAATCTGATCTGTTAAAAACAGCGGCAGCATGCGCAGCAGCGATCATTCGGTTTTTGACACGCAAAAGTGAAATAGGTGTATTTAAGCTGTTGTTCAAATGCACAGATCGCTTTATATATCTTCTCAAAGAAACTACAGGTAGTTGAAAAACGTGGCATATTTCTGTCATGCTGCTTTGTTGACAGCTACAACCAACTTGCCAATCAGCGGCCACTACTGTTGCCATCACAAAGCATTTTACAGTACATCCCTTCATAGCAAGAACTAACTCTCCAGTTCATAATTGAGACATGCTAGAAAAGACAAAATGCACAAGCGTGAGGAAGCCTTCAAAACAGACGTGTTCCTCTCTCCCTCCCTCGTTCTCTCGTTGGAGGGATTCTTCAAATCCCCATGGCCTTTTGTCCAAGTCTCAAGCTCAGCTAGGACCCAATCACACCGCTCACATAGACCCTGTTCCAAATAATTAACTGTAAGGACAAGTCGACTGCAAGGTTTCGTCTGAAGAACAATGGGGATCTGGGACCTGGCTGAGCTCAGCTATCAGGAAAAGTCACTTTCCTGTCAGGGCTATAGAAAGAAATGACTTGTTGTCTTCTATGCGGTCAACGGTTACAAAGGATAGAAGGGGGAGTTGGTGATGACATGGGTGTGACTCTCTACGGTTTAAAGTCAAGATGGCTTTATAGCAGTGGTGTAGGCCTACACAAGGCCGTCATCAAACAGGTGCACTGATTAGATGAACAATTATTAAACCACTTTATGGAATTTTATCATCAGAAACAGGCAGAAGAATTAACATTTATAGATTGAAAATATTGACCTCACACGAACGCACTTGCACGTACGCATGCACGCATCTGCAGACACAAACTTGATTGATTCCCAACATTCTGATAATTGAAGGTACAGGTGAACTAAAGTAATTTAACATTGAGACCATTGTTTTATGTCAGATAGCGTGTCAATTCCTGGTCTGTCTTGTATTTTGCAAAGAGTAATGGGATAGATCAAAGTAGTCTAGCTACAATGTGCTGTCTAACGCAGTGGCGATTTTAGCATGGAAATCTTGGTAGGGCAAAAAAAAATCCTCTTTAGATGCATGCCAGCAAAGCCACTACACAACACTTAACAATACATGAATTGCACCATAACGGTGACAAACGGTGCCCACAAACTGTTAGGGCCTACATAAAGCTGTCCCAACAGCAGAGTCGCAACAGCAGTCCCAACACCTTACCACTGCTACACCTGGCTATCAGCGGAGCCTTGTCTGGCAGCAAAACAGTTCATTCAGCCTCATTTCCTGCCATTTAAAAAATAGCTGATATGGCTGACTTGCTTAAACAAATGTGGTTTCTACTGACAATTGAGATGTACAAACTATGGCATAAGGGGACAACAAGCGGATCAGAGGCTATCCATAATTTCGATTAAGACATTAATGAGAGAGTAGGACAGACGTAGTCAATATAACTATTTGTTCAGCACTTTTGAAATGTACAGCGACATAATTCAGAACATGGGCCGTTCTTAGTGTTCTCCCTGTACACCAAGTCAGAACCGTAGAATAAATAAAGGGGGCATATAAGCAGACTACATAGACTACATGTGCACCACCAAGTCAGAACAGTAGGCGAAATTAAGATGGGAAAAGGGACCAAATTATTAGGGTGGTGAACACTACTAACAGCTTACTACACAACATACACTTAGTAGTACTTTCTTAGCTACAGTATACATATCTCCCTGGCATATTACATCATTTATGCAGCAGCATACAAGACATTTTTGGACTCACCTTGTTGTGCTCTGCTCAGTTGAACAGGAAGGTGGCGTGGCGGTCCTTTGTGGGTAAATTTTGTCATCAAACTTTGTCATAAAAGCCTGACATTCTCTGGATTTATGGTGCTTTCAAAACAACTGGGAACTCGGAAAAAAATGAGGTCGAATCATGATGACGTCAGTGAACTTCAGGTCGGAGTTCTCGAAAGAGACCAGATTTCTCAACTTGCAATTCTGAGTTGGATGACCATTTCAAACGTATTTTCCCGCCTCCCGAGTGGTGCAGTGATCGAAGGCACTGCATCGAAGTACTAGAGGCGTTCCTACAGACCCGGGTTTGATCCCAAGCTGTGTCGCAGCCGGCCGCGACCGGTAGACCCATGAGGCTGTGCACAATTGGCCCAGCATCATCCGGGTTAGGGGAGCGTTTGGCCCGGATTTCCTTGTACCATAGCGCTCTAGCGACTCCTTGTGGGGGGCCCGGTAAATGCACGCTGTCTTCAGTTGCCAGCTGTACAGTGTTTGCTCCAACACATTGGTGCTTCTGGGTTAAGCGCGCAGTGTGTCAAGAAGCAGTGCGGCTTGGCAGGGTTGTTTTTCGGAGGACGCATAGCTCTCGACATTTGCCTCTCCTGAGTGCTTACAGGAGTTTCAGTGATGGGACAAGACTGTACCTACCAATTGGGGAGAAAAAGGGGTAGAAATACATGTATTTTCCCAGTCAGAGCTAGTTTTTTTCAGAGTTCCCAGTTGTCTTGATCTCACTGAAGTCAATTTTCCCAGTTCCAAGTTTCCAGTTGTTTTGAGCGCAGCAAAAACCATGCTGGATTCACATCATGGCCAATGTTAAATGTTTATTCTTTTAAGCTTCAAAAAGAGCCCCTTAAACCCAGACTTGGAACCACACACCCATTCCACTGAATAGCAGGATAGTGATTGCTTTGCAATGCTTGCAGTTAGCCACTAATTCCTTCCAAACCACTCATTGTTGAATTGCGATTTCCAATTTGTTGTGTAACGTTTATGTCCAATGGCCGATGAGCACCGATACTTTTTATCTATAATTTATCTTCATTATTTCTCTTCATAAGACAAGGATTGAAAAGGATTTGCCAGTAGATTGTCGACTTGATTCATGATGAATGCTAGCTAAGATTTGTCTGCTAGCTAACATATAAACAAACACATTCTAAGCTAAAACAATGAATCAGTAAATAATGTTGTGGTGAGGAAATCTTAGATGCACCATTTTACTTCTAGCTAAGGATTTTTGTGCTTCATCAAGCAATATTACTGAAGTTTGACAATAGGCACGGAAGCTAGCATACGCATCCTGACATGTCATTAGCTTGTTAGCTGAGCCAGTCACAGAAATGATGCTGCTACATACACAATGTTGAATGCGTCCAACAAAAGCTAGATAGCAAGCTACTGTTGTATTGGTAATACTAACATTATTATGAGTGTTCATGAAGCAGCTGTTCTGCCACAAGTCATTACAGTAGCCTTCCAAGTCAGTTGCTGCGCTCAGCTGACCCAACGATACAAAGTAACGTTAGCAATCACAGAGAAACATGCTGATCTACGGACTGATTTCAGATAACGGTCCCTCTTTAGTTTGGGGCTGCATGTCTACAACTTCAGGGTAATTTAAACAGGCTAAGCAAGCTTTTTATGTCAGTAAAGGTAGAACTAGTTAGCTAACTATTTCAGTAAACTAGCTAGCTACAACAGTTAGCTAAGCAGTTGATCAAGTCACTGCACTGGTGACCACGTACTGTAATTGCAGATCATTTTTGCTATCTTCTTACAATAAAAACGATTACACTGCTGTAGGGCTGGCAGGTCTGCCAAGGGTTGGTAAATGTGTGAATGTTTCTCTCTGTTGCGATATGATGCTAAAGAGTCCGTTTTAAATCAATCCATACATACCATATAGTCAGTCCCCTGATTCAACTCAACAAAGTGTGTGTGTGTGTGTGTGTGTGTGTGTGTGTGTGTGTGTGTGTGTGTGTGTAAGAGAGAGAGAACGAGAGAGGTGGGCGGTAATGGATGGGTCACTGGGGAAAGTATTGATTAAACAAACTGTCAAAGAAGATTTTTTTTGCAGAAAGAGTACCATTATTTGAATTCAAGGAATTGCACAAAGGAGGTTAAGAATCGAGCAAAGTGAAGACCCCTAAAACAGATCCAAGGTCAGGTCGTAGGAGAGCGATTAGCCTGTAGCATAGCCACATCACAAGACACCTGACATACTTCAATGGGTACACTTTTCTGGCACAAATGGATCCCATAATACTTCACCAAATTCTGGACAGTGATAAACAACTCAATGGGTCCAGTCACAACAGTTGTGGAAAGAGCTGAGAATATAGTATGTAACCAACAACAGTGACACTATTGACCAGACAGAGGATGACCTTTCTCCAGACAAACATTAAAAAGAAGAATTTTGTCTGTCCAAACAGACAAAAACAGATACTCTCTGCATGTGACATATGGACACACTTGGAGCGAACTTGGTTCTCGGTCTAGGCTAGGGTTTAATGGCGGGAACCGGCTTACTGAGATTTAACGGGATTTCCCGCCCAAACAAACTCCTTTTTCCCTGCATAAATAATTGCGAGGAACCGGTAAATGAGAATACATTATTTCAGTGGTGATGTGTCACGTGGGGCAGGCGGGGCAGAGCCCCACCAATAACCAGAATATTTGAATGCAATTATGTTATTTCATATCACTAACAATATCATATCAGTTAGCAAACAATTTAATGTTATAAAAAAATAGCTTGATCTAAAAATGCTTTCCTATTGAATTGTTGTTTTGGTACATTTTCGTTGAGTAAGGCAGCTCCAAAATGCACCTGTTTCAGCCTCGTTCAATGCTTTCTGGTTACGCATGATTGGCTCAGGGTGCTTTCAATCATGGGGACACCACATCACCGCAGCACTTGCTGGGAGAGCTAGTCAGCAAAAGCCCATCTTTGGTGCTCCATTGATTTACAGTAGAAGTGCCTGCCCAAGAAAGCTCATTGTCAACTTCATAGCTAGCTAGTTGTTTACCACATACTGTTACCAGGTATTCAAGCTAGGCAGCTTAGCTATCTCCTAGCAAATATTTCGAGATACAACGTATTGGTGCTCATTAGCCTCCTAAACTTTAAAACATGGCTATCCATTAAAATAAAACAAGCTTTAAAATATGATTCAAGTCGAGTGGTTGGTGGTGGATCATAGAGCAGAGGCTAACATCTATTTTGAGATAGGATATTATAGCTGCCTATAGGCTGTAGCAATATTGATGTTACTCATATTGATGTTACACAGGAAACGGAAACCAGTTGTTACTTACTTCATTAATGTGCTGGTTGACAAGATGCCTCGTAAAGTTTGCTTAACTATATATCTTTGTCTGTCGTGACTACAACACAAAGCATACTGAAACATGGTGGCAGCGATACTCAAAAGAACCTGGATGTCATCGATGTTAATGAAGAATACATCCCAGGCAGCAGTTTGAAAAAGTGCCTCGTTTACGGGCTAGTCATCGCGCCGAACGACTACGTTAGCTGGCTATCTTAAGAGACTCAGTGCTAGTAGCTAGCTGGCTATTGGATACAAGCAGATTCATGAGTAGCTAACGTTCCATTCTACCAATAAATCGCCATGGAAAATGCACTGAAACCTCAGGGAAAAATAGACTTTGATGATTGTAATTTAGCACTGACCTGGAAAAGATGGAAAGAGGAATTCAATTTGTACATGGCTCTTACAATGAGAGAAAAACCTGAGGACTACTGTAAAGGCTGTTTGAAGAAGAGGACCAAGGTGCAGCGTAGTACGTGTTCATGATATTTAATAAACCTGAACACTAGAACAAAAAATAACAAAGCGGAACAAACTAAACAGTTCTGTCTGGTGCAGACACACAAAACAGAAAATATTGAATTACAATTAATTGCAAAGTCCCTCTTTGCCATGGAAATGAACTGAATCCCCAAAAAACATTTCCACTGCATTTCAGCCCTGCCACAAAAGAACCAGCTGACATCATGTCAGTGATTCTCTCGTTAACACAGGTGTGAGTGTTGACGAGGACAAGGCTGGAGATCACTCTGTCATGCTGATTGAGTTCAAATAATAGACTGGAAGCTTCAAAAGGAGGGTGGTGCTTGGAATCATTGTTCTTCCTCTGTCAACCATTGTTACCTGCAAGGAAACACGTGCCGTCATCATTGCTTTGCACAAAAAGGGCTTCACAGGCAAGGATATTGCTGCCAGTAAGATTGCACCTAAATCAACCATTTATCGGATCATCAAGAACTTCAAGGAGAGCAGTTCAATTGTTGTGAAGAAGGCTTCAGGGCGCCCAAGAAAGTCTAGCAAGCACCAGGACCGTCTCCTAAAGTTGATTCAGCTGCGGGATCGGGGCACCACCAGTACAGAGCTTGCTCAGGAATGGCAGCAGGCAGGTGTGAGTGCATCTACACGCACAGTGAGGCGAAGACTTTTGGAGGATGGCCTGGTGTCAAGAAGGGCAGCAAAGAAGCCACTTCTCTCCAGGAAAAACATCAGGGACAGACTGATATTCTGCAAAAGGTACAGGGATTGGACTGCTGAGGACTGGGGTAAAGTAATTTTCTCTGATGAATCCCCTTTCCGATTGTTTGGGGCATCTGGAAAAAAGCTTGTCCGGAGAAGACAAGGTGAGCACTACAATCAGTACTGTGTCATGCCAACAGTAAAGCATCCTGAGACCAATCATGTGTGGGGTTGCTTCTCAGCCAAGGGAGTGGGCTCACTCACAATTTTGCCCAAGAACACAGCCATGAATAAAGAATGGTACCAACACATCCTCCGAGAGCAACTTCTCACAAACATCCAGGAACAGTTTGGTGACGGACAATGCCTTTTCCAGCATGATGGAGCACCTTGCCATAAGGCAAAAGTGATAACTAAGTGGCTCGGGGAACAAAACATCAATATTTTGGGTCCATGGCCAGGAAACTCCCCAGACCTTAATCCCATTGAGAACTTGTGGTCAATCCTCAAGAGGTGGGTGGACAAACAGAAACCCACAAATTTTGATAAACTACAAGTATTTATTATGCAAGAATGGGCTGCCATCAGTCAGGATGTGGCCCAGAAGTTAATTGACAGCATGCCAGGGCGGATTGCAGAGGTCTTGAAAAAGAAGGGTCAACACTGCAAATATTGACTCTTTGCATCAACTTCATGTAACTGTCAATAAAAACCTTTGACACTTATGAAATGCTTGTAATTATACTTCAGTATTCCATAGTAACATCTGACAAAAATATCTAAAGACACTGAAGCAGCAAACTTTGTGGAAATTAATATTTGAGTCTGTCACGCCCTGACCTTATAGATCCTTTTTATGTCTCTATTTTGGTTTGGTCAGGGCGTGAGTTGGGGTGGGTATTCTATGTTCTATGTTTTGTATTTCTATGTTTTGGCCGGGTAGGGTTCTCAATCAGGGACAGCTGTCTATCGTTGTCTCTGATTGAGAACCATACTTAGGTAGCCCTTTTTTTCACCTGTCTTTGTGGGAAGTTGACTTTGTTTAGGGCACATAGCCTATAGCTTCACGGTTTGTTTTTGTAGTGTTGTTTTGTTCGGGGTCATTTTTATTAATAAAAGAACATGTACGCTCACAACGCTGCACCATGGTCCTCTTCTTTAAACAGCCGTGACAGTGTCATTCTCAAAACTTTTGGCCACGACTGTATGCTTGGGGTCATTGTCCATTTGGAAGACCCATTTGTGACCAAGCTTTAATTTCCTGACTTATGTCTTGAGATGTTGCTTCAATATATCCACATAATTTTCATTCCTCATGTTGCCATCTATTTTGTGAAGTGCACCAGTCCCTCCTGCAGCAAAGCACCCCCATAACATGATGCTGCCACCCCGTCCTTCATGGATGGGAAGGTGTTCTTTGGCTGGCAAGCCTCCCCCTTTTTCCTCCAAACATAACGATGGTCATTATGGCCAAACAGTTCTATTTTTGTTCAATCAGAGCAGAGGACATTTCTCCAAAACGTACGATCTTTGTCCCCATGTGCAGTTGCAAACCGTAGTCTGGCTTTTTTATGGCGGTTTTGGAGCAGTGGCTTCTTCCTTGCTCAGGTTATGTCGATATAGGACTCGTTTTACTGTGGATATAGTTACTTTTTTACCTGTTTCCTCCAGCATCTTCACAATGTCCTTTGCTGTTGTTCTGGGATGGATTTGCACTTTTCACACCAAAGTATGTTCATCTCTAGGAGAAAGATTGTGTCTCCTTCCTGAGCGGTATGACGGCTGCGTGGTCCCATGGTGTTTATACTTGTGTACTATTGTTTGTACAGATCAACCTTGGAAATTGCTCCCAAGGATGAACCAGACTTGTGGAGGTCTACATTTTTTTTCTGAGGTCTTGGCTGATTTCTTTTGAATTTCCCATGATGTCAAGCAAAGAGGCACTGAGTTTGAAGGTAGGCCTTGAAATACATCCACAGGTACACCTCTAATTGACTCAAATGATGTCAATTAGCCTACTAGAAGCTTCTAAAGCCATGACATCATTTTCTGGAATTTTCCAAGCTGTTTAAAGGCACAGTCAATTTAGTGTATGTAAACTTCTGACCCACTGGAATTTTGATACATTATAAGTGAAATAATCTGTCTGTAAACAATTGTAGGAAAAATGACTTGTGTCATGCACAAAGTAGATGTCCTAACCGACTTGCCAAAACTATATTTTGTTAACAAGAAATTTGTGGAGTGGTTGAAAAACGAGTTTTAATGACTCCAACCTAAGTGTATGTAAACTTCCGACTTCAACTGTATGTGAGAATGCTGTTCATTGACATTCATCACCATATAGTGCCCACAAAGCTCATTGCTAAGCTAAGGACCTTGGGACTAAACACCTCCTTCTGCAACTGGATCCTGGACTTCCTGGCCTGCCTCCCCCAGGTGGTAAGGGTAGGTAACAACACGTCTGCAACACTGATCCTCAACACTGGGGCCCCTCAGGGGTGTGTGCTTAGTCTCCTCCTGTACTCCCTGTTCACCCACGACTGCGTCGCCAAACACAACTCCAACACCATCATTAAGTTTGTTGACACACAACAGTGGTAGGCCTGATCACCGACAATGATGAGACAGCCTGTAGGGAGGAGGTCAGAGAACTGTCAGTGTGGTGCTAGGACAACAACCTCTCCCTCAATGTGAGCAAGACAAAGGAACTGATCATGGACTACAAGAAAAGGGGTGCCAAACCGGCCCCCATTAACATCAACAGGGCTGTAGTGGAGCAGGTCGAGAGTTTCAAGTTCCTTGGTGTCCACATCACCAACAAACTATAATGGTCCAAGACAGTTGTGAAGAGGGCACGACAACACCTTTTCCCCCTCAGGAGACTGACAAAATTTGGTATGGGTCCCCAGATTCTCAAAAAGTTCTACAGCTGCACCATCTAGAGCATCCTGACCGGTTGCATCTCTGGTATGGTAACTGCTCGTTATCTGACCGTTAGGTGCTACAGAGGGTAACGCGTACGGCCCAGTACATCACTGGAGCCAAGCTTCCTGTCATCCAGGATCTATAGACTAGACGACGTCAGAGGAATACCCACAAAATTGTAAAAGACTCCAGTCACCCAAGTCATAGACTGTTTTCTCTGCTACCGCACGGCAAGCGGTACCGGAGCACCAAGTCTAGGACCAAAAGGCTTCTTAACAGCTTCTACTCCTAAACCATAAGACTGCTGAACAATTAACCAAATGGTCCCCGGATTATTCACATTGACACCCCCCCATTTGTTTTTACACTGATGCTACTCACCGTTTATTATCAATGCATAGTCACTTCACCCCTAACTACGTGTACAAATTACCTCGACTAACCTGTACCCCCCGCACATTGACTCGGTACCCCGTGTATTTAGCCTCGTTATTGTTATTTTATGATGTTACTTTTTATACTTTATCTTATTAGATAAATATTTTCTTAACTCTTTCTTGAACTGCACTGTTGGTTAAGGGCTTGTAAGTATGCATTTCACTGTAAGGTCTACACATGTATTCGGCGCATGTGACAAATAAAGTTAGACTCCGTTCCATTCATACCATTCCAATGACCCCGTCCTCCTATAGCTCCTCCCACCAGCCTCCTTTGCTAAAAAAACAATCCAAGTGTTGAAAGATCTGGGGTGTAATCATTATGTAAACCGTTTGCAGTTTAATAACCAAACGGAAGCAAACCAAGCAAAACAATAGTTTCTATTGGGCAAATTCAGGTAGGTCCCTCTTCGTTTCGTTCCATTTGCTTCCGTTTAAGAAACATTTTCCAACAGAATTGGCGTAATGAATACGCCCCAGGCATGTGTCAGCAACGCCTGGGCAGATGAACGCTCCCCATAAAATACAAGAAGATTGGGCTTGATGAGTTCCTCAAATGACTGACCGTTTGCTTGCTGGTAGTTCCCTCTAGTGGCCAGGCCCTGCCATGACTGGGGAAACTGCCAAACTAAATATACAGTATATTGTTTATCTCGCACTGTTGCTTGTAGACCCAATTCAAGTTACCTATTTATTCATGTTCAGATGAGAGCTCACATTTGTACGTATTAGCGAAAGTGGTTCTTTGCACTCATGGATAGACCATGTCATTAAGTTACTTAATTAGCCTAAAACACACTGTGTAGTAACATCTATCCATGGCAGCTTGACAGTCCCCACATAAAAGGAAACGAGCAGCATGGAGGCCTCACAGAGCAAACACAGCAAGGTTGTTTAAAACATATTTTAAAGGTGTGATGGCTCTATAACATAGTATGTCTGGGGAGTGCACCAAATCAGAGTTGGATTTATTCACCCTTCCATTTACACAAACATTACTGAGAAAAATACATACATTCAAATACAGCCTCTCAGCAATCTCGGATACAGCACATTTGGAGTTCTTCATAGCTCGCAATGGTGAAGATTATGTTGATCTGAATAATACCTTGCTATACCTAAGTGTCAAAGTCACTTAACCTAATGGAACAAATATTGTACGTATTAGCGATAGTGGTTGACGCCGGAACACCTGTAGGTCTTATCAATTATCCAATAGTAAACATGTTTTCACACAGGTGGATGTTTCCTTGGGTAATCGTTTAATCAGTCAGAGAAGTAGTAACGTTACATAACCATATCGAGCCGTTATAGAAAGCATTTTGAATTATAGTGCTGACACTCTGGTGACGCAATTTTCAGCGGGTTTGTTTTCCAAGGACTCAGCGGGGCAAATTAACGTGACCCGACTCTGCAAGGGCTAACAGCGGACTGACTAAAGGGGCTGCAAATTCATCGGATAGTGCAATATTTGAAATCATTGGACTTATATACAGTGACATTTTATTTTAAGAGAAACTCATGTTGAATGGTTTGGACATTAAAATTCGCCTGGTGCGTTGTAAATATGAGTTTTGCCTGATGGGTGTTTGGGGATGTACGTTACCGTATTCACATAGTATCGGCGTCCCTTTTTGTCAAGAAAGTAACTATCTCCAGTCGTGAAACTTGGACATGCCCAAGCTCTATTGTCAACAACTGCAAAGTAACCAATTGAAAGGGTGTATGAAGACAATTAGTTTAGCTTCAGGTAACCGCGTGTGCAATCAAGATAATTGGTTTCTAGGACCACTATCAAAATGCATAGTTATCAATGATAACAATGATAGTTTTACAGGTTCATATAATAAGAATCCTTTGAACTTCAAACATTATCATTTGGAATTCATGGCTATGCATGTAGACGGACAACAGTTTTGAAGCAAACCATTCCAGACAGATTATGGTTCAGGATCATCAGTGTGTTAATTTTAACAATTGGCCTTGGCTTCAAGGAAACACTTAAAGGATCAAGCATTGGCTATTGATAACTCAGACGTCTTGCGTGGTTATGCTTTGAATGCTTTAAATTTTACACCAGAAGAGGAGTGTGGACAACAACTCTCCTTGATCAAGTCAGGAAACGTTCGGGTTGAGGTTTAGACAACCCCTTCCACATTATATACAAAAGTATGTAGACACCCCTTCAAATTAGTGGATTCTGCAATTTCAGTGACACCTGTTGCTGACAGGTGTATAAAATCGAGCACACCGCCATGCAATCTCCATAGACAAACATTGTCAGTAGAATGGTCTTACAGAAGAGCTCAGTGACTTTCAACGTGGCACCGTCAAATTTCTGCCCTGGCCATCTGTAAGTGCTGTTATTGTGAAGTGGAAAAGTCTAGGAGCAAAAACGGCTCAGCCGCGAAGTGGTAGGCCACACAATCTCACAGAACGGATCGCTGAGTGGTTAAGCGCATAGCGTGTAAAAATCGTCAGTCCTCGGTTCCAACACTCACTACCGTGTTCCAAACTGACTCTAGAAGCAACGTCAGCACAATAACTGTTCATTGGGAGCTTCGTGAAATGGGTTTCCATGGCCGAGCAGCCGCACACAAGCCTAAAATCACCATGCGCAATGCCAAGCGTCGGCTGGAGTGGTGTAAAGCTCGGTCGCCATTGGACTCGAGAGCAGTGGAAACAGGTTCTCTGAAGTCATGAATCACACCATCTGGCAATCCAATGGACAAATCTGGGTGTGGCGGATGCCTGGAGAACGCTACCCTCCCCAACGCATAGTGCCAACTGTAAAGTTTGATGGAGGAGGAATTATGGTCTGGGGCTGGGGCTGTTTTTCATGGTTCAGGCTAGGCACCTTAGTTCCAGTGAAGGGACATTTTAACGCCACAGCATACAATGACATTCTAGATGATTCTGTGCTTCCAACTTTGTGGCAACCTTTGGGATGAATTGGAACGCCGACTGCGAGCCAGGCCTAATTGCCCAACATCAGTGCCCGACCTCACTAATGCTCTTGTGGCTAAATGGAAGCAAGTCCCCGCAGCAATGTTCCAACATCAAGTGGAAAGCCTTCTCAGAAGAGTGGAGGCTGTTATAGCAGCAAAGGTGGGGACCAACTCCATATTAATGTCCATGATTTTGGAATGAGATGTTCGACAAGCAGGTGTCCACATACTTTTTGTCATGTAGTGTATTTCCTGCGCTTTCCTATATCGCCTAGATATAAGACAGACACTTCTTATGATACATTTATGAATGTGTTATTCAATGCGTTTCTCTGGGCTATCGTAGTAAAGGCCCAATTCAATATTCCCTCCCCCAACCTCCTAGACTTACAGGGGTTAAGAGCTGTGCAAGATTGCTAGAAAAAATATTCACAGCTGTAATGGTCGCCAAAGGTGTTCCACAAAATATTAACTCTGGGTGTGAAGACATACGCAATCAATAAGTATTCAGACATTTTTTCTATAGATCAGTAGGAAAAATGTAATCCTTTTTAGATACAATTTTAAGGCTGCAAAACGGGAAGATTGTGCAAGGGGTGTGTAGACTTTCACTAGCGACTGTATTTAACATATTAGTGTATTTGTATGGGACAATGCTCATGTGGGTCTTAAATCTTCTAGACACGTGGAGTCTATAATTTGCAACCTGACCAGCTCTGCCAAAAGTCAGCGATCCAAGGAGGTCCTTTGGGACACCTTCAACCCCTGTGAGGTCGTGATGAGCCTGGGGTTCATGCAGGTGTCGGTGTGGCTGGTCAGCCTGCTAGCCGTCCTTGCTAACCTCCTGGTCCTGTTCATCCTGCTGACCAGCCACAACAAACTGACAATCATCCGCTTCCTCCTAAGCAACCTTGCCTTGGCAGACCTCTACATGGGCATGTACCTCCTGCTCACCGTGGACCTCTACATGCGCTCCCGGTCCCACCACTACGCCATCGACTGGCAGACTGGAGCCGGCTGCCAATTGGCCGGGGCGCTCACAGTGTTCGCCAGCGAGCTGTCAGTCTACACGCTGGCTGCCATGTAGCGGTGCTAATGCTAGCCGGCTGGCTGCTGTGCCTGGTGTTAGCTACAAGAGAGTTATCTGTCTGCTCATGGACACAGACTCGACCGCCCGCCATGGTCTACGTGGTAGCCCTGCTTGCGCCGAATGTGTTGGCTTTTGTGGTGTGCACGACGTGCACATCGACTGTATGGCGCACAATCAGCAGCATCTGTCGAGCCGAGGGGATGCCAGCATGGCCAAACGTATGGCCGTGAACATCTTCAACTTCTTGTGTCTGTTAGTTCTCCACATCACTCCTTTATTCATCCTATTGGTTGATCGAATGGAATGACTTGAATTCAAGTCCTTCATCCTGCTATGTGTTACCTTCATTCATCCTCATCTTCAAAAATCTTTATTCAATCTTTCTTCTTCATCTGCTCATCCTCATCTTGACACCTGCTTATCTTTTCTTCCGTCTATCCTTCCTAGGTGCTGCTGCTGCTGTTCTATCCATGGAACTCGTGTGCCAACCCATTCCTGTATGGTATCCTGACGCGGGCCTTCCACGGGGATGTCCTGATGCTGCTGAGCCGTGTGCGTCTGTGTTAACCCCAGGCCCAGCTCTAACGAGGAGCACAGCGCGTCATGGGCAGCCCCGCTGGGGGCAAGAGGAGCAAAGGCGTCCACCGTCCTGCAACCCAAATCCTGGCGCTCCTCAGAAGCAGAGAACGTAGACACACCAAGGAGCAGGTCATCAAACTGCAGGAATCCAAGGTGTTGCCACACACCAGGGAGAATGAGAACCACGGCCGAGAGGCTGGATTCTATTGGTTCTCCAGTTGATTGGGGCAGTGGTTCCCGAACCTCGTACTATGGATGACCCTGTAAAACAACATATTTCACTGCATCTAGCGGGTGTGAGAATAAACGTTTTTTTAATTTTTATGATGACCAACCAGTTTGTAAATGTTGAATTGAGGAATCAGATTGGACAATGGAAACGGCTCTTTAATTTATATATTGTGTCATTTGTTTTATTCATGTTGCATATAGAATTTCTGAGTTGACTGGAACTGGACTAGAATGGAACTGAACTAGAATGGAACTGAAGCAGGTAGCCTGGTGGGGCGGCAGGTAGCCTGGTGGGGCGGCAGGTAGCCTGGTGGGGCGGCAGGTAGCCTGGTGGGGCGGCAGGTAGCCTAGTGGGGCGGCAGGTAGCCTGGTGGGGCGGCAGGTAGCCTGGTGGGGCGGCAGGTAGCCTAGTGGTTAGAGCGATGGGCCAGTAACCGAAACGCTGCTCGATCGAATCTCCTAGCTGACAAGGTAAAAATCTGTCTCTGAACAAGGCAGTTAACCCACTGTTCCCCGGTAGGCCGTCATTGTAAATAAGAAGAAAACAGGTGCTCACAGCTTGGTTGAGGAACAACGCAACAGAGAACAAAGCAACAGCAGAAAAAGGAATTCGCAAGAACAGCTAGTGTGTAGCAGTGTGTATTCTAGGATTGTCTAACTGTCTTGTGTGTTAGTGGTGTTTTGTTTTGCAGGGCCTCCTGGGTGTAGTTAAAAAAGCTGAAAAAAAGCAATACTCAAGAGAAAAATATATTTAATTCCTTTGTCCAGTTTAAAGTATAATTTTCAGCAAATATACCTCTAACATTCTTGAGTACTCCAATTGGATCTGTCAAAGGAACAGATCTTATCCGTCTAGTGTTGCAGAATGGATTATTTACAGGTTGCAGCTAATGATGTACGGAACACAAAACCATGTTACCAAAACAGACTAATCCCATGACCCACAATGCATCTTTTTTAGGTACACAGAAGCAGAGCACAGTCATATGATGTTTTGTCATAAAGAATAAAAATGACAATGTTGTCAGACTGCATCAGTTATTTTTTTTTCTAACGAGTTAAATCTTTCTTGGAAAACCATTGAAATGTACTGGGCTTTTATACAACAGGCTTTTCTTCGAAAATCAAATGAGGTCTAGATATCTTGAGCTTGAAAATCTTTTAAAATGATTCAAATGTTCTATTGTATATGATTTTCTGGACTAGTTTCCCATCCAGATCTGGATTTACCCATTTCCATGTCTTTTTTCTCAGAGATGGTAAACTAGGTAACCCAGATCCCGTGTGAAGACCTATTTTCTAACATTCCACTCACGAGACAAAATTTCACATGAAAAACCTGTTCACCATCTAGAAGGGAAAAAAAAGATAAACTATTCACTCTCTATACAATTACAATTCATTATTTCATGTTTCCTCGCGACAAGAACACATTGTGCATCGTCCTAAACGACAACAACCCCCCCCCCCCCTTATCAGTACATTTGTTGAGTTTGATTTATTGCACTGTTGAGAACAAAATTCCCTCTGCTAAGGGATGTTTCGAGATGCTTCAAGTAGGCCAATTTTCATAAAGAAGCATTTTTGTTTTGCACAAAATGTACCAACTGAACGACAACAGTAACCTACAATTGTGACCAACTACACAATGGAGCAGCTAGAACAAGTCTACATCAGTTTAGACCTGGAGATGATGTCCATTGCAGAATATATTTATATTTTGTACATACAGTATCTTGTCCACGTTGAGTCAATGTTAGTAGTACGGATGCACATTGTACATGTAAAGCACATTTATAAAAACAAAAAAAAATATTTTAAAAAATGCTGCAGTTTTCATTATATGACCAAGTACAGCCAAAATAGCCAAACTACAGTATCGTTAGCGTATTAGAACTCTGCATCATCATCATCACCAATAGCAGTATTGACTGTTGTTAACTCACGTATAGACTGGTTAAGACTACTATGTGAAATGACAGGACCAAAGTACCTAGAAGACCTTTCGGAAGAACATTCAACTTTGCGAGAGAGAAAAGCAAAAAGCATTTATGCTTACCTAACACCTGACTGAACACAAGAGCATTCAGTCGAATACTGAATAGTGAACCAACACTGACACTGGAAGTAAAAAATAAACTGTTGAAAATACGTAGAACTAGTAAGTTTCAAGGTCTACACTGCGTGAAATGATTTTTTTTTTAAATCTAGGTGGCATATTGAAGAGCCATTTTGTTTCTACTATGTAAACTAATGTAAGGCTCTTAAATCTATTGATTGAGAATTGTGTGGAAGGCCAATGAACACTGAAGCAAACACGTACTGTAGAAGCACATTAGCTAGTGCTTCGATTAGCCTCGGAGTGCATGAAATCCACTAAGACTGTAATGACTGTACTCCTGAAATAAGGGCACTTATTTCACATCTCAAAGTCCTGGTTTACTGAAATGCCAGGCTTTACAATGTCAAACTAATCCCCATCATACCGCAATATTTGACTCTCACAGACAATCATCTGTTCTACACTATCTGAACGATCTGTAACGTTGCCCTTGCTGTACCCCAGTGGGGTAAGACCACAAGGCCAAGCCGATCCACTCACAAAAAATGAATCATCATATAAAACTAATAGCTCTCCCTCAGTAAGACTAGTCTGGCCAAATCAGCATTTTTAAGAAAACAAACAAATGAACAAAGCAAGATCCTTAATTAGCCTCCTGCTGAGTTTCCCTAGTCTACAACCAGTCCAGTCTATATCCAGTTTACATCTAGTCATATCCAGTCTACGACTAGATTAAGTAGAGTCTATATCCAGTTTACATCTAGTCATATCCATTCTACAACCAGCTTAGTCCAGTCCAGTCTACAACAAAGTCCAGTCTACACTCACCGACCAGTTTATTAGGTACACACATCTAGTACCGGTGTCGGACCCCCCCTTTGCCTCCAGAACAGCCTGAATTATTTGGGGCATTCCACAAGGTGTCGGAAACATTAAACAGGGATGCTGGCCCATGTGGACATGACGGCATCACGCAGTTGCTGCAGATTGGATGGCGGTATAGTCATGCTGTGAACAGCCCGTTCCATCTCATCCTAAAGATACTCTATTGGGTTGAGGTCTGGGGCCTGACCAGGTCTGGGGACTGACCAGGTCTGGGGACTGACCAGGACACTTAAGTAAACTGAACTCACTGTCATGTTCCAGGCAATGTTTTTCCACTTCTCAATTGTCTAGTGTTGGTGATCGCGTGCCCACTGGAGCCGCTTCTTCTTGTTTTTAGCTGATAGGAATGAAACCCGGTGTGGTTGTCTGCTGCGATAGCCCATCCATGACAAGGACCGACGAGTTGTGCGTTCCGAGATGCCGTTCTGCTCACCGCTGTTGTACTGCGCCGTTATTTGCCTGACTGTGGCCCGCCTGAATCGCACGATTCTCGCTGATTCCTTCAAACTCTCTGATCAACGAGCTGTTTTCACCCACAGAACTGCCGCTGACTGGATGGTTTTTGTTTGTCGCACCATTCACCCTAGATACTGTTGTGCGTGAAAAGCCCAGGAGGCTGGACGTTTCTGAGATACTGGAACCGGCGCGCCTGGCACCGTCGATCATAACACACTCATAGTTGCTTAGGTCACTTGTTTTGCCCATTATAACATTCAACTGAACAGTAACTGAGTGCCTCGATGCCTGCCTGCCTGCTTTGGCCACCTGACTCACTGTCTGTAGGAGCGATCCATTTTCGTGAACGGGGTGGTGTACCTAATAAACTGTCCGGTGGTAGTACATCTCGTCATACCAGTCTACATCTCGTCTATAACCAGTTGGTCTAGTGTAGATCTAGTCTAGCACCCATGTCAAGTTGATGACCTACCGAGAATCAGTTACGTCCAGTGTACATTCAGTCCACATCCAATCTATGCACAAACATCGGCCAACTAGTCCTCCGGTATAGTTCTTCAAAGTGCAAAAAGTGACTTTTCTCCCTTCTCCTGTGAAAAAAACAGTCATCATATCCTCCCGCCCTCCCTACATCCGTCTGTCTGTCTGTGTGTGTTCACTGCTGTGCACATTCTCCAGGCTGGTCCTGGTCCAGTGTAGGGCTGCTGCTCTCTGAGAGGCCGCCTGTCTTCTGTTCTATAGGCACCTGGGGGACAGGAGGGACAACGGTCAGAAAGGCAAACGCAAGGACACCTATGGAGGCCTACTGCTTATAAGCACTAAAACATCTCTAGAGATCTGTTGTGGAGTCTCAAAACAAGAACTGCAATGCAGCTTGACCCTGTGCTCGTCTCAGCTGTATGTGGGATGTGTGCTGTCTGGGGGGGTTGAGAACGGAGCAGAAGACACATTTTCATTGTTTGCCGTGACTACACGGACATAAAGTTGTATCGTATAAGAACAGTGAGAGATCAGTGGGAGATACCGTCTACCTAAATGAAGGTGCGATTGTCTTTGGCCACAAGGTGGCGACCGTAGCCCGTACAGTGAGATCAGTGATGAGACAGAAAAATAATATGCCACATTCCCACACACAATCAAGGCAATCCATCCATGTCTCCGTATAGAGAACAGAGAAGTCGGAGGTTGCGGAAGGTCTGAGCAGAGGTCAGTGGCGTAGCGTCGCCTACCACGTAAACCAGGTTGTTCTGGTGAGGTGTCTACCTTAGGCCGATGCCTTGGCTTGACCTGGATATAGGTATAGATCCCTGGGTTGGACTCGTTTGGACTCATTTGAATGGTCCTTGTGACCTATAATACTTGTAGGAGAACCGAACCACTGCTATAATTACTACTATAGCGTAGCTCACTGTATAATAACATGGCTCTCCTTCTGTTGTGCTGTACGATAACGGGGCTTTCCTACTGTACTATACGTGTGGCCTGGGACCGTATCCATAAAGCGTCTCAGAGTACGGGCGCTAACCTATAATCAGTTTAGCCTTTTAGAACATTATGAATACGACGATAAGGACAGATCCTAGATCAGCACTCCCTACTCTTGAGATGCTTTGTGGTTACAGGCCCTGCGTTAAATTGATGTTTGTGTTGATCTGCGGCAACTGTGCCGACTACTGTGTTAGCTACTGTTAGTGGGAGCCAGAGGGGGTGGCTCATCGTGCCTAATTACATGTTTGGACGGGCAAACGCACAACAGAAAACAGCTCCCGCAGGTGAGCCAGAAGGTTATGGAGGACACCCAACGTGTGTGTATGTCATTTTACCATGTCAGCCCATTCACAAAAGGCTACAACTCCACGCACAAACACCCCGGGTCTATTACCTGGTAGGAGTAGTGTGATTTGTAGTTGATCCACTTCTTGGCGTCTGCCCTGTCCTCTACAGAGAGGGAGCGGACGGTGGCTTTGGAGGCAGAGGCGGCAGGCATGTCAAACTCTACCTCCAGGTGGCTCTGCAGCGAGGCTGGCACCTCCCGGTCCGAACCCAGCTCCAGACGACAGAAGAAGGTGTGGGGGTGACCCAACGCTGCCAGGGGGAGACACAAACGTACATTAAAACGCACATGCAGACGAACACATCGACACACACCACGTACGCAAACACACACGTTCATCATCAGCGATCACTCTGGGTCGAGTAGGATTGTCCTCCCGGTGGGTCCGCACACGCACGCACACACACAGAGCACAGAAAGGGAGAGCAAATCCTTTCCCTTAAACACGTGTAGATTGGATAGTCGTAAGCAATATTGAAATCTACATCAAACTCATCAGGTGACAACACAACTATTGCTATGCCTATCCAATTCATTTCAGGTCTTCATGAAGTGCCTAGGGGAAGGGGCTAGCAGTTGTCTCTGGACAGGGCCACAGAGAGGGCGAGAGTTGTGCCAAGAACATCATAACACTGAAGAACGGACGGGACGGGCTACCAAGAGGGGTCAAAACAGGAAGTGCCGTGAGGTCAGAGGTCAGAGAGAATATCCTCTGTTGTGCACACTGTTTTTGGAGAAGAGGACTGTAGCAGTGAAATGTGAACCAGCGTACCGCCATGCTTCTCTCATTTGTGGCGCAGGGAATTACAGCCCCAGAGTTGGCACCACTGTGTGGACTGTAGCACACATATAACGAAGGGACGAATGAGCATGAAGAAAGAAGAAGGAACACAAAAGAAGGAGAGAGAAAGAAAAAGCAAGGCAGACAGAAAGACAAAAGACGGTGCAAACAAAAGAAAGAGAGACAGAAAATGGAGGGCAGGCTTGGCCCGGCCCAGTTAAGTAGAGAGGGTGAGATGAGGAGGAGGGAGAGGAGGGCTAAAGAGAGGGGAAAGGGGAAGAAAAGTGAGAGAGGGACAAAAAGTGAGAGGGGGATGAGAGGCAGAGGGTAAAGAGAGAAAGAAGAAAGGGGGAGAGAATGAGGGGAGAGAAAAAAAGAGGGGCCCACAATAGAAGGGGGGGGGGGGCAGCCTGTGGCAGAGCATGTATTTACAATAGAAGCCTGTGGCCTGTGGGTTTGTGAGGTAATGTATGGTGACAGCCAGGGCTTTGACTGGCCAATCAGTACTCAGGACAGGCAGCCATGCTGACAGCCTATTGAAAGGCCTGAAGGGGGCCGCATTCTGACAGAGACATACCAACACTGGACTGGGGCCAGGGAGAACACACACACGGGCGAACTCATGCACACGCACAGACACGTGCATGGGTGCACACACATACACGGGCGCATACACACACACGCAGAGGCGCAGATGCACGCAATCCTTCACGGATACATGCCTGCATGTACACACACACAAACAACTCTACAACACATACGCACACTAGGATATTGACCGTGCCTGGGGTAAGGACTATTGACAGTCTGCACAGTGTAATGACAGCAGAAACAGATCAATGTTCATAATCTCTCACTGCTGGGTGAAATAGAGACATTCCCCCATGTCCTGTCCCTCTGAGCTGGGTGAAATATAAACCAGCTCCACTAATACTGACTGGCACTGTGATGAAACCTCAAATGGATCGTCAGAAGAATGAGAATACATATATTCCAATAGAGATTCTCCATTGAACGTTCGTTTTTAGACCAGGCTTAATCTGTGTCTGGGAAACCTACCAATAGTGTCTGAAATGAGCCATCTCTCCGCTGTCAGGTGCGACTGGTAAAACAACTATAGATCTGGCCCTTTTCACAGGGACAATAGCAGGGTATCGCCTCAAACTCCGTCCCTCCTTACCAAAGGCTTGTGCACCGCTAGTGAAATAGCAGTGTATTCTTGCATTTATACAGTGAGAATAGAAATAGGTCTCTTACTGAATTATGACCCCAACAACTTCTTACCAGAGTTTTTGTCAGGCAGGCGGCTGAGCCTCCACACCACAGCTTTAAAAGCCTGTTCATACTTGGCCGTGCCAAGGGTCACCCTCATCACTGGCTCTGACCCGGAAGTACTCGCCGTGCCGAAGCTGGCACCCTTGTTGAACCTCGCCTTCAGTGACCTCTCCCCCATCACCCCGTCCCGACGGAAGTTCTTGGCCCAAATCTCAGGGATGGGGTAGCGGATCTAGGGGTAGGCATGATAATGAATGTTAGCAAACGACTCAGGGAAGTGAAGTTCAATAATAAAACTGCAAGAGACACAATGTTCTATTATTATTTTACCGCCACATTCTCGCAGGGGATGAGGTTCAACGTGTCCCGATTGGACGAGAACCCCTGTGACATCAGCAGCCAGGACTGCAGGGTGACCTCGGCGCCGCGGACAGAGGCAACAGTGCGCAGCGTGAAGGGGAGGGTTTTTTCAGCGAATGCCGTGCGGAAGGCGAGCAGCTGAAAGCGGCGGCAGGGTGGCGGTGTGAAGACAACTTGGCGTGACGACAGGAACTCTAGTTCGTCTGCGTGTTCGTCATGAAGCTCGCAGTCACGTAAGCGGATCCAGCGTGTGGTAGTGTTGGGGATGATGTCGTGTCTGGAGACCACCTCCTTACCTTTGACCTAGAAGAACAACATCAGGAGGGGGGTTTAATACTTTCATGTATACAGTTGAAGTCAGAAGATTACATACACTTAGGTTGGAGTCATTAAAACTCGTTTTTCAACAAACTATAGTTTTGGCAAGTCGGTTAGGACATCTACTTGTGCATGACACGTCATTTTTGATTTTGCAACAATTGTTTACAGACAGATTATTTCACTGTATCACAATTTCAGTGGGTCAGAAGTTTACATACACTAAGTTGAATGTGCCTTTAAACAGCTTGGAAAATTCCAGAAAATGTCATGGCTTTGGAAGCTTCTGATAGGCTAATTAACATAATTTGAGTCAATTGGAGGTGTACCTGTGGATGTATTTCAAGGCCTACCTTCACAATCAGTGCCTCTTTGCTTGACATCATGGGAAAATCAAAAGAAATCGGCCAAGACCTCAGAAAAAAATTTGTAGAACTCCACAAGTCTGGTTCATCCTTGGGAGCAATTTCCAAATGCCTGAAGGTACCACATTCATCTGTACAAACAATAGTACGCAAGTATAAACACCATGGGACAACGCAGCCATCATACCGCTCAGGAAGGTTCTGTCTCCTTGAGATGAACGTACTTCGGTGCGAAAAGTGCAAATCAATCCCAGAACAACAGCAAAGGACCTTCTGAAGATGCTGGAGAAAACAGGTACAAAAGTATCTATATCCACAGTAAAAATTTGTCCTATATCGACATAACCTGAAAGGCCGCTCAGCAAGGAAAAAAACACTGCTCCAAAACCGCCATAAAAAAGCCAAACTACAGTTTGCAACTGCACATGGGGACAAAGATCGTACTTTTTGGAGAAATGTCCTCTGGTCTGATGAAACAAAAATAGAACTGTTTGGCCATAATGACCATCATTATGTTTGGAGGAAAAAGGGGGAGGCTTGCAAGCCGAAGAACACCATCCCAACCATTTATGTGGATATATTGAAGCAACATCTCAAGACATCAGTCAGGAAGTTAAAGCTTGGTCGCAAATGGGTCTTCCAAATGGACAATGACCCTAAGCATACTTCCAAAGTTGTGGCAAAATGGCTTAAGGACAACAAAGTCAAGGTATTGGAGTGGCCATCACAAAGCCCTGACCTGCTTCTACACCTGCATTACTTGCAGTTTGGGGTTTTAGGCTGGGTTTCTGTTCAGCACTTTGTGACATCAGCTGATGTAAGAAGGGCTTTATAAATACATTTGATTGATTGATTGACCTCAATCCTATAGAAAATATGTGGGCAGAACTGAAAAGGCGTGTGCGAGCAAGGAGGCCTACAGACCTGACTCAGTTACGCCAGCTCTGTCAGGAGGAATGGGCCAAAATTCACCCAATGTATTGTGGGAAGCTTGTGGAAGGCTACCCGAAACGTTTGACTCAAGTTAAACAATTTAAAGGCAATGCTACCAAATACTTACTGAGTGTATGTAAACTTCTGACCTACTGGGAATGTGATAAAATAAATGAAAGCTGAAATAAATCATTCTCTCTACTATTATTCTGACATTTCACATTCTTAAAATAAAGTGGTGATCCTAACTTACCTAAGACAGGGAATTTTTACTATGATTAAATGTCAGGAATTGTGAAAAACTGAGTTTAATTTTATTTGGCTAAGTTGAATGTAAACTTCCGACTTCAACTGTACATGCATTTCAATGTTTGTACCTTTGTCTGAATAAGTGTCTGCAGAACTCCAGGACCAAAATTCTGATGTGTACACATCTCACCATCCAAATCCTCCTCTCATACCAATGATTCAGTGGAAGCTGCTGAGGGGAGGACTGCTCATAATAATGGCTGGAATGGAGTCAACGGAATGGCATCAAACGCATGGAGACCACGTGTTTGATGCGTTTAATAACATTCCACTGACTCCATTCCAGCCAATATTATGAGCCGTCTCCCACTCAGCAGCCAGCAATGGTTCCAATTTGATCCCTACAAAAATCCACCTTTCACACACCTATAAGCTACCCAACATGAACCACCCTCCCCTTTCACTCGTAACTGGACGTCTGTTTTAACACGCTCTCCTTCTCTTTTACCTGCACATCATTGAGTCCGAGGCGGCAGCCTGCCGACCCAGAGAGGAAGGCCAGCACGTGCACACGAGTCATCACAAGCTGCTTCAGAATCCTCCCATCTCCCGCAGCGACCGTCCCGTAGAACTCGTCCCTCACCTCCACCTGAACCTCCTCCTCTGTCAGCCCCGCCCCTATGGGCGACCCCGTCAACGCTCCACCTGTCACTGCCGGCAACCGCCTCAGCACCTCCACCAGCGCATGACGAAAACTCAGGAAGTCGTGGTAACAGGTGGTGCCCAGCTTCACCAGCTGCTCGCGGATTGGCTGGTGGGTGACGGGTGACTTCGCCTGGATTCGCCTCCTCTCGCGGTATTGGACGAGGTCCACACTTAGCGTGTGGACGCGGCCGGCTTCTTCGTAGTTCTGCAGGCGGTGTTCAGCCGCCTCGTAGCGAGGGTCCAGTTTCAGGGTCCTGAAGGGTTTTTCCAGACCTTTCTCGTAGAACATCTGGAGCACGCTGTCGTCAGACAGACGGACATAGATAGGCCCCCAGTGGCGTGACGACATGATGTTCTTCTTCTCTGGTATACGGAGCAGCATGGCCCAGCCATCTTGGGGGGTCATATGATCTGGGAGGTAGGGGGCGCTCTCATCCTCTCCCTCCAACCCATCTTCCTTCGCCTCCTCCGCATCCTCCACTGAGTCATCAGGCAGAGTGGGGCTGCCTGGATCGTCTGGGTCTGTGATCTGGAGGTTTCTCAGCTGATCCAGGTCTAGTCTGTCTAAGGGAGGAGTGACATGGCTGACTGTCTCTTCCCCTCCTCCTCTTGTGGGCTCAAACTCGGAGGAGAAGACTAGAATGGACTCTCGTTTGGCCTCTTGGCTGTGGGAGCTGAACGACTGGAAGAAAGGAGAGCTGAAGGAGAAGGCAGAGGGAGAGCTCTCCAGGTGGTGGGCGGAGCCATTACTCTGGATCGTCTGTGATGCCACTTCCTGTTTACAGTCAAAGTAGGAACTAAAGGGGTTGATGGGAGAGGGCTGGATGTCATTGAACTCTTCACACAGGAAAGGGTTCTTCTTGGTGTAAGGTTTAGTCCTACCGGGGAGCAGAGGAACGGTTTTAGGTTCAGTCAGAAGGGTTCTAGGAGGGTTTCCGTCCGGCGTCAGGTCCAGGAGGTGGCGGTTCTGGTTCTGCTGGTTCCCGTTCTGCTTCCAAACGTTGGGAGGAGAACCAATCAGGTTACTGTTGGCATCCTGGAAGTGGCTGAGATCATCCAATCGTATGTGGGATGGCTGCTCCCGGCGGTGGAGGTGGGGCTTGTCCTCCTCGTCATCGTCAAAGGTCACCCAGGATGAGAAGCGTCCAGAGGAAATGGGGGTCTCTGATTGGGTGCCGGGGAGTTTAGTGTTGGAAGTCCAGCTGACTGAATCCATCTCTATTCCTTCATCCTCTTGGAACACTGACGAATCTACACAAAAACAAACAGATATTTAAAATATATAAATTCATATGACATTATAAAACCATATCAAACGCATAACATACAGTCGTGGCCAAAAGTTTTGAGAATGACACAAATATTAATTTTCACAAAGTCTGCTGCCTCAGTTTGTATGATGTCAATTTGCATATACTCCAGAATGTTATGAAGAGTGATCAGATGAATTACAATTGATTGCAAAGTCCCCCTTTGCCATGCAAATGAACTGAATCCCCAAAAAATATTTCCACTGCATTTCAGCCCTGCCACAAAAGGACCAATTGACATCATGTCAGTGATTCTCTCGTTAATCCCATTGAGAACTTGTGGTCAATCCTCAAGAGGTGGGTAGACAAACAAAACCCCACAAATTCTGACAAACTACAAGCATTGATTATGCAAGAATGGGCTGCCACCAGTCAGGATGTGGCCCAGAAGTTAATTGACAGCATGCCAGGGCGGATTGCAGAGGTCTTGAAAAAGAAGGATATTGACTCTTGCATCAATTTCATGTAATTGTCAATAAAAGCCTTCGACACTTATGAAATGCTTATAATTATACTTCAGTATTCCTAGTAACATCTGACAAAAATATCTAAAGACACTGAAGCAGCAAACTTTGTGAAAATTAATATTTGTGTCATTCTCAAAACTTTTGGCCACGACTGTACACAGTATGAAACCATTTCTTGAAACTGAGTGACTAACGCTGCGTATCATCTCGTGCATCCCATCATGACAGATCTAGTAGTCTGTCCATGAGAGATTAGTAAAAGAATGATCAGGTGAGCGAGACCTCTTTATTTAAACCGAACAATCGAAAAATAAGTGGGCAACTTTATTTATTCCACATTGTATGAGTCAGCTCATGTGACGAAGACAACAGATACGATGAAGGTTAACTGCTGCTGCATGGTCACTTTAAATACCACGGTATACGGGTATGACACACACAAACATACAAAAACACACTTCCCAATCCAAGAGAATACAACCGCAATCAATCAATCGTCCCTGACTTCCCCGTCTCAGCCGCCGGTATCTATGCTGCGATAGTCACATGTGCCGGGGGGGATTGGTTTAGGCTGTTATAGCTGGTGTAATTCTCCCATCTTATCTGGTGTCCTGTGTGAATTAAAGTATGCTCCCTCTAAATTCTCCCTCTCTCCCGGAGAACCTGAGCCCATGCCTCAGGACTACCTGGCCTGATGACTCCTGGCTGTCCCCAGTCCACCTTGTCGTACTGCTGACCCAGCCTGCGGCTATGAAACCCTGACCTGTTCACCGGACATGCTACCTTTCCCCGGACCAGCTGTTTTCGACTTTCTCTCTCTCTACCGCACCTGCTGTCTCGACTTCTGAATGCTTGGCTATAAAAAGCCAACTAACATTTACTCCTGAGGTACTGACCTGTTGCACCCTCTACAACCACTGTGATTATTATTTGACCCTGCTGGTCACCTATGAAAATCTTGAATAACAATCTGGCTTTAATGGCCATGTACTTATACTTAGAATCTCCACCTGGCACAGCCAGAAGAGGACTAACCACCCATCAGAGCCTGGTTCCTCTCTAGGTTTCTTCCTAGGTTCCTTCCTTTCTGGAGAGTTTTTCCTAGCCACCGTGCTTCTGCATTGCTTGCTGTTTGGGGTTTTAGGCTGGGTTTCTGTGTAGCACTTTCTGACATCTGCTAATGTAAAAATGGCTTTAGAAATTAATTTGACTGATTGTAAACAACTACTGGGAGGATTCAAAGGAATACTGGCAGATTCCAATACACAAAGTTGTGCCCAAAGCTACATATTGTGCCTTTAAATGGACAGAGAGGCCTGGATTGTGTGTTCAAATCCAATAAAATGTTTATTGGTCGTGTACACATATTTGAAGATGTTATCGCCGGTGCACCAAAATGCTTGTGTTTCTACCTCCAACAGTGCAGTAATACCTAGCAATACAAAACAATACACACACATCCAAAAAATAAAGAACTAGCAAAACAAGCAATGTCAGAGAGAGAGAGAGAGAGAGAGACACACACACACACACACACACACACACACACACACACACACACACACACAATACCTGACCACTGTGACTGACCCAAACTTAAGGAAAGCTTTGACTAATGTAGTGAGCATAGCCTTGCTATTGAGAAAGGCCACCGTAGGCAGACCTGACTCTCAAGAGATGACAGGCTATGTGCACACTGCCCACAAAATGAGGTGGAAACTGAGCTGCACTTCCCAACCTCCTGCCAAATGTATGACCATATTCGAGACAAATATTTCCCTCAGATTACACCGATCCACAACGAATTCGAAAACAAACCCAATTTTGATAAACTCCCATATCTATTGGGTGAAATACCAGTGTGCCATCACAGCAGCAAGATTTGTGACCTGTTGCCACAAGAAAAAGGCAACCAGTGAAGAACAAACACCACTGTAAATACCACCATTATTTATGTTTATTTCCCTTTTGCGGCAGCGTAGCCTAGTGGTTAAAGCGTTGGACTAGTAACCGAAAGGTTGCACGTTCAAATCCCGGAACTGACAAGGTACAAATCTGTCGTTCTGCCCCTGAACAAGGCAGTTAACCCACTGTTCCTAGGCCGTCATTGAAAATAAGAATTGGTTCTTAACTAACTTGCCTAGTTAAATAAAGGTAAAATTTAAAATTTAAAAATTTGCACATAATATGACATTTGAAATGTCTTTATAGTTTTGGAACTTTTGTGAGTGTAATGTTTGCTGTTATTTTTTATTCATTGTTTATTTCAAATTTGTTTATTATCTATTTCACTTGCTTTGGCAATGTAAACATATGTTTCCCATGCCAATAAAGCCCTTAAATTGAAATTGAATTGAGAGAGAGACATACATACAGTGCATTCGTAAAATATTCAGACCCCTTGACTTTTTCAACGTTTTGTCACATTACAAACTGAGCAATCGGGGGAGAAGGGCCTTGGTCAGGGATGTGACCAAGAACCCAATGATCACCCTGACAGAACTCTAAAGTTCCTCTGTGGAGATGGGAGAATCTTCCAGAAGGACAACCATCTCTGCAGTACTCCACCAATCAGGCCTTTATGGTAGAGTAGCCAGACGGAAGCCACTCCTCAGTAAAAAGGCACATGACAGCGCACTTAGAGTTTGCCAAAAGGCACCTAAAGACTCTCAGATCATGAGAAACAAGATTTTTTCATATGATTAAACCAAGATTGAACTCTTTGGTCTGAATGCCAAGCGTCACGTCTGGAGGAAACCTGGCACCATCCCTACAGTGAAGCATGGTGGTGGCAGCATCATGCTGTGGGAATGTTTTTCAGAGACAGGAACTGGGAGACTAGTTGGGATCGAGACAAAGAAGTACGGAGCAAAGTACTGAGCCCGGACTTGAACCCGATCGAAAATCTCTGGAGAGACCTGAAAATAGCTGTGTAGCAACGCTCCCCATCCAACCTGACAGAGCTTGAGAAGATCTGCAGAAAAGAACGGGAGAAACTCTCCAAATACAGGTGTGCCAAGCTTGTAGCGTCATACCCAAGCAGACTCAAGGCTGTAATTACTGCCAAAGGTGCTTCAACAAAGTACTGAGTAAAGGGTCTGAATACTTATGTAAATATGTTATTTCAGTTTTTATTTTTAATAAATTAGCAAATATTTCTACAAACCTGTTTTTGCTTTGTCATTATGGGGTATTGTGTGTAGATTGACGAGGAAACAAATACATTTAATCTGTTTTAGAATAAGGCTGTAATATAACAAAATGTATAAAAAGTCAAGGGTTCTGAATACTTCTTGAATGCGCTGTGTACATATGCACTACATGACCAAAAGTATATGGACACCTGCTTGTCGAACCCCCCCCCCCCCTGCTATAACAGCCTCCACTCTTCTGGAAAGGCTTTCCACTAGATTTTAGAAGATTGCTGCGGGGACTTGCTTCCATTCAGCCACAAGAGCATTAGTGAGGTCGGACACTGATGTTGGGCTATTAGGCCTGGCATGCAGTCGGCGTTCCAATTCATCCCAAAAATGTTCGACGGGGTTGAGGTCAGGGATGGATGTCCTTTGGGTGGTGGACCATTCTTCATACACACGGGAAACTTGAGTGTGAAAAACACAGCAGCACTTTTGTCTTGTGCACTCACCCTCTGAATGTCACACATACACAATCCATGTCCCAAATGTCTCTCAAGGCTTAAAAAAAAACGTATTTAACCTGTCTCCTCCCCTTCATCTACACTGATTGACGTTAATAAGGGACCAAAGCTTTCACCTAGATTCACCTGGTCAGTCTATGTCATGGAAAGAGTAGGTGTCCTTCATGTTTTGTTTAATATAATGGTGTGTTTAGACAGTATAGACAGTATATGAATAGAAAAGGTGTATACAGCAGTAGTTATATAGGATGACCATGACTAGAATACAGTATTTACATATGAAGTGGTTAAAACAGTATGATGATTTAACCCGGGTGATATACAGGGTGATATAGCCCGACAGGATGCTCTCAATGGTACATCTGTAGAAGTTTGTGAGGGTCTTATGGGACAAGCCAAATTTATTGCGCCTTTTTCACCATACTGTCTGTGTGAATGGACCATTTCAAGTCGTCAGTGACATACACTCTGAGGAACTTGAAGCTTTTCACACTCTCCACTGCAGCCCCGTTGATGTGGATAGGGGCGTGCTCTCTCTGCTGTCTCCTGTCGCCCACAATCATCTCCTTCATTTTGTTGACATTGAGGGAGAGGTTATTTTCCTGGCACCACTCAGCCAGGGCTCTCGCTATCTCGTCATTGATGGTAATCAGGCCTACCACTGTTATGTCATCAGAAAACTTGATGATTGAGTTTGACCTGTGGCCACGCAGTCATGGGTGAACAGGGAGTACAGGAGGGGGTTGAGTGTTTATACTGTGCGCGTGTGTGTGTGTGTGTGCATATTGTACAATCACAATAGGATCGCTGACTCTGGAAATTGTGTTTCGTTGAATCCTTCTGTGTCAGCAGCCACAGGTCTTCCCCATACCGCTCTCTAAACTTCTACTACATACTATAGATTACATACATTCAAAAAGAAAAGCGGAGGAAAATCACATTTGACCTGAAGGAAACCAACTGTTGTAAAATTGCTAAGGAATTCCTTTAGACCATGACTAAAGGTTGAACATATATACCAATTAGTACAAAGTCAGATCTCAGTGTGGCCTAGGTTTTTTGTCTGTCAGTCCGTCTTTCTCTTTCTATAGATTAATATCAAGGCTCCTTGTGAGTGAACTGAATGTCTTCGCCTTTCTCTCTCTCCCCTCCATTCCTCAGCTCAGAATGTATCAGTCTTCCACGCTCTGCTCTAATAGAGAGGGAGAGCGTGAGAGAGGATAAGAGAGATAAAGGAGAGAAGGAGAGAGAGGGGGGAAGAGAGAAGAGATCGAGGAAGAAGAGAGGGAGGGAGAGATAGGGAGAAGAGCGAGAGGGAGAAATAGGGAGGAGAGAGAGAGAGAGACAGAGAGAGACAGAGAGAGACAGAGAGAGGATAAATGTTTGGCCTCTGAGCACAGACAATACAGGCCGAACTCTGCTGTACGAGTGTGGCAAACTAATTTTGCCAAGCAGAGGGACACACATAGACACACAAAAGGCCATGCAAGGCTGTTGAGGCTCCAAGGTCATGTTGACATAGAGATACATACCTGACATGCTCACAATTCACAGTTCCCCCAGGCAAGCTAACTAACCCTACAGTACAACAAGGTTCCATTCAAACCAACACAATACTAATCCACTGGGCTTTCAACTAGCTGCTGCCTTTGTAGTCTATTCACCCCATTCACACTACATTACCCATGATTCACTGCTGTTGGGCTCTCTACAGGAATCCCTTCTTGTACTACTCACTATGCACATCCTAATCCCATGTTACTGGACCCACCCATAACCGCGGCCATACTCTGGACCTGGACATTACCAAAGGGCTTTCTATTGACATATCCTCTATTGTTGATGTTGCTTTATCTAATCACCACTGTGTATTTTTTACTACCTTGTACAGGGTAATACTGAACGCATTATTAAGAAGCACTATATCTTACCTCTGAAGTTGCTACAGATTTTATTGAGTGTATGAACAATACTCCACCACCTATTCTGCCTTCCTCGTGAGGATTTAGTTGATAACATTAATAGCAAATTGAAGGGTAACCATTGATGCCACAGCTCCAGTAAAGTTGAAAAAGGCCACATCCAAACAGAGAACCCCTTGGATGATCGAGGAGAAATTGCAGAAAGGCAGAGCGGAAGTGGAGAAAGTCAAAAGTGGCAGGTCCATTAAGAAAATTCTGAGAGAGCAACTTGGCATATATAACAAGGCAATTAGAAATGCCAGACGGGCTCGAAGTTGATCGCTAATAAATCAGAATAATCTGAGTGCGTGCTTCGATCATTAATGGCCTGATAAATCCTACCCCTGCAAACCTACGTGAACTTTTCACGACATCTAAATGTGATGAGTTTGAGGCATATTTCAGAGATAATATAAAAAACATTAGGCTGGGTATCAGTCAAGCAAGACATGATGAGAAGTTTGATGGTATGTGCCCTAGCCTATCACGTGAAGGCACTATGGAGTTATTTCCCCTGGTTGACACAGAATTGCTCAGGAAAGTGATATCACAACTTAAGCCTTCTACCTCCCTCCTTGAGATCCTACTTCCGCCACCTTCTTCAAAACAGTTGTGAATTGCATATCTGATGAAGTACGAGCTATTGTTAAATCACTCCCTGTTCACAGGCACTTTCCCAGCTGCAAAAACAACTGCTATGGTGAAACCCCTTCGGAAGAAAAGTCATCTTGATTCTTCAGCAATTACCAAACGTCCATTCTTACAAAATAATTTCTCCAGGATGTTGCCTAAGTGCAGACTGTATTTTTGAAAAATTCCAATCTGGTTTTCGGGCACACCACAGCATAGACAAACTCTCAAACTCTCGACCTTACTGAAAGTGGTAAACGATCTTAGCGCCAACACAGATGCCAAACAGCTCTCTGATCTTGTACTCTTGGATTTAAGTGCTGCATTCGACACTTGACCATGATGTCCTTCTGGACAGACTGGAGAGGTGGGTCCAGTTGGTTCAGAACCTATTTAACCGGCTGAGAGTTTGTCACCCTTAGAGAACATAACTCAGAGAAAATACAAATCACATGTGTCGTTCCACAAGGTTACATTTTGGGTCTGGTACTGTTCAGTTTATATATATATATATATATATATATATATATAGCATTGATTTTTACTGCTACGCAGACGATACACAACTTTACAATTCTGTGTCACTACAGGATTTTAGCTCCCCGGATAAATTAGACTGTATTAGTGATTTAAATACTTGGACGGCTCACAACTTCCTCCAGCTAAATCAAGACCAAGGTACTTATTGTTGGAGCCAAAGCACAGAAAGAATCTGGCCACACATCGTAACTCACAGGCAATAAAGATAAAACACAAGGTAAAAAAACCGAGGTGTTATTTTAGATTCTGAACTAAATTTCAAATCACACATTAGGAATGTTAACAAAATTGCTTTTTACCACCTGAGGAACATTGCCAAGTTGCGGACATTTCTCTCTCAGGTTGATACAGAGACTCATCCAGCTTTTATTACCAGCAGGCTTGACTACTGTAATGCTCTCCTGTCTGGTCTATCCAGGAAAGCCATTGGTCAACTGCAAAACATACAGAATGTTGCAGCACGGGTACTTTCCAAGACCAGATGGAGAGCACACTACACCGGTTTTAAGGTCTCTGCACTGGCTGCCTGTGAGTTTCAGAATTAATTTTATGCCAAGAGTGTGCAAATCTGTCATCAAGGCAAAGGGTGGCTACTTTGAAGTATCTCAAACATAAAACATATTTTGATTTGTTTATCACTTTTTTGGTTACTACATGATTCCATGTGTGTTATGTCAGAGTTTTAATGTCTTCACTATTATTCTACAATGTAGAAAATAGCAAAAATAAAGAAAAACCCTGGAAGGAGTAGGTCTGTCCAAACTTTTGACTGGTACTGTATATATACAGTTGAAGTCGGAAGTTTACATACACTTAAGTTGGAGTCATTAAAACTCGTTTTTCAGCTACTCCACACATTTCTAGTTAACAAACTACAGTTTTGGCATGTTGGTTAGGACATCTACTTTGTGCATGACAGAGTAATTTTTCCAACAATTGTTTACAGACAGATTATTTCACTTATAATTCCCTGTATCACAATTCCAGTGGGTTAGAAGTTTACATACAATAAGTTAACTGTGCCTTTAAACAGCTTGGGAAATTCCGTAAAATAATGTTATGGCTTTAGAAGCTTCTGATAGGCTAATTGACATCATTTGAGTCAATTGGAGGTGTACCTGTGGATGTATTTCAAGGTCTACCTTCAAACTCAGTGCCTCTTTGCTTGACATCATGGGAAAATCAAAAGAAATCAGCCAAGACCTCAGAAAAAAAATTGTAGAACTCCACAAGTCTGGTTCATCCTTGGGAGCAATTTCTTGATTTGCAAGCCGAAGAACACCATTCCAACCGTGAAGCACGGGGGTGGGCAGCATCATGTTGTGGGGGTGCTTTGCTGCAGGAGGGACTGGTGCACTTCACAAAATAGATGGCATCATGAGGATGGAAAATGATGTGGATATATTGAAGCAACATCTCAAGACATCAGTCAGGAAGTTAAAGCTTGGTTGCAAATGGGTCTTCCAAATTGACAATGACCCCAACCATACTTCCAAAGTTGTGGCAAAATGGCTTAAGGACAACAAAGTCAAGGTATTGGAGTGTCCATCACAAAGCCCTGACCCCAATCCTATAGAAAATGTGTGGTCAGAACTGAACAAGCGTGTGCGAGCAAGGAGGCCTACAAACCTGACTCAGTTACACCAGCTCTGTCAGGAGGAATAGGCCAAAATTCACCCAACTTATTGTGGGAAGCTTGTGGAAGGCTACCCGAAACGTTTGACCCAAGTTACACAAGGGTTAAATGTCAGGAATTGTGAAAAACTGAGTTTAAATGTATTTGGCTAAGGTGTATGTAAACTTCAGACTTCAACTGTATATTTTTTCATTGCAGGAGGGGATAGCATACACAGATGTTTTAGCTTTCTAGCCTTCGTCAATGCGTAGGTACAACTCTTTAATTCAAAACAACATTTACAGGGAACACAGGTGAACAACCGATGACCAGCAGCTGCTTCTAATCAGGGTTCCCACTCTTCTGCCAATAAGGGATGTGGCTTCTGGTCTACCTGTACACATATTGATGATTTTAGAAGGCAGGATAATTATCATTTCAAATGGTTTCCCTGTCCAGATCTGTCTACACATGTACGATATCCAGACAACGCGTGCACGACTACCCCTGGAGGTGGTCAGGGAGATCTGATCACAATCAGATCACAATGCATCTTTTAATCCTCTACACCGGTCTAAAAACGGTGGCCACAATTCAGAATGTGGACAAGATCAAGACAAAGGGACATGTTAGGACCAGGTATAAATGGGGCTTTAGACTTCTTTGGATAAACAAAGCCAATGGGTGAGAGGCTGAGCCATGATGACTTATTGGGTATCTGTGGGCTGGAGAGAGGAGGAGGAGATAAAGGGAGGACAGGGAAGAGCGAGAGGGCCGCCGACACCACCTAAGAAGTATGTGAACTACTGTGGCTACTTCTGTGGCAGTCGGGAGCTCTGGAGGACAAGTCTCGTCCTGTTGAGACAGAGAGAAACAGAAGGAAAGAAAGACAGCGGTAACCAGCCAGACTGGGGGAGAGGAGAGGATTACTGGGAAAGTGGAAATTTACAGCACCTGACCGGCTGCCAAATGGTAGTCTACTAAAACACACACACACACACACGCACATTATCCACTGCCATTGAATATAGCCAACAGAACACAATATACAGACACATACATTCATGCTACACACACACACACATATCGTAACTGCTGCTACCAGACTCTTATAATGCTCTGTTTATACACTGCCCCCATCCTCCCCTTCCCCAATACACGTGTAAATATTGGACTATAAGTTGTGCCTTCCTATATTATATTTATGCTAAAAACGTTTATTCTATTCTACTGAGCCATTTACTTTGTGTTCATATTCTTATCTTTTATTATTTCTCATTGTTGTTGCATTGTCGAGAAGGATCCTTCACAGAAGTACTTTGTTGGACGATGTATACCATGCGTACCCCGTACATACGGCTAATAAAACTTGGGCACATAACACACACACACACACAGTTCATTAACATGTTGCTGAATAACTCAGATCACATCCCTTTAACTCGTTTTAGTTTCATTTGCTTTGTATTGACTGCAAAGTGTACACACGCATGCGCACAAACACACGCACACACCTCTTGCATCAGCGAACCAGCCGCGAGACAGCAATAGAGAGGGGAGGGAGGGTGTCATTATTCATCAACAGTGGACTAAGACCCTGTGAAAAGACCGGCTCCTGTTGCTAAGCACCAGATGATCAGGCTGTCTTGCCAAGTAGAGACCACAATGAAGACTCAGTGGCGCGAGAGAGAGAGAGAGAGAGAGAGAGAGAGAGAGAGAGAGAGAGAGAGAGAGAGAGAGAGAGAGAGAGAGAGAGAGAGAGAGAGAGAGAACACCCCTCCAAAACTTCATCAGGACTTAACAGAGTGGGAATTTAGAAACACACACTCGCATGCACAAACTCACTCTCTCTCAGCAGATCTCTCTCATTCACTCACTCTGTCTACCCTGTTTCTCTCCCTCCAGTTTCACTTTCTCAGAAGTCAGCGGAGAGGCTTAAGTTATATCAGCAACCAACGTGGCAGAGTAAAGACGCACGACAATAAGGCTTCTCACAATTGATTTGTCTTCTCTTAAACTCAAGTCAAGGACATTTACACAGGAAAGGCTACCCAGCAGGATCATTCACTCACACACTGCAAACAAAGACAGCAAACCACTCCACCCAAACATTACACACTTCACACTACCCTCTCCAAACACATACACACCACACCACACACCTTGCAAAGATGTAACTAAAGGAGTGAAGACAAAAGAAAATAACTAGTCAAAGGTGCGCAAAAGAAAATGGAAGTGTCGCTCACCAAGTAGTATCACAGTAAAGGAGTGTGTGGTCTGTCGGGTGTGTGCGCGTTGAGCTGGATGAAACGCTGACTAGGGAGAGGAGTTCCCTACTGTTCCATAGTGCTGGCTGTAGGTCAGGTCATGTGACTCAGCAGCCACCCTGCATAGTTCAACAGGGGCATGTAGGAGCGGGTAGATCCCTGCCTACTTCTCCCTCTTTCTCTGTTTACTCTGTTCAGGTCCTCTCTCTCGTACCTTTCTTCTCTCTTCAGGAATATTTACCTCAAATCTCTGCCTCTCTCTCTTTTCACATTTTTCCCCACACTCTCTCCATGTCTCTTTCTAATTCGCTTTCTCTCGATCAAACTACTTTTCTTCACTATCTACCTTCCCTTTTCTCCCTTTCTCTCACTACTTGCATTCGTCAGTTAAACAGTTTGTCAGCCTTTTAATCTACGCCTCCGCTGGTTGCTTACCTGTGTAGCAGTTGATCTATGTGCATGGGTCTACACATGCATATTACGTGTGTGTGTGCGTGCACAAGTGTGTGTACCTTAGCAGGCGTTAACCATGCGCTCCATTCTTGAGCAGTACAGTCAGCAACAAGGACTTAAGGCTCGCACTCTCTTTTAGGGACCACCTGCTGTAGACGTCTGAGAGCCGACATTTTTCACGAGTCCATTTGTAAAATCGGTGCGCACTCAGTTCGCAAATTACGTTCAGAGTTGCTAAGAACTCTCGGCCAGCTAACGCTGTTGGTGTGTGAATGCGGCAGGGAGCCTAGCGGTTAAGAGCTTGGGGCCAGTAACCGAAAGGTTGGTGGTTCGAATCCCCGAGCCGACTAGGTGAAAAATCTGTTTGGGAAACTCTCCCCTAATTGCTCCTGTAAGTCACTCAGGATAAGAGTGTCTGCGAAATGACTAAAATGTCAAAGTAAAAATTGTGCCCTTACTGTATCCATCGAAAATATTTGCAGCACCCCCACCCGCAAACTCATTTTAAAGTGAACCTGAATGTCAAAGTTCAAACCTGAGGTCAAAGGTCAGTCTTTAAAGTGTTGGTAGTGGCACCCTGCAGGGATCTATAGGGGATCTGAGAACCTCAGGACATCCCATGGCTAATCTGTTCCCACGATAATTATGTCACACACCCATCGCACCCATCGCACACACACACAACCTTCACACACACACACACAGTGTTCCGTTCAGGTGGGTGCTACATACAGTTGAAGTCGGAAGTTTACATGAAAAAGATAATGACTCCAACCTAAGTGTTTCAACCACTCCACAAATGTCTTGTTAACAAACTATTGTTTTGGCAAGTCGGTTAGGACATCTACTTTGTGCATGACAAGTAATTTTCCAACAATTGTTTACAGATTATTTCACTTAATCACAATTCCAGTGGGTCAGAAGTTTACATACACTAAGTTGACTGTGCCTTTAAACAGCTTGGAAAATGCCAGAAAATGAAGTCATGGCTTTAGAAGCTTCTGATAGGCTAATTTACATCATTTGAGTCAATTGGAGGTGTACCTGTGGATGTATTTCAAGGCCTACCTTCAAACTCAGTGCCTCTTTGCTTGACATCATGGGAAAATCAAAATAAATCAGCCAAGACCTCAGAAAAGAAATGGTGGACCTCCACAAGTCTGGTTCATCCTTGGGAGAAATTTCCAAACGCCTGAAGGTACCACCTTCATCTGTACAAACATTAGTACACAAGTATAAACACCATGGGACCACGCAGCCGTCATACTGCTCAGGAAGGAGACGTGTCCGGTCTCCTAGAGATGAACGTACTTTGGTGCGAAAAGTGTAAATCAATCCCAGAACAACGGCAAAGAACCTTCTGAAGATGCTGGAGGAAACAGGTACAAAAGTATCTACATCCACAGTAACACGAGTCCTATATCAACATAACCTGAAAAGCCGCTCAGCAAAAAAGAAGCCACTGCTCCAAAACCTCCATAAAAAAAGCCAGACTACGGTTTGCAATTGCACATGGGGACAAAGATTGTACTTTTTGGAGAAATGTCCTCAAGTCTGAACTGTTTGGCCATAAAGACCATCGTTATGTTTGGAGGAAAAAGGGGGAGGCTTGCAAGCCAAAGAACACCATTCCAACCGTGAACCACGGGGGTGGCAGCATCATGTTGTGGGGGTGCTTTGCTGCAGGAGGGTCTGGTGCAATTCACAAAATAGATGGCATCATGAGGCAGGAAAATTCTGTGGATATATTGAAGCAACATCTCAAGACATCAGTCAGGAAGTTAAAGCTTTGTCGCAAATGGGTCTTCCAAATGGACAATGACCCCAAGCATACTTCCAAAGTTGTGGCAAAATGGCTTAAGGACAACAAAGTCAAGGTATTGGAGTGGCCATCACAAAGCCCTGACCTCAATCCTATAGAAAATATGTGGGCAGAACTGAAAAAGCGTGTGCGAGCAAGGAGGCCTACAAACCTGACTCAGTTACACCAGCTCTGTCAGGAGGAATGGGCCAAAATTCACGCAACTTATTGTGGGAACCTTGTGGAAGGCTACCCGAAACGTTTGACCCAAGTTCAACAATTTAAAGGCAATGCTACCAAATACTAATTGAGTGTATGTAAACTTCTGACCCACTGGGAATGTGATGAAAGAAATAAAAGCTGAAATAAATAATTATCTCTACTATTATTCTGACATTTCACATTCTTAAAATAAAGTGGTGATCCTAACTGACCGAAGACAGGGAATTTTTACTATGATTAAATGTCAGGAATTGTGAAAAACTGAGTTTAAATGTATTTGGCTAAGGGGTATGTAAACTTTCGACTTCAACTGTATACTGATTGTTGCATAGACATGTCATGAATAGAACTGACATGATTCCTTAACTCTACATGTCAAGAGAGGCATGTCTGTTCTGCTCAATATATTTCTGAACATTCCACAGTGCGGTACCTCACTGAATGTGTGACAGACACAGGTGCCAAACCAAAACGAGTGGCAATGAGGTAGGGGCTGAGCTCTCGTCAAAAGGAAGCGTTTCGTTAGGTTTATAACAGCACAGAGAACATTTGCCATCACACACAATGAGAGACCGTTCTGATTGTTGCGCTGATATATAGCTTTTTGCCATTCTCAGTGCAGGAAGTACATGTAGCCCTGAAATCCTGAAATTAGAGAAAGCCTGCAGGTCCAGATCTTTTGGATCCCTGCTTTTTAAATCTGGCAGCTGGTTTCATAGCTAAACCACTTAAATATCTGTTCAATCTAACTCTGGAATGTAATGAAATTCCAAAGATCTGGAAATCAGCATTTGTCCTACCACTTTTAAAAGGGGGAGATCCAACTCTTTAAATAATTATAGTCCAATCTCAAAGCTGTCACCCCTGGTGAAAATACTTGAAACCCTTGTGAGTGAACAGCTAAAATAGTTTTTATACACCAACTCTATTTCATCAATGTACCAATCGGGCTTCAGGAAGAAGCATAGCACAATTACAGCAGCCATGAAGGTTTTAAATGATATCACTGAAGCACTTGACAAAAAACAGCACTGTGTCTCACTTTTTATTGATCTCTCTAAGGCTTTTGATACCGTTGATCATGCTATACTAAGGCAGAGATTGTTGAGTGTAGTGCAGTTGCATGGTTTGCTAACTATCTGTCTGATAGAACTCAGTGCACTCAATTTGATGGGCTCCTGTCTGTTAAATGTTCTGTCTGTAATGGTGTGCCCCTGGGCTCTGTACTTGGTCCCCTCTTATTCACTATTTATATAATAATTTAGACAAAAATGTGCAAAATGCGCATCTTCACTTTTATGCTGATGATACTGTTATTTATTGTTGTGCCTCGTCTCTCACAAAAGCTTTCCAGGACTTGCAAATGGCTTTTTATACTGTTCAACATACCTTGTGTCAATTGAAGCTTATACTCAATAGTGACAAAACTAAAGTAATTGTGTTTTCTAAACAAAGAAATAGATCTCTGAACCTTTCACCTATTACTACCTGTCAGGGCAATGAGATTGAGACTGTAACCTCATAAATATCTTGGAATTTTAATTGATGATGGCCTCTCTTTAAATTGCATATTAAACTTACAAAAAAATGTATGCTGAAGTTGGGATTTTATTTTCGAAATAAGACCTGTTTTTGTTTTGAAGCCAGGAGGAGGCTATTATCAGCTACATGTATGCCTTTACTAGACTATGGGGATATTTAATATATGAACGCTTCCGCTCAGTGTTTGAGATCAATTGACACCCTTTACCATGGCACATTGAGATTTATTTTAAACTGCAAAACCCTTACGCACCACTGCACTTTATATACCAGGGTTGGATGGCCTTCTCTAGTCACTCGTAGGCTCAGTCACTGGAATACTTTTATTTACAAAGCCATTTTGGGTTTACTACCATTATATTTGGGCTTTTTTATTGTTCAGAAATATGATGGGTACTCTTTTCTTTCACAGGACTTTATCTTGCTAACTGTTCCAAATGTCCGAACTGAATTTGGTAAAAGGGCTTTTATGTACTCCGCGACATCGGCTTGGAACGCCTTACAAAATACTTTTAAACTGGAAGAACTCGTCCCGATTGGTGCTTTTAAATCACCGATGAAGGATTTTGAGGCTGATTCCCTTACCGGTCAATGTTTTTAATTTGCCGTTTTATGATTTTGTTATACTCTTGTGAATTCTATGGTTCTTACTGGATTACTTGTACTTTTTCATGTGGTCTGTCTGTAATTGTGTAATGACTTGGTGCTGCCTATCTTGACCAGGACGCTCTTGAAAATGATATTTCAAATCTCAACGTGCCCTTCCTGGTTAAATAAAGGTTAAATAAAAAAAGAAATAGTGCTCTAGGGAAAATGTAATTACAGGGGAGGGGTGGAGGATTCGGTGTAACGGGACACCCTATATTTTCATGTTGGAACTCGCCCCAAACCATTGTGGTAGTGAGTAAGTGATTGAGTGAGTGTGAGCCAGACTGTGCATCTCTATTCTCCTCTACTATGTCTCTCAATGTTAAGGCTGCCTTCCTAGCTGAACCGACAAGCACAGCTGAACACACACACACAGTACATCATTCATTGACACACACACAAACTTCTGCCCCGAACCTCACACATCTGTCAAAGGATCATTACTAGAGTAGCGCGTTTTGGAATGACAGAGATATACACACACACACACCTCTCCCACTGTCCAATTTCCACCATAAACACAGGGTTAATTTCCACCCCTCCCTCCAAAACAACAGAAGTTCTGTCACAACCCCTCATTAAGAAAGAAGAAGCAGACACTTCAACGCTTCCTTCCCCTCTTGCTGGGAATGTCTGTATGTGTGTGTGTGTGTGTGTGTGTGTGTGTGTCTTTCCCTTGTCTCGTATATACTAGGACTAGGTTACTCCAGAGAAGAGACAGAAGATAAGGCAGTCTTGTCCCATATAATACAGAACTTCAGTCAACATTAAAGTTGTATCTCAATAATCAAAAGTGTTCTTCTCTCCTCATCGCAGTCTATAAATAGGAAAGGAGACCATGAGACGAGACTATTGAGACGCAGCCAGCCCCACGTTGGGGGTCTCTAGTGCTCCAGACGGGTATACACAATAATCATATCAACAGACAAATCCACTTCCTGTTTACACTACTGCTTAGTTATGGAAGGATTAATGAAAGAGAGAGAGAGAGAAAAAAGGGAGTGATAGCGGGGGACCGGGAAGAGAAAATGAGCATATCATGAAAAAGAGTGAGAGAAAAAGATTGAATACTTAGTGGCTTCAGAAAGTATTCATACCCCTTGACTTATTCCACATTTTGTTGTGTTACGGCCTTGAATTCAAAATGAATTAAGTATTTCTCTCACCCATCTACACACAATACCCCATATTGACAAAGTGAAAACATGTATTATTTGTGTGTGCAAATTTATTGAAAATTAAATACAGAAATGTCTCATTTACATTCACACTCCTGAGTCAACACATGTTAGAATCACACTTGGCAGCGATTACAGCTGTGAGTCTTTCTGGGTAAGTCTAAGAGCTTTGTACACCTGGATGGTACAATATTTGCACATGATTATTTTTTTAATTCTTCAAGCTCTGTCAAGTTGGTTGTTGATCATTGCGAGACAGCCATTTTGAAGGCATGCCATAGATTTTCAAGCCGATTTAAGTCAAAACTGTAACTAGGCCACCCAAGAACATCTTGGTAAGCAAGTCCAGTGTAGATTTGGCCTTGTTTTTTTTACACTATTGTCCTGCTGAAAGGGGAATTGGTCTCCCAGTGTCTGTTGGAAAGCAGACAATCAGGTATTCCTCTAGGATTTTGCCTGTGCTTAGTGTTATTCCGTTTCTTTTTATCCTAAAAAAAACTCCCTAGTCCACCCAAATGACAAGGATACCCATAACATGATGCAGCCACCACCATGCTTGAAAATATGAAAAAGTGGTACTCGGTGATGTGTTGGATTTGCCCCAAACATACCGCTTTGTATTCAGGACATGAAGTACATTTCTTTGACACATTTGTTGCAGTTTTACTTTAGCGTCTTACTGCAAAAAAGGATGCATGTTTTGGAATATTTTTTACTCTGTACATGGTTCCTTCGTTTCACTCTGTCATTTAGGTTAGTATTGTGGAGTAGCTACAATGTTGTTGATCCATCCTCAGTTTTATCCTATCACAGCCATTAAACTCTAACTGTTTTAAAGTCACCATTGGCCTCATACAAGCCCTTTCCAAACAATGCAGAGTTAAAAAGTAAGAAAAATATCAAATAAATAGCAAATATTGCTCAGCTCTCCATTTCCTGTAGTCCACAATCAGCTCCTTTGTCTTGCTGACGTTAAGGGAGGGGTTGTTGTCCTGGCACCATATTGCCAGGTCTCTGACCTCCTGCCTATAGGCTGTCTCATTGTAGTCTGTGATCAGGCCTACCGCCGTCGGCAAACTTAATGGTGTTTGAGTCGTAGGTGAACAGGGAGTACAGGAGAGGACAAAGCACACGCCCCTCAGGGGACCCTGAGTTGAGGCAGATATGCTGTTGCCTACCCTCACCAGCTGGGGGCGGCCCGTCAGGAAGTACAGGATCCAGTTGCAGAGGGAGGTGTTTAATTCCAGGGTCCTTCGCTTAGTGATGAGCTTCGAGGGCACTATGGTGTTGAATGGTGCGTTGCATTCAATTAACAGCATTCTCGTGTGAGTGTGAGTGTGTGTGTGTGTGTGTGTGTGTGTGTGTGTGTGTGTGTGTGTGTGTGTGTGTGTGTGAGTGAGTGAGTGAGTGAGTGAGTGAGTGAGTGAGTGAGTGAGTGAGTGAGTGAGTGAGTGAGTGAGTGAGTGAGTGAGTGAGTGAGTGAGTGAGTGAGTGAGTGAGTGAGTGAGTCAGTGTGAGAGAGACCGGCTCTGAGGACAAGCCCATTTATCTCATCTCATCAAGAGAAATATTCAACTCGCCAAGATTCTGTCTCCTCTAACCCTGTCTCTATGGAAACTTGCGTGTGTGTGTATCCTATCAGCCTGAGATTTCTCCCTTAGTCTCTCTCTTTTCTGTTGAAATATGCAGAGAAACAGTAAGAACAGACCACATCCCTAAACACACAGAACATTTCCTCAAACACTATTCCGATCGGCTCCAACGCATGCTTTTACTTCACTTTTTTGTTTGACTTGCTGGAGCAAATCAATTCAACATGAATAGAAAAACATTTACATCTAAGGCAGCTTCTCCCCGTCCCACCCAGTATAAGTCATGTCCTCCTCATCCCTACCAAACTCCCTTCTAAGCCCCCTCCTCCTTAGGGAGCAAGCCGCTGTGCTCTGCTCTCCTCTAAACTCCTTCCCCTCTCCTTACCTCTTCTCTCCCTTCCCTCTTCTCTGTTTCTGATGGAGGGAGTGTCTGAAAGCAATTGAGTTCAGTCACAGACAGGGAGAGAGTCAGAGGAAGGAGTGGTCTTGTAAGGACAATGTGTGTGTGTTATCTAATCATTTAAGTAGGCAGCAATCTATGACTACCATAGCCCACTTCCTTTCTGTAGCACACCTGAGGGGCTTAGAGACGTACTCTTTCCCAATAACTAACTATTTCCCAACAAACCTTACACACGATGACTGTGTGTGTGTGTGTGTGTGTGTGTGTGTGTGTGTGTGTGTGTGTGTGTGTGTGTGTGTGTGTGTGTGTGTGTGTGTGTGTGTGTGTGTATACACTCACTGGGTGACTGGGGTCGGGATGACGACTCATTGTGCCGTTCCTCTGCGTTTAGGGAGGGAAGATCACAAGATGACGCCCCCATGCTCACAGAGCTCTTCCCTGATTGTGTGGTCCAGACTGAGCCTGGTTCTGATTGGGTCCAGCTGCTCTCTGAGGGCGGGACGGCGCTCCAGAAACTGGCCGTGGCACAGACGCTGTGTCTAGAAGTACCTGACAAAGAGGCAGAGACAAGTGGTTACACACACTATCATAAACACTATACTTAATTTTTTTTTTTACCACATAAATCAATCAATGTATACGAGAGTCATTCAACCCCCTTTGTTGTTGATCATTGGCTGTGGAGTTTTTAATTAACACGTCTGTAATTAATATGGGAGGGCCATGCATGTATCTGTACTTAGTGAACCTACAATAATAATAACTCAATCTACCAGATTTCCTTACAAATACGGATTCATATAAGGGAGATTTCTCATAACAGAAAAAGTTCAGGAAAACATTGTCTGCTTGTTTTAGTCAATTTCAAAATGTAAAAAAAGTCTAAAGATGACCTTTTAACACTACATGCTCCCGAGCCTTCTCACTACTTAGACAAACATAATATTATAGGGCTTCCCTTATGCCCCATTTATGACGGTGCTGACTTTAACCTCCCCACGTCTACCTTTGACTCATTCCTCTCTGCCTCCTTCTTTCCACTCCTCTCCTCTTTTGACCTCACCCTCTCACCTTCCCCCCCTACTCACAAGGCAGGCAATACGCTTGACCTCATCTTTACTAGATGCTGTTCTTCCACTAATCTCATTGCAACTCCCCTCCAAGTCTCCGACCACTACCTTGTATCCTTTTCCCTCTCGCTCTCATCCAACACTTCCCACTCTGCCCCTACTCGGATGGTATCGCGCCGTCCCAAAGTTCGCTCTCTCTCCCCCGCTACTCTCTCCTCTTCCATCCTATCATCTCTTCCCTCTGCTCAAACCTTCTCCAACCTATCTCCTGATTCTGCCTCCTCAACCCTCCTCTCCTCCCTTTCTGCATCCTTTGACTCTCTATGTCCCCTATCCTCCAGGCCGGCTCGGTCCTCCCCTCCTGCTCCGTGGCTCGACGACTCATTGCGAGCTCACAGAACAGGGCTCCGGGCAGCCGAGCGGAAACGAGGGAAAACTCGCCTCCCTACGGACCTGGCATCCTTTCACTCCCTCCTCTCTACATTTTCCTCTTCTGTCTCTGCTGCTAAAGCCACTTTATACCACTCTAAATTCCAAGCATCTGCCTCTAACCCTAGGAAGCTCTTTGCCACCTTCTCCTCCCTCCTGAATCCTCCTCCCCCCTCCCCCCCCTCCTCCCTCTCTGCGGATGACTTCGTCAACCATTTTGAAAAGAAGGTCGACGACATCCGATCCTCGTTTGCTAAGTCAAACGACACCGCTGGTTCTGCTCACACTGCCCTACCCTGTGCTTTGACCTCTTTCTCCCCTCTCTCTCCAGATGAAATCTCGCGTCTTGTGACGGCCGGCCGCCCAACAACCTACCCGCTTGACCCTATTCCCTCCTCTCTTCTCCAGACCATTTCCGGAGACCTCCTCCCTTACCTCACCTCGCTCATCAGCTCATCCTTGACCGCTGGCTACGTCCCTTCCGTCTTCAAGAGAGCGAGAGTTGCACCCCTTCTGAAAAAACCTACACTCGATCCCTCCGATGTCAACAACTACAGACCAGTATCCCTTCTTTCTTTTCTCTCCAAAACTCTTGAACGTGCCGTCCTTGGCCAGCTCTCCTGCTATCTCTCTCAGAATGACCTTCTTGATCCAAATCAGTCAGGTTTCAAGACTAGTCATTCAACTGAGACTGCTCTTCTCTGTGTCACGGAGGCGCTCCGCACTGCTAAAGCTAACTCTCTCTCCTCTGCTCTCATCCTTCTAGACCTATCGGCTGCCTTTGATACTGTGAACCATCAGATCCTCCTCTCCACCCTCTCCGAGTTGGGCATCTCCGGCGCGGCCCACGCTTGGATTGCGTCCTACCTGACAGGTCGCTCCTACCAGGTGGCGTGGCGAGAATCTGTCTCCGCACCACGTGCTCTCACCACTGGTGTCCCCCAGGGCTCTGTTCTAGGCCCTCTCCTATTCTCGCTATACACCAAGTCACTTGGCTCTGTCATATCCTCACATGGTCTCTCCTATCATTGCTATGCAGACGACACACAATTAATATTCTGCTTTCCCCCTTCTGATAACCAGGTGGCGAATCGCATCTCTGCATGTCTGGCAGACATATCAGTGTGGATGACGGATCACCACCTCAAGCTGAACCTCGGCAAGACGGAGCTGCTCTTCCTCCCGGGGAAGGACTGCCCGTTCCATGATCTCGCCATCACGGTTGACAACTCCATTGTGTCCTCCTCCCAGAGTGCTAAGAACCTTGGCGTGATCCTGGACAACACCCTGTCGTTCTCAACTAACATCAAGGCGGTGACCCGTTCCTGTAGGTTCATGCTCTACAACATTCGCAGAGTACGACCCTGCCTCACACAGGAAGCGGCGCAGGTCCTAATCCAGGCACTTGTCATCTCCCGTCTGGATTACTGCAACTCGCTGTTGGCTGGGCTCCCTGCCTGTGCCATTAAACCCCTACAACTCATCCAGAACGCCGCAGCCCGTCTGGTGTTCAACCTTCCCAAGTTCTCTCACGTCACCCCACTCCTCCGCTCTCTCCACTGGCTTCCAGTTGAAGCTCGCATCCGCTACAAGACCATGGTGCTTGCCTACGGAGCTGTGAGGGGAACGGCACCTCCGTACCTTCAGGCTCTGATCAGGCCCGACACCCAAACAAGGGCACTGCGTTCATCCACCTCTGGCCTGCTCGCCTCCCTACCTCTGAGGAAGTACAGTTCCCGCTCAGCCCAGTCAAAACTGTTCGCTGCTCTGGCACCCCAATGGTGGAACAAACTCCCTCACGACGCCAGGTCAGCGGAGTCAATCACCACCTTCCGGAGACACCTGAAACCCCACCTCTTTAAGGAATACCTAGGATAGGATAAAGTAATCCTTCTAACCCCCCCCCCCCCCCCCCCCTTAAAAGATTTAGATGCACTATTGTAAAGTGGTTGTTCCACTGGATATCATAAGGTGAATGAACCAATTTGTAAGTCGCTCTGGATAAGAGCGTCTGCTAAATGACTTAAATGTAAATGTAAATGTGTCTGTCAGCGTAGTGTCCAGAGCATGGAGGCGCTACCAGGAGACAGGCCAGTACATCAGGAGACGTGGAGGAGGCCATAGGAGGGCAACAACCCAGGAGCAGGACCGCTACCTCCGCCTTTGTGCAAGGAGGAGCACTGCCAGAGCCCTGCAAAATGACCTCCAGCAGGCCACAAATGTGCATGTGTCTGCTCAAACGGTCAGAAACAGACTCCATGAGGGTGGTATGAGGGCCCGACGTCCACAGGTGGGGGTTGTGCTTACAGCCCAACACCGTGCAGGACGTTTGGCATTTGCCAGAGAACACCAAGATTGGCAAATTCGCCACTGGCGCCCTGTGCTCTTCACAGATGAAAGCAGGTTCACACGCACATGTGACAGACGTGACAGAGTCTGGAGACGCCGTGGAGAACGTTCTGCTGCCTGCAACATCCTCCAGCATGACCGGTTTGGCGGTGGGTCAGTCATGGTGTGGGGTGGCATTTCTTTGGGGGGCCGCACAGCCCTCCATGTGCTCGCCAGAGGTAGCCTGACTGCCATTAGGTACCGAGATGAGATCCTCAGACCCCTTGTGAGACCATATGCTGGTGCGGTTGACCCTGGGTTCCTCCTAATGCAAGACAATGCTAGACCTCATGTGGCTGGAGTGTGTCAGCAGTTCCTGCAAGAGGAAGGCATTGATGCTATGGACTGGCCTGCCCGTTCCCCAGACCTGAATCCAATTGAGCACATCTGGGACATCATGTCTCGCTCCATCCACCAACGCCACGTTGCACCACAGACTGTCCAGGAGTTGGCGGATGCTTTAGTCCAGGTCTGGGAGGAGATCCCTCAGGAGACCATCCGCCACCTCATCAGGAGCATGCCCAGGCATTGTAGGGAGGTCATACAGGCACGTGGAGGCCACACACACTACATTTGGACTTGTTTTAAGGACATTACATCAAAGTTGGATCAGCCTGTAGTGTGGTTTTCCACTTTAATTTTGAGTGTGACTCCAAATCCAGACCTCCATGGGTTGATAAATTTGATTTCCATTGATCATTTTTGTGTGATTTTGTTGTCAGCACATTCAAGTATTTAAAGAAAAAAGTATTTAATAAGAATATTTCATTCATTCAGATCTAGGATGTGTTATTTTAGTGTTCCCTTTATTGTTTTGAGCAGTGTACATCCACCTGACAGGTGTGGCATTTCAAGTCTTGAGGAGGCGTGCAATTGACATGCTGACTGCAGGAATGTTCACCAGAGCTGCTGCCAGAGAAAATCATTTCAATTTATTTACCATAAGCTGCCTACAACGTCCTTTTAGAGAATTTGGCAGTACGTCCAACCGGACTGACAATCGCAAACCAAGTGTAACAACGCCAGCCCAGGACCTCCACATCCAGCTTCTTCACCGGGGTGATCATCTGAGACCAGACCCCCGGATAACTGTGGGTTTGCACAACCAAGGAATGTCTGCTCAACTGTCAAAAACCGTCTCAGGGAAGCTCATCTGCGTGCTCGTCAACTTCACCGGGGCCATGACCGGACTGCAGTTTGCCGTCATAACTGACTTCAGTGGGCAAATGCTCAAGTTCGCTGGCCACGGGCACACTGGAGAAGTGTGCTCTTCACGGATGAATGCCAGGTTTCAACAGTACCGACCAGACGGCATGCATGGCGTCTTGTGGGCACGCGGATTGCTGATGTCAACGTTGTGTACAGAGTGCCCCATGTTGACGGTGGGGTTATGGTATGGGCGGGCATAAGCTAGGGACAACGAACACAAATGCATTTTATCAATGGCATATTGAATGCACCGAGATACCATGACGACATCCTGAGGCCCATTGTCGTGCCATTCATCCGCCGCCATCACCTCACGTATCAGCATGATAATGCACAGCCTCAAGTCACAAGCAGAGGTACACAATTCCTGGAAGCTGAAAATGTCTCAGTTCTTCCATGGCCTGCATAGTCACCCATTGAGCAATTGTGGGAAGCTCTGGTGCGACAGTGTGTTCCAGTTCCCGCCAATATCCAGCAACTTCACACAGACATTAAAGAGGAGTGGGACAACATTCCACAGGCAATAATCAACAACCTGATCAACTCTATGCGAAGGAGATGTGTTGCACTGTATGAGGCAAATGGTGGTCACACCAGATATTGACTGGTTTTCTGACCAATGCCCCTATTTTTGTTTTTTTTAAGGTATCTGTGACCAACAGATGCATATCTGTATTCCCAGTCATGTGAAATCCATAGATTAGGGCCTAATGAATATATTTCAATTGACTGATTTCCTGAACTGTAAATCTGTAAAATCTTTGAAATTGTTGCGTGTTGCATTTATATTTTTGTTCAGTGTAGAAGGGTGAGTGACAATGTATAAACGATTTCCATGTGCGAACACACACAAGAGACACCCACATTAAACCAACCCCCCCCCCCCCCCCCCCAAGACAACGCTCGTTTGGCTTCAGTCATAGCCGCTGCATTAGGTAATGACCAAGCCCCCCAGAAAATGTTCAGACCTCCATTAACACACGTTTTGTTGGTGTTTCCTTTATTTTGGAAGTTACATGTAGTTGGCTAGTATTCTAATTACCCAATTGGAGTATCTACTCTCTGTTAACCAAGACTTTTACAAATGAGTATGGGGCATAGATACCCCCAATACCAATGACGATTGTCTGCTAGTTTAAATGCAGTTTTGGTCATCAAGAATGAGTTCCATAAACAACCACAAAAAAACTAAAAAAAACTTTGGTGAAAATGTTAAATGTTTTGTTGGAATTACGATTCTGTGATTTTAACGTTGGTCGTGTACACTATACAAAAAAACATGTTTTTCAATTTTCTAAAGGTCAAATATTTGGAGATGTCAATTTCCCTGATTCACCCTTTCCTCCCTTCCCCCATGTGGGTATGTGTGGTACAATGGCTACTTTCCAGCCTTGGTGTGTGTTGGTGCTGACTGTGTCGTGTGTGTTAGTGCATCACTTCAGAGACCAGCAGAGAGAGCAACACATACTGTACACTCCTGGGTGGCAGCCATCGAGCAGGGTGCCATTACCCAGCATACTCTACTGCACTGGATAGACAACAGACGCCTATCTCGGTCTGTCATTTTCAAGGGAGACGCCAGAGGTGAAGAGGAGGAGAGAGTAGAGGAGGGTGGAGAAAGAAGGAAGGCAGCGATAAATACCAGGGAGTAGGATGAGTGAACACAGAGGAAGGTGGAGATGAAGGAGAGCGAAGAGGAGGGAGACATTCGTGGTAAGACAAAGATGACGGGGAGAAACAAAGCAAAAACAACAGAGGAGAAGAAAACAGTGGAGGAGATCAAAGCATGGACGGAGAGAAGAGGTACGGTAGAGAAGAGGTACGGTAGAGAAGAGGGACGGTAGAGAAGAGGGACGGTAGAGAAGAGGTACGGTAGAGAAGAGGGACGGAGAGAAGAGGGACGGTAGAGAAGAGGTACGGTAGAGAAGAGGGACGGAGAGAAGAGGTACGGTAGAGAAGAGGGACGGAGAGAAGAGGGACGGTAGAGAAGAGGTACGGTAGAGAAGAGGTACGGAGAGAAGAGGTACGGTAGAGAAGAGGTACGGTAGAGAAGAGGGACGGTAGAGAAGAGGGACGGTAGAGAAGAGGGACGGTAGAGAAGAGGTACGGTAGAGAAGAGGGACGGAGAGAAGAGGTACGGTAGAGAAGAGGGACGGTAGAGAAGAGGTACGGTAGAGAAGAGGGACGGTAGAGAAGAGGTACGGTAGAGAAGAGGGACGGTAGAGAAGAGGTACGGTAGAGAAGAGGTACGGTAGAGAAGAGGTACGGTAGAGAAGAGGTACGGTAGAGAAGAGGGACGGTAGAGAAGAGGGACGGTAGAGAAGAGGTACGGTAGAGAAGAGGTACGGTAGAGAAGAGGTACGGTAGAGAAGAGGTACGGTAGAGAAGAGGGACGGAGAGAAGAGGTACGGTAGAGAAGAGGGACGGTAGAGAAGAGGGACGGTAGAGAAGAGGGACGGAGAGAAGAGGTACGGTAGAGAAGAGGTACGGTAGAGAAGAGGTACGGTAGAGAAGAGGTACGGTAGAGAAGAGGGACGGTAGAGAAGAGGTACGGTAGAGAAGAGGTACGGTAGAGAAGAGGGACGGTAGAGAAGAGGGACGGAGAGAAGAGGTACGGTAGAGAAGAGGGACGGTAGAGAAGAGGTACGGTAGAGAAGAGGTACGGTAGAGAAGAGGGACGGAGAGAAGAGGTACGGTAGAGAAGAGGTACGGTAGAGAAGAGGGACGGTAGAGAAGAGGTACGGTAGAGAAGAGGTACGGTAGAGAAGAGGTACGGTAGAGAAGAGGTACGGTAGAGAAGAGGTACGGTAGAGAAGAGGGACGGTAGAGAAGAGGGACGGTAGAGAAGAGGGACGGTAGAGAAGAGGGACGGTAGAGAAGAGGTACGGTAGAGAAGAGGGACGGTAGAGAAGAGGTACGGTAGAGAAGAGGTACGGTAGAGAAGAGGTACGGTAGAGAAGAGGTACGGTAGAGAAGAGGGACGGTAGAGAAGAGGTACGGTAGAGAAGAGGGACGGAGAGAAGAGGTACGGTAGAGAAGAGGTACGGTAGAGAAGAGGTACGGTAGAGAAGAGGGACGGTAGAGAAGAGGTACGGTAGAGAAGAGGGACGGAGAGAAGAGGTACGGTAGAGAAGAGGGACGGTAGAGAAGAGGTACGGTAGAGAAGAGGGACGGAGAGAAGAGGTACGGTAGAGAAGAGGGACGGTAGAGAAGAGGTACGGTAGAGAAGAGGTACGGTAGAGAAGAGGGACGGTAGAGAAGAGGGACGGTAGAGAAGAGGGACGGTAGAGAAGAGGTACGGAGAGAAGAGGGACGGAGAGAAGAGGTACGGTAGAGAAGAGGGACGGTAGAGAAGAGGTACGGTAGAGAAGAGGTACGGTAGAGAAGAGGTACGGTAGAGAAGAGGTACGGTAGAGAAGAGGGACGGTAGAGAAGAGGGACGGTAGAGAAGAGGGACGGTAGAGAAGAGGGACGGTAGAGAAGAGGTACGGTAGAGAAGAGGTACGGTAGAGAAGAGGGACGGTAGAGAAGAGGGACGGAGAGAAGAGGTACGGTAGAGAAGAGGTACGGTAGAGAAGAGGTACGGTAGAGAAGAGGGACGGTAGAGAAGAGGTACGGTAGAGAAGAGGTACGGTAGAGAAGAGGTACGGTAGAGAAGAGGTACGGTAGAGAAGAGGTACGGTAGAGAAGAGGTACGGTAGAGAAGAGGTACGGTAGAGAAGAGGTACGGTAGAGAAGAGGGACGGTAGAGAAGAGGTACGGTAGAGAAGAGGTACGGTAGAGAAGAGGGACGGAGAGAAGAGGGACGGTAGAGAAGAGGGACGGTAGAGAAGAGGTACGGTAGAGAAGAGGGACGGAGAGAAGAGGGACGGTAGAGAAGAGGTACGGAGAGAAGAGGTACGGTAGAGAAGAGGGACGGAGAGAAGAGGTACGGTAGAGAAGAGGGACGGTAGAGAAGAGGGACGGAGAGAAGAGGTACGGTAGAGAAGAGGTACGGTAGAGAAGAGGGACGGTAGAGAAGAGGTACGGTAGAGAAGAGGTACGGTAGAGAAGAGGGACGGTAGAGAAGAGGGACGGAGAGAAGAGGTACGGTAGAGAAGAGGTACGGTAGAGAAGAGGGACGGAGAGAAGAGGTACGGTAGAGAAGAGGTACGGTAGAGAAGAGGGACGGAGAGAAGAGGTACGGTAGAGAAGAGGGACGGAGAGAAGAGGGACGGTAGAGAAGAGGGACGGAGAGAAGAGGGACGGTAGAGAAGAGGGACGGAGAGAAGAGGTACGGTAGAGAAGAGGGACGGTAGAGAAGAGGGACGGTAGAGAAGAGGTACGGTAGAGAAGAGGGACGGAGAGAAGAGGGACGGTAGAGAAGAGGTACGGTAGAGAAGAGGGACGGAGAGAAGAGGGACGGTAGAGAAGAGGGACGGTAGAGAAGAGGGACGGAGAGAAGAGGGACGGAGAGAAGAGGGACGGTAGAGAAGAGGGACGGTAGAGAAGAGGGACGGTAGAGAAGAGGGACGGTAGAGAAGAGGGACGGAGAGAAGAGGGACGGTAGAGAAGAGGTACGGTAGAGAAGAGGGACGGTAGAGAAGAGGGACGGTAGAGAAGAGGGACGGTAGAGAAGAGGGACGGAGAGAAGAGGGACGGTAGAGAAGAGGGACGGTAGAGAAGAGGGACGGTAGAGAAGAGGGACGGTAGAGAAGAGGGACGGTAGAGAAGAGGGACGGTAGAGAAGAGGTACGGTAGAGAAGAGGGACGGTAGAGAAGAGGTACGGTAGAGAAGAGGGACGGTAGAGAAGAGGGACGGTAGAGAAGAGGTACGGTAGAGAAGAGGGACGGTAGAGAAGAGGGACGGTAGAGAAGAGTGACGGTAGAGAAGAGGGACGGAGAGAAGAGGTACGGTAGAGAAGAGGGACGGTAGAGAAGAGGGACGGTAGAGAAGAGGGACGGTAGAGAAGAGGGACGGAGAGAAGAGGTACGGTAGAGAAGAGGGACGGTAGAGAAGAGGGACGGTAGAGAAGAGGGACGGTAGAGAAGAGGGACGGTAGAGAAGAGGGACGGTAGAGAAGAGGGACGGTAGAGAAGAGGGACGGTAGAGAAGAGGGACGGTAGAGAAGAGGGACGGAGAGAAGAGGTACGGTAGAGAAGAGGGACGGTAGAGAAGAGGGACGGTAGAGAAGAGGGACGGTAGAGAAGAGGGACGGAGAGAAGAGGTACGGTAGAGAAGAGGGACGGTAGAGAAGAGGTACGGTAGAGAAGAGGTACGGTAGAGAAGAGGGACGGAGAGAAGAGGTACGGTAGAGAAGAGGGACGGTAGAGAAGAGGGACGGTAGAGAAGAGGGACGGTAGAGAAGAGGGACGGAGAGAAGAGGTACGGTAGAGAAGAGGGACGGTAGAGAAGAGGGACGGTAGAGAAGAGGGACGGTAGAGAAGAGGGACGGAGAGAAGAGGGACGGAGAGAAGAGGGACGGTAGAGAAGAGGGACGGTAGAGAAGAGGGACGGTAGAGAAGAGGGACGGTAGAGAAGAGGGACGGTAGAGAAGAGGTACGGTAGAGAAGAGGGACGGTAGAGAAGAGGGACGGTAGAGAAGAGGGACGGTAGAGAAGAGGTACGGTAGAGAAGAGGTACGGAGAGAAGAGGTACGGTAGAGAAGAGGGACGGTAGAGAAGAGGGACGGTAGAGAAGAGGGACGGAGAGAAGAGGGACGGTAGAGAAGAGGGACGGTAGAGAAGAGGGACGGAGAGAAGAGGTACGGTAGAGAAGAGGGACGGTAGAGAAGAGGGACGGTAGAGAAGAGGGACGGAGAGAAGAGGGACGGTAGAGAAGAGGGACGGTAGAGAAGAGGGACGGAGAGAAGAGGGACGGTAGAGAAGAGGGACGGAGAGAAGAGGGACGGAGAGAAGAGGGACGGAGAGAAGAGGGATGGAGAGAAGAGGGACGGAGAGAAGAGGGACGGAGAGAAGAGGGACGGAGAGAAGAGGGACGGAGAGAAGAGGGACGGTAGAGAAGAGGGACCGGAGAGAAGAGGGACGGAGAGAAGAGGGACGGAGGGAAGAGGAAGAACAGAAGGAGAAATAGGAGGTGTGACCAAATCATCATGACAGGGGGAACCTGTGACCAAAACCTGTGCACTTTTAATAAAAGGTCATTTTTGCGAGTATACAGAGTATGCGAGAGCCCCTTTCACAATGTACAGAATTCTACAGAGCTAGAAAGCGCGAGTGAGTGAGTAATTACCTTTTACCTGCGACTGCGGATTGGGCGAGGGCCAGGTCTTCTCTTCGAATAAGACCCATGCGTTCTGCTGAGGGGGAGGGGCTAACAGCTCGACACTGGAAGAGTTCTCAGAAGGGGCGGGGCTAGGCCTCTGCAAGCTGCTGTCCACATCTAATGTCACACAAACACACACACACACACACACACACACACACACACACACACACACACACACACACACACACACACACACACACACACACACACACACACACACACACACACACACAGAATGAACCAAGGGGATGTCTTTCTATGACAACATGTCTGCCCTACCCCTCGTTTAACCCTTTACACTCATACCCGTATACGGGTTAAAAATGGCAGGTTTGGACACTGATAAGCACCTAAATTGGAATGTGGTGGCTGTACCAGTAACATGCTATACGTAATGTCAGAGCTCATGGGCCTCCGCTTCACAGCTCAGTATGGGTTTTGACTGACAGTCTTCTGAACTTGATCACCGCTCGTTACAAGAGGTCGCCCCCATTCTCCCGCTAATTGGGCAACTTTTGCAAATGTTTTGTCGTCTCGAGTGAGGGAAATGCTGTAAATTAAGAGGACTCGACGCATCTTGAAAGACGAGATGTTGAGGATTACAATAGATATTGCGTTGATGTCATACAAGCAAGCCAAAACACCTGTGAGTCCAGGTAGAAAAATGTATGGATATAGTTTATTCTTACATGTTCTATGTTTGAGCTGCTTTTGCAAGTAAATGTCACATTGAAAACATTATTGGCATTGTTGATTTCGATTTTCATAATAGGAAGCTTGGACTGATGGTTTGGTTAGCAAAACTAGCAAGTCTGTTTGTTTGGTTAGGAAGGCAACTTGTCCTATCTAGTAAACTTTCTAGCTACTTCAGTGGATGTTGAACACATTCCAACCAGCAAATTAGTTAAATTATAGCCATGGTATACAGTTCATTCGGAAAGTATTCAGAACCCTTGACTTTTCCCACATTTTGTTACAGCCTTATTCTAAAATAGATTTTTATTTTCCTCAACAACACCCCATAATGAAAAAGCGAAAACAGATTTTTAGGATTTAAAAAATAAATGTAAAATAAAAAAACAGAAATAATGTCACGACTTCCACTGAAGTCGGTGGCTCCCCTTCCCAAGGCGGCTCCCCAAGGTGGCTCCCCTTCCTGTTCGGGTGGCGCTCGGCGGTCGTCGTCGCCGGCCTATTAGCTGCCACTGATCCCCCCCCTCTTGTCTGTTTATTAGTTGCACCTGTGTTCAGTTTGGTTTATTGGTTGGGCTTTATTTACCAGCCGACCCGCCTACTGGTTGTGCGGGATTATTTTCAGTATACGTTAGTACTTGACTGTAAGTCACGGTTGTTCGTGTATGGTGTGTTTTGCTGAACTGTTTAGTTCCCCCTGTTTGGGGCATTTGTTTGAGTTGGCGTCATTTTCACCGGTGTGGTGTAATAAATATATCGCTACCCTGAACTCGCTGCGCCTGACTTCTTCCTCCACTACACCCCGGACGTTACAGAATCCCGCACCACCAAGAATGGAGTCAGCAGGAGCAGCTGACAACCCCCTTCCATCGATGGAGGAACGTGTCCTCCACCACACCAGCGTTCTCCATCGGATCGGATCCGCGATGGACCAGATGATGGAGAGAATGGACCGATGGGAGAGGAGTGGTCTCCTCTCTCCACCTTCGGTTCCCCCAGCACTGGACCCCTCTTCTCCTCTCTCCCCATCCTCCGGCTCCAGCGCTCTCCGTCTTGCGCTCCCGAGGGAATATGATGGAGTGACGGCGGGGTGTCAGGGGTTCTTGCTCCAACTGGAACTGTACCTGGCGACCGTGAGGCCCACTCCCTCGGGAGCGGAGAGGGTGAGTGTCCTCATCTCCTGCCTGACGGGTCGTGCTCTGGAGTGGGCAAACGCGGTCTGGAATGGCCCAGACTCGGCGAAGGAGCACTACCCGGAACTCCCAGCGGGAGAGCGACTGTTCCACCTTAGGCAGGAGAGGAGGAGCGCCCAGGATTACACCTTGGAGTTCCGGACCTTGGCCGCTGGGTCTGGGTGGAACGACAGGGCTCTGATAGACCACTACCGGTGTAGTCTCCGGGAGGACGTCCGCAGGGAGCTAGCGTGTCGGGACACCGATCTCTCCCTGGATGAACTTATCGACATGTCTATCCGGCTGGACAATCTGCTGGCTGCCCGCGGGCGTTCGGAGAGGGTCCTGTTCGTTCCACCACCCAGCGCCTCCGCTCCCAGTCCTATGGAGTTTGGAGGGGCCGTGCCGAGGGGTACCGGAGGAGGGGGCTCCCCCTACACCAGCTGTGGTCGGAGAGGACACACGGCCGATCGGTGCTGGGGGGGTCCGTCTGGGAGTCGAGATGGCATGCGGAACGCTTCTCGGTCACCCCAGGTGAGTCAGCATCAAACTCACCCAGAACCCCCTGTTGGTCACATGTTTGTCTTGATTTTTTTCTTGAATTTTTCCCCTCTTCCCAGTATAAGGCTCTAGTCGATTCAGGTGCAGCTGGGAAGTTTATGGATCGCGGACTCGCCATCAAGCTGGGTGTTCCGCTCGTGTCGATAGATTCTCCCTACCCCGTGCATTCCCTAGATAGCCGACCGTTAGGGTCAGGGTTGGTCAGGGAGGCCACAGTTCCACTGGACATGGTGACGCAGGGGAATCATAGGGAGCGAATTAGTCTCTTCATTATCGATTCGCCTGCGTTTCAAGTGGTGCTGGGGATTCCCTGGCTGGCTAGTCACAATCCTAAGATTTCGTGGAGACAGGGGGTTCTCCAGGGGTGGTCAGAGGAGTGTCTGGGAGTTTCCATCGGTGCCACGTCGGTGGAGAGTCCAGACCAGGGTTCCACGGTGCGCATCCCCCCCGAATATGCCGATTTGGCAATCGCTTTCAGTAAGAGGAGAGCGACTAAATTACCACCTCATCGACCGGGGGGGGGGGGATTGTGCGATAGATCTCCAGGTAAACGCTGCGCTTCCCAAGAGTCACGTGTACCCATTGTCCCAGGAGGAGACGTTGGCTATGGAAACATATGTCACGGAATCTCTGGGACAGGGGTACATTCGGCCCTCCATCTCACCCGTCTCCTCGAGTTTCTTTTTTGTGAAGAAAAAGGAGGGAGGTCTGCGTCCGTGCATTGATTATAGAGGTCTAAATGCCATCACAGTGGGGTTTAGTTACCCACTACCTCTCATCGCTACGGCGGTGGAATCATTTCACGGAGCACAGTTTCACAAAATTGGATCTCAGAGCACGTATAGTCTGGTGCGTATTCGGGAGGGAGACGAGGGGAAAACCGCATTTAGTACCACATCGGTCCATTATGAGTACCTCGTCATGCCGTATGGGTTAAAGAATGCTCCAGCCGTCTTTCAATCTTTTGTAGACGAGATTCTCAGGGACCTGCACGGCCAGGGCGTGGTCGTTTATATCGATGATATTCTGATCTATTCCGCCACCCGCGCATGTGTCTCTGGTACGCAAGGTGCTTGGTAGACTGCTGGAGCATGACCTATATGTCAAGGCTGAGAAGTGTGTGTTCTCCAAACGAGCCGTCTCCTTCCTGGGTTATCGCATTTCCACCTCGGGGGTGGTGATGGAGTGTGACCGCATTAAGGCCGTGCGTAATTGGCCGACTCCTACCACGGTGAAGGAGGTGCAGCGGTTTTTGGGTTTTGCCAATTATTACCGGAGGTTTATCCGGGGTTTTGGCCAGATAGCGGCTCCCATTACCTCACTGCTGAAGGGGGGCCCGGTGCGTTTGCGGTGGTCAGCAGAGGCGGACAGAGCCTTCAATAGGTTGAAGGCGCTGTTCACGGATGCACCCGTGTTGGCGCACCCGGACCCCTCTCTAGCATTCATAGTGGAGGTGGACGCGTCCGAGGCTGGGGTGGGTGCCGTGCTATCACAGCGCTCGGGTACGCCACCAAAACTCCGCCCCTGCGCTTTCTTTTCGAGGAAGCTCAGTCCGGCGGAGCGTAACTATGATGTGGGGGACCGGGAGTTGTTAGCGGTGGTCAAGGCCCTGAGGGTGTGGAGACACTGGCTTGAGGGGGCTAGACACCCTTTTCTCATCTGGACCGACCACCAGAATCTGGAGTATATTCGGGCAGCTAGGAGACTGAATCCACGTCAGGCAAGGTGGGCCATGTTCTTCACCCGATTTAGGTTTACTTTGTCTTATAGACCAGGCTCCCTTAACGTAAAGGCCGACGCGCTGTCCTGTCTTTATGACACGGAGGATCGGTCCACCGAGCCTACTCCCATCCTTCCAGCCTCGAGGCTGATGGCACCAGTAGTATGGGAGGTGGACTCGGACATCGAGCGGGCGTTACGGGCGGAGCCTGTGCCTCCTCAGTGTCCGGCTGGGCGTAAGTACGTGCCGCTTGGTGTTCGGGACCAACTGATTCGGTGGGCTCACACCTTACCCTCCTCAGGTCATCCTGGGGTGGCGAGGACAGTGCGGGGCCTCCGGGGGAAGTATTGGTGGCCCACCTTGGCTAGGGACGTTAAGGTTTATGTCTCTTCCTGTTCGGTGTGCACCCAGAGTAAGGCTCCTAGGCACCTTCCTAGAGGGAAGTTACAACCCCCCCCCCCCCCCCGTTCCACAACGGCCATGGTCTCACTTATCAGTGGATTTCCTGACTGATCTTCCACGGTGTTGGTGGATCGGTTTTCTAAGTCCTGCCGTCTCCTCCCGTTGCCCGGTCTCCCTACAGCGCTACAGACTGCGGAGGCGTTATTTACCCACGTCTTCCGGTACTACGGGGTGCCGGAGGACATTGTCTCTGATCTGGGTCCCCAGTTCACGTCCAGGGTATGGAGGGCGTTCATGGAGCGTCTGGGGGTCTCGGTCAGCCTGACCTCCGGTTATCACCCCGAGAGTAATGGGCAGGTGGAGAGAGTGAACCAGGAGGTGGGTAGGTTTCTGTGGTCGTATTGCCAGGACCTGGCCCAGGGAGTGGTCTAGGTACGTCCCATGGGAGGAGTTGGCCCAAAACTCACTCCGTCACTCCTCGACAAACCTATCTCCGTTCCAGTGTGTGTTGGGCTACCAGCCGGTCCTGGCACCTTGGCATCCGAGTCAGACTGAGGCTCCTGCGGTGGAGGAGTGGGTGCAGCGCTCCAAGGAGACCTGGAGGGCCATCCAGGAATGCCTTAAACAAGCCAGTGGACGGCAGAAGAGGAGTGCTGACCGCCACCGCAGTGAGGCCCCCGTGTTTGTACCGGGGGACAGGGTCTGGCTCTCGACCCGAAACCTACCCCTCCGCTTGCCCTGCCGGAAGCTGGGACCGCAGTGTGTGGGGCCCTTCAAAGTCCTGAGGAGGATAAACGAGGTGTGTTATCGAGTACAACTCCCTTCCTTTTATCGTATTAACCCCTTGTTTCATGTGTCTCTCCTCAGGCCGGTGGTAGCTGGTCCCCTGCAGGACGGTGAGGTGCCGGAGGTCCCTCCTCCCCCTCTGGACATCGAGGGGTCACCGGCGTACACGATACGGGCCATTCTGGACTCGAGACGCCGGGTGAGGGGCCTGCAGTACCTCGTGGACTGGGAGGGGTACGGTCCGGAGGAGAGGTGCTGGGTGCCGGTGGGGGACATTTTGGATCCGTCAATGTTGAGGGATTTCCATCGCCTCCATCCGGATCGCCCTGCGCCTCGCCCTCGAGGCCGGTGTACTGTCACGACTCCCACCAAAAGGTGGCTCCCCTTCCTGTTCGGGTGGCGCTCGGCGGTCGTCGTCTCCGGCCTATTAGCTGCCACTGATCCTTCCCCCCCCCCCCTTGTCTGTTTATTAGTTGCACCTGTGTTCAGTTAGGTTTATTGGTTGGGCTTTATTTACCAGCCGGCCCGCCTACTGGTTGTGCGGGATTATTTTCAGTATACGTTAGTACTCGACTGTAAGTCACGGTTGTTCGTGTATGGTGTGTTTTGCTGAACTGTTTAGTTCCCCCTGTTTGGGGCATTTGTTTGAGTTGGCGTCATTTTCACCGGTGTGGTGTAATAAATATATCGCTACCCTGAACTCGCTGCTTGCTGCGCCTGACTTCGTCCTCCACTACACCCCGGACGTTACAAATACCTTATTTACATACGTATTCAGACTCAAAATGAGACTCGAAATTGACTTCAGATGCATCCTGTTTCCATTTCCAACCCCTGCTTCTTTGAGTCATAAAAGTGCATTGAATGGACTTAGGAGCTGTGCACACTTCAGAGGTGGCCACTTGGAGACACCAGACACCAAACCCGTTAACACATTTTGTCTCATGTTGCACCTACCCTAAATTTTCCAATAATATTTTTATCGTGTTACTGAATGTATCCAGAGTATTTTCAGATTTCTTATCAACAAAATTAGGCGAAAAGTACAGTAAATGTAAAATGCACAGAATATTCAAGATTCAATCTTTTGTCAGGTGAACTGTTGTGTCCTCACCTTTAGTCTAATCATTTCCCCATAATCTCCAAACTGTTCCCTTTTAATGGTTACCATGGTTATGCATATGCTTTCCATATTTATTCTGTTAGAAACATTTCAATGTAGCCTTATCCATTTAGGCCAATTCCCACAAATGTAAAGGGTTAACTCACTCTAGCTTGCCCCTCTCTGACTCCAGAGCTGAGTGGACAAGAAAATTGTGAGAATGTACAGTAGCAGCATGGCGATAACACACACGAATGTTCCAAACCACACACACAAATGTATACTCATCACGCTAGGCTTGGGCGATATACCGTATATTGTGCATTCGGAAAATATTCAGACCCCTTTCCTTTTTCCACTGTTACTGCCTTGAATTAAAAATGGATTCAATCGTTTTTTTCTCTCATCATTCTACACACAATACCTCATAATGACAAAGTGAAAACAGGTTGTTAGAAAAATGTGCAAATGTATAAAAAAAAAAAATTACGTAAGTATTCACACCCCTGAGTCAATAGATGTTAGAATCACCTTTGGCAGCGATTACAGCTGTGAGTCTTTCTGGGTAAGTCTAAAAGCTTTGCACACCTGGATTGTACAATATTTGCACATAATTTTTTCCAAATTCTTCAAGCTCTGTCAAGTTGGTTGTTGGTCATTGCTACACACCCATTTTCCAGTCTTGACATATATTTTCAAGCTGATTTAAGTCAAAACTGTAACTTGGCCACTCAGGAACATTCAATGTAATCTTTGTAAACAACTCCAGTGTATATTTGGCCTTGTGTTTTGGATTATTGTCCTGCTGAAAGGTATATGTCTCCCAGTGTCTGTTGAAAAGCAGACTGAACCAGGTTATCCGCTAGGATTTTGACTGTACTTAGCTCTATCAGTTTATTTTTATCCCTCACCCCCAAAAAACTCTAGTATACCCATAACACGATGCAGCCATTACCATGCTTGAAAATATGAAGAGTGGTACTCAGTGATGTGTTGGATTTGCCCCAAACATACCGCTTTGTATTCAGGGTATAAAGTACATTTCTTTGCTACATTTGTTGCAGTTTTACTTTAACGCCTTATTGCAAAACAGGACGCATGTATTGGAATATTTTTATTCTGTACATGCTTCCTTCTTTTCACTCTGTCATTTAGGTTAGTATTGTGGAGTAACTACAATGTTGTTGATCCATCCTCAGTTTTATCCCATCACAGCCATTAAACTCTGTTTTAATTTAGCCTCAAGGTGAAATCCCTGAGCGGTTTCCTTCCTCTCCAGCAACTGAGTTAAGAAGGATGCCTGTATCTTTGTAGTGACTGGGTGGATTGATAAACCATTCAAAGTGTAATTAACAGCTTCACCATGCTCAAAGGGATATTCAATGTCTGTTTTTTTATATGAGGCATGGAAAACCCTCTCTGGTCTTTGTAGTTGAATCGGTGTCTGAAATTCACTGCTCGACTGAGGGACCTTACAGATAATTGTATGTGTGGGGTAAAGAGATGAGGTAGTCATTCAAAAATCATGTTAAACACTATCATTGCACACATAATGAGTCCATGCAACTAATTATGTGACTTGTTAAGCAAATTCTTACGCCTGAACTTATTAAGGCTTGCCATAACAAAGGGGTTGAATACGTATTACCTCAAGACATTTCAGCTTTTAATTTTTTATTAATTTGAAAAAATGTGTCAAAACATAATTCCACTTAGACATTATGGGGCATTGTGCGTAGGCCAGTGACGCAAAATCTAAATGTAATCCATTTTAAATTCAAGCTGTAACACAAAGTGTGGAAACAGTCAGGGGGGTGGGAAAATTTTTTGAAGGCACTCTATGCGCTGTTGAAAATGTTGTTTTACCGGAATAAAATGAGCTACCGGAGTCAACTCACCTGGCTGTACAGTACCTGCTGAACAGGGCTGACAGCATATTTGACTTGGATTGTTCAGGTTCACCATCAGCAATAGTTTACATAGTTTTGCTGTATATTTTTTGATATACAGGGTAAAGTTAATAATTTCACAACGAGGTCAGCAGTCACTTTTGTGAGGCGCACTGCGTGGCCGAAGCGAGAGGGAAAAAACATTTGATTTGGAGATGGGGTGAAATTGCCCCCCGCCCCCTAATCTGATATTGGTATTGGGTTGTTAGATGTCTAGTCTAGTGGGGTGTTAGATGCCTAGTCTCCCATATGGGAGGGAGGGAGGCAGGCACACAGAGAGAGAGAAGTCAGCTCAGATAGATCCAGCACAGAAAGGCCCAGCTCATGAGAATCATTAAGCAGCAGATTTGAATTTAGAATGGAAAATGAATGTGTTTAAGCAACAAAAGTTAGTGCATCGCATCGCATTGAACCAAATCGCATTGAGTTGTTCTCTCATCAAACCAAATCGCACCGAATCGTTTCAAACTAAAAGGTATCGTACCTGTATCGTATCGATCTCGATACGTGTTGAATCCTCTTGAAAGGAAAAGATGCACTTCGAAGAGCACATAGAGCAAATGGAAGTTTCGTGAGGATCCACACGAGAGGTGAACAAGTTACAATTGAAATTCCCTATTAAAATGTTTGCCAGCTAAATATCTTGTAACTTATAATAAGTTAACTATTTAAGATGTGTCAAACATATTTTCTCCAGCTCAGGGCTCCAGCTATTAATTTGGTTTGCTAACTTGCTAGCTATAGGTGGCTAGGTTGCAAGATCACACTTCTTGGTTAGAGCAGAGACGATCAATGCCCTCCTGGATCAATTGTGAGCCTTTTAAAATAGTTGTTTTGAGCTAGGTTGTCTGACCTTGCAATTAGCTTATGTTTGCTTGCGCTTGCTAGCTAGCGTCCACAACGGGAATTTGCTAGTACTTTGATAGCATAAGAAATAAATAAGGCCCCTTGTGTGCACTGCTGTAATAGAGTATATCCCGGTATGAAGGTATGGAAATCTGAATACCGCCCAACCTTAACACACATCCATACACATAGGCAGAGGTCCTCAGGGGAATCTAAAGCAGCGCTACTCAACTCTTACCCTACGAGGTCCGGAGCCTGCTGGTTTTCTGTTCTACCTGATAATTCATTGCACACACCTGGTGTCAAAGGTCTAAATAAGTCCCTGATTGGAGGGGAACAATGGAAAAAAATACAGTGGAACTGGCTTCATGGTCCAGAGTTGTGTTCAGGTGATCTAAAGGATACCTGCCAAATTCACTCAGTGTGTTATTGACATACAGTCTGCTAGCGTGCTGGCCCCGACATCTCCTTGCCAGGTAGATATGTGCTTAATTGTACATGGGCATAAAATGATCACATTACAAAAACACATCTACTCCTGAACTTCATCCTACAGTATAGGATTTAAATGACTTTCACAATATGACTCGTACCTGCTTGATGCTCTGTGCTTGTCCCGAAGGCTTCATCTGCGAACGCCACCCAACCAGCTCTTCCCGAGCCCACTCTGCTGGCAGTGGCCATGGTTTGTGTATGTATGTATGTATGTATGTATGTATGTGTGTGTGTGTGTGTGTGTGTGTGTGTGTGTGTGTGTGTGTGTGTGTGTGTGTGTGTGTGTGTGTGTGTGTGTGTGTGTGTGTGTGTGTACACTCCACTAGATTCCACTAGTTCCTGCCCTCACACCTGTCTGCATCCATGCACAACTGGAGACGCTGAGGAGGAGACAGAGAGAGACAGAGCGAGAGAGTTAACGTGGAGGAATGATAAACTGAAGCACAATCTTGGCAGCCATAGACCATGCTGCTGACACATAGGCGTGAAGACCAAGGTTCGTTCGAGAACCAAGAAACCCTCAGTCCAGGGCAACATCAGGTGTGACACCTAGGAGTCATAGAGGCTGTCAAAGCGTTTGAAGTGTGTGTACCAGAGGCAGTCCTGTAATAAAGTTGCTTAGACGCTAACTACAGGACAACAAGCATATTGGTTAGATTCAACGTTGGTCTCACCCACAAGACAGCAAACTCCCCTTCCCATGTGCTGCACTCAAACACAACACAGACACTTTCTGGAAGTCTATGGCAGCATCGTCCCTACATAGTGCACTATATAGGGAAGAGGGTGGCATTTGGGATGCATGCTATAGACTGACTCTCTGTTGACCAACCAGCAGAGACAGAATGAGCATTCAGTTCGCCGTAACAAAAGTCGGCATCGAGCTGTTGACAATACGTGTCCATTCTATTTATGGGGGAGGGTCGTGCTCTTCAGGACAGGAAGACACTGTCAGTGTGTCCGTGTCAGGAACTTTTGAAATCCGGGAAGCCTCAGCTCTCCAGCCCCTGCCTAGCTCCTAGACCTCAACCCTAGTCGACCAGCCCGTGAGCCTACAGATCTGACGTGACCAGGATGCTGGCTATGAAATAACTTGGTTTCCACAGAATCCTCGATACAAAACCTTGATTCTAAAGTGGTGGTTTCCTGCTCTTATGAGTACTTAACCACTTCAGTTCCCATTGAGTTAAGTTCTTAACTTCTAATGCTAAACTTCTAATGCTTTTACCTGCCTCACCTAAAGCCCATTCTTTTGGGAAGCTGCTATAGACCGCCAAAGGCGAACAGTCAGTATCTGGAAGGAAAAAGCTTCAAACTGTAACCAGTGCCTGCAACCTGGATCAGATTGTCAGTCAACCTACCAGGGTATTTACAAACAGCACAGGAATGAAATCATCCACGTGTATTGATCACATCTTTACTAATGTTGCAGAAATCTGCTCTAAAACAGTATCAAAATCCATTGGCTGTATTGATCATAATATAGTAGTCATATCTAGGAAAACCAAAGTTCCAAAGCCTGGGCCTGACATAGCGTATAAGAGGTCATAGGAATCACTACAAAACATATTCTACGTTGAAGATGTAAAGAATATTTGCGTGGTGTGTAATGAGCAGCAACCAGACGCTGCACTTGACACATTTATAAAATTGCTTATTCCAGTTAATAATAAGCATGCACCCATTAAGAAGATTACTAAAAACGGTTAAATCCCTGTGGATTTGATGAGGAATGGAAAGATGGTATGGTTGAGAAGGATGAGGCCAAAGGAATGGCAAATAAGTCGGGCTGCACAGCCGTTTGGCAGACATACTGTAAAATGTGAAATCATGTGACTAAACAGAACCAAATAAGAAGAAACTGTACTATGAAACAAAGATAAATGATATAAAGAAAAGTTTTGTAGCACCTTAAATTAAATTTTGGGCCAAAAGGCGAACTCGGCTCCTTCATTCATTGAATCAGATGGCTTACTCATCACAAACCCCACTGATATTGCCAACTACCTACACATCCATGCATAACTGACCCAATTATGAAAGACAAGCATTGCAATTTTGAATTCTGTAAAATTTGTGTGGAAGAGGTGAAAAACATATTGCTGTCTATCAACAATGACAAGCCACCTGGGTCTGACAACTTGGATGGAAAATTATTGAGGATGAGATCGGACGATATTGCCACTCCTAATGGCCATCTATTCAATCTAAACCTACAAGGAAAGTGTGTGCCCTCAGGCCTGGAAGGAATCAAAAGTAATTCCACTACCCAAGAATGACCAGATACAATGCTATTTCAAAGTAAACACATATTTTCAGCACACTTATAGGGAAGGGCATTCAACAATCACCACAAATGACTGATGATTGGCTGAGACAAATTGATAATAAAAAGATTGTGGGAGATGTTTTGTTTGAGTTAAGTGGAGCATTTTAGATTATCAATCATAATCTGCTGGTGGATAAACATATAGTACCAGTCAAAAGTTTGGACACACCTACTCATGAAAGAGTTTTCCTTTATTTTCACTATTTTCTACATTGTCGAATATTAGTGAAGACAATATCACATTCTGGAATCATGTACTAACCAAAAAAGTGTTAAACAAATCAAAATATATTTTATATTTCAGATGCCTTGATGACAGCTTTACACACTCTTGGCATTCTCTCAACCAGCTTCATGAGGTAGTCACCTGGAATGGATTTCAATTAACAGGTGTGCCTTGTTAAAAGTTAATTTGTGGAATTTATTTCCTTCTTAATGCGTTTGAGCCAATCAGTTGTGTTGTGACAAGGTAGGGGTGGGATACAGAAGATCTATTTAGTAAAAGACCAAGTCCATATTACAGCTATGAACAGCTCAAATAAGCAAAGAGAAACAACAGTACATCATTACTTTAAGACATGAAGGTCAGTCAATGCAGAACATTTCAAGAACTTTCAAAGTGCAGTCACAAAAACCATCAAGCGCTACGATGAAACTGGCTCTCATGAGGGCTGCCACAGGAATGGAAGACCCAGAGTTACCTCTGCTGCAGAGGATAAGTTCATTAGAGTTACCAGCCTCAGAAATTGCAGCCCAAATAAATGCTTCACAGAGTTCAAGTAACAGACACATCTCAACATCAACTGTTCAGAGGAGACTGTGTGAATCAGGTCTTCACGGTCAAATTGCTGCAAAGAAACCACTACTAAAGGACACCAATAAGAAGAAGAGACTTGCTTGGGCCAGGAAACACGAGCAATGGACATTAGACCGGTGGAAATCTGTCCTTTGGTCTGATGAGTCCAAATTTGAGATTTTTGATTCCAACCGACAAGTCTTGTGAGACGCAGAGTAGGTGAACGGATGATCTCCGCATGTGTGGTTCCCAGGTCAGCAAGGCTGGCTCTTAAACGTACACAGAGAACTAACATGAATAATATGCATGTCAATCTTACCTGTGTCAAAGTAGAGGATAGATTGACTTCATTAATATTTGTGAGAAGTATTGACATGTTGAATGCACTGAGCTGTCTGGAATGGCCGATTAATTAGGGCCGATTTCAAGTTTTCATAACAATCGGAAATCGGTATTTTTGGACACCGATGTAGACGTTTTTTTTTTTACACCTTTATTTAATTAGGCAAGTCAGTTAAGAACACATTCTTATTTTCAATGACAGCCTAGGAACGGTGGGTTAACTGCCTTGTTCAGGGGCAGAACGACAGATTTTTACCTTGTCAGCTCGGGGATTCAATCTTGCAACCTTACGGTTAACTAGTCCAACGCTCTAACCACCTGCCTCTCATTGCACTCCACAAGGAGCCTGCCTGTTACGCGAATGCAGTAAGAAGCCAAGGTAAGTTGCTAGCTAGCATTAAACTTATCTTATAAAAAACAATCAATCAATCAATCATAATCACTAGTTAACTACACATCGTTGATGATATTACTAGTTTATCTAGCGTGTCCTGGGTTGCATATAATCGATGCGGTGCACATTTGCGAAAAAGGACTGTCGTTGCTCCAACGTGTACCTAACCATAAACATCAATGCCTTTCTTAAAATCAATACACAAGTATATATTTTTAAACCTGCATATTTAATTAATATTGCCTGCTAACATGAATTTCTTTGTGTCACTTCTCTTGCAACAGAGTCAGGGTATATGCAGCAGTTTGGGCCACCTGGCTCGTTGCGAACTGTGTGAAGACTATTTCTTCCTAACAAAGACAGCCAACTTCGCCAAACGGGGGATGATTTAACAAAAGCGCATTTGCGAAAAAAGGACAATCGTTGCAAGACTGTACCTAACCATAAACATCAATGCCTTTCTTAAAATCAATACACAGAAGTATATATTTTTAAACCTGCATATTTAGTTAAAAGAAATCCAGGTAACAGGCAATATTAACCAGGTGAAATTGTGTCACTTCTCTTGCGTTCATTGCACGCAGATTCAGGGTATATGCAACAGTTTGGTCAGCCTGGCTCGTTGCAAACTAATTTGCCAAAATTTTACGTAATTATGACATAACATTGAAGGTTGTGCAATGTAACAGGAATGTTTAGACTGATGGATGCCACCCGTTAGATAAAATATAGAACTGTTCCGTATTTCACTGAAAGAATAAATGTTTTGTTTTCGAGATGATAGTTTCCGGATTCGACCATATTAATAACCTAAGGCTCGTATTTCTGTGTGTTATTATGCTATAATTAAGTCTATGATTTGATATTTGATAGAGCAGTCTGACTGAGCGATGGTAGGCACCAGCAGGCTCGTAAGCATTCATTCAAACAGCAATTTTGTGCGTTTTGCCAGCAGCTCTTCGCAATGCTTCAAGCATTGCGCTGTTTATGACTTCAAGCTTATCAACTCCCGAGATTAGGCTGGTGTAACCGATGTGAAATCGCTCGCTCGCTCTCAAACGTCACTCGCTCTGAGACTTGGAGTAGTTGTTCCCCTTGCTCTGCATGGGTAACGCTGCTTCGAGGGTGGCTGTTGTCGATGTGTTCCTGGTTCGAGCCCAGGTAGGAGCGAGGAGAGGGACTGAAGCTATAGTGTATATAGCTGGAGTGTATATTACGCTGGCAATACTAAAGTGCCTATAAGAACATCCAATAGTCAAAGGTATATGAAATACAAATCATATAGAGAGAAATAGTCCTATAATTCCTATAATAACTACAACCTAAAACTTCTTACCTGGGGATATTGAAGACTCATGTTAAAAGGAACCACCAGCTTTCATATGTTCTCATGTTCTGAGCAAGGAACTTAAACGTTAGCTTTCTTACATGGCACATATTGCACTTTTACTTTCTTCTCCAACACTTTGTTTTTGCATTATTTAAACCAAATTGAACATGTTTCATTATTTATTTCAGTCTAAATTGATTTTATTGATGTATTATATTAAGTTAAAATAAGTGTTAATTCAGTATTGTTGTAATTGTCATTATTAAAACAACAAAAAATATTTTATAGGTATCGGCTTTTTTTGGTCCTCCAATAATCAGTATCGGCGTTAAAAAATCATAATCGGTCGACCTCTAGTTTAAACTACTGGCACATAGCTCAGACACCCATGCATAACCCACAAGACATGCCACCAGAGGTCTCTTCACAGTCCCCAAGTCCAGAACAGACTATGGAAGGCACTATATAGAGCAATGACTTCATGAAATGCTGTTCCACATCAAGTAACTCATGTAAGCAGTAAAATCAGATTTAAAAAATAGATAAAAATACACATTACGCAATAGCGGGGACCATGAAGACAGACACGCATGCACACACACGATAACATACGCACGGATTTTGTGTTATAGATACTGTATGTGGTAGTAGGGCACACACTTAATGTGTTATGAAATCTGTTATCTAATCTTATGTAATGTTTTTTAACTGTATATAAATGCCTTAATTTTGCTGCACTCCGGGAACAGTAGCTGCTGCCTTGACAACAACTAATGGGGATCCGTAATAAATACAAATACACAGTGTAATTGGCTGGAGCAGTGGCTCCCTAACTATTACTGATGTGAACCACCTAAAACCTTTCAAATGAAATATCCCCAACCCAGTTTGAGTTGGACACAATCAACCTGTTTGTCCTGTCCCCCCCCAACCCCATCCCACTACTTAGGAAACACTCTCACCGGATATTAAATCATGTTTTCCTGAGAATCCCAAATCGAAATCCTCCTTAACAAGAGCATGGGAGTTTTCCTGCTCTTGAAATACTGGAAGTACCATTAAGTTCCCACTGTAATACTGGGGATAGTGAGGATACATATTTTTGTACCAGGGCACAGTCACCGTGTGTGTAATAGAGGATGCACGTCGGCTATGCACGGCAAATGTCACAGATAAGTCTTCGAAAGGTCAGGAGCGAGGAAAATACATATTCGGCAGAAAACCATCACATTCCGTTTTTCCATATTACACTCCGAAGGAGAGAAAAGTGAGAGGAGAGAGGGGGGGAGAAGACAGGGAGAGGCAGCAGAAATACAAGAGAGCAAGGTGGAGAAAAACAAAGCGAGAGAGTAGGAGAAAGATACAGGGCGGAAGAGGGGGGTAAAGAGAGGGGGGGACGGGACGACAGTGACAGGAAACGTTAAAAGGAAACACACAGTCTCCGTAACTGCCCGATAAACAATACTGACTCATTCCATTTCTATTTCCTCTTTTAACCCCCGTCTCGCTCATTTTCTCTGGAGGATGGCTGGCTGTATCCTTCCATGCACATCTGTTCTGCCAATGTCTCTCCTCTTTCTCACAGAGACAGACACTTCTCCAGCTCCCTCCCTCCTTCCTCTCTCTGGTGGATTCTCTCTCCCTCCAACAGTATGCTACACAGACCAAGTACACACCCTGTCTCTAATGATAACCGACAGTGTATTGGCCTAGACCAAACATCCAGGCTTGGTTTCAATCAAGCCCACACCCTCACACTTACTCCAAAAAGACGCTATGGTTCCAAATCCACCACAATACACAACTGACATGCTTATTTGCATGATTTCGATGTGACAAAGAAGGTGTCATATCTGAGAAACTGAGTAGTAGCCTAACAGTAACAATTGCGCGTGCACACACACACACACACACACACACACACACACACACACACACACACACACACACACACACACACACACACACACACACACACACACACACACACACACACACACACACACACACACACACACACACACACAGAGAGAGAGAGAGATAACTGAAGAGATCAAGGTGATTATGAGAGACTAGCCCACTGCTCTTCGGCAGCTCTCTCAGCTCATTGGGCAGGTAGTGAAGCATTCAAAACTGTACTCACGTCAACTCATATCCTACTCTACTATTCTGTCTCTGACCCAAAATAACGATGCAATGAATGACTACACACGGTTAGACCGGACTTTGGTTCTTGAACAAATCTAATGGTCTACAAGACTGTCTCTCCTTGGGAAGCCTCTTCAAATCTGTTTTCCAAAAGGGGTAGGCTACATTTTTTTGCTAGTAGACATGAACCCTAACCAAAACAACCATGTAATCCAATGGAGGGCTCTGGTTGAATTGTCTTCGGTGATTCCTCTCCTGTGCTCTGTGTTCCTTCATGGCCAATGAAATGAATGCAGTATAAATGGCTGGATGGGGTGGTTCTTCTTTCATTTAATATGCAATGACAGGAACGGGTAAATGAAGGGATAAGGGGAAGGAGTGATAATACAGATGATATAGAGTGTACGGGATAGAGATGTGAGCAAAAGTAGGGATAGAGGGGTGAGAGTGTGAAGGGATAGGGAAGGAGAGAGGGATAGAGGGAGTCAACGAAGGAGGAGAACAGAGGGGTGAATTGTTCTAACCCTGGGCGCACTCCAAACCCTGACTCAACGCCCAGCCTAGACACACACACCACTGCCAGGCCAAGGGTCCAGACATGCACTGTCAACCATGTGTTTGTGTGGGGGTAGTGTCTAAACACACACACACACACTTCCAGCAGTAAGTCTGTCACATAGTTGTGATAGCATTCGGCAGTGACCCCGACCCCCCCCCCCCCCCCCCTCCTCCTCCTCCTCCTCCTCCTCCTCCTCTCTGCTGTGGCATGCACCCTACCCCCCTCCACTATGTAAACATACTGCTGGCATAATGTTGACATAAAGTCACAGGGACATGCTAAATAACTAGCACTACTGCAGTTGGTCTGTATGTGAGTCTGTTTACTTTTGCTTCAGACTACTTTCTGCCTGTGTTGGCATATAGGGTAGCGCAATGTAGGAGAGCTATGACAATTTATCACCGTAGCCTACTATTCCACAATTTAAACTGTAGGCTAAGTAGTCTAGTGTATTCCATTGACTATATAGACCAGTTAGTGTGGGATGTATTTAGCGGCCATAACCCAATACCAAAACATGCTTTAGGCTACTCCTCTGCAACTATTGACAGAATCCTGCAAGCATTGATCAAGAGACTCAAGTTTGCCCACAGTCTTGGTACAGAATAATAACTTCCTCTCAATCTCCAACCAGGCTACGGACAGATTCTCGTTCGACAATCACTGCAGTTGGCTTTCGCTGCAACAACCTGTTGATCAACTGACCAACCTGATTTGCCCTGTCGCACTTGCACGCAACATTGTATCACACACACACACAACGAATCAGAGCCTCTACTAACTTCGAGAAATAGCAACACTTGGCAACAATGTAGCCCTGTAGCCTTACAGGGAAAGGTGATATAAAATGGTTTGGGATAAACAAATGATTAAATGTTACGTACCGATATTGTTTGGTGTTATATGCGCTGTAGTCTCTCCGTGTTCCATTGGGCCAGACTGTCGACCAGAACGAGACGCGGAGAGTGAGACCGGTGACGCGAAAGGATTGGGCACGCACCAAGCGCTGCCCTCGCGGCTTGTGATTGGTCAATCGCTAAACGTGAAATACTCACACGTCGACGTGAACAATAAAACAACTATTTTTTAAATCTGTGTGAAGAGGTAGTCATTATTATACACTTCATGGCGAAAGTATGTGGACACCCTATTCAACTTAGTGGATTCGGCAATTGCAGCACACGTTGCTGACATGTATATAAAATTGAGCACAAGCCATGCAATCTCCATAGACAAACATTTATGCCCAGCTAGAGCTGGCTGGTCAACTGCAAGTGCTGTTATTGGGAAGTGAAAATGTCTAGGAGCAACAACAGCTTGGCTAGGAAGTGGTAGGCCACACAAGCTCACAGAACGCGATAGCCAAGTGCTGAAGTGCGTAGGGTGTCTGTCCTCGGTTGCAACACTCACTACTGAGTTCCAAACTGCCTCTGGAACCACTGTGAGTTCCAAATTGCCACTGGAAGCAATATTAGCACAGGAACTTGACCCGCAACACTGGGGCCCCACAAGGGTGCATTCTCAGCCCCCTCCTGTACTCCCTTCTAACCCACGACTGCGTGGCCATGCACGCCTCCAACTCAATCATCAAGTTTGCAGTAGTGTGCTTGATTACCAACAACGTCGAGACAGCAGGGCACTCGGAGTGTGGTGTCAGGAAAAACAACCTCTCACTCAACGTCAACAAAACAAAGGAGATGATCGTGGACTTCAGGAAACAGCATCTGCCATGCTGATCCTCAACACAGGAGCCCCCCAGGGGTGCGTGCTCAGTCCACTCCTGTACTCCCTGTTCACTCATGACTGCATGGCCAGGCACGACTTCAACACCATCATTAAGTATGCAGATGACGCAACAGTGGTAGGAATGATCACCGACAACGACGAGACAGCCTATAGGGAGGAGGTCAGAGACCTGGCCGGGTAGTGCAACCTAACAACCTATCCCTCAACGTGATCAAGACTAAGGAGATGATTGTGGACTACAGGAAAAGGAGGACCGAGCACGCCCCCATTCTCATCGACGGGGCTGTAGTGGAGCAGGTTGAGAGCTTCAAGTTCCTTGGTGTCCACATCACCAACAAACTAGAATGGTCCAAACACACCAAGACAGTCGTGAAGAGGGCACGACAAAGCCTATTCCCCCTTAGGAAACTTAAAAGATTTGGCTTGGATCCTCAGATCCTCAAAAGGTTCTACAGCTACACCATCGAGAGCATCCTGACTGGTTGCATCACTGCTTGGTATGGCAACAGCTCGGCCTCCGACCGCAAGGCACCACAGAGGGTAGTGCGAACGGCCCAGTACATCACTGGGGCTAAGCTGCCTGCCATCCAGGACCTCTACACCAGGCGGTGTCGAAGGAAGGCCCTAAAAATTGTCAAGACCCCAGCCACCCCAGTCATAGACTGTTCTCTCGACTACCGCATGGCAAGCGGTACCAAGTCTAGTGCCAAGTCTAGGACAAAAAGGCTTCTCAACAGTTTTTACCACTAAGCCATAAGACATCGTAACAGGTAATTAAATGGCTACCCGGGCTATTTGCATTGTGTGCACCGCCAACTCCTCTTTTATGCTGCTGCTACTCTCTGTTTATCATATATGTATAGTCACTTTAACTATACATTAATTTACATACTACCTCAATTAGCCTGACCAACCAGTTCCCCGGCACATTGGCTAACCGGGCTGTCTGCATTGTGTCCCGCCACCACCCACCCGTCAACCCCTCTTTTACGCTACTGCTACTCTCTGTTTATCATATATGCATAGTCACTTTAATCATATCTACATGTACATACTACCTCAATCAGCCCGACAACTGGTGCCTGTATGTAGCCTCACTACTGTCATAGCCTCGCTACTGTATATAGCATCGCTACTGTTATTTTTCACTGTCTTTTTACTGTTGTTTTTATTTGTTAACTTTCCTATTGTTCACCTAATACTTTTTTTTAAAAATGCACTGTTGGTTAGAGCCTGTAAGTAAGCATTTCACTGTAAGGTCTACACCTGTTGTATTCGGCGCACGTGACAAATAAACTTTTATTTGATTTATTGCACCTTGCCTATGCCGCTCGGCCATCACTCATCCATATATTTATATGTACATATTCTCATTCACCCCTTTAGATTTGTGTGTATTAGGTAGTTGTTGGGGAATTGTTAGATTACTTGTTAGATATTACTACACTGTCGGAACTAGAAGCACAAGCATTTCACCCACACTCGCATTAACATCTGCTAACCATGTGTATGTGACCAGTACCATTTGATTTGATTTGATAACTGTTCGTTGGGAGCTTCATGAAATGGGTTTCCATGGCCGAGCTGCCGCACACAAGCCTAAAATCACCATGTGCAATGGAAAGAGTCAGCTGAAGGGGTGTAAAGCTTGATGTCATTGGACTCTGGAGCTGTGGAAACACGATCTCTGGAGTGATGAATCACGCTTCACCATCTGGCATCTGACAGACGAATCTGGGTTTGGCGGATGCCAGGAGAACGCTACCTGCCCGAATGCATAATGCCAACTGTAAAGTTTGGTGGATGAGAAATAATGGTCTGGGACTGTTTTTCATGGTTCGGGCTAGGCCCCTTAGTTCCAGTGAAGGGAAATCTTAAGCTACAGCATACAATGACATTCTAGACGATTCTGTGCTTCCAACTTTGTGGCAACAGTTTGGAGAAAGCCCTATCCTGTTTCAGCATGACAATGCCCCCATGCACAAAGTGAGGTCCATACAGAAATGGTTTGTCAAGATCAGTCTGGAAGAACTTGACTGGCCTGCACAGAGCCCTGACCTCAACCCCATCAAACACCTTTGAGAATAATTGGAACGCCAACTGCGAACCAGGCCTAATCGCCAAACATCGGTGCCCGACCTCACTAATGCTCTTGTGGCTGAATGAAAGCAAGTCCCCGCAGCGATGTTCCAACACCTAGTGGAAAGCCTTGCCAGAAGAAAGGAGGCAGCAAAGGGGGGACCAACTCTATATTAATGTCCATGATCTCGGAATGAGATGTTCGAGCAGGCGTCCACATACTTTTGGCCATGTAGTGTATTATCGCACTGTTTCAGTGTCACTGTGGTGTCTTAATTTTGCAATAAAGTGAGTTACTGATTAAAATGAGCCTATAGGCCAATGTTTCTTTTTGTTATATTACACGAGGTCCCAGACTATAGAATATTTTAAACATCCTTTTTTCCTTTGTCAAAATGTATTTGGTATGTATTTCACCTTGCCACAATTGACAGTGCGATAAGGCTGTTAGACGTGTTTTTCATAAACTAGTAGCATAGGTCTACTGACAAATTCAGTAGATATTTAGCGTCACCTGGTGGGTTTGAAATTAAGGACGCTTTATCAACAACAATATTGAGTGTATTCCTCATTTGCCAGTAGATAGCGCCAGAGTCATGGGAATCTTTCCCGTTATGTATTAATTGTATGTCGATTGACACTTGCCCCTTTCCCCCACTGAATAAAGCTATATTGCAAGACTATCGTTTGAGAGGAAGTGGATATAGATGCTGTGCATGGGCAAAGAGGGTTAAATAAGGAAAAAGAGAGGGAGGGAGGGACAGAGAAAATGGGATCCCTCAGAAAGTGGGAGGGAAGAGACAGATAAAAGCATGTATCAGGTATCATAGAGAGAGAGAGAGAGAGAGAGAGAGAGAGAGAGAGAGAGAGAGAGAGAGAGAGAGAGAGAGAGAGAGAGAGAGAGAGAGAGAGAGAGAGAGAGAGAGAGAGAGAGAGAGAGAGAGAGAGAGACATACATACAGAGAAAGAGAGAGAGGGAGAGAGAGAGAGAGAGAGGGAGAAAATGACCCCCTTTACTTGAACTTGATTTACGTCTACAGGGAACCACTTACTATCTATCTATCCACGTGAAAGGGAAAGCAAACCTCTTTCCACCCTCAGCCTTTAAACTGGTGGAGAAAATGACAGTCCTGGATACACACGCACCCACGCTCGTGCATAAGCACGCACATACGCACATGCATGCACACACACACTAAATCTCCTCTCTTTGTCTGTGTTGTGCCTCCCAGGTGAGCCCCTCAAGGTTAGCCTATCTGTCGGAAGACGCAATCTACATTTACCACCATGAACAGAGGCAAGAGCTCAGGGGTGACTTCCCCTTCTCTCACTGTCAAACAAATACACACACACGCACGCACACGCACACACGCACGCACGCATGCACGCACGCACGCGCACACACACACACACACACACACACACACACACACACACACACACACACACACAGGGGGAGGGAGACAGAGACACGCACACAGAGACACACACACACACACTCAATGGAGGAGACCACCTGCTAAGATACATTTTGGCTCCTTACACGACACTAAATAAGATAAAGTTGCTCTGGCAAAGCTAGATATCTAGTGCCTTAAATGGTTAGCATCCGCGGGAGGAGTAGAATTAATTTCCCTTCGTACTGATCTATGGTCAGATTTCTGTTTTCTCCTCATGGTTTCTGAAGTTTAAATTGGTGCAGTACAGGCTGATCTGAGATCCTAAAGTCCATCTGTGCCTGAGGGCAACATCTACCAAGTTGCTGCTTGGTTAGCTCATTGCTAGACATGCATTTGTAAATGTACTGTACATACTGTACACCAGTGGAGGCTGATGGGAGAAGCTACAGGAGGATTGGTTCATTGTAATGGCTGGAATGGAATCAATGGAAAGGTATCAGACACATTGACTCATTTCCATGTATTCCATAACAGCCATCACAATGAGCCAGTCCTCCTATAGCTCCTCCCACCAGCCTCCACTGCTGTACAGTGGCAACCTATTTCCTGTGTAGTGCTCTACTTTTCACCAGTGCTCTATGGGCCCTGCTCGGCCTCATGGGCCCTGTTCATAAGTAGTGTGCTATATAAGGGAATAGGGTGCCATTTGGGACGCATCCTATGTAACCTATGGACAGCTGGTGAGACCAGGTCGTTACTCAAAATCCTGTAAAGTGACATTGCCGCTGCCTACGAGGGACACCAGCTGTCTGCCATCTTTACAGTTAAAGTTGTGTTAGATGTGACCACTATTGTCTTATCATATACCTTTATCCTCACACAAACACACACGTGCGCGGGCGCGGGCGGGAATGCACAGACTCATGCACACAGACACACACACACAATGCTGTCAACCTCCTCTCCTCTCCAGCCCTACCTTTCCTCCCCTTCTCCTATCTCGCATCGCTTGTCCTCTCCGTTCTCTATCTCTCCTCTCCTCTCTTCTCCTCACTTCGGCTCTCCATTCTTCTCCACCTCTCCTCACTTCCCTTCTCATCTCCTTTCCCAGCTCCTCTCTTTGCCCCTTCTCTCAAGCTCCTCTCTTCTCCTCTCCTCCTCTCCTCTCTACCACTCCTCCCCTCCTCCTCTGTACTTCATTCACTCCACATGCAGCTAATTCATCCCTCTGGTTAACCTACTTTCAAAGCAATTAAAATGCCCAAGGCACTCTCTCTCTATCCATCTCTTCTCCATCTCTCTCACTCTGTCTCCACCTCTCCTTCCATATCCCCATCTAATTCTAATTCAAACATGCTTTATTGGCATGGGGAGTAGGTTGAAATCTAAACGTCGTCAATTCAATACCCAGCACGGTACAATATGTAAATGACACAAGTGAACAACACAACACAACACAGCACACAAAACACAACACTTACGACATCTCAGTCACTCTCTCCGTCCTTCTCTCTTTCTCTCTCACAACCTTTTTCAATTTGTCTGTATTTCTTCTCTTTCTTCGTGCACTAGTCTCTCCCTCCCTCTTTCTATCTATCTCATTTTCCATCTTCCTCTCACCCCCTCTCTCCTTCTTCTTCCATCTCTCCCTTCCCCTCCCCTCTCCCTGTTCTCTCCCTTCCCCTCCCCTCTCCCCTCTCCCTTCCCTTCCCCTCCCCTCTCTCTCCCTCTCTCGTTCTCTCCAGTGTAATAGATGAAACAGGAGGAGGACATTAGGGACAAGCGAGGCGCTGATACACTGTCTAACTATCAAAGGAGACATCAGTGGGAACTTTTTATTAAATTACCTCCAATTTGTATGGATGAGCCGCACATTATAGCCTGTATAGGTCCGTACACACACACACACACACACACACACACACACGCACACACACACACACACACACACACACACACACACGCACACACACACACACACACACACACACACACACACACGCACACGCACACGCACACGCACACACACACGTGCACACGTGCACACACACACACAAAAACACTACTGTGCAGCATTGTAGCAGGTGAGGGAAAGAACTTACACCTACTCCTTTACTATCCTGAGAGGGTCAATAAACAGGCTGATCTAACAAGGCTTGTGCTCGTCTCTGAAACGAAATGGACAACAGGAGAAGATGCAGCAGCAGCCGCTGAGCCACACTCCCATACCCGTACCAGGAACTGTACACGCGGGCAAGCACATACTCTATGTCCAAACATGCTCATCTCTTCCCCATACCCATTCTCCACTACACACACATATGCATGCATACACACACACAGACACACTGAATGTGGTTGGCTGCTGAGGGATAATAAATCTGTTGCCTTAGTTGGAACTGTAGTTGATTCTCTCTCTCACACACACACACACACACACACACACAGCTGAGATTGGAGCCGTAGCATTGCATTGGTAAACAGTGTCTGATGAGTCCCTGATTTGATGAGAGTGTTGACAGGGGATTACAGTGTCTGCAGCTGTCCACTGAGACACACTGATTCACCACTATTAAAATCACCGGTCAATCAATGGGCCTCACAGGCCTGGGCTGCAGGTGGCTGCACTGGACTAAGTTAAACAGCCAATCACACACACACACACATGGAGGCTGGTGGGAGGAGTTATAGGAGGACGGGTTCATTGTAATGGCTGGAATGAAACAAATGAAACGGAGTCAAACATATGTTTGATGTGGTTGATACCGTTCCATTGATTCCATTCCAGCCATTACAATGAGCCCATCCTCCTATAGCTCCTCCCACCAGCCTCCTGTGGTACACACACACACACACACACACACATATATATATATACACACACACATGGGTATACATACACACACACAGCCACACACACACACAACAGCTATATTTTCAAGTTCTTGCCATTCTTGGTCTGATGTATAAAGATGCTGATACTACTGTGTACAGGTCAACGATCCAGAGGCTTGTCCAGTGGTGTGATGGCCGCCATCTATCTCATCCTTAATGTAAAGAAAACGGAGGATGGTGTTTGTCCCCAAATCTGTCGGCCACTCGCGTGTGGTTGTCCACAATGTCGACATAGCACAGGTTAGTTCATAGACGTACATGCACGCACACATGGACAATGTGCTTAGCAGGAATGTCCAAGTAGAGAGTGTCTGCCGCAGAGTCCAACGATGCCTCTATTTCCTTACGTAGACTCTGAGTTTTCGGAGGTGACAAGAAAACGACGCTCCTGATCTCCCATACGGTCCTAGAGAGTATCCTGAGATATGGCGTCACAGTCTGGTTTGGCAGTTTATCAGTTCAACTAAAATCTCAAATGGCCTGCCTGATACAAACTGTCCTGAAGGTCATGGGTGTGAGGCAGCATCCCTCCCTGCAGACTATTTCTGAACAGACTCCCATGTACATCACTCTGAGTATCCTCTCCTTCCAGACTCGCACTAAGCATCTCCGATCCAAATTTACATCTAGAATCGGCTTCCTATTTCTCAACAAAGCCTCCTTCACTCATGCTGCTAAACGTACCCTCGTAAAACTGACTATCCTACCGATCCTTGACTTCGGCGATGTCATTTACAAAATAGCCTCCAACACTCTACTCAGCAAATTGGATGTAGTCTATCACAGTGCCATCCGTTTGTCATCAAAGCCCCATATTCCTCCCACCACTGCGACCTGTATGCTCTCGTTGGCTGAACCTCGCTTCATATTCGTCGCCGAACCCACTGGCTCCAGGTCATCTATAAGTCTTTGCTAGGTAAAGCCCCGCCTTATCTCAGCTCACTGGTCACCTTAGCAACACCCACCCGTAGCACGCGCTCCAGCAGGTATATTTCACTGGTCATCCCCAAAGCCAACACCCCCTTTGACCGCCTTTCCTTCCAGTTCTCTGCTGCCAGTGACTGGAACGAATTGCAAATCACTGAAGCTGGAGACTTATATCTCCCTCACTAACTTTAAGCATCAGCTGTCAGAGCAGCTTACCGATCACTGGACCTGTACACAGCCCATCTGTAAATAGCCCACCCATCTCCCTCATCCCCATATTGTTATTTATTTTTGCTCTTTTGCACCCCAGTATCTCTACTTGCACATCATCATCTGCACATCTATCACTCCAGTGTTAATGCAAAATTGCAATTATTTCGCCACTATGGCCTATTTATTGCCTTACCTGCCTAATCTTACTACATTTACACACACTGTATATAGATTTTCTTATTGCGTTATTGACTATGCGTTTGTTTATCCCGTGTGTAACTCTGTGTTGCTGTTTTTGTCGCACTGCTTTGCTTTATCTTGGCCAGGTCGCACTTGTAAATGAGAACTTGTTCTTACCTCGCCTACCTGGTTAAATAAAGGTGAAATAAAATAAAATAAAGTATCAGGACTCCCCTCAGACAGACGCTATAGGGTCCCTCTTCCCTTCAGGCAGACGCTGTTGGGTCCCTCCTCCCATCAGACAGACGCTATAGGGTCCCTCCTCCCCTCAGACAGACTGTATAGGGTCCCTCCTCCCATCAGACAGACGCTATAGGGTCCCTCCTCCCCTCAGACAGACTGTATAGGGTCCCCCCTCCCCTCAGACAGACTCTATAGGGTCCCTCCTCCCCTCAGACAGACTCTAAAGTGTCCCTCCTCCCCTCAAACAGACGCTATAGGGTCCCTCTTCCCTTCAGGCAGACACTATAGGGTCCCTCCTCCTTCAGACAGACGCTACAGGGTCCCTCTTCCCTTCAGGCAGACGCTGTTGGATCCCTCCTCCCATCAGACAGACGCTATAGGGTCCCTCCTCCTTCAGACAGACGCTATAGGGTCCCTCCTCCCTTCAGGCAGACGCTATAGGGTCCCTCCTCCCTTCAGGCAGACGCTATAGGGTCCCTCCTCCCTTCAGGCAGACGCTATAGGGTCCCTCCTCTCATCAGACAGACGCTATAGAGTCCCTCCTCCCTTCAGGCAGACGCTATAGGGTCCCTCCTCCCATCAGACTGACGCTATTGGGTCCCTCCTCCCATCAGACAGACGCTATAGGGTCCCTCCTCCCCTCAGACAGACGCTATAGGGTCCCTCCTCCGCTCAGACAGATGCTATAGGGTCCCTCCTCCCTTCAGACAGAAGCTATAGGGTCCCTCCTAACATCAGACAGACACTATAGGGTCCCTCCTCCCTTCAGACAGATGCTATAGGGTCCCTCCTCCCTTCAGGCAGACGCTATAGGGTCCCTCCTCCCCTCAGACAGATGCTATAGGGTCCCTCCTCCCTTCAGGCAGACGCTATAGGGTCCCTCCTCCACTCAGGCAGATGCTATAGGGTCCCTCCTCCCATCAGACAGACGCTATAGGGTCCCTCCTCCCCTCAGACAGATGCTATAGGGTCCCTCCTCCCTTCAGGCAGACGCTATAGGGTCCCTCCTCCCCTCAGGCAGATGCTATAGGGTCCCTCCTCCCATCAGACAGATGCTATCGGGTCCCTCCTCCCATCAGACAGACGCTATAGGGTCCCTCCTCCCCTCAGACAGATGCTATAGGGTCCGTCCTCCCTTCAGACAGACACTATAGGGTCCCTCCTCCCCTCAGACAGATGCTATAGGGTCCCTCCTCCCCTCAGGCAGACGCTACAGGGTCCCCCCTCCCCTCAGACAGACACTATAGGGTCCCTACGCCCATCAGACAGACGCTATAGGGTCCCTTCTCCCCTCAGACAGACACTATAGGGTCCCTCCTCCCATCAGACAGACACTATAGGGTCCATCCTCCCCTCAGACAGACTCTATAGGGTCCCTCCTCCCCTCAGACAGACTCTATAGGGTCCCTCCTCCCCTCAGACAGATACTATAAAGTCCCTCCTCCCCAATGACAGATACTATAGGGTCCCTCCTCTCTTCAGGCAGTCGCTATAGGGTCCCTCCTCCCCTCAGACAGACTATATAGTTTCCCTCCTCCCCTCAGACAGATACTATAAAGTCCCTCCTCCCCACAGACAGATGCTATAGGATCCCTCTTCCCCTCAGACAGACACTATAGTGTCCCTCCTCCCCTCAGACAGACGCTATAGGGTCCCTCCTCCCTTCAGGCAGACGCTATAGGGTCCCTCCTCCCCTCAGACAGATGCTATAGGGTCCCTCCTCCCCTCAGACAGATGCTATAGGGTCCCTCCTCCCCTCAGACAGACGCTATAGGGTCCCTCCTCCCTTCAGGCAGACACTATAGGGTCCCTCCCCCCTCAGACAGATGCTATAGGGTCCCTCCTCCCTTCAGACAGACGCTATAGGGTCCCTTCACCCTTCAGACAGACGCTATAGGGTCCCTCCTCCCTTCAGGCAGACACTATAGGGTCCCTCCTCCCCTCAGACAGATGCTATAGGGTCACTCCTCCCTTCAGGCAGACACTATAGGGTCCCTCCTCCCCTCAGACAGACGCTATAGGGTCCCTCCTCCCATCAGACAGACGCTATAGGGTCCCTCCTCCCCTCAGACAGACTCTATAGGGTCCCTCCTCCCCTCAGACAGATACTATAAAGTCCCTCCTCCCCACAGACAGATACTATAGGGTCACTCCTCCCTTCAGGCAGACGCTATAGGGTCCCTCCTCCCCTCAGACAGACTCTATAGGGTCCCTCCTCCCCTCAGACAGATACTATAAAGTCCCTCCTCCCCACAGACAGATGCTATAGGATCCCTCCTCCCCTCAGACAGACACTATAGGGTCCCTCCTCCCCTCAGACAGACGCTATAGGGTCCCTCCTCCCTTCAGGCAGACACTATAGGGTCCCTCCTCCCTTCAGGCAGACACTATAGGGTCCCTCCTCCCCTCAGACAGATGCTATAGGGTCCCTCCTCCCCTCAGGCAGACGCTACAGGGTCCCCCCTCCCCTCAGACAGACACTATAGGGTCCCTACGCCCATCAGACAGACGCTATAGGGTCCCTCCTCCCCTCAGACAGACACTATAGGGTCTCTCCTCCCATCAGACAGACACGATAGGGTCCATCCTCCCCTCAGACAGACTCTATAGGGTCCCTCCTCCCCTCAGACAGACTCTATAGGGTCCCTCCTCCCCTCAGACAGATACTATAAAGTCCCTCCTCCCCAATGACAGATACTATAGGGTCCCTCCTCTCTTCAGGCAGTCGCTATAGGGTCCCTCCTCCCCTCAGACAGACTCTATAGGGTCCCTCCTCCCCTCAGACAGATACTATAAAGTCCCTCCTCCCCACAGACAGATGCTATAGGATCCCTCTTCCCCTCAGACAGACACTATAGTGTCCCTCCTCCCCTCAGACAGACGCTATAGGGTCCCTCCTCCCTTCAGGCAGACGCTATAGGGTCCCTCCTCCCCTCAGACAGATGCTATAGGGTCCCTCCTCCCCTCATACAGATGCTATAGGGTCCCTCCTCCCCTCAGACAGACGCTATAGGGTCCCTCCTCCCTTCAGGCAGACACTATAGGGTCCCTCCCCCCTCAGACAGATGCTATAGGGTCCCTCCTCCCTTCAGACAGACGCTATAGGGTCCCTTCACCCTTCAGACAGACGCTATAGGGTCCCTCCTCCCTTCAGGCAGACACTATAGGGTCCCTCCTCCCCTCAGACAGATGCTATAGGGTCACTCCTCCCTTCAGGCAGACACTATAGGGTCCCTCCTCCCCTCAGACAGACGCTATAGGGTCCCTCCTCCCATCAGACAGACGCTATAGGGTCCCTCCTCCCCTCAGACAGACTCTATAGGGTCCCTCCTCCCCTCAGACAGATACTATAAAGTCCCTCCTCCCCACAGACAGATACTATAGGGTCACTCCTCCCTTCAGGCAGACGCTATAGGGTCCCTCCTCCCCTCAGACAGACTCTATAGGGTCCCTCCTCCCCTCAGACAGATACTATAAAGTCCCTCCTCCCCACAGACAGATGCTATAGGATCCCTCCTCCCCTCAGACAGACACTATAGGGTCCCTCCTCCCCTCAGACAGACGCTATAGGGTCCCTCCTCCCTTCAGGCAGACACTATAGGGTCCCTCCTCCCCTCAGACAGATGCTATAGGGTCCCTCCTCCCCTCAGACAGATGCTATAGGGTCCCTCCTCCCCTCAGACAGACGCTATAGGGTCCCTCCTCCCTTCAGGCAGACACTATAGGGTCCCTCCCCCCTCAGACAGATGCTATAGGGTCCCTCCTCCCTTCAGACAGACGCTATAGGGTCCCTTCACCCTTCAGACAGACGCTATAGGGTCCCTCCTCCCTTCAGGCAGACACTATAGGGTCCCTCCTCCCCTCAGACAGATGCTATAGGGTCACTCCTCCCTTCAGGCAGACACTATAGGGTCCCTCCTCCCCTCAGACAGACGCTATAGGGTCCCTCCTCCCATCAGACAGACGCTATAGGGTCCCTCCTCCCCTCAGACAGACTCTATAGGGTCCCTCCTCCCCTCAGACAGATACTATAAAGTCCCTCCTCCCCACAGACAGATACTATAGGGTCACTCCTCCCTTCAGGCAGACGCTATAGGGTCCCTCCTCCCCTCAGACAGACTCTATAGGGTCCCTCCTCCCCTCAGACAGATACTATAAAGTCCCTCCTCCCCACAGACAGATGCTATAGGATCCCTCCTCCCCTCAGACAGACACTATAGGGTCCCTCCTCCCCTCAGACAGACGCTATAGGGTCCCTCCTCCCTTCAGGCAGACACTATAGGGTCCCTCCTCCCTTCAGGCAGACATTATAGGGTCCCTCCTCCCCTCAGAAAGATGCTATAGGGTCCCTCCTCCCCTCAGGCAGACGCTACAGGGTCCCCCCTCCCCTCAGACAGACACTATAGGGTCCCTACGCCCATCAGACAGACGCTATAGGGTCCCTCCTCCCCTCAGACAGACACTATAGGGTCCCTCCTCCCATCAGACAGACACGATAGGGTCCATCCTCCCCTCAGACAGACTCTATAGGGTCCCTCCTCCCCTCAGACAGACTCTATAGGGTCCCTCCTCCCCTCAGACAGATACTATAAAGTCCCTCCTCCCCAATGACAGATACTATAGGGTCCCTCCTCTCTTCAGGCAGTCGCTATAGGGTCCCTCCTCCCCTCAGACAGACTCTATAGGGTCCCTCCTCCCCTCAGACAGATACTATAAAGTCCCTCCTCCCCACAGACAGATGCTATAGGATCCCTCTTCCCCTCAGACAGACACTATAGTGTCCCTCCTCCCCTCAGACAGACGCTATAGGGTCCCTCCTCCCTTCAGGCAGACGCTATAGGGTCCCTCCTCCCCTCAGACAGATGCTATAGGGTCCCTCCTCCCCTCATACAGATGCTATAGGGTCCCTCCTCCCCTCAGACAGACGCTATAGGGTCCCTCCTCCCTTCAGGCAGACACTATAGGGTCCCTCCCCCCTCAGACAGATGCTATAGGGTCCCTCCTCCCTTCAGACAGACGCTATAGGGTCCCTTCACCCTTCAGACAGACGCTATAGGGTCCCTCCTCCCTTCAGGCAGACACTATAGGGTCCCTCCTCCCCTCAGACAGATGCTATAGGGTCACTCCTCCCTTCAGGCAGACACTATAGGGTCCCTCCTCCCCTCAGACAGACGCTATAGGGTCCCTCCTCCCATCAGACAGACGCTATAGGGTCCCTCCTCCCCTCAGACAGACTCTATAGGGTCCCTCCTCCCCTCAGACAGATACTATAAAGTCCCTCCTCCCCACAGACAGATACTATAGGGTCACTCCTCCCTTCATGCAGACGCTATAGGGTCCCTCCTCCCCTCAGACAGACTCTATAGGGTCCCTCCTCCCCTCAGACAGATACTATAAAGTCCCTCCTCCCCACAGACAGATGCTATAGGATCCCTCCTCCCCTCAGACAGACACTATAGGGTCCCTCCTCCCCTCAGACAGACGCTATAGGGTCCCTCCTCCCTTCAGGCAGACACTATAGGGTCCCTCCTCCCTTCAGGCAGACACTATAGGGTCCCTCCTCCCCTCAGACAGATGCTATAGGGTCCCTCCTCCCCTCAGACAGATGCTATAGGGTCCCTCCTCCCATCAGACAGACGCTATAGGGTCCCTCCTCCCCTCAGGCAGACGCTATAGGGTCCCTCCTCCCATCAGACAGACGCTATAGGGTCCCTCCTCCCCTCAGGCAGACGCTATAGGGTCCCTCCTCCCTTCAGGCAGACGCTATAGGGTCCCTCCTCCCATCAGACAGACGCTATTAGGTCCCTCCTCCCATCAGACAGACGCTATAGGGTCCCTCCTCCCCTCAGACAGACGCTATAGGGTCCCACCTCCCCTCAGACAGATGCTATAGGGTCCCTCCTCCCTTCAGACAGACGCTATTGGGTCCCTCCTCCCATCAGACAGACGCTATAGGGTCCCTCCTCCCATCAGACAGACGCTATTGGGTCCCTCCTCCCCTCAGACAGATGCTATAGGGTCCCTCCTCCCCTCAGACAGACGCTATAGGGTCCCTCCTCCCCTCAGACAGATGCTATAGGGTCCCTCCTCCCTTCAGACAGACGCTATAGGGTCCCTTCACCCTTCAGACAGACGCTATAGGGTCCCTCCTCCCTTCAGGCAGACGCTATAGGGTCCCTCCTCCCCTCAGGCAGACGCTATAGGGTCCCTCCTCCCTTCTGGCAGATGCTATAGGGTCCCTCCTCCCCTCAGGCAGATACTATAGGGTCCCTCCTCCCTTCAGGCAGACGCTATAGGGTCCCTCCTCCCCTCAGACAGACTCCATAGGGTCCCTCCTCCCCTCAGACAGATACTATAAAGTCCCTCCTCCCCCCAGACAGATGCTATAGGATCCCTCCTCCCCTCAGACAGACACTATAGGGTCCCTCCTCCCCTCAGACAGACGCTATAGGGTCCCTCCTCCCTTCAGGCAGACACTATAGGGGCCCTCCTCCCTTCAGGCAGACACTATAGGGTCCCTCCTCCCCTCAGGCAGACACTATAGGGTCCCTCCTCCCCTCAGACAGACACTATAGGGTCCCTCCTCCCTTCAGGCAGACACTATAGGGTCCCTCCTCCCTTCAGGCAGACGCTATAGGGTCCCTCCTCCCCACAGACAGATGCAATAGGGTCCCTCCTCCCCTCAGACAGACGCTATTGGGTCCCCCCTCTCCTCAGACCGACACTATAGGGTCCCTCCTCCCCTCAGACAGACGCTATAGGGTCCCTCCTCCCTTCAGACAGATGCTATAGGGTCACTCCTCCCCTCAGACAGACGCTATAGGGTCCCTCCTCCCCTCAGACAGACGCTATAGGGTCCCCCTCCCCTCAGACAGACACTATAGGGTCCCTCTTCCCCTCAGACAGATGCTATAGGGTCCCTCCTCCCTTCAGACAGATGCTATAGGGTCACTCCTCCCCTCAGACAGACGCTATAGGGCCCCTCCTCCCCTCAGACAGATGCTGTAGGGTCCCTCCTTCTCTCAGGCAGACGCTATAGGGTCCCTCCTCCCCTCAGACAGACGCTATAGGGTCCCTCCTCCCTTCAGGCAGACACTATAGGGTCCCTCCTCCCCTGAGACAGACGCTATAGGGTCCCTCCTCCCATCAGACAGACGCTATAGGGTCCCTCCTCCCTTCAGGCAGACACTATAGGGTCCCTCCTCCCCTCAGACAGACGCTATAGGGTCCCTCCTGCCTTCAGACAGATGCTATAGGGTCCCTCCTCCCCTCAGACAGACACTATAGAGTCCCTCCTCCCCTCAGACAGACGCTATAGGGTCCCTCCTCCCATCAGACAGACACTATAGGGTCCCTCCTCCCTTCAGGCAGACGCTATAGGGTCCCTCCTCCCCTCAGACAGACGCTGTAGGGTCCCTCCTCCCCAATGACAGATACTATAGGGTCCCTCCTCCCCTCAGACAGACGCTGTAGGGTCCCTCCTCCCTTCAGACAGATGCTATAGGGTCCCTCCTCCCTTCAGACAGACGCTATAGGGTCCCTCCTCCCTTCAGACAGATGCTATAGGGTCCCTCCTCCCTTCAGGCAGACACTATAGGGTCCCTCCTCCCCTCAGACAGATGCTATAGGGTCCCTCCTCCCCTCAGACAGATGCTATAGGGTCCCTCCTCCCTTCAGACAGATGCTATAGGGTCCCTCCTCCCCTCAGACAGTTGCTATAGGGTCCCTCCTCCCCTCAGACAGATGCTATAGGGTCCCTCCTCCCTTCAGACACATGCTATAGGGTCCCTCCTCCCTTCAGACAGACGCTATAGGGTCCCTCCTCCTTTCAGACAGACTCTATAGGGTCCCTCCTCCCCTCAGACAGATGCTATAGGGTCCCTCCTCCCCTCAGACAGACGCTATAGGGTCCCTCCTCCCTTCAGACAGATGCTATAGGGTCCCTCCTCCCTTCAGACAGATGCTATAGGGGCCCTCCTCCCTTCAGACAGACGCTATAGGGTCCCTCCTCCTTTCAGACAGACTCTATAGGGTCCCTCCTCCCCTCAGACAGATGCTATAGGGTCCCTCCTCCCCTCAGACAGACGCTATAGGGCCCCTCCTCCCTTCAGACAGATGCTATAGGGTCCCTCCTCCCCTCAGACAGATGCTATAGGGTCCCTCCTCCCCTCAGACAGACGCTATCGCGTCCCCTCCCCTCAGGCAGACTCTATAGGGTCCCCCCTCCCCTCAGACAGACTCTATAGGGTCCCCCCTCCCCTCATACAGACACTGTAGGGTCCCCCCTCCCCTCAGACAGACACTATAGGGTCCCCCCTTCCCTCAGACAGACGCTATAGGGTCCCTCCTCCCCTCAGACAGACTCTATAGGGTCCCTCCTCCCCTCAGACAGACGCTATAGGGTCCCTCCTCCCCTCAGACAGACACTATAGGGTCCCCCCTCCCCTCAGACAGACGCTATAGGGTCCCCCCTCCCCTCAGACAGACTCTATAGGGTCCCCCCTCCCCTCAGACAGATGCTATAGGGTCCCTATGTGTAAGCTGAACAGTTATAAGCACTCTTTCATTCCCATGTCCATCAAATACCTGAATGACAATAAGTAAAGCTGAGCTGTGTTAGCTCGCCACTGACTGAATGTAAGGGAATGTGCAATATGTATTATCTATGTGGCTGTGTGAGAAGTCCATAATGTGTATGTGGGTAAAGTGCTATTATATGTTATATTATGTTGAATGTGTAATGTATACAGCAATACAGTGTGTCAAAGATAATTTTCCGATTAAGTTTATCCTATCCTATACACACACACACACACACACACACACACACACACACAGGGTTGGGTAGGGTACTTTCTAAATGTAATCAGTTACAGTTGCTAGTTACCTGGGTTACTTTTGGATTACCTAGCCTCAGTAGCGTAATGTGATTACTTTCTGTAATTGTTTGATTACTTTTCCCTTAAGAGGCATCAAACGCGTTTGGTGTGTCGTCATAGTGGTCTCTGAGCAGGGTTGGGGAGTAACTGATTACATGTAATCAGTTACATGTAATCGGATAACAAAAAAACTCTGACGGTATTTAGCTACGTTACCAGCAAAAATATTGTAATCAGATTACAGATACTTTTGAAAAACTAGATGACTACTCCTTGGATTATTTTTTAAATCATAAAGGACATTCGCAACGACAACAAAAATACATTGGCTCCCAAGGGGCGCAGCGGTCTAAGGCACTGCATCTCAGTGCTAGAGGCTTCACTACAGACCCTGGTTCGATTTCAGGCTGTATCACAGCCAGCCGTGATTGGGAGTCACATAGGGCGGCGCACAATTGGCCCAGCGTCGTCCGGGTTAGGGTTTGGTAATGACGGTAGGCCGTCATTGTAAATAAGAATTTATTTTTAACTGACATGCCAAGTTAAAAAAAGAAACTTTTCTCTTTTCTCAATAACATTAATTTCAGCATTGAAAAAAGGTGCAAGTTTAATTTCTTCCACCTGAGCATGTCAGAGACCACTATAATGATACATCAAATGCGTTTGATGAGTCCTTTTGTCTTCTTCTAATGCCTCTTTAGGGGAAAGTAATCCAAAAGTAACAAATTACCTGACTAAATTTGGGTCATCCAAAAATGACATTACTGGTTACAATTTTGGACAGGTAATTAGTAACTGTAATGGATTACATTTAGAAAGTAACCTACCGAAACCTGTCTCTGACTTGTGGTCAGACTCGCTCAAATGGAACAAACTTAAACTTGTGCCTAATGCTGAAATGAATGTCATTGAGAAAGCAGAAAGGTGTCATCATGATTTTTTCCCCGCAAACATCCTTTCTGAATTTAAAAGTCATCCAAGAAGTAATCATCAAGTTTTTCAAAAGTATTGGTAATCTGATGACAATATTTTAGCTGGTAACTGATTACAGTTTTAAAAATAGTATGTATAGTATAACTGATTACATGTTATCAGTTACTCCCCAACCCTGTACACACACACATATCCAGATGTCACAGGGATCATTAGAGTAGTATAGCTGTTATGTAGTAGTGACTGTGTTATAAGAACAGTCACGTTTATGTAACCAACGAGAACACACGGGGAACATCGTTGGCACCTTTACCGGTACACATCTTTCATGCCCACTGAACAGGTTCCAGGACGTTGGTTGCTACCAAAACAAAGTGTGTTGTCGTACAAAACAATCATCAACGCCAGTCTATTTCAACAGGAAGTTTCTCCCGGTCAACACACACATCTCTTACCATAACACATATAGATAGGTACAGTGAAACCTAAAGACAAAAGTTTTAACACCGAAAGAGAATGAGTATTACTAGGGTGTAGAAAAATAAACGCAGAGGAGTGTGGAAGGGCTCTCCCCCCTCCCCCTCTTTCTTTCTCTCTCTCTGTCTCATCCCTCGCTCGGCTGCTCCTCCTTTCCCCTAGGTGCCGTAGGTAGACTCCTAATGAAAGATCAAGGGCATTAGCTCAGCGGAAAGCTAAGTGGGTTACCTGCAGTTAGACGCTCCGACACAGAACATTAACTTTACTGCAGCCTCATTTGTAATGGAGGGGGGAGAGAGGCAGAGAGCAGGAGGGAGGGAAAGAGAGAGAGAAGAAAGAGCGAGGCAAAGAGAGGAAAAGAGAGAGAGAGAGAGAGAGAGAGAGAGAGAGAGAGAGAGAGAGAGAGCGGGGCAAAGATAGGATGAGAGAGAGAGAGAGAGAGCGCGAGAGAGAGAGAGAGCAAGGGAATGGGAGTAACACAGGTTGGCATTTGCAGGTGCTTTGTCAGCAGTGGCTGCATGGAATGCCAGCTTCATTACCTTCTGTCTCCATACGGTCACATTCCTCAACGTGATTCACACCACACACACCCACACACACAGACACTTACACACTTACACCACAGATGCAAGCACCACACTCGCACACACACACACAAACAGAAAAGCTTTCAGGGCCAGGCCATGGCAGCCAAAAAAAACTGTAAACAAACATAGATAGTGTGTTGTGATGTTTGTAGGGCGCAATGTGAAGACGCCAACTGCCTTTTTATAACCTTAGGGGTAGACTGGAGTCACAGCTCAATATATTCAGGCTTTTGTATGCAGGCCTTGCTCTAACACACCCGAAGTGAAGACCATGACACTTTGATTTATTGAAACAAAAGCCAGTACTTTCTTTAGCCCCCCAGGACCAGAGTTGCCCACCCCTGTTTTGCACTACAAGCCTCTTGTCTAGTTACAGTGACACAGTGCCAGTACTGAAGCATCCATTACACACCCTCCCTTCCCTCCCAGACTCCAGTCGGTGTCCTTACATGAAGTCATGGCACGTTCCTCAAGGCTGCCACCAAAGCCTTCAATCTTTTCTTAAATCCCCCTAGCCCACAGCCCCATGCAAATCAAGCCCTCTTCCCACAGATAGGGAGACTTGCAAATGTATGCAAACACAGGCAGCCTAATACTGGGGCTTTCATGTAATGCTGCTGTATTTGTGTCTGAGTTACAGGGACCCTGGGACGCATTAGGGGGACGGGCACGGATTTGTCAGGTTATTATCTGGTGTCTGCGGATTGGGGTGTGTATGTGTTTCTATCTGAGGGGGGTTATTGATTCGCTGATGTAATGAACACCTCCATTTCTATGCTACCTTGGCAACAACGGGAGAATGGGTTCTCCTAGTGAAGGATTGTGGGGTGTTGGCGTGAACAATGAGACATCTGGCATCACACACACACACACACACACACACACACACGCACACACAGACACACGTATCCACTTAAAACCCAATCCTCATCTGTGTAGGGTGCAGCAATAAAGATGACACCTGAGATGATACTAACTCAAACCATAACATACACCTTTAATGTCAACATGGCATTTCAGGTAGGAGTTAACAGTGATAGCTGAGTGTTTGAGTAATGTTCACCAGTTATCACCTTTCCCCAACCTTCTCAGAAACAAGTGTTTTGTATCCATGACAACTGAGCAGAGCCAGGCCAAGCAGAGCACCGGGAAGAAAGTAAGACATAAGCCTGGCAAAAAAATGGTTGAAAAATAAATGTCTAGTCTAGTTTACTTGTTTAACATGAACATTTATATCGATTTTTCCCACACGACACGTAACAAGAGCACAACAGACAGAACAAACAGTCAACAACCAGGTTGGACGATAGGCCAGGCTACCATGGTGGAGATCCATGCATGGAGACAAATATAAGAGAGTGGTGGAACAGCGACTGGTTAAATGCACTTTCTTTCCTTCCTTTATTGCCGCTGTTGCATAACAATGGAGGTTGGTAGAGGGTGTGGCGCATGGGTAAGAGAGGGAGAGAAAGTGAGAAAAAAGGACAGATAGTGAGCGAGAGAAAGAGAGTGAGAGAGAGAGAGAGAAAGAGAAAGAGAGAGAGAGAGATTTATAGTGGTCTATGATTAGGACTGTTGGTCTGTAATTAGTGTGTCCACAGTGTGCAGTGCAACACAAACAGGCTGTGAGTTATGGGGCTGGAGAAAACATGTCACACAGTGTGAGAGACTCACTGTGTCTCAAAACATGTGTACACAGAGAAACACTCCTTTTCTCCTCTTTCCTCGCTGTCCTTTCCCTCTCTTCCTCTACAGGAACAGGTCCACAGCACACTGTGTGATACCCAGTGTATCAGACAATGAGTACATGCAACCCCCTTCTCCTCTTATCTATCCCTTCCTCTTCTCCGGCTCTTCCTCCTGTCCTCGTTCTTCTTTCCTCTTCCCATCTTTTCTTTCCACAGTCTGGGAAACTGACACTAAAATGTAGGACTGAAGGGTGGGAAACACATAAAGGCACAGCCAATTGGCCAGTGTTACCTAGTGTTGATAGATGATGCAAGAGGTTTTCCGAGTAAGTGTTTTCATGTCGCTGTTGTTTTGGGTTTATTTTATGTCTCTCGCTGGTGTTTTTGCCATTTATACTCTAGTGTTTATCCAGGAGTTAAATGAACTCTGTAAGTGTTAAATTAACAATCATTGGTGTAAAAGAACGCCAGTGTTAAAAACCAGACTTGAACCAAAAGGACAACTATCATATTTCCCAGCATGCTCTATTGCAGGTAGATTTAAAAAAATTGTTCGTTTCAAAATCTGTTTTTGCATGTACATTGATTGATTAATGAATGTTATGCTACTCAAATATAAATAACATACATTTTTCTGTTACTTGGACTTCTTGCACCCGTTACATCCAGTTTAGATGCTTTAGGTAGTCTAAAATCTTAGCCTTCCCAACCCTGGTAGACAATCATGAATGCAGATGAATAAAAATGCCAAATGTTGGATATCCCAACTCTGGTTGGATTTCAATAGGAATTACACATCACTTTGCAAGCCAGCATGTGACTTGCAGGCCTCATGTGGCCTGTAAAATCATTAATTTCAGGCCACTTTACAAGGGTAAACTAGGCCCTCAAAATAAGGCCTTATGAAAACAGTGCATTTAGAAAGTATTCAGACCCCTTGACTTTTTCCACATTTTGTTAAATTACAGCCTTATTGTAAAATGGATTACATTTTTTTTTAAATCCTCATCAATCTACACACAATACCCTAGAATGACAAAGTGAAAACAGTTTTTTTTTTGCAATATTTGCAAATTTATTACAAACAAGTAAACATTTTACCTTTATTTAACCAGGAAGGGCTCATTGAGATTTAAAATCTCTTTTTCAAGAGAGTCCTGGCCAAGATAGGCAGCACCAAGTCATTACAAAAATTACAGACAGACAACATGAAAAACTACAAGTAATCTAGTAAAAACCATTGAATTCACAAGAGTATAACAAAATCAAAAACAGCAAATTAAAAACATTGACAGGTCAGGGAATCAGCCTCAAAATCCTTCATCAGTGATTTAAAAACACCAATCGGGACAAGTTCTTCCAGTTTAAAATTATTTTGTAAGGTGTTCCAAGACGATGGCGCAGAGTACATAAAAGACCTTTTACCAAATTCAGTTCGGACATTTGGAACAGTTAGCAGGATAAAGTCCAGCGAACGAAGAGAGTACCCACCACATTTCTGAACAATAAAAATGCCCAAATAAAAAGGTAGTAAACCCAAAATGGCTTTATAATTAAAAGTATACCAGTGACTGAGCCTACGAGTGACTAGAGCCCTGGTATACAAAGTGCAGTGGTGCGTAAGGGTTTTGCAGTTTAAAATAAATCTCAAAGTGCCATGGTAAAGAGTGTCAATTGATCTCAAACACTGAGCGGAAGCATTCATATATAAAATATCCCCCTAGTCTAGTAAAGGCATAAATGTAGCTGATACTAGCCTCCTTCTGGCTTCAAAAGAAAAACAGGCCTTATTCCTAAAATAAAATCCCAATTTCAGCTTCAAATTTTCTTTGTAAGTTGTTGAATATGCAATTCAAAAGAGAGGCCGTCATCAATTAGAATTCCAAGATATTTATATCAGGTTACAACCTCAATCTCCTTGCCCTGACAGGTAGTAATAGATGAAAGGTTCAGAGGTCTATTTCTTGCATTAGAAAACACCATTAGTTTAGTTTTGTCAGTATTGAGGATAAGCTTCAATTGACACAAGGTATGTTGAACAGTATAAAAAGCAGTTTGTGCATTTTGGACATTTTTGTCTAAATCATTTATATAAATAGTGAATAAGAGAGGACCAAGTACAGAGCCTTGGGGCACACCATTCAGGACAGACAATTTAACAGACATAAGCCCATCAAATTGAGTGCACTGAGTTCTATCAGACAGATAGTTAGCAAACCATGCAACTGCATGCTCCGAAAGACCTACACTCAACAATCTCTGCCTTAGTATAGCATGATCAACTGCATCAAAAGCCTTAGAGAGATCAATAAAAAGTGAGACACAGTGCTGTTTTTTGTCAAGGGCTTCAGTGATATCATTTAAAACCTTCATGTCTGCTGTAATTGTGCTATGCTTCTTCCTGAAGCCCGATTGGTACATTGATAAAATAGAGTTAGTAAATAAAAACTCTTTTAGCTGTTCACTTACAAGGGTTTCAAGTATTTTCACCAGGGGTGACAGCTTTGAGATTGGCCTATAATTATTTAAAAGAGTTGGATCTCCCCCTTTTAAAAGTGGTAGGACAAATGCTGATTTCCAGATCTTTGGAATTTCATTACATTCCAGGGTTAGATTGAACAGATATGTAAGTGGTTCAGCTATGAAATCATTTGCCAGATTTAAAAAGCAGGGATCCAAAAGATCAGGACCTGCAGGCTTTTTTTGATCTAAGGATTTCAGGGCTGTATGTACCACCTGCACTGAGAATGGCAAAAAGCTAAAAGTTTGACCAGCTCTCACTGGTTCATCCACACAGGGTTGTACAGAGACAGAGGACACTGGTTTATCCACACAGGGTTGTACAGAGACAGAGGACACAATCAAACAGCCTACCAGATGATACAAAGTGCACATTTAAACAATTCAGCATTTCAGTTTTGTCATATATAGCAACAGAGTCCTTCAAAACACATGACGGTAATTCATTAACATTACTGTTACCAGACATAGACTTAATAGCATTCCAAAACTTTCTAGGGTCATTCAGGTTATCAGTGGTAACAGACATAAAATATTCAGACTTGGCCTTCCTGAGAAGAAAAGAACACTTGTTTCTTAACTGCCTAAAAATAAGCCAATCAGCATCAGAACAAGATTTCCTTGCTTTAGCCCAGGCTAGATTACGGTAGTGAATAATACAAGACAGCTCAGACAGCTTAGCTTATTTACATAAGTATTCAGACCCTTTGCTATGAGACTCGAAATTGAGCTCAGGTGTATCCTGTTTCCATTGATCATCCTTGAGATGTTTCTACAACTTGATTGGAGTCCACCTGTGGTAAATTCAATTGATTGGACATGATTTGGAAAGGTGCACACCTGTCTATATAAGGTCCCACAGTTGACAGTGCATGTCAGAGCAAAAACCAAGCCATAAGGTCGAAGGAATTGTCCGTAGTGCTCCGAGACAGGATTGTGTTGAGGCACAGATCTGGGGAAGGATACCAAAAAATTCCTGCAGCATTGAAGGTCCCGAAGAACACAGTGGCATCCATCATTTTTAAATGGAAGACATTTTTTAACCACCAAGACTCTTCCCTAGAGCTGCCTGCATAGCATGAGCAATCGGAGGAGAAGGGCCTTGGTCAGAGAGGTGACCAAGAACCCGATGGTCACTCTGACAGAGCTCCAGAGGTCCTCTGTGGAGATGGGAGAACCTTCCAGAAGGACAACCATCTCCGCAGCACTCCACCAATCAAGCCTTTATGTTAGAGTGGCCAGACGGAAGCCACTCCTCAGCAAAAGGCACATCAGAGCCCGATTGGAGTTTGCCAAAAGGCACCTAAAGGACTCTCAGATCTGATGAAACCAAGATTGAATTCTTTGGCCTGAATGCCAAGCGTCACGTCTGAAGGAAACCTGACACCTTCCCTAAGGTGAAGCATGGTGGTGGCAGCATCATACTGTGGGGATGTTTTTCAGCGGCAGAGACTGGGGGACTAGTCAGGTTCGAGGGAAAGAGTAACAGACCAAAGTACAGAGAGATCCTTGATAAAAACCTGCTCCAGAGCGCTCAGGACCTCAGATTGGTTCACCTTCCAGGTTCACCTTCCAACAGGACAATGACCATAAACACACAGCCAAGCAATTATATAAACTCAGCAAAGAAAGAAACATCCTTTTTTCAGGACCCTGTCTTTCAAAGATAATTTGTAAACATCCAAATAACTTCACAGATCTTCATTGTAAAGGGTTTAAACACTGTTTCCCATGCTTGGTCAATGAACCATAAACAATTAATGAACATGCACCTGTCGAACGGTCGTTAAGACACTAACAGCTTACAGACGGTAGGCAATTAAGGTCACAGTTATGAAAACTTAGGACACTAAAGAGGCCTTTCTACTGACTCTGAAAAAAACAAAAGAAAGATGCCCAGGGTCCCCGCTCATCTGTGTGAACGTGCCTTAGGGGCGCTGCAAGGAGGCATGAGGACTGTAGATGTGTCCAGGGCAATACATTGCAATGTCCGTACTGTGAGACGCCTAAGACAGCGCTACAGGGAGACAGGACGGATAGCTGATCGTCCTCGCAGACCACATGTAACAACACCTGCACAGGATCGGTATATCTGAACATCACACCTGCGGGACAGGTACAGGATGGCAACAACAACTGCCCGAGTTACACCAGGAACGCACAATCCCTCCATCAGTGCTCAGACTGTCCACAATAAGCTGAGAGAGGCTGGACTGAGGGCTTGTAGACCTGTTGTAAGACAGGTCCTCACCAGACATCACCGGCAACAATCTTGCCTATGGGCACAAACCCAGCGTCGCTGGACCAGACAGGACTGGCAAAAAGTGCTCTTCACTGATGAGTCGCGGTTTTGTCTCACCAGGGGTGATGGTCGGATTTGCGTTTATCGTCGAAGGAATGAACGTTACACCGAGGCCTGTACTCTGGAGCGGGATTGATTTGGAGGTGGAGGGTCCGTCATGGTCTGGGGCGGTGTGTCACAGCATCATCGGACTGAGCTTGTTGTCATTGCAGGCAATCTCAACGCTGTGCGTTACAGGGAAGACATCCTCCTCCCTCATGTGGTACCCTTCCTGCAGGCTCATCCTGACATGACCCTCCAGCATGACAATGCCACCAGCCATACTGCTTGTTACATGCGTGGTTTCCTGCAAGACAGGAATGTCAGTGTTCTGCCATGGCCATCGAAGAGCCCAGATCTCAATCCCATTGAGCACGTCTGGGACCTGTTGGATCGGAGGGTACGGGCTAGGGCCATTCCGCCAGAAATGTCCGGAAACTTGCAGGTGCCTTGGTGGAAGAGTGGGGTAACATCTCACAGCAAGAACTGGCAAATCTGGTGCAGTGAGGTGGAGCTGCACTGCAGTATTTAATGCAGCTGGTGGCCACACCAGATACTGACTTTTACTTTTGATTTTGACCCCCCCCCCCCCCCCCCCCCCCCCCCCTTTGTTCAGGGACACATTATTCCATTTCTGTTAGTCATGTCACGCCCTGACCGTAGAGATCCTTTTTATGTCTCTATTTTGGTTGGTCAGGGCGTGAGTTTGGGTGGGCATTCTATGTCTGGTGTTCTATGTTGTCCTTGTTTTGTATTTCTATGTGTTTGGCCTGGTATGGTTCCCAATCAGAGGCAGCTGTCTATCGTTGTCACTGATTGAGAACCATACTTAGGTACCCTGTTCCCACCTGTGTTTGTGGGTGGTTATTTTCTGTTTAGTGTTTGTTGCACCTTTCAGAACTGTTCGTTGGTCGTTTTTGTTGTTTTTGTTCACGCGTTCATCTTTATTAAAAGTATTATGGATACGTACCACGCTGCACTTTGGTCCTCCTCTCCTTCTCCCGACGACAATCATTACAAGTCACATGTCTGTGGAACTTCTTCAGTTTATGTCTCAGTTGTTGAATCTTGTTATGTTCATACAAATACTTACACATGTTAAGTTTTGCTGGAAATAAACGCAGTTGACAGTGAGAGGACAATTCTTTTTTTGCTGAGTTTATATATAAATTGCTCTGCCCTGACCGCCACTGACTGTATGTATTGCATCGTCTTAAATAATGTATCTTAATGATATCATATTCGCATAGGCTCGCACTTGGTGAACGCCATAGGACTGGAAATGCAACATCCTTGTAAACTTAGCAAAAAAAGAAATGTCCTCTCATTGTCAACTGCGTTGATGTGTAAATATTTGTATGAACATGAATATTTGTATGTGTCACGTTCTGACCTTTATTTCCTTTGTTTTGTCTTTATTTAGTATGATCAGGGCGTGAGTTGGGGTGGGCAGTCTATGTTATTTGTTTCTATGTTTAGGTTTGTTCATTTAGCCTGATATGGTTCTCAATCAGAGGCAGGTGTTTTGCATTGTCTCTGATTGGGAGCCATATTTAGGTTGCCTGTTTTCACTGTTGGTTTGTGGGTGTTTGTCTTCCGTGTCAGTGTTTGTCTCGCCACACGGTACTGTTTCGGTTCGTTCACATTTGTTATTTTGTTATTTGTGTAGTGTTCAGTTTATATTATTAAATCATGGACACTTACCACTCTGCGTATTGGTCCTCCGATCCTTCTCGCCTCTCCTCGTCAGATGAGGAGGAAGAGCTAGACAGCCGTTACAGTATGAACATATGTCACTAACAAATATAGTCATGGGTGGCATCTACAATTCAATCAAAAGGCAAAGCACACTGGGAATTATGCAAATAATTATGCTTTACAATGTCAATTTAACACTGAAAAGTGTGGAGCCGCATCGACACTGGAACAGTGTTGATTTAATAGTGGAGAATTTGCTGTGGACTTATTGAAGAAACATGATCACAGGAGTAACTTTTTGCAATGCGGTTTTCTTTTATTGCAGCTGGAAGACAATACAACACAGAAACTTTATGTTAGCTTTTTGTTTTCTTCGGAAAAACAAAACCATTTTTTTTTTTAAACAAACATACTTTCGTCATAGTAATGGACAAGGTGATATTTACATGAATTGATGAAGTAGTTTGTCTTTGGCAATATGAATACACGTCAAGGAAATACAGAACGCACCTACGGAGGTCGGTCTCCATATTAACAGATCAGCTGTAAGGTCATGCCATCAAGACTACATGGTTCAAAAACAGGACACAGAAATGATCGGTAGCATGTTTTTACAGAACACCACCTACCTGTTATTTACATAGAAACTACATGGTGACTTTTTGGTATTTTGTTTCTTTGTTACCAATAACAGTGGTGTAACGAAATTGCTGACAGTCGTTTCAGCGATTAGCACAACTACGGATCCTTTGAGACCAAATAGTAGCCGATTCTATTGGAATTTGTGCCATAAGTGCCATAAGGTACCATGCAGTTTCCATGATTACCAGGTGAAGTGTACTACAAATAACTTGAAACTGACGATCCATTGCTCTTTCTTCTCCTCCTCCTCAGAAAACCCCTCCAAACAATAAACTGAAAAATGGCAGTTGAACAGACATAAACCAAACAAAATATCAACAAAAAACACAATGAAACAAATAAACACTTTTTTTTTTACTCATCAATATATCATTATTTGCCAGGCTAATTTTGACAGTTCATTGATAATAATTCATATTCAATATTTTGAGAACACGTCTTCCTCCTCCAACATTGTGGCACCTGAAGGATTGTGATTGGAGGAAGAGTTATCGAGTGACTGTTATCGTCCAAGGAAGGCAGTGTTCCTCAAAGGGTAACGTAACAAACAATGGGAATAAATCATATAATATATTTATCAGTTGAAGATACATTGACACAAGAAGCAGTCTAGTAGACAGAAGCTCATCACCTCATCTTAATCCAGGGCAAATAAGGGCTCTTTCAAATGATACCTTATTTCCCATATAGCACTCTACTTTTGACCAGAGCCACATTCAGTTAGTTAGCTCTGGGTTAGCTCTGGTCAAGAGTAGTGCACTATGAGATATAGGGTGTTATATTCAACTAAAAATGAAAATCATCCCAATGAGCAATGATCGGTAGCAAAACTCCAAGTAATGTGGTAGGTTTCAACAAAAATCAGTAGCACATAACGCAGAAAGGGTATCTGACAGAAATGCTACAGCTCACTCGTCTTTTTTTTGTCTTGACATACAGATCAAATATGTGTGTCATCTATTTCAGGAAGATAAGGAATTATTACAGGCTTTGGCACTGAACTTAGACAATATCTTTATTTTAATATCTTAGTGCAATCTGGCGAGATAATGTGAAAATATGCACTGTAGAGTTCGTATTTACCTTGCCATCGTACTGTGTCATTTACTTTGTGTTACTTTCATGCGCAACGAGCCTATGGTAGCCTGCCTAATAATACTGACAACAAGACCTGAAGAGTTGCTTGAGTAGAAATGGCAAAAACACAGCGAGAGACATGAAATAAACCCAAAACAACAACGACATAAAAAACACTTGTGTCATTGAAAAAATGGAAGACCCTGAAATATCAAAGACGTCTAAAACCTTAGAAAAGAAAGCAGTGATGGAAGAACAGGCACAGAGAAGAGGGGGGGGGGGGGGGGGGGGGTATGGGGAACAGAAGACTGACACTCACTACCTAAACTCTCTTTTATCACATGGGCTCCAACATTCAGCCGTCAGGGTGAACCCATCAGACACAGTGGTCACTATACGGCCATGCTGGAGAGGACAGAGGTACGCTGAAAGTTTGGTGCTTTCAGTCCACAAATAACTGATCTTCATGCCAAGAAGTTTTTAAAAGGTTGTCTTTTCTAGCGTGGCCATCTAGCGACTACATACAAATACTGGGACATTCTGGTTTTGTCAACTATGGATGAAGGGAGTTGCTATCTATCCCTGTGTCCACGGTTGGAGCGAGTTATCCTCATATTGCAGAAAGAGACTTGCCCCACAGACCGTCTTTTTGTCCCCGAACAAGATGTTATTACTGTATTTTTTTTCTAAAGCCCACGTTAAAACAAAGATGAGTAAGGACGACAGGAAACAAATCATCAAGTCAAAAAGAAGAGGACAAGACAACCGAGAAGGATTCCACACCTCCGGGCGCAGAACTTCGAGGCAGAACCTTTTTGTTCGCTAGGATACTTATATGAAAATAATTCATGCTTCATGCTAAATACATTATTTACCTAACATGAACTTTGTCTGAATAGAAAACAGTTTTTTCTCTTTTTCTTTACAGAACCCATGCAACACGATTTGGAAAAATCCTGCTGGCTACATTGCTTCAAAAAAAAAAAAAAAAATCTAGTTTAACTTTTTATACAGTGTTATCCTGACTGGATGAAATTGCTTTATTACGTCATGAGAGTGGGTAAGTAAACACAAACAAAAAAAACAAACACAAAAATTAACAACTCCACAGTCATATCATTATTCTTCTCACACAAAATATAATTGGCAGGTTCCATAGCATCATTTCCTTTCCAACCAATGAAGGTATTCAGGTGTTAGTGCCACAGGAAAAATATCACTACATCATGTCACTGGATTATAACTCAATGATTCACGTTGATTGCTTTCATAAAAGGACACAGGCAGTTTTGAGGTTATCTTGACATATTATCAGTTATTTCCCTCTCCGATAAGCGCTTGCTAGACTATTAGCTTATGGCTTTTAGCGAACTAAATTAGTTTACATTTAGAGAACACCCTGTCAAAAAAACGAAGCCTTTCCTACATCTAACTTGTACCAGTGTCCTTCATCCCACTACAATCCTACAGTCAACCATTAAGGTGAAAACCTAACTCTCCCCTCTGCATTGGCACGCTAGCTAGCGCTGGTGGCTAAATGTGATTAGCGGTCAGAAGGACAGTTAGCTAAGGAAGTGCTACCATCATCACTGGGCTGACCAAGAGTTTCTCTTTGACACTGTCCCAACACTGACACACATAAACTGACTCTTCTATGAGCTTGGCTACGCTACTGATGAGTGTCTCTTCTATGGGGTTGGCTACGCTACTGATGAGTGTCTCTTCTATGGGGTTGGCTATGCTACTGATGAGTGTCTCTTCTATGGGGTTGGCTACGCTACTGATGAGTGTCTCTTCTATGGGGTTGGCTACGCTACTGATGAGTGTCTCTTCTATGGGGTTGGCTACGCTACTGATGAGTGTCTCTTCTATGGGGTTGGCTACACTACTGATGAGTGTCTCTTCTATGGGGTTGGCTACGCTACTGATGAGTGTCTCTTCTATGGGGTTGGCTACGCTACTGATGAGTGTCTCTTCTATGGGGTTGGCTACGCTACTGATGAGTGTCTCTTCTATGGGGTTGGCTACGCTACTGATGAGTGTCTCTTCTATGGGGTTGGCTACGCTACTGATGAGTGTCTCTTCTATGGGGATGGCTACGCTAATAGTCACTAAAGCTAACAACTTCCCCGGAATTTCCTGGAACATTTTTTCTGTGGCAGCTTCCTTGCACACAGACAAGACAGAGTTGGCAAACTGGGTTTTATATATATATTTTTTTATATAGCCGCCTTTGTAGCACCGGAAGTTCCAAGGCAAATTAGAATGCCATTGTTTTTGAAAGTTTGGTACCCAACACAGGGGATAGTTTGCCAAACTATGTTTATCTGTGGCACTCCTATCCATGTCAGCATATACCTGTGTTACTTCAGTGGAATAGTTGACTAATATAAACATTGCTTTAGCCAGTATAGCATGTGGATTTGTGCTTGGTTATTATGACATTTATGTATATGGTCACATCCTAACTGAAATATGCAGCCCATAGACATCAATGCAGATCTGACCCTGAATACTAACTTTATTTCATTTGAATGATGTATATCACTGTATATCACTGTAAAAACAAAATAGTCCGTGATAAGCACCTCATAATAACGTTTTACCTGTAAATTCTACTGAAGTAACAAGTTATGAGTCTGTAGAACTGTACTTAGTGTTAGCTGCATCTGATGAGACTGTAAAGGGCAATAGCTGCAGATTGGGTACATTTTGACATTAACAAGGTGATCCCCTATTCATACATCCAAGCCAATCCACGATGGGGCAGTTTTTCAAAAAGCTATTTTTTTTCTCTCGCTCACTTTACTTTCAGCCAACGGAAACCTGCGAACTTAGCTGAATATCAGAAAAAGGTTCATCTATGGCTTTAATCTCCTTTAAACAAATAAAAAATAATTTTAAAAAACGTAAAGAAAATAAAGAAAATCAACCCTATAAACAGTAACTTTAAATACAGGAAAACAAAGTGATTGTTTTTTATATTGCCACAAATCATTCAGAATTCACCTGATATCCTGAAAAAAAGAAAGCACACATTTCTATATTAAAAGTGATGTTTTGTATTTCCGTTCTCTCTCGCTCTCCTTTTTTTTTCTTTGAAAATCTTCACTCTCTCAGTCTCTCTTTCTCTCTCAAGTCTCATGGGTCAGTTTTTCGTGGGTTCTTTCTGCTCTTTCTGGCCCTTGGCGGTTCTGTTAGTGATATTGTTCAAGCAGGCGCGGACGCCCGCCAGGTGGAGCAGCGAACCCGCCGCCTCCTTCATCTCCTCGTCGTCGCTCTCTGGCGGCTTTTCCGTGCGCCGCTTTTTCAGCGGGAGCGTATCACTAGCCACACCCATCCGCTGCTTGGCTTTCAGGAAGTGATGCCGCTTCTTGTTGTGCTGCTGGCTGGAAAGGGCGGAGTCTATCGTGTCTATGGGCCAATCCCGTGGCTCTTCTTTCTTGATCTCCAGCTGAATCTTGCTCTTGTCATCTTCATCATCCTCGTCGTCGAAGTCTGAATCGTTGGCGACATCTCGGGCGACGGGGCCATTGCTGCGGAGACTGGAGTCGCTGGTGTAGTCGCTGCCGTCATCCGATTGGTTGGTGCTGTAGGTGTGGTCCTCCTTGGGGTCGCTGCTGACCAACGGGGAGTCGCAGGCGGGATGGCTGATGCTATGCTTCCGACAGCCTCCGGACAGCACAGATCTGGAGAGAGACAGAGATGAAATGCACATAAATACATGCACATAGTGTGTACACACACATACACTGAAGCCGACTGTAGACATGACAGATACACTGATGTCAACATTAGACACACTTCACAGCTCCCTGCGTTTGACTTATGTTGGTAGCATGTTTACACACACACACACACACACACACACACACACACACACACACACACACACACACACACACACACACACACACACACACACACACACACACACACACACACACACACACGCTTCAGTGAGTACATCAGACACACAGAGCAATGCTAGCTGTGACCGCTAATCAGCGAGTCATCAGCTAATTCAATTAGACCAGGCTCATCTCCGAGTGGCCACTTCAGAGACCGGAGTACAGAGCTAAAGAGCTAATGCTACGTGGATGATTATTCTAATGGATTTAGCCCTACACTCTGCCATCAGGTAGATGTGGGAATCGTGTAATGCTAAGTAGCTCTATTTGCTGTGCATTTTTGGAACAGCTGTGGTTTCAAAATAAAAACCTGTGACAAATCAATCACCGTCTCGGGATTAAGGAAGTAACATTCGATTTGAGCCGATTCACTTTAATTCAATTCAATTCAGTGGTGTAGCTGGCTGATAGCACTACATGTCCTACATTGGTGATCATCATAATGTCGTGTCACCTTGTTGGTGTCGTAACAACTTTACGAAGTGTTATAACTGCTGTATGAATACTGTGTGCTAGAGCGCTGAGGGGGGGGTTAACAGTAAAGTGGTGTCATTAATTATCATAAACGTTATCATACTATTTTCGTTAAGGCTATTCCGTTCTTTCCTATAAAGGACTAGGTATGTTGTAAATGAACTAAAACTTTTTTTTTTTAAGTGAACGATCCCTTGAAGCTTTTCCATTCTCCTATAGCTATTACAGGCCAACCAGCTAAGTTAAGTCAAAGATGTTCCCGCCATCACTCTGCATCATGTCATGCAGCTTCCCAACTAACTCTGGCAAGTGTGCATGTTGTTAAAAGCCCCGCTCTGAGTGTCTCTGGCCATCCTGGCTGCTCTGTGCATTTAAACCTCATGAATTATAGGAGGAGCACAGCAGTCTAAGACAAATCCTATCTATTATTCATGTCAGCCAGTCACTCACTCACCCTCTCTCTCTGCTCTGACTGAGTGTGTTCGTCTGTGTGCCTGCGTGAAAGACACAGAGAACGGATGGGGAAAGGCACCTGTTTATGTGTGGACGCTGTCTCCCTGTGTTTTATACCACGTCAAACTACACTGCTGTGTTACTACAGTTTTTCAAATCAAATTTTAGCCGTCACATACACATATTTAACAGATGTTATTGCGGGGTGTAGCGAAATGCTGAGCTATAATGTTATCGTTTGTGTGCAGCTGTCAGTTGTGTCCCTACCTACCACTTATCCCAGAATACAGTTTGATCTATAACACCGAGCTAGACAGAGCTCAGCTGGAATCACTGTGTTTCCACGTGAGGCTGTCACCGCCTCAGGCCAGAATGTTCTGTGTGTGAGAGTGTATAATAGCATATGAGCCTGTGTGTGTCCTGTCTGAACATGCAGCTTTCACCCCTCCTAAATGTCTGTCCCTAACGCTTCCGCGCCATCCCTTGCATGAGTGTGTGTGTCCGTGTGTGTGGCTGTGTGCATAGACCTGTGTGAGCGCGTGTGGATATATGTGTGTCTCTCTCTATGGCAGGTATACCAACCTGACTGCGGCTGTCCTGCTCTCTAAGGGATTGATGGGCAGTGGTCGTATTCCTGGGTAAAGGCCCTGACTCATCATACTGGCACCGTTCCGGATCACTCCCTGAGGGACTAAAGATAAAGGGAAGAGAGAGAGGAGAAAGAGGGTCAGTAACACACACACACACACACACAAACACATGCAGTGCATTCGGAAAGTATTCAGACCCCTTGACTTTTTTTCACATTTTGTTACGTTACAGCCTTATTCTAAAATCTACACACAATACCCTATAATGACGAAGCGAAAACAGGTTTTTAGACAAATAAATACTTATGTACATAAGTATTCAGACCCTTTGCTATAAGACTTGAAATTGATCTCAGGTGGATCCTGACACCATTGATCATCCTTGAGATGTTTCTACAACTTGATTGGAGGTAAAGTCAATTGATTTGGAAAGGCACACACCTGAAAGGCACACACCACAGTTGACAGTGCAAAAGCCATGAGGTCGAAAGGAATTTTCTGTAGAGCTCCGAGACAGGATTGTGTCGAGGCACAGATCTGGGGAAGGGTACCAAAAATGTCTCCAGCATTGAAGGTCCCCAACAACACAGTGGCCTCCATCATTCTTAAATGGAAGAAGTTTGGAATCACCAAGACTCTTCCTAGAGCGCCGCCCGGCCAAACTGAGCAATCAGGGAAAAAGGGGTTTGGTCAAGGAGGTAACCAAGAACCCGATGGTCACTCTGACAGAGCTCCAGAGTTCCTCTGTGGAGATAGGAGAACCTTCCAGAAGGACAACCATCTCTGCAACGCTCCACCAATCGGGCCTTAATGGTAGAGTGGCCAGACGGAAGCCACTCCTCAGTAACAGGCACATGACAGCCCGCTTGGAGTTTGCCAAAAGACACCTGAAGACTCAAACAAGATTTCTGGTCTGATGAAACCAAAATGTAACTCTTTGGCCTGAATGCCAAGCGTCACGTCTGGAGGAAACCTAGCACCATCTCTACAGTGAAGCATGGTGGTAACAGCATCATGTTGTGGGGATGTTTTTCATCGGCAGAGACTGTGAGAGTAGTCAGGATTAAGGGGAAAGATGAACGGAGCAAAGAAAAGAGAGATCCTTGATGAAAACCTGCGAGAGAGAGCGCTCAGGATCTCAGACTGGGGCGAAGGTTCACCTTCCAACAGGACAACAACCCTAAGCACACAGCCAAGATAATGCAGGAGTGGCTTCAGGACAAGGCTCTGAATGTCCTTGAGTGGCCTAGCCAGAGCCCGGAATTGAACTCAATCGAACATCTCTGGAGAGACCTGAAAATAGTTGTGCAGTGACGCTCCCCATCCAACCTGGCAGAGCTCGAGAGGATCTGCAAAGGGGAAAAACTCCCCAAATACAGGTGTGCCAAGCTTGTAGTGTTATACCCAAGAAGAATTGAGCCTGTAATCACTGCCAAAGGTGCTTCAACAAAGTACTGAGTAAAGTGTGTGAATACTTAAGTAAATATATTATTTCCGTTTTTTATTTTAAATATTTTTGCAAAAAATTCTAAAAACCTGTTTTTGCTATGTCATTATGGGGTATTGTGTGTAGATTGGTTTTAGATTAAGGCTGTAACGTAACAAAATGTGGAAAAAGTCAAGGGGTCTGAATACTTTCCAAATGCAGTGTACGTATGAGCTGGTTAAAGACTTCATGTACCAAATACCTGGGGGTGGTGATTGACGATAAGCTGCAGTGGAAAGAGAACACCTCCGTGGTTTTTAAAAAGGCTCAAGAAAAGCTACTCCTTTTAGGAAGCTCAGATCCTTTGATGTCTGCTAAAAAATGCTCCAAAAGGGTAACATCACTAAGGTGGATGCAAACAGGCTAAACTAAATCATCGAGAAGGCTGGATCTACCATCGGCACCAACCAGGACAAACTAGACCCCATCCTGGATAAACGGACCCTCAAAACCTCAGGATTATAGAGGCCAACACTAGCCAACCCCTCCACAGTATCAGCCTGGAGCATCGCAGTGCGATGGCAGACAGATTTATTTTACCCAGGTCCAAAACAGAACATTTATGCAGATCCTTTTTACCATGTGCTATGAGGCTTTTTAACACGAACACTTCGTTTTTTATCAAATCAAATCAAATTTGATTGGTAACATACACATGGTTAGCAGATGTTAATGTGAGTGTAGCGAAATGCTTGTGCTTCTAGTTCCGATATCAAACAAGTAATCTAACAATTCCCCAACAACTACCTAATACACACAAATTTAAAGGGGTGAATGAGAATATGTACATATAAATATATGGATGAGTGATGGCCCGAGCAGCATAGGCAAGGTGTAATAGATGGTATAAGATACAGTATATACATAGGGTATGAGTAATGTAAGACATGTAAACATGATTGAAGTGGCATTATTTAAAGTGGCATTGTTCCATTTATTAAAGTGGCCAGTGATTGGGTCTCAATGTAGCCAGCAGCCTCTCTGAGTTAGTGATTGCTGATTAGCAGTCTGATGATGGCCTTCAGATAGAAGCTGTTTTTCAGTCTCTCAGTCCCAGCTTTAATGCACCTATACTGACCTCACCTTCTGGATGGTAGAGGTGTGAACAGGCAGTGGCTCGGGTGGTTGTTGTCCTTGATTATCTTTTTGGCCTTCCTGTGACATCGGGTGCTGTAGGTGTCATGGAGGGCAGGTAATTTGAGGTCGGTGCAGTTGCCGTACCAGGCTGTGATACAGCCCAACAGGATGCTCTCGATTGTGCAAATCTGTAAATGTATGTTAGGGTTTTCGGTGACAAGCCAAATTTCTTCAGCCTTCTGAGGTTGAAGAGGCGCTGTTGCGCCTTCTTCACCACACTGTCTGTGTGGGTGGACCATTTCAGTTTTGTCCGTGATGTGTACGCCAAGGAACTTAAAACTTTCCACCTTCTCCACTGCTGTCCCGTCGATCTGGATAGGGGGGTGCTCCCTCTGCTGTTTCCTGACGTCCACAATCATCTCCTTTGTTTTGTTGACGTTGAGTGAGAAGTTGTTTTCCTGACACCAAACTCCGAGTGCCCTCACCTCCTCCCTGTAGGCTGTCTCGTCGTTGTTGGTAATCAAGCCCACTACTGTTGTGTCGTCTGCAAACTTGATGATTGAGTTGGAGGCATGCATGGCCACTCACTCATGGGTGAAAAGGGAGTACAGGAGGGTCTGAGCACGCACCCTTGTGGGGCCCCAGTGTTGAGGGTCAGTGAAGTGAAGATGTTGTTTCCTACCTTCACCACCTGGGGGCGACCCGTCAGAAATCCAGGACCCAATTGCACAGGGTGGGGTTAAGACCCAGGGCCACCAGCTTGATGATGAGCTTGGAGGGTACTATGGTGTTGAATGCTGAGCTGTAGTCAATGAACAGCATTCTTAGGTTTAGGTAGCCTTGTTCTCAAATTTGCTTTGATAAAATCCCCAGCTACAATAAATGCAGCCTCAGGATATATGGTTTCCAGTTTACATAGAGTCCAGTGGAGTTCCTTGAGGGCCGTCGTGGTGTCTGCTTGAGGGGGAATGTACATAGCTGTGACGATAACAATTCTCTTGTGAGGTATTATGGCCGGCATTTGATTGTAAGGAATTCTAGGTCGGGTGAGCAGAAGGACTTGATTTCCTGTATGTTGTTATGATTACACCATGAGTCGATAATCATAAAGCATACACCCCCGCCCTTCCTCTTCCCAGAGAGGTGTTTATCTTGGTCAACGCAATGCATGGAGAAGCCCGGTGGCTGAACTGATTCCGACAACATATCCCAAGAGAGCCATGTTTCCGTGAAACAGAGAATGTTACAATCTCTGATGTCTCTCTGGAAGGCAACCCTTGCTCGAATTTCGTCTACCTTGTTGTCAAGAGACTGCACATTGGCGAGTAGTATACTCGGGAGCGGTGGGCGATGTGCACGTCTACGGAGCCTGACCAGGATGCCACTCCGTCTGCTCCTTCTGCAGCGCCGTTGTTTTGATTCGGCTTCTGAGATCCATTGTCCTGGGTGGTGGTTCAAACACAGCATCCGCCCTCGGGAAAGTCGTATTCCTGGTCGTAATGTTGGTAAGTTGACGTCGCTCTTATATCCAATAGTTCTTCCCGGCTGTATGTAATAAGACTTAAGATTTCCTGGGGTAGCCATTTTTTTAGATGATGATGCTGCTTTTAGTGTCTGTGTGTCCTTGTTGTGATTCTTTCTGGCATATTTATTGGTAATGTATGTATTGGCTGGTGCAATAAAAAATGTCCCCTCTGGTGGATTAATAAAGTACTCTTACTTTATGATACAGTTCACACGTAGAAACTCCAAATGGCAAATAAACCAAGCAGATTGCAGATCATGTGAACGAAAAGAAACACAATCTCATCATCAACAGAGGAAAGGGGGGATACGGACGATAGAAAGAGAGGGAGGAAGGAAAATGATTCACTGCAAAGCAACCAACTCAGAGATCCAGACAATCCAGGCCTAGACAATGCTATGCCATGACCATGCAGCAGCTTGGCGGAGCTGCAGAGCTGCAGTCTACCCTGCACATATTGCCCAGCAGCGACATGAGATCGAATCCCACCCAAGACATTTTCTGACTTTCTCCCAACCACATCGACACCCCTATTATCTACCTACCGTCGATAGTGTCTAAATAAAAGAGAAAATCCAAAGGAGGACGACTCTACTACACATTGGACTGTAGCTCAGAGTGAAACGTACAGGGAAACATGCACACTCGATTCTCCTTGGCCCAGGCCCTCCCTCCATCTATAAAAGGCTTTATTAAGTTTGGTCAGAGACGGAGACGGCTTGTAAACACACAGAACACCATGGAGAGAGAGAGGGGGGATAAAGAGAGAGAGAGAGAGATTGTAAACAGAGAGAAGAAGGATGTGGGACAGTGCGTTTCGTTCTTTCCCAGGCACTTTCCAATAACCACATAGTCAACCCAATGGAAAGATATGACTGGACAACAAACTAAAAGAGAGAGAGAAAGGAGGGACGGCTGAACCTGATCAGAGAGTGGCTATCTAGCACATTCCCTCACACACTGCTTCAATTAGTTAGACCTGAGTTAGACCCCCGTCGAGACGCCTCGAAACACACATGCGCACACAGAGCCCGACAGAGTGCTATTGACAGAAGAAAGGAGGGGGGTTCAACTGACCGTTAAACCGTCATGACCGGGTCAGGTCAATCGCGTCTCAGCAAATCGCAGTCCTCAATGTCTGGGTATTTGGACTCCATTCACCTCTGTCGTAACGCGTTACATTTAAGAGCCATGTTGGTCAACAGATCCAGATCTCGGCCGGGTATTCCTCTATGAACCAGACACTTTATGGATTAGGTGAGATTATAATCTTTGGAATTATTATCTTTTGTTTTGAATGATATTTGAGTACAATAGAGAGGGCACAGTGATGACGAGGCAGACCGCGAAATTGGGGACAGCTAGGGCATTGACAGGCACACCTGCCACCTGCCACGGTTGGCCAGCGACACGACAGCGTTGGTGTACGTGAGACACAACCTCCCCGCAATGGGGGAAAAAGAAAGATGGAGGGATGAACTAATCTAAAGCAGATGGCAGACTGTAGAGAGAGAGAAACAAAATTAAAGAGCGAGAGAGGGGGAGGAAAAGAGGGGGGGGAAATATTATCCGTTTAGAATCATACTCACCTTCCTGCCCATTAAGCAAGCAAGTCGGAATTGTTGTCTTGGCAACCCCCTCTCCCCGAACTGCCATGACAACCGTATACAACTACGGTTGCTATAGTGACAGTTGCTAAACTAGCTAACCAACCAGAAGAAGGCTAAATAGAACAGCTGGGTTGAAAATGCCCTCTTTTCTCTTTTATCTCCCACCACTCGAAAAGAGAGGGGCACAAGGGGTGCCCTCAGACAGGGGGTACACTGACCCCACGCCTCAACACACACACACACACACACACAGACACGCACACACACACTGCCCATCTATCGTGGTGATAGGATGTGAAGTGACAGAGAGACGCGGAGAGGGAAGGGCATTAGTGTGGTTGGGCTAGCAGGGTGAAAGGCTAGTGGGAGATCTCCTTTGTAGTTCCATTGTAGCTGGGTCCATGTTACACAATGGGGCAGTCCATTCACACACAGGGGCATCAGGGGATGGGCCAAAGACCTTTATAGAGAAAGTATCTAAGCTCGAGAGCATCTAAGCTCGGATACAAGAATGACTGGAATGCAATAGTTGATAGGAAATGGTGCGATAAAGTAGCATCACATCGAATGGTAGAGAGTGGTATCAAGTCGTACAGTTTCAAATAGTATCAGACCTGTGTTACGGATATTACTGAGTGTCTGTGTGCATACATTGTCTAGAACTTAACCTCTCAACAACTCCATTTGTTTCTATATCTTCTACATCCAGCACTCTCGCTCAACCCATCTCAATTTCTCACTCCATCTCTAATAATCTCTCTCTGTGTCCCAACTGGCACCCTATTCCCTATATAGTGCACTACTTTTGACCAAAGATCCATGGGCCCTCGTCAAAAGTAGTGTGCTAAATAGGGAATCGGTTGCGATTTGGGAGACGGACTATGTGTTGTGCCTGCAGTCTGCTCTCAACTTCCATTCTGATGGTGGATGGATTTCCTTATGTGGGTAAACACCGAAGCTCTCAGAGAGGCCAGACGTCAAAGGCCAATCTGAGACCCAGGGACATTGGCAGACAGCTCCTAACCAGATCCATACACACTCACTGGAATGCAATACTGCTCTGAACTTTGACCTCGCGATCAATGCAGCGCACTTGATGCTTCCCCTCCATGACAGACAGAGGAGTGTAGAAATAGAGCTGGTAGACTGGACAATCCTGACAGGTCTAACTGACTGACTAACATATGTTACAGACTCTTACCACTAGGGGGAGAGCCTGGTTATAGGGTAATCTGATCCTAGATCTGTGGTTGAGGGTCATTTCACCTTCAGTACTATTGAGGTATCGTGGGAGATTCTTTATATGACTGGTTACTGTGGTTACACACGACAACCCTCAGTTCACACCGTAGACTTCAATGTAACATACATTGATTGACCTTCAGCATTCATCTTTCACGTCCATCCTCTATACAAGACTGGAGCTTTCACCAGCATGGGAATTCTCTATTTTATCTAACCTTTGTATTCATATTTTGACCGAGTAAACACATTCTATTTACAAGCAACGGATGGAAATGAAAGGGAAGAGTTGCAGGAGAGAGGAACGCGACATTAATAATTGCACATTTGACTGTTGTCGGTGTACAGTAATGTCAATGCACTGACCTATAGACCTGGCCATCATGAGGGCCTACGCCTCATCCACGTCAAGAATACCACGGCTTTTATCGACAACGACCGGTACGACAACAGAGTCAGACAGCGTCACAAACTCTCTCATGGACCTTGAGAGTAGACAGAAGAGGAGGCACTTTCCCTAGTGCCTCACACAATACAGTCAAGGCGGACTCGCCCGAGTGCCTTATACCCAGAAATCACAGATTATTCATAGAAACAAACTGCTGACTGGCCTTGTGTTGGAAAGCCCCGTCTCTGTCCTTTAGAATGTCTCTGTCCTTTAGAACGTCTCTGTCCTTTAGAACGTCTCTGTCTATCGGTATGGAGGAGAGAGAGAGAGACGAGGAGAGGAAAAAGGAGAGAAGAGGAAAGAGGCTGGTCCCGGCAGGGGAGTGCTGTGGGTCTTTGTGTCAACACAATGACCTGGATGGAGTGAAGAGAGTAAATACAGAGAGAGGTGGAGGGAGAGATAGAGGGCTGGAGGAGTTTGTAAACTGTGGTCTATGTTACGCTCCAGTTGGTCTTCACATCGAGGGAGGACGGGTTTTTTTTACTCACAAAGACAAGCAGTGGCAGACACAGACAGAGCACACAGAGCAGACAGACAGGCAGTCAGGCACTTTCTCAGGAAGAGGATTGACGTCCCAGGTAACGACGCAATCGAGAGAGTCACAAACACAAATATGTAAAGCAAACAAACGCTTACATGCACAGAATGCACAGACAGACACATCAACCATTAGAACCATTTCCTGCAGTCAAATGACCAAATCTCCCTCTAGAGGCCTCATTCACAATTAATAAACACATTTTTTTTAACTGCAAAAAATACGAGGTTTTTATGTCTCTTTTTTTTTTTACCCCAATTTCACTGCAACTCCCGTACGGACTCGGGAAAAGCCTCTGTCCTCTGAAACACAACCCAGCCAAGCCCGCGCTGCTTCAAGACACAATGCCCACTAAACCCAGAAGCCAGACGCGCCAATGTGTCAGAGGAAAACACCGTACAATTTCAACTCTATATTTGACATAGTACAGGTGTCTTCTTTTCTTAAGCCCATAACCATGTGTGTGAGGTGTATACTTTTGTTTCAAAGTAGATTTCTTTAAGACTACCAAGAAACACTCTGTGACCCTGGTTCAGCCCACTGCAGTAACCGTAACTCTTTAGCCCACGTATAATGCAATAGAATTTCTATATACAGGAGCACTGATTGTGGCCATGTATAGAGTGAAAGAATAGACATGCATAAAGAAAGAGGATGTCTTGAAGCCTGTTAAGTTATTTCATCTTAGTGCATCACACAAAAGCACTTCCTTGAAGAACACAGCGACTCTCTGGAGTACACACACACACACACACACACACAAACAAACAGCTTTGATATCACATTTCACTGCTCGGGCCGATTAGGAGGAGAAACATGATGATTCTTTAATGGTTACTGAGTGAACATCACAAATACAAAATTAACAGACTAGTTGTCACGTTCCTGACCTGTTTTCTGTTAGTTTTGTATGTGTTAGTTGGTCAGGACGTGAGTTTGGGTGGGCAGTCTATGTTTTCTGTTTATATGTTGGTTTAAAGGGTGACCTGATATGGCTCTCAATTAGAGGCAGGTGGTTTTCATTTCCTCTGATTGAGAGTCATATTAAGGTAGGTGTTTTCACACTGTTTGTTTGTGGGTGGTTGTCTCCTGTGTTAGTGTCTGTCTATGTTGCACCATACGGGACTGTTTCGGTTTGTTTGTTCATTTTGTTAGTTCGGGTTTTATGTAGTCATTTCCCTGTTCGTGCGTTCTTCGTGTTACATGTAAGTTCTTACGTCCAGGTTTGTCTACATTCGTTTTGTTATTTTGTTAGTTAATTCAAGTATAGTTCGTTTTTTGTCTTCGTTGTTTTGTCGTGTCTAATAAATATCATGTCTAAGTATCACGCTGCGTCTTGGTTCAATCCATGCTCCTCCTCTTCGGATGAAGAGGAAGAGGAAAGCCGTTACAGAACCACCCACCAAATTACCAGAACCAAGCAGTGTGACTACAGCAAGGAAGGCCGAGAAGAAACCCCAAAAATTTCTTGGGGGGGGGCTAAGAGGTAGTGGGCCAAGGGCAGGTAGGAGACCTGCGCCCACTTCCCAGGCTAACCGTGGAGAGCGGGAGTACGGGCAGACACCGTGTTACGCAGTAGAGCGCACGGTGTCTCCTGTACGTGTGCATAGCCCGGTGCGGGTTATTCCACCTCCCCGCACTGGTAGGGCTAGATTGAGCGTTGAGCCGGATGTCATGAAGCCGGCCCTACATATCTGGCCACCAGTACGTCTCCTCGGGCCGGCTTACATGGCACCAGCCTTACGCATGGTGTCCCCGGTTCGCCTACATAGCCCGGTGCGGGTTATTCCACCTCCCCGCACTGGTCGGGCGACGGGGAGCATTCAACCAGGTAAGGTTGGGCAGGCTCAATGCTCAAGGGAGCCAGTACGCTTGCACGGTCCGGTATTTCCGGCGCCACCTCCCCGCCCCAGCCCAGTACCACCAGTGCCTACTCCACGCACCAGGCTTCCAGTGCGTTTCCAGAGCCCTGTTCCTCCTCCACGCACTCTCCCTATGGTGCGTGTCTCCAGCCCAGTGCCTCCAGTTCCGGCACCACGCACTAAGCCACCTGTGCGTCTCCAGAGCCCTGTACACACTGTTCCTTCTCCCCGTACTCGTCCTGATGTGCGTGCCCTCAGCCCGGTGCCACCAGTGCCGGTACCACGCACCAGGCCTATAGTGCGCTTTGAGAGGTCAGTGTGCCCTGTCCCTGCTCCCCGCACTAGGCTTGAAGTGCGTGTCTCCAGTCCGGTGCCTCCAGTTCCGGCACCACGCACCAGGCCTACAGTGCGTCTCAGCCGGCCAGAGTCTGCCGTCTGCCCAACGGCGCCTGAACTGTCCGTCTGCCAAGCGCCGCATGAACTGCCCGTCTGTATTGAGCCTTCAAAGCCGCCCGTCTGCCATGAGCCTGCAAAGCCGCCCGTCTGCCATGAGCCTACAGAGCCTTCCGCCAGACAGGAGCCGCTAGAGCCTTCCGCCAGACAGGAGCCGCTAGAGCCTTCCGCCAGACAGGAGCAGCCAAAGCCTTCCGCCAGACAGGATCAGCCAGAGCCATCCGTCTCCGCAGCGCCATCTGAGCCATCCGTCTCCTCAGCGCCATCTGAGCCATCCGTCTCCCCAGCGCCGTCTGAGCCATCCGTCTCCCCAGCGCCGTCTGAGCCATCCGTCTCCCCAGCGCCGTCTGAGCCATCCGTCTCCCCAGCGCCATCTGAGCCATCCGTCTCCCCAGCGCCGTCTGAGCCATCCGTCTCTCCAGCGCCGTCTGAGCCATCCGTCTGTCCCGAGCCATTAGAGCCGCCCGTCTGTCCCGAGCCGTCAGAGCCGTTAGTCAGTCAGGAGCCGCTAGAGCCATTCGTCAGTCAGGATCTGCCAGAGCCGCCAACCAGACAGGATCTGCCAGAGCCGCCAACCAGACAGGATCTGCCAGAGCCGCCAACCAGACAGGATCTGCCAGAGCCGCCAACCAGACAGGATCTGCCAGAGCCGCCAACCAGACAGGATCTGCCAGAGCCGTCAGCGAGCCATGAGCGTCCAGAGCCGTCAGCCAGCCATGAGCGTCCAGAGCCGTCAGCCAGCCATGAGCGTCCAGAGCCGTCAGCCAGCCATGAGCGTCCAGAGCCGTCAGCCAGCCATGAGCGTCCAGAGCCGTCAGCCAGCCATGAGCGTCCAGAGCCGTCAGCCAGCCATGAGCGTCCAGAGCCGTCAGCCAGCCATGAGCGTCCAGAGCCGTCAGCCAGTCATGAGCTGCCCCTCAGCCCAGAGCGGCCATTTATCCAGAACTGCCCCTCAGTCCAGAGCTGTCTCTCTGTCCGGAGCTGCCCTTCAGTCCGGAGTTGCCCCTCTATCCTGAGCTACCTCTCTATCCTGACCTACCTCTCTGTCCTGTGCTATATCTCTGTCCTGAGCTACCTTATCCCGGTGCTGCCCCTTGTCCCGGTGCTGCCCCTTATATTAAGGTTACCATTAAAATTAAGTGGGTGTAAGATGAGGGTGGTCATTCTAAGGGGGAGACGTAAGCTGGGATTGACTATGGTGGGGTGGGGACCTCGCCCAGAGCCTGAGCCACCACCGTGGTCAGATGCCCACCCAGACCCTCCCCTAGACTTTGTGCTGGTGCGCCCGGAGTTCGCACCTTGAGGGGGGGGTTATGTCACGTTCCTGACCTGTTTTCTGTTAGTTTTGTATGTGTTAGTTGGTCAGGACGTGAGTTTGGGTGGGCAGTCTATGTTTTCTGTTTCTATGTTGGTTTAAAGGGTGACCTGATATGGCTCTCAATTAGAGGCAGGTGGTTTTCATTTCCTCTGATTGAGAGTCATATTAAGGTAGGCGTTTTCACACTGTTTGTTTGTGGGTGGTTGTCTCCTGTGTTAGTGTCTGTCTATGTTGCACCATACGGGACTGTTTCGGTTTGTTTGTTCATTTTGTTCGTTCGGGTTTTATGTAGTCATTTCCCTGTTTGTGCGTTCTTCGTGTTACATGTAAGTTCTTACGTCCAGGTTTGTCTACATTCGTTTTGTTATTTTGTTAGTTAATTCAAGTATAGTTCGTTTTTTGTCTTCGTTGTTTTGTCGTGTCTAATAAATATCATGTCTAAGTATCACGCTGCGTCTTGGTTCAATCCATGCTCCTCCTCTTCGGATGAAGAGGAAGAGGAAAGCCGTTACACTAGTCTTTAATTCATTGGAGGTTTGACTAAATGTATCATGCCTTCTCCAATTCCCCTGATCCTTACTTTAGGTAAGGCTTCTGAAGAGGAGTGCTCAAGCAATTTTTCCTAACCAACACATGGTGAATTTGGGGGACAGTCAAAGCGGAACTCGAACCTGCAACCTTTCTATACCAAAGCCATTGTAGCCATTTAGCAGTCCATACACACACACACTACACACACTACAAAAAAACACATCTCTCCCATCCAGGAAAAAGGAGAATATATTTGTGGGAGCAGCAGACAGATTCAGACATGTAGATGTTGAAGCGTTCAAAATAGGCCATCCATGTTGTTGCCAGGTAGCAGAGTGTGTTTATCACTAATGGAATGGATTCTCCTGGGTCAGAGCAGGGACGTGTGTGTGTGTGTGTGTGTGTGTGTGTGTGTGTGTGTGTGTGTGTGTGTGTGTGTGTGTGTGTGTGTGTGTGTGTGTGTGTGTGTGTGTGTGTGTGTGTGTGTGTGTGTGACTGTGTGTGGTCACAAATTACACGGTCAAACACAGTGTGCTCAGAGACATTGTGGTCAGGAATCAGGGTGTTTGAGGTCAGAGTGAAGAGGTTGTAGAGGACGTTATGGTTGATACACATGACCTGGCTCTCCTCTGCTCTGCTCTCTTCTCTCCTCTCCCCTCCTCCCTTCCCCCTCCTGATTACAGAAGCATCCCAAATACTCCATCCAGACTGACTTGAGGTGCAGACACCTCTCCTCTCTCTCCAATTTCTCTTTCTTCCCCCCCCCCCCCCCCCCCCATCAAGTGATGATAAACTGTGTTCGAGTCGTTCTATTATTCACAAAGTGTTACAACCCGGCTTCCAGCTAACAAGGCGACATCTGACTGAAGCTGCCTTTTAGCGCTGTGTTCAAGAGAATAAAATTAGCAACACTTAAAGGCACACCAACAGCTCTCCACACAGACAGCCTTCTAAGAGCTACATTCAGGAACACCACACGTACTCAACAGAGTAAACACACACACAGTCACTCAGAACTACTGCTGTCACTGACGCACGCACGCACACACACACACACACACAGAGATAGATAGAGACACAGACAGAGACGCAGAAAGACAGACAGACCGAAGAAACATATGTTTCCCATGCCAATAAAGCCCTTTGAATTGAGAGAGAGAGACATGTGTATGTATGGGTAAACCACTTCTCCAATCTTATCCAATCTTTTTGCCCCTATAACAAAGAACAAACAGCAAAAACATATACATGATCAAATGATAAAACATACAGATAACAAATTCCAATTGGCTATACTTAAACTCTTTAACATCATCCTTCACTCTGGCATCTTCCCCAATATTTGGAAGCAAGGACTGATCACCCCAATCCACAAAAGTAGAGACAAATTTGACCCCAATAACTACCGTGAGATATGCGTCAACAGCAACCTTGGGGAAATCCTCTGCATTATCATTAACAGCAGACTCGTTCATTTCCTCAATGAAAACAATGTACTGAGCAAATGTCAAATTGGCTTTTTACCAAATTACCGTACGACAGACCACGTATTCACCCGGCACACCCTAATTGACAAACAAACAATCCAAAACAAAGGCAAAGTCTTCATGCTTTGTTGATTTCCCAAAATAATTTTACTAAATTTGGCATGAGGGTCTGCTATACAAATTGATGGAAAGTGGTGTTAAGGGAAAAACCTACGACATTATAAAATCCATGTACACAAACAACAAGTGTGTGGTTAAATTTGGCAAAAAACACACATTCATTCCGCAGGGCCGTGGGGTGAGACAGGGATGCAGCTTAAGCCCCACCCTCTTCAACATATATATCAAGGAATTGGCGAGGGCACCAGAACAGTCTGCAGCAACCGGCCTCACCCTACTAGAATCTGAAGTCAAATGTCTACTGTTTGCTGATGATCTGGTGCTTCTGTCCCCAACCAAGGAGGGCCTACAGCAGCACCTAGATCTTCTGCACAGATTCTGTCAGACCTGGGCCCTGACAGTAAATCAGTAAATCTCAAGACAAAAATAATGCTGTTCCAAAAAAAGGTCCAGTTGCCAGGACCACGAATACATATTCCATCTAGACACCGTTGCCCTAGAGCACACAAAAACTATACATACTTCGACCTAAACATCAGCGCCACAGGTAACTTCCACAAAGCTGCGAACGAGCTGAGAGACAAGGCAAGAAAGGCCTTCTATGCCATCAAAAGGAACATAACATTCAACATACCAATTAGGATCTGGCAAAAAATACTTGAATCAGTTATAGAACCCATTACCCTTTATGGTTGTGAGGTCTGGGATCCGCTCACTAACCAAGAATTCGCAAAATGGGACAAACACCAATTTGAGACTGCATGCAGAATTCTGCAAAAATATCCTGTGTGTACAACGTTAAACACCAAATAATGCATGCAGAGCAGAATTAGGCCGATACCCGCTAATTATCAAAATCCAGAAAAGAGACATTAAATTCTACAACCACCTAAAAGGAAGCGATTCCCAAACCTTCCATAACAAAGCCATCACCTACAGAGAGATGAACCTGGAGAAGAGTCTCCTAAGCAAGCTGGACAGCAACACAATTAGACCCAACCAAATCATGAGAAAACAAAAAGATAATTACTTGACACACTGGAAAGAATTTACAAAAAAACTGAGCAAACTAGAATGCTATTTGGCCCTAAACAGAGAGTACAAAGTGGCAGAATACCTGACCACTGTGACTGACTCAAACTTAAGGAAAGCATTCTAGCATTCATTGACTATGTACAGACTCAGTGAGCATAGCCTTGCTATTGAGAAAGGCCGCCGTAGGCAGACCTGGCTCTCAAGAGAAGACAGGCTATGTGCAACACTGCCCACAAAATGTGTTGGAAACTGAGCTGCACTTCCTAACCTCCTGCCAAATGTATGACCATATTAGAGAAACATATTTCCCTCAGATTACACAGATCCACAAACCGAAAACAAACCCAATTTTGATAAACTCCCATATCTAGTGGGTGAAATACCACAGTGTGCCATCACAGCAGCGTGACTTGTGACCTGTTGCCACAAGAAAAGGGCAACAAGTGTAGAACAAACACCATTGTAAATACAACCCATATTTATGTTGCTTTATTTTCCTTTTTTGTACTTAATAATATGACATTCGTACTTAATAATATGACATTCGAGGGTAATGTTAACTGTTCATTTTTGTTGTTTATTATCTACTTCACATGCTGTGGCAATGTTAACATATACTTCACACATGAGTCTCTCTCTCTCTCTCTCACTCACTCACTCACTCAAATGTGGCATCTGCTGTACAAATCTCCCTTGATGAATTCCCAGGACTCTGTCAACAGTGTACAGAATATGGACATGATATTGAGGTTACTGATCAACTCAGATTTTAGGCTGCACTATCCATTTCAAGCAGACATGTGATGTTCCTTTCCACTTGGGGTCCATGGGCCTGCTCTGAGTCCACAACCTCTGTCATGCAAAGCAATGGACACACAGGGAGCTGTCAGGCTTGTGTAACAGAAATAGAGGAGCAGAGGTCTGGGAAACAAGCTGTCAGAAATAAGAAAGTCCTTTTTAGAAAGAGGAGAGGTTCTAAACAAGGATTTTTACTTCAAGGAGAGTGGCTGAATTATTCAAGGGGTCTTCAAAAAAGGGCAGAATCCTTCAATTATTTCATTGTTTCCCTTTTATCTCCCTCTCTTTCCCATCTTTTTCTCTCGACCTTCTCTCTCCCTCCTCTAAAAGAATGTCTATGTGGCTTCCCACATGGAAAAATACTACAGTTTACTATAGAATACTACAGTACTTATATAGAATTCTAGAGTAAACTGTAGTATACTGTAGAATACTATAATACACACTGTAGTATCACTCAATCATGTGTAGTACTTATTATAGAATGTTGTAGCATACTGTCGGATATTATAGCAAATACTACAGTATTAACTTTTTTTGTATTTTTTTTAAATACTGTAGTGAACACTACAGTAAAGTCCGCAAAAACACGACACTTTTTTATCTATAGTAAATACTACAGCATTCGATTGACATATACCCATTCCCCTCCCCCATAGTCCAAATTTGTGCCACCCATAAGTGAGAAACCTACATGTCAAGTATAGCCCATATATTGTGTTCCCTACAGGTTATAGAAAAAGAGCAGAAGCTCTGAAGTATCCCTTCAGAACCCAGACCAACCTACTTACAGGTTATGGAAAATGTGTTCTTTCAGTATTTATCCAGTAGGTTTCCTGAAGGAGAATAATAAAACAAAAACACCATAGGAACTATTACAGAAATGTCAGCAAAAATACTACAGTACATACTACAATGCGCAAAACACTACATTATTTACTATAGTATATACTACAGTTCACTGTAGTGTTTTTGCGGACTTGGACTTTAGTGTATAGTGTAAATACTGTACTATATACTATAGTAAATAATATAGTGTTTTTTCCTGTGGGTTGCTGCTTCCTTCCTGCCACTCTCTCTGGCTGGGGCATTGCTGTCGCCAAGGCAACCGATCACATTTCACATACTTCACTTCAGAGCCCGAGTGGATCACACACACCACATGACCAAGAACAGGAAATACCAGAGAGAGAGAGAGAGAGGAGAAAATAAGGAGACAGACATGCAGAGAGGGAGTAGGGAAGAAAGAGAGAAAGAAGGATAGGGGGAAATAGAGAGGGAGACATAATCAATGTGTACAGCCCATAATTGAAACCAGTCGAGTGGTGACTATAAGCAAAGTCATTCTTACTCTATATATCTTTCAACGCTGCTATGCGTTCCACTTTTACCCTCCACCCCCCTTTTATCTCTGTCCCTCTCTCTTTCTGTCTCACTCCCTCTCTCATCCTTTCTCCCTCTCCCGCTCTCCCCCTCCGTGTAAAGGAAGGCAGTGTAGTGTTACAATGCACAGCCCCTGACTTCAAAACCTATTTATAGAAGTAACTGGGTAAGAAAGAGGAAGAGAGAGGGAAGGAGAGGGAGAGCAGGAGGAGGGGGGGGGGGGGGGGTAGGGAAAGAGGCATCATCATCATCATCATCATCACCACAAGTCAAAACACCCACAAACGTCATATGATCATGCATATCACAGGCCTAACCATGGCAGAACACCCAGGAAATACGCTTCAGATTGACCAGGCACAACACCCACAACCCATATCTGTTCACTCAGATCACAGACGCCAACGAGATGATGCAACACTCAGCCCTCTCATCAATTCACACCTGATGACAGAAACAGAGAGAGACACAACAGCTACGGATCATATCTGATCAGTCATATAAGCAGACGCTACACCCACATAATAAATCACCCCGATAACAAACGAGAGAGAGAGAAAAAAAAAAAAAAAAAAAAAAAAAAAAAAAAAAAGCTTCCACAAAGCTGTGAACGATCTGAGAGACAAGGCAAGAAGGGCCTTCTATGCCATCAAAAGGAACATAAATTTCAACATACCAATTAGGATCTGGCTAAAAATACTTGAATCAGTCATAGAGCCCATTGCCCTTTATGGTTGTGAGGTCTGGGGTCCGCTCACCAACCAAGATTTCACAAAATGGGACAAACACCAAATTGAGACTCTGCATGCAGAATTCTGCAAAAATATCCTCCGTGTACAACGTAGAACACCAAATAATGCATGCAGAGCAGAATTAGGCCGATACCCACTAATTATCAAAATCCAGAAAAGAGCCGTTAAATTCTACAACCACCTAAAAGGAAGCGATTCCCAAACCTTCCATAACAAAGCCATCACCTACAGAGAGATGAACCTGGAGAAGAGTCCCCTAAGCAAGCTGGTCCTAGGGCTCTGTTCACAAACACAAACACACCCCACAGAGCCCCAGGACAACAGCACAATTAGACCCAACCAAATCATGAGAAAACAAAAAGATAATTACTTGACACATTGGAAAGAATTAACAAAAAAACAGAGCAAACTAGAATGCTATTTGGCCCTAAACAGAGAGTACACAGTGGCAGAATACCTGACCACTGTGACTGACCCAAACTTAAGGAAAGCTTTGACTATGTACAGACTCAGTGAGCATAGCCTTGCTATTGAGAAAGGCCGCCGTAGGCAGACATGGCTCTCAAGAGAAGACAGGCTATGTGCACACTGCCCACAAAATGAGGTGGAAACTGAGCTGCACTTCCTAACCTCCTGCCCAATGTATGACCATATTAGAGAGACATATTTCCCTCAGATTACACAGATCCACAAAGAATTTGAAAACAAATCCAATTTTGATAAACTCCCATATCTACTGGGAGAAATTCCACAGTGTGCCATCACAGCAGCAAGATTTGTGACCTGTTGCCACAAGAAAAGGGCAACCAGTGAAGAACAAACACCATTGTAAATACAACCCATATTTATGCTTATTTATTTTAACTTGTGTGCTTTAACCATTTGTACATTGTTACAACACTGTATATATATAATATAACATTTGTAATGTCTTTATTGTTTTGAAACTTCTGTATGTGTAATGTTTACTGTTAATTTGTATTGTTTATTTCACTTTTGTATAATATCTACCTCACTTGCTTTGGCAATGTTAACACATGTTTCCCATGCCAATAAAGCCCCTTGAATTGAATTGAATTGAAAATTGAGAGAGAGAGAGAGAGAGAGAGAGAGCGAGAGAGAGAAGAGACATAGAGAGAGAGACAGAGAGAGAGAGACAGAGAGAGAGAGACAGAGAGAGAGAGACAGAGAGAGAGAGAGGGGAAAAAACGATCAATAAAGATAGCAGATGTTCCTCCATAGATCTGAATATAGAACACAAGTAGCAGTGAAGAATAGCAGACTGGTGTTCTAAGTGGGAGTGACCAATAGCAGACTAGTGTTCTAAGTGGGTGTGACCAATAGCAGACTGGTGTTCTAAGTGGGTGTGACCAATAGCAGACTGGTGTTCTAAGTGGGAGTGACCAATAGCAGACTAGTGTTCTAAGTGGGTGTGACCAATAGCAGACTGGTGTTCTAAGTGGGTGTGACCAATAGCAGACTGGTGTTCTAAGTGGGAGTGACCAATAGCAGACTGGTGTTCTAAGTGGGAGTGACCAATAGCAGACTGGTGTTCTAAGTGGGAGTGACCAATAGCAGACTGGTGTTCTAAGTGGGAGTGACCAATAGCAGACTGGTTTCTAAATGGGAGTGACCAATAACAGAATCCAAGGCAGCTGTGGGCAGAACATGGACTGAAGTCAACTAAAACCAGAATGTAGACCTCCCCACACTTTGAGGTGAACCAAGGACTGCATAGAATTTCATAGTCTGAAACAGGAAAGCCCTGTACATCAGACGAGTGTGACAGGAAAGCCCTGTACATCAGACGAGTGTGATGACATCCCACTTTACATAAAGATCCTGCAGCATCAAAGAGCCTTTCAATGGTTCATTGGTGGCAGCAGTGGAAATGTACTTATTGTGGACATGCTGACTGGGTGTACAAGTGTGAGGACACCAGACAACCAGTCAACCCCTTTCCCTCCCATCAGCTGGATCTGTCACATGGGTTGCCGGTGCCGTGTCATTTCCCCTAGACGTGAGGACACCTTTTCATCCCCCAGACAGACAGACCCAGGAGACATGGTCAAGGCTGTTAGTGGAGACACACACACACACCTCTGAGTCACTGTGACACTCTGAAGGTAAAAAGAGGGAAAAGGATGAGAGAAAAGGAAGAGGGAGTGAGATGCTTTGAAGCAGGAAACACACTACCTGACAGCACCACCCACAGAGAGAGAGAGAAAGAGACAGGAGAGGAGGGGTGATGTAACCAACTGATCGCCTCTCTCGCACTCTCTTTTATCCCCAGGGTATTCTGACATAACCCCCCCTCCCTCCGTCATCTCCTGAATATCTAAATGTGGAAGAAGCGAAGACAAGAACGAGTGACTTACTCTTAGAAGTTAAGGGGAGAGGAGGAAAAGAAGGATGACGGAGAGAGAAACGGAAGAGTGTGTCAAATGTCAAAGGGGCTTCATTGGCATGGGAAACACATGTTTACATTGCCAAAGCAAGTGAAATAAACCGACAAGAAGAAACCAACAACAACAACAAAACGATTGAAAATGAACAGTAAACATTGCACTCATAAAGGTTTCAAAAATATAAAGATATCTCTTTATTCTCATGCTCTCTGTTTACTCTGTTTAGGCGCAAATAGCATTCCCGTTTGACACGTCGGCATTACACGTATTGTACAAAACTATAGCAAAGCTTAATGTATAAAATATGACATCTATTTCTAACTACACCAGCAAGCATCTTAAACACTCTCTTATCTCACTTGTCCAACTGTCTGCATAAGAAAACTCAAAAGGCACTGAAGAGCGATGAGAAAACGGGTTCTGCCAGAATGTCTTGAAACAGGCGACAACGGTCTAAGTTCCTCCATACCAGTAACGGTGAGTTTCATGCAGAGGGAGCTATGGAGAGGGCTGTGGTATGGAAATGGGTTCACAATATATTCTGTGTCCCCATAGGAGAGGGTGTAGCGCGGAAAGTGGTTCCACTGTGATATTCTGTGTCTTCAGTCCACTGCCATTTCTCCAACTGTTCATCAGTACTACGCTACTTCGCTCTTCTCTCTCTCTCTTCATTCTTTTCTCTCCGGTATCAGCAAGTTAAATATCCCCCGGCTTATTCTGCCATTGCTCAGAGCTGAAAAATGTGTGTGTGTGTGTGTGTGTGTATTCATTGCTGAGAGCAGTGTGGTGGGCGGAATACTTCAAAGACTTTTCCTCTGACTCACTCCTAACTTGTGAGACAGCAGAGGCACGCGACACACCGACACACACACACACACACACACACACTGCGCCATACATCCTGCTCTGTCGCCTTCTGCTCTAACTGGTCCTGCATCATTCATTATATGTAAAAACATACAGAAGACCACCTAAATGGAATATAGGTTTAGGGGCTTAGAGGAACTGTCTCACACACATGCACCAATAGAAATTGGACACTCTTGAAAAAAATAGTAATGTGGTCACATGACACACTCCCACCCACACAGCACAGACGTCAATGTCCCGGCGCACACACAATGATATCACATGTCAATCAACGGTCAGCTGGAAACCCTGCTTGTGTTACGCGCGCAAGCACATACACACACACACACAAACACACACACACACACACACACACACACACACACACACAGGCACGCATGACATCATACCCAGGAGTACTACAGGGAATAATACAGTTCAATGATGATGAGTTAATGGGACTATACAATTTTAGTTAGTACTATAAAATCTGTACTATTAGGTATCACAGCTGTCATATTACTAGTCTGGATTACTCCCTGTATCCCCTCTCCTGTCCTCCCTCCTCTATATTATCTCTCCTCCCTCTATCCCCTCTCCTGTCCTCCCTCCTCTATATTCTCTCTCCTCCCTCTATCCCCTCACCTGTCCTCCCTCCTCTATATTCTCTCTCCTCCCTCTATCCCCTCTCCTCTCTGCTCTATATGCTCTCTCCTCCCCATATCCCCTCTCCTCTCTGCTCTATATTCTCTCTCCTCTCTCTATCCCATCTCCTGTCCTCCCTCCTCTATATTCTCTCTCCTCCCTATATCCCCTCTACTCTATATGCTCTCTCCTCCCTATATCCCTTCTCCTCTATATGCTCTCTCCTCCCTCTATCCCCTCTCCTCTCTCCTCTATATGCTCTCTCCTCCCTCTATCCCCTCTCCTCTCTCCTCTATATTCTCTCTCCTCCCTCTATCCCTTCTCCTCTCTATTCTCTTTCCTCCCTCTATCCCTTCTCCTCTCTGCTCTATATTCTCTCTCCTCCCTATATCCCTTCTCCTCTATATGCTCTCTCCTCCCTGTATCCCCTCTCCTGTCCTCCCCTCTATATTATCTCTCCTCCCTCTATCCCCTCTCCTGTCCTCCCTCCTCTATATTATCTCTCCTCCCTCTATTCCCTCTCATGTCCTCCCTCCTCTATATTCTCTCTCCTCCCTGTATCCCCTCTCCTGTCCTCCCTCCTCTATATTCTCTCTCCTCCCTCTATTCTCTCTCCTGTCCTCCCTCCTCTATATTCTCTCTCATCCCTCTATCCCCTCTCCTGTCCTCCCTCCTCAATATTCTCTCTCCTCCCTCTATCCCCTCTCCTGTCCTCCCTCTATCCCCTCTCCTGTCCTCCCTCTATCCCCTCTCCTGTCCTCCCTCTATCCCCTCTCTTCAGTTTGAAAGTGATGGGTATAGCGCTAGACTCCAGCTCTCTGAGCCATTCCTAAGCTAGACACGCCTCACCACAGAACTTTGAACTGAAGAGGCACAACTCAACAAGAAGAGCAGGAGAGAGGAGGGGAGGGGAGAGAGAGAGTGAGAGAGACGGTAGGGAGGAGAAGAAAGAGAGGGTGTATTTGGAGGGCTTTTGGCAGGGTGTCAGGGGAAGCTCCTAAATCCATAAATCAATAGTGACCTGTGCATGAGACTGGGACAGGTGTGAGAGTCTTCAGAACGGAGCTGGATCACACAGCTGAGGTAGGAGTGTGTGTATGTGGGGGGGGGTACCTGAGTTTGTGTGTGTGTGTATGTCATGGTACTAGTGGCTCAATAATATAGCGCTAGTTTGTCTGCCTCTCCTTCAGCTGCTCCAGAGGAAATCTCCAGCCTCTCAACAACTCTCTCAAGGCCTGCGCAAGGGGCCGCGAGACACACATACATACACAATCACACACACACACTGGAATCTGCCACAGCATGCGTACGTGCACACCTTTCTACTTATCTGTTTGAGTGTATGTGTTAGCTAGCCGTTCAGATCGTGTTTCGGTCGCTGCTCTCAACAGATGTTCCTCCCACACACACTACCCCCCCTTCCCCTCCATCCATCCATCCAACCATCCCTCCCTCCCTCACGCTCCAGGTAATACCAGGCTCCACAGCAGCAGAGTTGATACTAAACACTCCTCCCTCTAACTGCCAGTATCAGTGGTGTGTCTGTCTGTCAGCTGGGAGACAGACGAGGGACACAGTAGAGTAGGTCTCCACATGTCTAAGGAGTGTACTATGAATATCCAGTAACTTGCAGGTGCAGGGTACTTTTTGTACTCTGTCTGTAATAGTCCTGCTATCTCTAACTGAGAAGAGGGGGGGGGGGGAGATAGAGAGAAAGGAAAGGGCATACCTAGTCAGTTGCAAAACTGAATGCATTCAACCAAAATGTGTCTTCCGCATTTAACCCAACCTCTCTGAATCAGAGAGGTGCGGGGTTGGGAGAGAGAGGGGGTAAAGTGTACGACGTCATTACATCTATTTACTCTAACAACACAAGTAGTATTAAACTGAACAATAAAATAACAGAGTTTTTTTGCACATGGGCGAGGGGTGAGACAAGGGTGCAGTTTAAGTCCAACTCTGTTCAACGTCTACATCTGCAGCCCCTGGACTCACCCTCAAAGATGAGGTCAGATTCCTGCTCTACGCAGATGACCTTGGCCTGCTGTCACCGACAGAGCAACTACAGGAACAACTTAACATTATTTGGGAATAAAGCATAATTTCTCTTTTGTTTACCTTAATTTAACTAGTCAGTTAACTTCTTATGGCTGCAGGGGCAGTATTGAGTAGCTTGGATGAAAGGTGCACAGAGGTGCCCAGAGTAAACGGCCTGCTCCTCAGTCATAGTTGCTAATATATGCATAGTATTAGTAGTATTGGATAGAAAACACTCTGAAGTTTCTAAAACTGTTTGAATTATGGCTGTGAGTATAACAGAACTCATATGGCAGGCAAAAACCTGAGAAAAAATCCAAACAGGAAGTGGAAATTCTGAGGCTGGTAGATTTTCAACCTAGCTCCCATTGAAATCACAGCAAGATATGGATGAGTTTTCACTTCCTACGGCTTCCACTAGATGTCAACAGTCTGTAGAACTTTGTCTGATGACTCTACTGTGAAAGGGGGTCCGGATGAGAGGAGAATTAATCAGGTCTGCCATGAGGTGACCATTCTTTGACCATGCGCGTTCACATGAGAGGGAGCTCCGTTCCATCGCTCATCTGAAGTCAATGTAATTCTTCGGTTGGAACGTTATTCAAGATTTATGTTAAAAACATTCTAAAGATTGATTCAATACATCGTTTGACATATTTCTACGGACTGTTACGGAACTTTTGGACATTTCGTCAGGTTTTAGTGAACGCGCTTCCCTGACGTTGAATTTGTTTACCAAACACGCAACAAAAATAGCTATTTGGACATAAATGATGGACATTACCGAAAAAAACGAACATTTCTTGTGGAAGTGGGAGTCCTGGGAGTGCATTCCGACGAAGATCAGCAAAGGTAAGTGAAGATTTATAATGCTTTTTATGAGTTTTGTTGACTGCACAATTTGGGCGGGTAACTGTATGGCTTGCTTTTGTGGCTGAACGTTGTTTTCAGATTATTGAATATTGTGTTTTGCCGTAAAGCTTTTTGAAATCTGACACAGCGGTTGCATTAAGAACACGTGTATCTTTAATTCTATGTAAAACATGTATCTTTCATCAAAGTTTATGATGAGTATTTGTTATTTGACGTGGCTCTCTGCAATTTCTCCGGATATTTTGGAGGCATTTCTGAACATGGCGCCAATGTAAACGTAGGTTTTTGGTTATAAATATGAACTTAATCGAACAAGACATATATGTATTGTGTAATATGAAGTCCTATGAGTGTCATCTGATGAAGATCATCAAAGGTTAGTGATTCATTTTATCTCTATTTGTGCTTTTTGTAACTCCTCTCTTTGGCTGGAAAAATGGCAGAATTTTTCTTTGAGTTGGTGGTGACCTAACATAATCGTTTGTGGTGCTTTCGCTGAAAAGCCTATTTGAAATCGCACACTTTGGTGGGATTAACAACAAGATTACCTTTAAAATGATATGAGATACATGTATGTTTGAGAAATTTTAATTATGAGATGTCTGTTGTTTGAATTTGGCGCCCTGCACTTTCACTGGCTGTTGTCATATCGATCCCGTTAACGGGATTGCAGCCATAAGAAGTTTTAAGAACAAATTCTTATTTATAATGACAGCCTACCAAAAGGCCTCCTGCGGAGATGGGGGCTGGGACTAAAAATAAAAAATACAATAAAAATATAGGACAAAACACACAAGTTTCAACAAGTTTCGGGAATCCAAAGTTGTGATTTTCCAGAAAAAGGCCAGGAACCAGAACAGCAGACACTCGTTCAAATGAGGAAATACCACGGTTGAACATGCCCAATGGTACAACTACCTAGGACTAAAAATATGTGCCTCTGGTAGATTTGGTCTGGCAGTGAATCCACTCAAATAAAAAGCCTGCAAAGCATTTTACTCCTTAAAAAATGTATTCTCAAAAATAAATATTCCTATCCAAATATGATACAAAATAGTCAATAGTGTAATTTTACCAAGGTTTGGAGTCCAATCTGTAATTACGATTATAAGCATTGGGCTAAAAACCCAAATCATCAATCAACATACAAAATTCGGCAGAATTATCCTAAATATATATATTTTTAAAATACCAAATAATGTATGCAGAGCTGGACTCTGAAGATTCCCTTTAATTGTAAATATAAAGGAAAGGACACAAACATTTTGGCACCATTTTAAATGAAGCCCCAACATCCGTACTATGCACTGGAAAAAAGCACTGGAAACCCAACAGCGGAACCCTGAAAAGAGTCAGCTGTTAAAAACACGAAACAACCCTATTACCCAAAACACACAAGGAAATCAATCAAATTGCTACAGAAATTAAAACCTCCTAAACAAAAACAAAGAACAAACTAAACTGCTGTTTGGCCCTCTAAAGAGAATACAAATTGTCAGAATATCTCTACTCTGTCAGAGATACAACACAGAGACCGATCCTGACCAAACACAGGCTCAGCGACCACCATTTGGCTATAGAAAAGGGCCATACAAAAAGACATGGTTTCCAAAAGAGGAACGCCATGTGGTCACTGCACTACAGGGGAGGTAGAGACAGAGATGCACTTTCTCCTCTACTGTAAGAAATACTCCCAAATAAGATCAATCCATTCCCAACTTCTGCGCTTTTAATAATGACATAAAGCTGGGAATTACTCTGGGTGATTTCCATAGCCTGAGGGACATCCCGTGACCTTTAGTTCCCTGAAGTATGTACATTGTACATCACTTACAAGTAATACATAGTGTAACCATCATCCATGTACATTGTGTTGTATATTTATTCTTCTAATCTTATTTAACGAAATGTATCAACTGAATGCTTCTTCCGCGTTTAAATGCGAGAGAGAATCCGAGAGATGCAACGGCAGAGAGAGAGAGAGAGGGGGGATAAATAGATGAAGAGGGATTAGAGGAAGTATGAGAGGCAGAATAATTGAGAGAGAGGAATATAACTGATCAAAATAAAAGGAGAAAGAGGGAAGACCCAAAACAGGCAATTATGTCTTCCATATACCTTTTCGTTCTCCTCTCCTCAATTCATTGTCTGATCTAGAAGATGAAACTCACCATAGTAAAAACCCTGACAGTCTCATCGCCCTCTCCCACAGACACAAAAGCTTGGGGAAGATGTCTACCGACGTATCGCAGCCATGGCAACAATACTTTAGGTGGCCAGCTCTAACCATTACCATGGCAACTTTCAGAAGGTGAATCTCCATGTCTTCCTAACTGACTAGGGGATTGAGTCCAGTTAACTGACAATAAAGTTCAACATAAAGACAATGGGGTTCATCCAAAATGGCACCCTGTTCTCTATGTAGTGCACTACTTTTGGCCAGAGCCCTATAGGGAATAGGGTCCAATTTCAGATGTGTCCTTCCTTCTGATATTCAATGCAACACTGGACCACTTCAGTAGAATAATTTGCCCATTCTTTGTAACACTCCTTTGCTTCCTCAAACACTCCTGGAAAGATAGATATATTTATCCTCTTCGGGATAAAGCAATACGTTAGAAGCTGTATGCCTCCTTTCAAAACTCCTCTTGCTTCTTCCCCTGTTTCAAAAACTGCAGCATTGTCCTCAAGAAAAGGGATCTCCCTCCCTCTCTTTTTTCTGTTGCTCCACAATAGCCATATTAAGGTCTGCTCTCTGTGCATTACCATTACCATGTGCAGTATCATATTAGCAGGAGCTTGGAATACTGATCAACTGGTCAAGAGACAAAGGAACAATGGCGACTTATACACCAAACCCCTTCTCAATGCCCAGCGCCGCGGGGGAGGAGGAGAAAGAAAGGAGAAAAAGACATTCCGTCGGATTACAGTACAGCAGGAAAAACAAGAGAGGGAAGAAGCAGCTGAAGAGATGTTGCCAGAATCTCTATATACCCCCCCTGCCAAAAAATAACGTCTGAATGAGAGAAAGAGGAGGGGAGAGGAGCAGACACAAAAAGGCAGCCACCTCGAGACTTAAGAGACGCTCCTTTTTATAAGAGCAGAACCAATGCCGGATCTATTCAGTGTGAGTTAAGGCTATTGTGATCTAGCCAGGTGCCTGCATGGAGGGAGGGTGATCGACAGAGAGAGCGAGAGAGAGAGAGAGAAAGAGAGAGAGAGAGAGAGAGAGGAAGGAAAGAAGGAGAGAGTTAGACTGGGTTAATGATATCTAAAGAGCATATGCAAATGAACCAACTTCACTCCGGCAGCTTTGAAGTGTATCAGAAAGTGAAGGATGGGGGTCTCAGTCCGTCCTACCGTGCACCGTGGGGGCGAGGAGGAGATACGGGAGAGAGAGGGAGTGAAAATACAAGGTATAATATTCAAGTCTACGTGACGGTACCTTGCAGAAGGACCCCTCCATTTTTTCGGAAGAAGGGACTCCCTGGCCATATAGGAGGACTGGACATGCTGCAGAAAAAGAGAGAGAGAAAGCATGAGTAAGGAAGAGCCTCGGACTGAATTAGCTCAAATGACAGCCCTGTAAAATATTCCACTAGAGCAGCACTTCTTCAATCTCTATGCAAAACACAGCAAGGGGGTTTCAACCAGTCTCTTACACACACAAAACAGACCACGGTCTTTAAAAAAAAATTTTTTATTTTATTTTACCCCCTTTTTTCTCTCCAATTTCGTGGTATCCAATTGTTAGTAATTACTATCTTGTCTCATCGCTACAACTCCCGTACGGGCTCGGGAGAGACGAAGGTCGAAAGCCATGCGTCCTCCGAAACACAACCCAACCAAGCCGCACTGCTTCTTAACACAGCGCGCCTCCAACCCGGAAGCCAGCCGCACCAATGTGTCGGAGGAAACACCGTGCACCTGGCGACCTGTGGCGTGCACTGCGCCCGGCCCGCCATAGGAGTCGCTGGTGCGCGATGGGACAAAGATATCCCTACCGGCCAAACCCTCCCTAACCCAGACGACGCTAGGCCAGTTGTGCGTCGCCTCACGGACCTCCCGGTCGCGGCTGGCTGCGACAGAGCCTGGGCGCGAACCCAGAATCTCTGGTGGCACAGCTAGCGCTGCGATGCAGTGCCCTAGACCACTGCGCCACCCGGGAGGCCCCTAGACCACGGTCTTTTAGCTGTAACCACATGAGCAGTCATCGAAACACGCACGCACACATGCGCACGGTAACACACACCATTTTGCTCTGAGAGGTGGTGTGTGGGTGTCGATGTGTGTGTATGATAAGAGTTCAAAGGGTTAACAGACTCCTAATACCTTTATCTCTGCAGTCGAGGGGATAAGGAGTGGACACAACTCTCTCTCTCTCTCCATCCTACTCCCTTTATCGCTTTTCTCTCTTTGTCTGTCTGTCACTCTCTCCCCTTTCGCTCTTAATCCTCTCTCCCCGTTGTCTCTCTTTGGCTCTACCTCCCTCTACCTCTCTCTCAGACCAGACAGAGCTATCCCAGATCTAATCAGATGGTAGTCTGATCTTCCACTGAGCTACATCTGAGTACTCCATCCTCTCACATAGATAGGGAGGCACACACACACACGCACGCGCACACAGACACACACCCTGTAACACAACAGATAGCAGAGCCACAGCCAGGCCGTCTACTGCTATGCTCCATGTTAATCTGCTTACTCCATATTAACTAATTGAGCTGTAGAACAAACAGTGGAGCAGGAAGGCACAGCACATTATAGCCCCAAAACGGTGTGTGTGTGTGTGTGTGTGTGTGTGTGTGTGTGTGTGTGTGTGTGTGTGTGTGTGTGTGTGTGCCACCAGCTTAAGACACACACTTGATGAGTTGCCTCAGAAAGAGAGACACGTCTCATTTAAACGATGGAGCGCGAAGGAGAAGAGAAAAAACGTGTTCAACAGGCACCTTAATCAAGCACAGAGCGACCCGTTTCTCCATCTCCATCTCCTGATAAGCAGGGCAGTACGCCGATGACAGATGGCTAGGTCTGACCTGACAATTTGGGATAATTTAGCTGTGGAGAGGAGAGGGCCATCACATCTCCACTCTTCATACAGAGAACGGATACTTTCAATTATAGCTGTGTCGGAATGCTGAGACACTGAATGCTGAGATGTGCGCACACACACACACGCACACGCACACACACACAGGCAAACACACACTCACTGAGCCACACGCATACAAACACACACAGAAGCCTTCTGACTGACTAACAGCCTCATTAGCATATCAGTTGCCTGGCAACCGAAACAACATCGTCAACTTCCTTTTTCCTGTATTAGTATTCATGTATTTGTTTGGAGACATCCAGCCACTAAACACCACTACACTCTTAGAAAAAAAGGGTTCTTCGGCTGTCCCCATAGGAGAACCCTTTTTGGTGGAACTCAAAAGGGTTCTTCTACCCATTGTCTTACATCAGCTAGTGCGTTGATTCCACCTGCACTGATCTGTCTCGTACCTCGCAAAGGATCATGGGATAGATCAAAAGTAGTCCGGCTACAATGTGCTGCCACAACATTTTAAAATATTACCTAGGCGACATCGTCTGCTGAACCTCATTTCTGCCTCAAACATGTCTGAATGAATCTAAGCTAGAACAATAAATGTCAATAATGTTGATGTTTTATTGGTGAGGAAGTCTTAGTCACCCCATTTTACATCTAGCTAAAGATTATTGTCCTTCAATGAGCAGTGTTTCTGAAGTTTGACTATAGGCACGAAAGCTAGCATAGATTTGTTCGGCAACAGCTGAGCCAGTCACTGAAATGTTCTGATAAAAACGAGTTAATTGCATCCTCCATGGAGCCCATTTCATAATTTTACCGTATGTCCCAGCTGCTTGGCATGGTTTTGAAGTAATCGCGAAAAAACAGGCCTTATTTTAGGGCATTTTTCACCCTGCCAGCTCCAAATAGTTCTACTGAGCACGTGGCACCAACTCACCTTCCAAACTTTCTATTCCCAGCCTACTGTTCTCCATCAAAATGCCAGCTTCGCAATCGTTAGCAATGAGATTTACCCACGTAAACCTTGAACGTTTACCTCGGGTAACGGCTACTTGATGTGCGATCTCACTGTTCGGCTGAGTACACGTTGCGGTGACCCACGGTGAAGAGATGGCTGACGCCTAGCGATTTAAAAAAAACATCTGGTCATGGTTTACCAAATTCTTTCTAGAAAAAGGTGTAAAACCTAAAACAAAAAACATGTGTCTGTGTTCTCTTTTTCAAGATTTTGCCAATTTAAACCGCCAGAAAAATTTGAATGACAAACGAAATGATTTTTGGACCAGTTTTGTTGTTTCTAAATGGCTGCTGGGTAATTTGATATGCTTCAAAATCTTTTCATTAGTAGGCATCGAATTGAGTGTATGCTGCGCTGGTTCACTGAGTTGCAACCAAATGGATGGGTCTACCTCGTTGATTTGTAGATTTGTAGACACAGTTGCTACCTCAGATTATGAGCCCAGAGAGGTATGTAGTACCCGCAGATGGCCACGGGGAGGAGAAAGTGAGCTATAAACCCATTCAGTTTTTTGCCTTAAAAACCCTAACCCTAGGTATAAACTATTTTAGCAATAACCCTAACCCTGAACAGATAGTAACCCTAGCTACCCAAATTCAAATGGTAGGGTAGCCTAGAACATTTTTACAAAATATTTTCGTAATAATATTATGTTAATTAATACCATTACAGTACTAAATAGCATTTTCATTGTTTTGTTTTTTTAAGTCAAAACCTCTAAGCATTTGCTGTTTTTTCCCCCATTATTTCTTAATTCATGGTATTTATTATTGCAAGGCAGAACACTTGATAAACAAGCCACATTCTACAGACAATCACGGATTACAAAAAGAAAACCAGCCCAGTCGCGGACCTCGCCGTCTTGCATCCAGACAAATTAAACAACTTCTTTGCGCTTTGAGGACAATACAGTTCCAACGACGCGAACCACTACCAAAGACTGTGGGCTCTCCTTCTCCGGGGCCGACGTGAGTAAAACATTTAAATGTGTTAAACCTTGCAAGGCTGCCAGCCCAGATGGCATCCCTAGCCGCATCCTCAGAGCATGTGCAGACCAGCTGGCTGGTGTGTTTACGGACATATTCAATCGATACCTATCCCAGTCTGCTGTCCCCACATGCTTCAAGATGGCCACGATTGTTCCTGTTCCCAAGAAAGCCAAGGTAACTGAACTAAATGACTATCGCCCCGTAGCACTCCTGTCATCATGAAGTGCTTTGAGAGACTAGTCAAGGATCATATCACCTCCACCCTACCTGTCACCCTAGAACCACTTCAATTTGCTTACCTTCCCAATAGATCCACAGACGATGCAATCGTCATCACACTGCACACTACCCTATTCCATCTGGACAAGAGGAATACCTATATAAGAATGCTGTTCATGGACTACAGCTCAGCATTCAACACCATAGTACCCTCCAAACTCATCATGAAGTTTGAGACCCTAGGTCTCGACCCCGCCCTGTGGAACTGGGTCCTGGACTTCCTGACGGGCCGTCCCCAGGTGATGAAGGTAGGAAACAGCATCTCCACTCCGCTGATCCTCAACCCAGGGGCCCCACAAGGGTGCGTTCTCAGCCCCTCCTGTACTCCCTGTTCACCCATGACTGCCAGGCCAAGCACGCATCCAACTCAATCATCAAGTTTGCAGACGACACAACAGTAGTGGGCTTGATTACCAACGATGACGAGGCAGCCTACAGGGAGGAGGTGAGGGCACTCGGATTGTGGTGTCAGTTTAACAACCTCTCACTCAACGTCAATAAAACAAAGGAAATTATTGTGGACTTCAGGAAACAGCAAGGGTGCACCCCCCCTATCCACATCGACGGGACAGCCGTGGAGAAGGTGGAAAGTTTTAAATTCCTCGGTGTACATACTGTATCATGGACAAACTGAAATGGTCCACTCACACAGACAGTGTGGTGAAGAAGGCGCAACAGCGCCTCTTCAACCTCAGGAGGCTGAAAAAATGTGGCTTGTCACCGAAAACCCTAACTAACTTTTACAGGTGCACAATCGAGAGCATCCTGTCAGGCTGTATGACCGCCTGGTACGGCCCGCCCACAACCAAAGGGCTCTCCAGAGGGTGATGTGGTCTGCACAACGCATCACCGGGGGCAAACTACCTGCCCGTCAGGACACCTACAACAACCGATGTCACAGGAAGGCCAAAAAGATCATCAAGGACAATAACCACTCGAGCAACTGCCTGTTCACCCCGCTTCCATTCAGAAGGCGAGGTCAGTACAAGTGCATCAAAGCTGGGACAGAGAGATTGAAAAACATGTTCTTTCTCAAGGCCATCAGATTGTGTCAAGGCCACTAGCACAGAGAGGCGGCTGCCCACCTACAGACTTGATATCATTGGCCACTTTAATAAATGGAACTTTAATAATGCCACTTTAAGAATGTTTACATATCTCACATTACTTATCTCATATGTATAGTACACTACACTATCTATTATATACTATCTATTGCATCTTAGCCGCTCTGTCACTGCTCATCCATATATTTTATACTTATATATTCTCATCCCATTCCTTTACTAGAGTGTTTGTATTAGGTTTTGTTGTGGAATTATTAGATATTACCTGTTAGATACTGCTGCACTGTCAGATCTAGAAGCATAAACATTTCACTACACTGGCAATAACATCTGCTAACCATGAGTAGGTGACCAATAAAATTTGATTTGAATTGATTTGAAGCATAAGACCATGAAGCATCACTTACAGGCTACAAGCAGCAATATGATTGACATAAAATAGCATTCAACTAAACACTATATGTCCCACTCATTACTTTACAGTTAGCTATATACAGTTGAAGTCGGAAGTTTACATACACTTAGGTTGGAGTCATTAAAACCCGTTTTTCAAACCCTCCAAATGTTTCTTGTTAACAAACTATAGTTTTGGCAAGTCGGTTACGACATCTACTTTGTGCATGACACAAGTAATTTTTCCAACAATTGTTTACAGTCAGATTATTTCACTTATCATTCACTGTATCACAGTGACAGTGGGTTAGAAGTTTACATACACTAAGTTGACTGTGCCTTTAAACAGCTTGGAAAATTCCAGAAAATTATGTCATGGCTTTAGAAGCTCTGATAGGCTAATTGACATCATTTGAGTCAATTGGAGGTGTACCTGTGGATGTATTTCAAGGCCTACCTTCAAACTCAGTGACTCTTTGCTTGACATCATGGGAAAATCAAAAGAAATCAGCCAAGACCTCAGAAAAAAATTGTAGACCTCCACAAGTCTGGTTCATCCTTGGGAGCATTTTCCAAATGCCTGAAGGTACCATGTACATCTGTACAAACAATAGTATGCAAGTATAAACACCATGGGACCACGCAGCCATCATACGCACAGGAAGGAGACGCATTCTGTCTCCTAGAGATGAACGTACTTTGGTGCGAAAAGTGCAAATCAATCCCAGAACAACAGCAAAGGCCCTTGTGAAGATGCTGGAGGAAACAGGTAAAAAAGTATCTACATCCACAGTAAAACGAGTCCTATATCGACATAACCTGAAAGGCCGCTCAGCAAGGAAGAAGCCACTGCTCCAAAACCCCCATAAAAAAGCCAGACTACAGTTTGCAACTGCACATGGGGACAAAGATCACACTTTTTGGAGAAATGTCCTCTGGTCTGATGAAACAAAAATAGAACTGTTTGGCCATAATGACCATCGTTATGTTTGGAGGAAAAAGGGGGAGGCTTGCAAGCCGAAGAACACCATTCCAACCGTGAACCACAGGGGTGGCAGCATCATGTTCTGGGGGTGCTTTGCTGCAGGAGGGACTTGTGCGCTTCACAAAATAGATGGCATCATGAGGCAGGAAAATTCTGTGGATATATTGAAGCAACATCTCAAGACATCAGTCAGGAAGTTAAAGCTTGGTTGCAAATGGGTCTTCCAAATGGACAATGACCCCAAGCATACTTCCAAAGTTGTGGCAAAATGGCTTAAGGACAACAAAGTCAAGGTATTGGAGTGGCGATCACAAAGCCCTGACCTCAATCCTATAGAAAATGTGGGCAGAACTGAAAAAGTGTGTGCGAGCAAGGAGGCCTACAAACCTGACTCAGTTACACCAGCTCTGTCAGGAGGAATGGGCCAAAATTCACCCAACTTATTGTGGGAAGCTTGTGGAAGGCTACCCGAAGCATTTGACCCACGTTCAACAATTTAAAGGCAATGCTACCAAATATGAATTGAGTGTATGTAAACTTCTGACCTACTGGGAATGTGATGAAATAAATCCTTCTCTCTACTATTATTCTGACATTTCACATTCTTTAAATAAAGTGGTGATCCTAACTGACCTAAAACAGGGAATTTTTACTAGGATTAAATGTCAGGAATTGTGAAAAACTGAGTTTAAATGTATTTGGCTAAGGTGTATGTAAACTTCTGACTTCAACTGTACAGTACCAAAAAGACAGATTTCCACCGGCCTAATGTCCATTGCTCGTGTTTTTGGCCCAAGCAAGTCTCTTCATATTATTGATGTCCTTTAGTAGTGGTTTCTTTGCAGCAATTCGACCATGAAGGCCTGATTCACACAGTCTCCTCTGAACAGTTGAAAATAAACTGTTAGCTACACAGCTGACCAAGTCACTGCACTGGCGACCAACGTCCTTGCACAGAATTTGTGCAGGAGATAGCCACCGGTTTGTTTTTATTTTGTCAAAATTACAAACTATTAAATCTCTGTCACAACATTTTAATAATTTAGCTTGCTAGATATTCTGCCTATTTCATGGAGAGTTATACAAGAGTGCAGTGATGTCCAAAATTAGGAACTATGTTTTCATTTTTTGAATGGCGGATGCTCAATATTCAAATTTGAATATGAGTTCCACATCCTACAAGACAGATCGGTCACAGAGTTTCTAAACCCAGAGGCACAACATCGCAAGACTTCTGGGAACGCTTGCGAAACAGACCAAACAGAACAGGCAGGGGGTTTGGTGTTAGAGAGAAGGGAAAGATTCTTCCTTAGTTGTAGATTTTCTCAAAATCTAAAGGCACAACTTAGAATCGAGCCAATGGCTTAAGTAGTTGAACATGTTATACCTCCAACCTCGTGAATGTGACAAACTGACACGTTTTCATTTTCGTGGAAAACTATTTAATATCGAAGGAGTGCCTTTGATTTGATGGCCTGCACATGCGCAGTTCAGTGCGAGACAACCATGACACCAGATGCCGTGTTTCTACACATGAGCTTAGCAAGCCAACGTCACCATGACATTGCCTACAAGTGTGACCATTTGATGTTAGACAATGGTTCTTCCTGGAACCATAAAGGGTTCTTCAAAGGGTTCTCCTATGGGGGCAGCCAAAGAACCCTTCTAGGTTCTAGATAATACTTTTTTTTCTAAGAGTGTATGGATCCAGGTCAAATCATTAGCCGGGCCAACACCAGTCAACAGTCTTGTATGTGATATCATGTTTACCATTTAAAGGGATGAGAGCTCACTGAGTAATTTATTGAGATATTCCAAGTTTGTTTTGACTCTAAAAAGATACAGTATATAACCAACTCTACATGCTAGAAAATATTAAATAAATAGCAGTGATAGCAGACAGTTGTAGGGAAGCAGACAAGTGCAATTTGTCATTAAGTTGAAATAATTACGGCTTTGATTCCCTCTCTATCTGGAGTACAGACATCAATGCCATTAATGTATGTGCATACTGTAGTATAAACCTACATTATACAGTGACACAGTGTATTATAAGCCTACAATTATACAGTGACACAGTGTATTATAAGCCTACAATTATACAGTTACACAGTGTATTATAAGCCTACAATTATACAGTGACATAGTGTAGTATAATCCTACATTACACGGTGACATTGTGTAGCATAAGCCTACATTATACAGTGACATACTATAGTGTCAGTGGAGGCTCCTCGGAGGAGGAAGTGAAGGACCATCCTACTCAGTGAATTTCATAAAAACATTTTAATAGTGAGGGGCCTCCAGAGTGGCGCAGCGGTCTAAGACACTGCACTGTAGTGCTAGAGGCATCACTACAGAGCCGGGTTTGATCCCGGGCTGTGTCGCAGCCGGCCGCGACTGGGAGACCCATGAGGCGGCACACAATTGGCCCAATGTCGTCCGGGTTAGGGAATGGTTTGGCCGGCTGGGATGTCCTTGTCCCATCGTGCTCTAGCGACTACTTGTGCATACACGCAGACTTCGGTCGCCAGCTGTACGGTGTTTCCTCTGAAACATTGGTGCGGCTGGCTTCCAGGTTAAGCGAGCAGCGTGTCAAGAAGTAGTGCGGCTTGGCGGGGTCGTGTTTCGGAGGACGCATGACTCTTGAGCTTCGCCTCTCCCTAGTCCATACGGGAGTTGCAGCGATGGAACCGCCAGTGTAACTGCTAAACTGCTTGCTGTACACTGTACTGCATGATTGTAGCGGGTTTACTAACGTGTTAGTTCGAGTAGCTATGTTGACTATGACGTTAGCTAATATGGTGACAACGATGTAACCTGTGTGTTGCAGTTATGGTATGAATGTTTGGCTTGGAACGTTTTTTTGCCTGGTTACAGACAGCTGTTGTGTTGTGCACTGAAGTCCACAAGCGAAGGGAAAAGGTGAGAGGAAAAGAGCGCGTAGATGAGAGAAGGAATTATACAACGAGTGATGATGATGTTTGTATGTGGCTGCTATGAAAGTGAACTGTGTGTGCGGAGGATCCGGGGTGTATTCATTCAGCAGATTCTGTTGAAAAACGTTTCTCAAATGCAACAAGGTTAAACCAATCGAAACTTGTTTGCAACTGTTTGGACTGATGATTACACCCTAGATAAGCTAGATGCAGGCAAAAGTGTGCAAGGTGGTATTGAAAGTGTCACTAGCTAAGTTTCCATCCAATTGGCGACAAATTTTCATGCGAATACTCTAAAATCCACATAAAAACATGCACATATTCCCAACAGAAATGTGTTTCCATCAAATTAAACTGTTGCAGATAAAATGCTGTGAGTGATGATGTAGTGCACATAAAAATACCTTTTGCGGTTAAATGTATCTAATAAAAAATACAAGTTAAACTCTACTGATGGTTTTCTCACCAAAAATGTGTCCTTATATAGCGAGTGTGCCCACTCTGGTATTGGCACGTGTGCTCTAGCCCACAGCGCTATCTGCATGCTGTTGGCTAAAGCGTCTGTATAGCCTACATGATGAGATCATTACGGACAAAAGAGAGAGATTCTTTTTATTTGTCAAACGGCAGTCAAGCATCGATGATCATGTCACCAGAATAAGACCCTCAATATTTATTGGAAAGGAACATCAAGCTCATCACAGTGCACTTTCACCACCCTGTGAACTTGTTTCATCTGTAGCCTAATAAACTGCATGGTTTCCCAAATCGTAGTGGGAGGACCAAACAACATGTCATCGCGTGCCTCCAAGTTTACTTCGATAGGATGATTATTATGTCAATATTTGCACATAAAAACGTTTCCACCGACATTTCTTTGCATTATTCATTTTACAGACACAAAAAGATCCGGCCTTCTATAGTGTATTTTGTTTTGTCGACATTTGGAAAGTTTACCCCCCCAAAAATCTGTTTCCATCAGGCCTGTCGTGACATTTTTTATCCAACATGTACGTTACTCGCATAAAAAGGTTGGATCCAATTTGTCTCTCGACCTGTGCACCTGCGTTATAAACTTCCATTCATAGCAACATCATGATGGATATAGGGAACATTTGATTGTCATTGTAGCCTACACCTATTGATGTTACATTGAATGGAATATGAATGACAGTCATCCAATATGCTGTAATAGAAATAAGGCCATGCTCATAAAAAAAAAACTGTGTCCTCCCTAATCTTAAACGGCACCGACCGCCACTGTGTAGTATAAGCCTACATTATACAGTGACATAATGTAGTATAAGCCTGCATTATACAGAGCCATTAGTACATGACTGTACTAGGTCCAACCGCTTTGCCGCAAGTTTAAAAAGACTCTTTGTTTTCCTACAGACTCTTTGTTTTCCTTTGACTGTGAGTCTCTCTCAGTCACAGCGCCCTACTTTCCCCTGCGCCTGAAATAGAGAGGGCTCTGTTGAAAAGTGTGTGTGTGTGTGTGTGTGTGTGTGTGTGTGTGTGTGTGTGTGTGTGTGTGTGTGTGTGTGTGTGTGTGTGTGTGTGTGTGTGTGTGTGTGTGTGTGTGTGTGTGTGTGTGTGTGTGTGTGTGTGTGTATGTGACCTATAGTTTGCACTGACTTAACCATTGCTCCACAAAATCTACAGACGTATTACTAAGTTGCAAGTTATTAACTTTCTTTGAGACTGTAATTAAAGTCACAATATCAATTGGACCCAGTGTAAAGTACAGTAGGTGGAGGGATACAATAGCCGTGGTTCGGCTCTGTTCTTAGGTTAGTTCACCAGGGGCCAGCCCAGTGTTCATAGTCCCAGTCCACATATGCTTGGCGTCGGGTTACCACCCAGGTATGTGTTGCCATGGTAACAGCATGACTGGTGGTGTCAGTCGAGCCCAGCGTTTCGTTCAATTCAGCTGTACGGACAGAATAATGCAAACATGGACGGGCTTTTGACATCTCCTTTTTCAATCTGCTCTCTTTTTCCTCTGTCGCTATATAAACTCATACTGCAGTTAGCACCAACAAGATAGACAGAAATAGCATCTGTGGTCTGTAATTTATATTTCCTGTACACATAAAGAAATAATCCCTGAGTTGACCATAACTTAGAATTCACCTTTAAGAAAGAGTTTGGTTTGGTTGCACGTTAGGTCAAATGGTAATTTAGAACAAAGAAATAACTTGTGTGAGAACTATGGCCGTAGCTTTATCAATAACTGTATTTCAGCAGAGGAACTGAATTGCAAACCAACAAACCAACACTAAAATCTCGGCTAAAGCTTGTAGCCTGCTCCCGAGTGGCACAGCGGTTATAGGCACTGCATCTCAATGCAAGAGGCGTCACTGCAGTCCTTGGTTCGAATCCAGGCTGCATCACATCCGGCTGTGATTGGGAATCCCATAGGGCGGTGCACAATTGGCCCAGTGTCGTCCGGGCTTGGCCGGGGTAAGCTGTCGTTGTAAATAAGAATTTGTTCTGACTTGCCTAGTTAAATAAAGGTCAAATAAAAATAGCTCTGTATTGTTTGGAGTGACAATGACCATAGGAGTTGACAAGACAGCACAAACACATCTGGGTTCAGGCTATGAAGTTTGGATTTTCTTCTGTAGGGCAACATCAACAGAGAGCTGAGTTTCAAAGGTAAAAAGTGACATGAGATAGACTTGAACCAGGAGCTTCACAGTACCATGGAAACAGCTGTTACTGTTTTGACGGAAGTGACCCTATACAGATTTGAAGCCCCTCTAAGAAGTGGATCTGTGTGTGCTTGCGTGTGCGTGCACACACACGTGTGTTAACTAAAGGCAGAATCCTAACTTCAAAACATGTACGTGGAACTCACAACTGACCCTTTCTGCACTAACTTTTTTTGACTCATCAAATACGCTGCTGTTACTGTTTATCCTGTTGCCTAGTTACTTTAGCCCTAACTATATGTACATATCTTCCTCAATTACTTTGTACCCCAGCACATCGACTGAGTACTGGGGCGGCAGGTAGCCTAGTGGTTAGAGCGTTGGGCCAGTAACTGAAAGGTTGCTAGATCGAATCCCTGAGATGACAAGGTAAAAATCTGCCCCTGAACAAGGCAGTTAACCCACTGTTCCTCGGCCGTCATTGTAAATAAGAATTTGTTCTTAACTGACTTGCCTAATTAAATAAAGGATACTTAAATAAAAGTACTGGTACCCCGTGTATATTTTATCATTACTCATTGTGTATTTATTCCTTGTGTTATTATTTTTCTATTATTTATCTTTCTTTCTCTCTGCATCGTTTCTCTCTCCTGTTGTTTACGAAGCATGTGACAAATACATTTGATTTAATTCCTTCCAAATCTCCCTTTGACAAGAATGCCTGATTCACACAAAAGATGGAGCTGAGTGCCACAACTCAGGATCCATCCTTAAGTCTACAGACACACTGTTGTAGAGAAGTGAAACTGGCAGACACACTTTTACTCTAACCACAGAAACGTGTGGCCCTCCCTCGACATCCCTTTGACCACAGAAACATGGCCCTCCCTCGCCATCCCTTTGACAAATCAGACCATGACTCCATCCTCCTGCTTCCTGTTTACAAGCAAAAACTCAAACAGGAAGCCCAGTACGGAAGTGGTCCGACAAAGCGGACACTTAGCTACAAGACTGCTTCGCTAACACGGACTGGAATATGTTCAGGGATTCATCCGATAACATTAAGGAGTTTACCACATCACAGACGACGGTGAGACGGCAAAGAGGGACGAGGTCAGAGACCTGGCAGTTAGATGCCAGGGCAACAACCTCTCCCTCAACGTCAGCAAGACAAAGGAGCTGACGTGGACTACAGAAAACGGATGGTCGAGCATGCCCCCATCCACATCAACGGGGCTGTAGTGGAGCGGGTAAGGAGCTTCAAGTTCCTTGGTGTCCACATCACTAAGGATTTAATATGGTTCTCTCACATCAGCACAGTCGAGAAAAAGGTTGAAAAGATGTGTCATGGCCCCTCAGATCCTCAAAACATTCTACAGCTGCACCACTGAGAGCATCTTGACTGCATCAAGACTCTTGGTATGGCAACTGCACTGCCCTCAATCGCAAGGAGCTACTGAGGATGGTGCGGACGCCCCAGAACATCACTGGGGCCGAACTCTTTGCCATCCAGGACCTCTATACCAGGCGGTGTCAGAGGAAGATCTGGAAAATGTTCAGACCCAAGCCATAGACTGTTAACTCTGCTTCTGCACGGCAAGCGGTACCGGATTGCCAAGTCTGGGACCAAAAGGCACCTGAACAGCTTATTGGCAGACACACTTTTACTCTAGTGAAAGTAGAGTAAGACTGCTGAACAGTTAATCAGATGGCTAACCGGACTATTGCATTGACCCTTTTTTGCACTGACTCTATGCACACACACACACACACACACACACACACACACACACACACACACACACACACACACACACACACACACACACACACACACACACACACACACACACACACACACACACACCTTACATATACTCACACACACAAAACATGAATATTGACGTCATACACACACACACGCACACACATGTACACACTTTCACACTCTCCACTTTCACTCCTCCCACTCTGTTAATTATCTATCCTGATTGCCAGTCACTTTTACCCCTACCTACGTGTACATACTACCTTAACTACCTCATACCCCTAAACATTTACACAGTACCGGTACTCCTTGTATATACAGTGCATTTGGAAAGTATTCAGACCCCTTGACTTTTCAAAATGTTGTTACATTGCAGCCTTATTCTAAAATGTATTAAATAAAACATTTTCCCTCATCAATCTACACACAATGCCCGAAAATGACAAAGCGAAAACAGATTTGTATACATTTTAGCAAATGTATTTCAAACAAAAAACAGAAATACCTTATTTACATAAATATTCAGACCTCAGGTGCATCCTGTTTCCAATGATCATCCTTGAGATGTTTCTACGACTTGATTGGAGTCCACCTGTGGTAAATTCAATTGATTGGACATAATTTGGAAAGGCACACACCTGTCTATATAAGGTCCCACAGTTGACAGTGCATGTCAGAGCAAAAACCAAGCCTTGAGGTTGAAGGAATTGTCCGTAGAGTTCTGAGACAGGATTGTGTCGAGGCACAGATCTGGGGAAGGCTACTAAAAAAATATGCAGCATTGAAGGTCCCCAAGAACACAGTGGCCTCCATCATTCTTAAATAGAAGAAGTTTGGAACCACCAAGACCCTTCCTAGAGCTTGCCGCCAGGGAGGTGACCAAGAACCCGATTGTCACTCTGACAGAGCTCCAGAGTTTCTCTGTGGAGATGGGAGAACCTTCCAGAAGGACAACCATCTCTGCAGCACTCCACCAATCAGGCCTTTATGGTAGAGTGGCCAGACGGAAGCCACTCCTCAGTAAAAGGCATATGACAGCCAGCTTGGAGTTTGCCAAAAGGCACCTAAAGGACTCTCAAAGAAACAAGATTCTCTGGTCTGATGAAACCAAGATTGAACTCTTTGGCCTGAATGCCAAGCGGCACGTCTGGAGGAAACCTGGCACCATCCCTACGGTGAATCATGGTGGAGGCAACATCATGCTGTGGGGATGTTCTTCAGCGGAAGGGACTGGGAGACTAGTCAGGATCGAGGGAAAGATAAACGGAGCAAAGTACAGCGAGATCTTTGATGAAAACCTACTCCAGAGCGCTCAGGACCTTAGACTGGGGCGAAGGTTCACCTTCCAACAGGACAACAACCCTAAGCACACAGCCAAGACAATGCAGGAGTGGCTTCGGGACAAGTCTCTGAATGTCCTTGAGTGGCCCAGCCAGAGCCTGGACTTGAACACGATCGAACATCTCTGAAGAGACCTGAAAATAGCTGTGCAGCGACACTCCCCATCCAACCTGACAGAGACACTACAGTGGTGGGCTTGATTACCAACAATGATGAGACGGCCTACAGGGAGGAGGTGAGGGCCCTCGGAGTGTGGTGTCAGGAAAATAACCTTACACTCAACGTCAACAAAACAAAGGAGATGCTCGTGGACTTCAGGAAACAGCAGAGGGAGCACCCCCCTATCCACATCGACAGGACAGTAGTGGAGAGGGTAGTAAGTTTTAAGTTCCTCAGCGTACACATCACGGACAAACTGAATTGGTCCACCCACACAGACAACGTGGTGAAGAAGGCGCAGCAGCGCCTCTTCAACCTCAGGAGGCTAAAGAAATTTGGCTTGTCACCAAAAGCACTCACAAACTTTTACAGATGCACAATCGAGAGCATCCTGTCGGCTGTATCACCGCCTGGTACGGCAACTGCTCCGCCCACAACTGTAAGGCTCTCCAGAGGGTAGTGAGGTCTGCACAACGCATCACCGGGGGCAAACTACCTGCCCTCCAGGACACCTACACCACCCGATGTCACAGGAAGGCCATAAAGATCATCAAGGACAACAACCACCCGAGCCACTGCCTGTTCACCCCGCTATCATCCAGAAGGCGAGGTCAGTACAGGTGCATTAAAGCAGGGACCGAGAGACTGAAAAACAGCTTCTATCTCAAGGCCATCAGACTGTTAAACAGCCACCACTAACATTGAGTGGCTGCTGCCAACATACTGACTCAACTCCAGCCACTTTAATAATGGAAAAATTGATGTAAAAAATGTATCACTAGCCACTTTAAACAATGCCACTTAATATAATGTTTACATACCCTACATTACTCATCTCATATGTATATACTGTACTCGATACCATCTACTGCATCTTGCCTATGCCGTTCTGCACAGACCATACAAACGCTTCACACCGCGTGGCCGCTGCCACCCTAACCTGGTGGTCCCAGCGCGCACGACCCACGTGGAGTTCCAGGTCTCCGGCAGCCTCTGGAACTGCCGATCTGCGGCCAACAAGGCAGAGTTCATCTCAGCCTATGCTTCCCTCCAGTCCCTCGACTTCTTGGCACTGACGGAAACATGGATTACCACAGATAACACTGCTACTCCTACTGCTCTCTCCTCGTCTGCCCACGTGTTCTCGCACACCCCGAGAGCTTCTGGTCAGCGGGGTGGTGGCACTGGGATCCTCATCTCTCCCAAGTGGACATTCTCTCTTTCTCCCCTGACCCATCTGTCTATCGCCTCCTTTGAATTCCATGCTGTCACAGTTACCAGCCCTTTCAAGCTTAACATCCTTATCATTTATCGCCCTCCAGGTTCCCTTGGAGAGTTCATCAATGAGCTTGACGCCTTGATAAGTTCCTTCCCTGAGGATGGCTCACCTCTCACAGTTCTGGGTGACTTTAACCTCCCCACGTCTACCTTTGACTCATTCCTCTCTGCCTCCCTCTTTCCACTCCTCTCCTCTTTTGACCTCACCCTCTCACCTTCCCCCCCTACTCACAAGGCAGGCAATACGCTTGACCTCATCTTTACTAGATGCTGTTCTTCCACTAATCTCATTGCAACTCCCCTCCAAGTCTCCGACCACTACCTTGTATCCTTTTCCCTCTCGCTCTCATCCAACACTTCCCACTCTGCCCCTACTCGGATGGTATCGCGCCGTCCCAACCTTCGCTCTCTCTCCCCCGCTACTCTCTCCTCTTCCATCCTATCATCTCTTCCCTCTGCTCAAACCTTCTCCAACCTATCTCCTGATTCTGCCTCCTCAACCCTCCTCTCCTCCCTTTCTGCATCCTTTGACTCTCTATGTCCCCTATCCTCCAGGCCGGCTCGGTCCTCCCCTCCTGCTCCGTGGCTCGACGACTCATTGCGAGCTCACAGAACAGGGCTCCGGGCAGCCGAGCGGAAATGGAGGAGAACTCGCCTCCCTGCGAACCTACACTCGATCCCTCCGATGTCAACAACTACAGACCAGTATCCCTTCTTTCTTTTCTCTCCAAAACTCTTGAACGTGCCGTCCTTGGCCAGCTCTCCTGCTATCTCTCTCAGAATGACCTTCTTGATCCAAATCAGTCAGGTTTCAAGACTAGTCATTCAACTGAGACTGCTCTTCTCTGTGTCACGGAGGCGCTCCGCACTGCTAAAGCTAACTCTCTCTCCTCTGCTCTCATCCTTCTAGACCTATCGGCTGCCTTTGATACTGTGAACCATCAGATCCTCCTCTCCACCCTCTCCGAGTTGGGCATCTCCGGCGCGGCCCACGCTTGGATTGCGTCCTACCTGACAGGTCGCTCCTACCAGGTGGCGTGGCGAGAATCTGTCTCCTCACCACGTGCTCTCACCACTGGTGTCCCCCAGGGCTCTGTTCTAGGCCCTCTCCTATTCTCGCTATACACCAAGTCACTTGGCTCTGTCATAACCTCACATGGTCTCTCCTATCATTGCTATGCAGACGACACACAATTAATCTTCTCCTTTCCCCCTTCTGATAACCAGGTGGCGAATCGCATCTCTGCATGTCTGGCAGACATATCAGTGTGGATGACGGATCACCACCTCAAGCTGAACCTCGGCAAGACGGAGCTGCTCTTCCTCCCGGGGAAGGACTGCCCGTTCCATGATCTCGCCATCACGGTTGACAACTCCATTGTGTCCTCCTCCCAGAGCGCTAAGAACCTTGGCGTGATCCTGGACAACACCCTGTCGTTCTCAACTAACATCAAGGTGGTGGCCCGTTCCTGTAGGTTCATGCTCTACAACATTCGCAGAGTACGACCCTGCCTCACACAGGAAGCGGTGCAGGTCCTAATCCAGGCACTTGTCATCTCCCGTCTGGATTACTGCAACTCGCTGTTGGCTGGGCTCCCTGCCTGTGCCATTAAACCCCTACAACTCATCCAGAACGCCGCAGCCCGTCTGGTGTTCAACCTTCCCAAGTTCTCTCACGTCACCCCGCTCCTCCACTGTCTCCACTGGCTTCCAGTTGAAGCTCGCATCCGCTACAAGACCATGGTGCTTGCCTACGGAGCTGTGAGGGGAACGGCACCTCCGTACCTTCAGGCTCTGATCAGGCCCTACACCCAAACAAGGGCACTGCGTTCATCCACCTCTGGCCTGCTCGCCTCCCTACCTCTGAGGAAGTACAGTTCCCGCTCAGCCCAGTCAAAACTGTTCGCTGCTCTGGCACCCCAATGGTGGAACAAACTCCCTCACGACGCCAGGTCAGCGGAGTCAATCACCACCTTCCGGAGACACCTGAAACCCCACCTCTTTAAGGAATACCTAGGATAGGATAAAGTAATCCTTCTAACCCCCCCCCCCCCCCCCCCTTAAAATATTTAGATGCACTATTGTAAAGTGGCTGTTCCACTGGATATCATAAGGTGAATGCACCAATTTGTAAGTCGCTCTGGATAAGAGCGTCTGCTAAATGACTTAAATGTAATGTAAATGTTCTGTACCATCACTCATTCATATATTTTTAAATACATATTCTACATCCCTTTACACTTGTGTGTATAAGGTAGTTGTTGTGAAATTGCTAGGTTAGATTACTCGTGGGTTATTACTGCATTGTCGGAACTAGAAGCACAAGCATTTCGCTACACTCACATTAACATCTGCTAACCATGTGTATGTGACAAATACAATTTGATTTGATTTGATTTGAGATGCTCTGCAGCGAAGAATGTGAGAAACTCCCCAAATACAGGTGTTCCAAGCTTGTAGCGTCATACCCAAGATGACTCAAGGCTGTAATCGCTGCCAAAGGTGCTTCGACAAAGTACTGAGTAAATAGTCTGAATACTTGTGATATTTCAGTTTTGTATTTGTAATATATTTGCAAAAATTTCTAAAAACCTGTTTTTGCTTTGTCATTATGGGGTATTATGTGTAGATTGATGAGGAAAAAAAACAGATTTAATCAATTTTAATATACGGCTGTAATGTAAGAAAAAGTGGTCTGTTATTCATTGTGTTACTATTTTCTATTTTTATTTGCACATTTTCATACTTTTTTTAACTGTGCATTGTTGGGAAAGGGCTTGTAAAGTAAGCATTTCACGGTAAAGTCTACACCTGTTGTATTCGGCGCATTGTGACAAATAAAATGTGATTTGATTTGACACAACGAGTGTGTTGTTGTGTGCGCCAGTAAGTACTAGGTCTGGGATGAGGAGAGGGGGTGGGGGTGTTTGGATGCAGTAGAGCAGAGCAGAGTGGAACTAGAGAGCGCAGCGCTAACATTTGTGTACACCACAGGAGGCCAGCAAGCACAGCATTCTTTGTTTGTGTTTTTATGAGAAACACATGGGCTTCTGGCACAATCCTCTCCTTCATTCTCTCTCTCCATCCCTCGTTTTCTGTCCTCCTCTCTAACCAGTGGTGGAAAAAGTACCCAATTGTCATACTTGAGTAAAAGTAAAGATACCTTAATAGAAAATGACTCAAGTGAAAATGAAAGTCACCCAGTAAAATACTACTTGAGTAAAAGTCTAAAAGTATTTGATTGTAAATATACTTTAGTATCAAACGTAAATGTAATTGCTAAAATATACTTACATTTTAAATATACGGATAGCGGGGCTATCTCCAACACTCGGACATCATTTACAAACGAAACGTGTGTTTAGTCAGTCCACCAAATCAGAGGCAGTAGGGATGACCAGGGATGTTCTATTGATAAGTGTGTGAATTAGACCATTTTCCTGTCCTGCTCAGCATTCAAAATGTAATGAGTACTTTTGGGTGTCAGGGAAAATGTATGGAGTAAAAAGTACATTATTTCATTAGGAATGTAGTGAAGTAAAAGTAAACATTGCCAAAAATATTAATAGTAAAGTAAAGTATTTTTTACTTATGTACTTTACACTACTGTCTCTAACTCTCTCTTCTCAATACCTCTCTCTGTAACTCTTCCTTCTCCCCATGTCTATCTTTCTGTCCTTCTCTACTCTTTTCTCTTTCTCCTTCTCTCCGTCTCCCCCACTTTCTCTCTCTATTCCCCTCGCTCTCCCTCTCTCCTCCCTCCTCTCCCTCTCTCCTCCCTCGCTCTCCATGCCCCAGCCTTTCTTTAACTCTTCGCTCCATGTGTTCAGTAACACACACACACACACTTTGAGGAAAACAGATTGTGTCCTCATCTTGACTCTAAGTGCTCCACTCCACCTCACTCGCTCCACGATGAAGGCAACAGGCCTTTTTCTTAATTCCCATAATCTAATTTCCAATCCTATTGCCCACCACTTTCCCTCGCTGCCCCGCGCCCTACGGGCAGCAGACACAATCCTCTTTAGCTAATCTAAGGACCCGCTGGTGCCAGGGGCTCCTGCAACACTCCTTTACTCACGTTTCATTTCTCATCTGGCAAACTAGCAAGGATGCCCACACCTCCAGCTTCACCGCTCTGGTCACAATGGAGCCATTCTTATTTCTTATGGACAAACAATCAGAGAAAGGAATTTCAGAGGGGGGGGGGGGGTGCCAGAGAGAGTGAGGAGAAACTCCATATAGTGAAGTGCCTATTTTGATAGACAGTGAACCGTCGTCTCTGACTTGCTTCATTTCAGACAGGCTCGCGCGCACACACACCACACACAGAGAGGAATGACACATTGGGGAAACTCCAGAGAATATTTTCCATTGAGCTGTCACCTACTATTACCTAACACTAAGGTGTAGTGTTGTCAGGCTGCCAACAGGGGAGACTGATACATTAGAACCAAACCAGAAATCAAGACCAAAACAACATGTCACACAAGCATCCACACCAGACATGACCGTCGCTAACCGTTACATGACACTAACATAACCATTAACGGAACACAAACACATTGAAAAAAAAACGATTGCAAATACGACGGAAAAACGTCTCTCCTTTGGGAGTATGACAATGAAAGACCTAAGCAGAGAGATAGAAAACCATGAAACATAAAAAGATAAAACTATTTTTAAAATGGATTTTTTTTTATCTTCTGGAGGTACTTGTCAAGGAAACAGAAGTTGTGGAATGAAAGAAGACTTTCAACGTACACAAACCACAGTAACCAGGGAAAACAAGCACAACAACACCACACACACAGCGTTAGTCCTCCTCTCTCCTTGTTTGTGTGCTTTGTTTTTCCCATCTGAGGGCTGAACACACCTTGTTCACAGAAGCAGAAGGTCTGGTTAACTGTTAGCTCTCGGCAGTGTGTGTGTGTGTGTGTGTGTGTGTGTGTGTGTGTGTGTGTGTGTGTGTGTGTGTGTGTGTGTGTGTGTGTGTGTGTGTGTGTGTGTGTGTGTGTGTTTGTGTGCGCATGCGTACGGGCCTGCGTGCTTGCGTATAGCTCTCCTCTCCTCCCTCTTTCTCTCCATCTAAAATGTATCTCCTCCGGCAATTCGCCCTCCACTTGTCATCTCCCATAATTCACGCTTTTATGGCTTCTCATGAACATGCACAAAAGTAGGTAGCTAACGACTGACACACACACACACACAACCCCAGAATAGGCTCAAAGCCATCTGCTGTTGCCATGGTGAGCCCATGTGTTGCCTTGACGATGGCTTATTTTGCACGCTAATGGCCTGTCCTTTTTGCCAGGCAACAAATTGCCACGGTGATGCAACCGCACCTGCCTCTCCCTCGGTTACGCGTTGCCATGGAGGTGTCGCTGTTGCCGCAGCAACGGCAGCTATAATCACCCGGCAAGGGCAAACACTCAGCAGAGAGCCTCGGCCAGACCAGCTGTTCAGTACGGAGAAAGAGTGAGTGAGGGAGAGAGAGCGAGAGAAAGAGTGGAGGAATGCAGCTCTGTCAAGGCCAACAAGATCTCATAATTTCACTTTGAAATTAGACGTATTATGGATTAATGTCTATTTTTGACGCATTCATTCCACGTGGTTAGAGGGTTAATCCCACGTGGTTACAGGGTTAAAACAGAAACAACTCAAAGGTTTAAGTTTAAGTAGTTTCCGAGTGGTTAAGGTTAGGGCTATGGTTTGGGGAAGGCTTAAAAAACGAAATAACCATCAAGTATTCTCCCGGTTTGCTAGAGCTTTGTGAACTGCCGTGGTGCAGTGGTCAGAGCAGCACACATCGGGCTGAGCAGCACGCTTCGCCTCTGAGCATCATGAGGTCGCGCCAGTGCTGGGCAATCATTTTTGGGGTAAGAGCCGAGTAAGGCCTATGTAGACGTTCTGGGGACCTTTTCAAACGTCCAAAATCAAAGTCTATTTCTAGTGATCAGCCTGGTCAGGGCCCGTGTGGAGTAGCAGTACAGTACAGTACTCTTCTTCTCTCCCTTTCAGTCATTGCTGGCATGCTCTAAGCTGCTGTACTAACTCTTCTTGATACACACACACGTAAACAAACGCAAACTGTTTTGTGTGTGAGTGTGGATGCATGTGTCCATGCAATTGTGTGTTTGTTTTTGCCTGTGTGTGTGCCAGCGTGCATTCATGCGCGTGCATTCGTGTCAGCGTGTGTAACCGCGCTGAGTAAAAAGCAGCTACAAAATGCAGCATTCTGCTCTGAGCCCCAGTGGCCAGATAAACACTTTATTACAGCCTCTACCACAGAAATATACCATTTGGACACAGAGACAGAGACAGAGACAGAGAGACAGACAGACAGAGAGACAGACAGAGACAGAGAGACAGAGAGACAGACAGAGAGACACAGACAGAGAGACACAGAGACAGAGACAGAGAGACAGACAGAGACAGAGACAGAGAGACAGACAGAGACAGACAGAGGATGGAGGAGGGAGTGAGTTCTATTACACGAAAGTGGAGAGGGAGGAGCGCCCTTCTCAAATCAAACAGTAATCTGCGCCGCTCGGTCATGTTGTCAACAAGGCAGCAGGGTGCATCATCCAGAAACATACACCTCTTCTTTTCCATAAAATAGATGTTCAAACTCGTTTTCATTGGGAAGGCAGACGAAGCGTTTATGACAAAAACAATCACGTTTGCATGTGAAACCACGGAATCCTACTCATCGCTCCACGCGCTTCATTACATCACTTTTGTTTTGAGACGACTTCGCCGTCGGCCAGAACGGGTCACCTGGCTCACACCCGGGAGGCAGCCTGGTTACAAAGTGAATGCAATCCTTTTTCACCCGGTTCAAACTGCTCCCACCAGGGTAACCCGAGCCAGATAAATGAACCCGCTCATGGAAGGAGGGAAGGAAAGAGGTGGGTAAAAAGAGATGCGATAAGAGAGAGAGACCAGATCCCATTCATCATGCAAGACTCAAACAAACAAGCTTTCTCTTCCACACATAAACATCCTCTAGTAAGACTCTCTCTCTCACTCTCTCTACAAAGTAAACAATTGCGACAGATATTCAAGCAATTATTGCAGTACATATATTCCGGTTTAAACTGCTACAGAATGAATTTCCCACTGCGCGTAACAATGGCCGTGCTATTCAAATTCCTCCGTCTTTGGAAGAGTAGAACTTATAACCTTGATAAGGTGGCCTCAAGCGTTGAAACATTTGAGAGAACGTCTTCTATTCTCATCCCTTCTTCTTCTCTCGCTCCGTATCCCTCCCTGACCACCCATTTGTTCCACATCCTGTTAAGGATGATGGGTTTTTACAGTGAAGCCATTACTGTGTCCTGCACACTCGGCTGACTCCGCTACTCTGGGCGCTGGCCCAACACCACTCTGCTCTGTTCTACAGTGGACTGGACACACACATCAGTGGACACACCACTGCTCAGAGGAGAGAGACGGCAGGGCGTATAACACTGATCTCTCTCTCTCTCTCTCTCTACTGTTTGACATTATCCCTCCTCTCTCTCTCCTGACTGTTTGACATGAGCACTCCTCTCTCCTCTCTCTCTGATCTGGCCTGGTGTGTCCTGAGGCGGCGTTGCTAACCAGTCCACGGCAGGGTGTCATGTGAGGGGAGGGAGAGACCAGGCAGGAGGTTGACACGAGGGGGTGGATCACTATTTACCATGTCCGTCTGCCTTTTATACTGTACTTCTGATATGCCTGGGGTGTTGTGTGTGTGGGTGTGTGTGCATGCGTGTCTTACCTCTGATATGCCTGAGGAGAGGTGGGGGGAGTAGAGAAGACCTGAGCGTGAGGGTGGTAAGGTGTCTTCTTCAACGCCTGAATCAAATTCTGCCTGTACTCAGGGTCTACACACCACAAGGACCCCTTCCCAATGCTCTGTAGAGAGAGATGGGGGGGGGGAGAAAATTGTTGGAATGAACAGTTGTTTTTACAGATTCACAATAACAAGACTCTCCATTGGCACCGTGAGGTCAATAAATGATGTATTTACTTTCATAGTGCATTATTGTACAGTACATATCCACGAGTCCCACAGACACTTACCGATACAACACACACACCCTTCCTTCCCCTCGCCTCCCCCTTCTTATCCTCTTTCCCTGATAGCCACCTGTATGTGTGTTTGTCACAGCATTAGCACCAGGTGAAATAACCAGTCCCTCTTTTTTTCCTCTTTCGCTCCATCTCTCTTTCCTTTTGTTCTAGGTTTGGTTAATGAGGTGCACGGAGGTCAGATAAGACCGATTCTACTCTATTTCGCTCTAAGCTCTATATACCTCTGGGAGAGGTGCTTCGCCTTTGTGTGTGTGTGTGCGCGCGCACATCGCCTCCAGCAGGATTTGATTATGAGGAATAAGTAAAGCGATAAAAAAAACAGGCCATAAAGAAATAAAGAACCAGGACAAATGTGTGTGTTTCTTTTTAATGGTCCCCCATATGACAGCATCAGCACTTTGCTACAGGGAGAGGAAGGGATGCGTTGAGGATTTCTAATTTCCAGTAACATATAGTGAAGAATACCCAATGAGAGGGACAGGTCATCTCAAAAGCAACCAGACCGGGTGGGAAAAAATTCATAATGTCAAAAGTCTGTCATTTCAACAGATGACATGATTTTGTCTCTGTTTGTGTGTGTGTGTGTGTGTGTGTGTGTGTGTGTGTGTGTGTGTGTGTGTGTGTGTGTGTGTGTGTGTGTGTGTGTGTGTGTGTGTGTGTGTGTGTGTGTGTGTGTGTGTGTGTGTGTGTGTGTGTGTGCGTGCGTGCGTGCGTGCGTGTCAGAATGTGCACTGCTCTGTGTTCTAGTTAGATCAATAGTCATGACCTTGGGCTCAGTGACTTGATATCAGACAGCCGTGTGTGTGTGCGAGGGCAATTGAAAGAGAGATTGTGAGAGTGTGTGTCCTCGGGTGTATGTGAGCTTGTGACTGACTGCCTCTGCCCCTGTCTACTGGAGCGACAAGTCTGCACAGAGGGACAGGTGATATCAGGTGCCAAATACAGAAATCTACCCTATTGATCTTAAAGACAGTGCTAGGCTAGGAGGATAACCGCTAATATTTACTCTTCTCTCTAGGCTCCAGGGCTCCAGGGAGCTAAGCTAAAGCTAAATGATTTGTTCCAGCGCTAGCTAGGTAAACACTGGGATTATGGGACATGATGTCCCTTCCCTGGCCAGAGGTGGCTATTATGCATGTGCGCACAGCCACACATGCACACACTCACATTTCTATTGAAGGTTCTTTCCTAACATCTCACGACAACCACCTGAACTTGCTATAGGTCGTTATAGATATGCTAACGTATGGACAATACGCAGTAACAGCTAGCAGGGCTATATGCTTAGAATCACAGCAACAGTATGTAAACCGCATAGGAGGTTGGTGGCACCTTAATTGGGGAGGACGAGCTGATGGTAATGGCTGGAGCAGAATATGTGGAATGGTATGAAATAGCATGATGCCATTCCATTCGGTCCGTTCCAGCCACTATTATGAGCCATCCTCCCCTCAGCAGCCTCTACTGGTAAACAGTCTTTTCACCATGGAGAGTACTTGTTTTTTTTTAAGGAAGTTTAGAGTAGAGATCCAATTCCGCCAGAAGCGATGCAGGCAATAATTTTAGGTTCAGACACACACACACACACCTAATTATTCTGTCAGCTTTCCATCAGTGGGGCTGCTTCTTTAAGGCCATGACTCAGATTGTCACAAACTCTATCAGGCCATGAAATGCAATACTTATAAATGCTGCAGTAGAGACAGCCTGATGACGCTACCATCCTACTGACAGCTACTGTAAGTGTGTGTATGTGTGTGTGTACACTTCAGTGGAGGCAGCTGAGGGGAGGACGGCTCATAATAATGGCTGGAATGGAGTCAATGGAACGGTATCAACCACATGGAAACCATGTGTTTGATGTGTTTGATTCCATTTCACTGACTCCATTTCAGCCATCATGCCGTCGGAAAGTATTCAGACCCCTTGACTTTTTACACAGTTTGTTACGTTACAGCCTTTTCCTAAAGTTGATGAAATGAAACATTTTCCTCAGCAATCAACACACAATACCCCATAATGACAAAGTGAAAACAGGACATGTAGATTCTTTTTTTTGCAAATGTATAAAAAAACAAAAAACAGAAATAACTTATTGAAGTAATCAGACCCTTTGCTATGAGACTCAAAATTTACCTCAGGTGCATCCTGTTTCCATCGCACGCCATTTGCACACACTGTATATAGACTTTCTTTTTTTCTATTGTGTTATTGACTGTACGTTTGTTTTACTCCATGTGTAACTCTGTGTTGTTGTTTGTGTCGCACTGCTTTGCTTTATCTTGGCCAGGTCGCAGTTGTAAATGAGAACTTGTTCTCAACTAGCCTACCTGGTTAAATAAAGGTGAAATAAAAAAATAACAAAATGGATCATCCTTGAGGTGTATAGAACTTGATTGGAGTCCACCTGTGGTAAATTATATTGTTTGGACATGATTTGGAAAGGCACACACTTGTCTATATAAGGTCCCACAGTGGACAGTGCATGTCAGATCAAAAACCAAGCCATGAGGTCCGTAGAGGTCTGAGAAAGGCTTGAGTTGAGGCACAGATCTGAGGAAGAGTACCAAAACATTTCTGCAGCATTGAAGGTCCCCAACAACACAGTGGCCTCCATCATTCTGAAATGGAAGAAGTTTTCAACCACCAAGACTCTTCCTAGTGCTGGCCAAACCCGGCCAAACTGAGCAATCGGGGGAGAAGGGCCTTGGTAAGGGAGGTGAACAAGAACCCGATGGTCACTCTGACAGAGCTCTAGAGTACTCTGTTGAGATTGGAGAACATTCCAGAAGGACAATCATCTCTGCAGCACTCCACCAATCAGGCCTTTATGGTAGAGTGGCCAGACAGAAGCCACTCCTCAGTAAAAGGCACATGACAGCCCGCTTGGAGTTTGTCAAAAGGCACCTAAAGACTCAGACCATGAGAAACAAGATTCTCTGGTCTGATGAAACCTAGATTGAACTCTATGGCCTGAATGCCAGCGTCAGCGTCTGGAGGAAAACTGGCACCATCCATACGGTGAAGCGTGGTGGCAGCATCATGCTTTCTGGATGTTTTTCAGCGGAAGGGACTGGGAGACTAGTCAGGATCGAGGCAAAGATGAATGGAGCAAAGTACAGAGATCCTTGATGAAAACCTGCTCCAGAGCACTCAGGACCTCAGACTGGGGTGAAGGTTCACCTTCCAACAGGACAATGACCCTAAGCACACAGCCAAGACAACACAGGAGTGGCTTCGGGACAAGTCTCTACATGTCCTTGAGTGGCCCAGCCAGAGCACGGACTTGAACTCAATCGAACACCTCTGGAGAAACCTGAAAATATCTGTGCAGCGACGCTCCCCATCCAACCTGACAAAGCTTGAGAGGATCTGCAGATAATAATGGGAGAAACTCCCCAAATACAGGTGTGCCAAGTTTGTAGCATCTTACCCAAGAAGACCTGAGGCTGTAATCGCTGCCAAAGGTGCTTCAACAAAGTACTGAGTAAAGGGTCTAAATACCTGTTTTTGCTTTGTCATTAAGTGGTATTGTGTGTAGATTGATGAGGGAAAAAACGATTTAATCAATTTTAGAATATGGCTGTAACGTAACAAAAAGTGGAAATAGTCAAGGGGTCTGAATACTTTCCGAATGCACTGTATAATTACTAAAACAACAAACATGAAACAAGACAGTGTAACAGTGGCGAGATAGCTTGTGAACAGGAAACAATACCGACTGAGGAATGAACATAAGGGAGGGACATATAAAGGGGAGGTAATGGAGTCCAGGTGTGAATCATGATGATCTGCAGGTGCATAATGAAGGATGCCAGGTGTGCGTTATGATGAATCCCAGGACAGGAGGTTAGTATTCCGGCGACGTCGTTTGCCGGAGGGGAGGAGCAGCCGTAGACGTGACAATTAGGCTATTTCAGCCACACCCGTTTCTGACAGGTGTATACAATCGAGCACACAGCCATGCAATCTCCATAGACAAACATTGGCAGTAGAATGGCCTTACTGAAGAGCTCAGTGACTTTTAACGTGGCACCATCCTAGGATGCCACCTTTCCAACAAGTCAGTTTGTCAAATTTCTGCCCTTCTAGAGCTGCCCCGGTCAACTGTAAGTGCTTCTATTGTGAAGTGGAAACGTCTAGGAGCAACGGCTCAGCTGCGAAGTGGTAGGCCACACGAGCTCTCAGAAAGGGACTGCCGAGTGCTGAAGCGCGTAGCACTTAAAAATCATATATGCTCGGTTGCAACACTCACTACCAAGTTCCAAACTGCCTCTGGAAGCAACATCAGCACGACAACGTTTCATCGGGGGCTTCATGAAGTGGGTATTCATGGCCGAGCAGCCACACCAAAGCCTAAGATCACCATGTGCAATGCCAAGCGTCGGCTGGAGTGGTGTAAAGCTCGCCGCCATTGGACTCTGGAGCAGTTGAAATGCGTTCTCTGGATTGATGCATCACACTTCACCATCTGGCAGTCCAACGTACAAATCTGGGTTTTGCGGATGCCAGGAGAACGATACCTGCCCGAATGCATAGTGCCAACTATAAAGTTTGGTGGAGGAGGAATAATGGTCTGGGGCTGTTTTTCCATGTTTCGGGCTCAGCCCCTTAGTTCCAGTGTAGGGAAATCTTAACGCTACAGCATACAATGACATTCTAGACGATTATGTGCCTCCAACTTTGTGACAACAGTTTGGGGCAGGCCCTTTCCTGTTTCAGCATGACAATGCCCACGTGCACAAAGTGAGGTCCATACAGAAATGATTTGTTACGATCGGGGGTGGAAAAACGTGGCTGGCCTGCACAGAGCCCTGACCTTTGGGATGAATTGGAACGCCAACTGCAAGCCAGGCCTAATCGCCCAACATCAGTGCCCGACCTCACTAATGCTTTTGTGGCTGAATGGAAGCAAGTCCCCACAGCAATGTTTCAACATCTAGTGGAAAGCCCTCCCGGAAGAGTGGAGTCTGTTATAGCAGTAAAGGGGGGACCAACTCCATATTAATGCCCATGATTTTGGAATGAGCTGTTTGATGAGTAGGTGTCCACACACTTTTGGTAAGTAAGTGTACATCAGACCATAAAACATACAAACAAAGCCAAAAAAATACAAAACATTTCTCATTTCAAACCAACATATTTCCTACCCAACTGTAATTATCAACCAGCCCAGGTTTGTGTCTGAATGTGAAGTAAGTTATTGTGCTACCTTTAAACAAAGATAATCAACTCTAATTACCAGCCAGTAATTAATCGCAGGAGAGGAGGGGCATTGAGAGAAAGCTAGTGTGATGGCAGGTTTTAAGGCCTATTTCACACAGGGTCATTAACTTAGTGACAGCTTTAGGTGGAAATATGTTTATTGTCTGATGCTTAAATGAAAAGCTACCACAATGTAATATCAATCAGGTCCACCAGGAAGTTATGCACAAGACATAAAGGCACAAATGTGTGTGTGTGTGTGTGTATGGGTGCGTTTCCTCTTGAGTTGTGGGATTATTTCTATCCGTCTCTCAGAGAGAAAAGGGGCTGTGCCAGCTGGAATTCCAAACGTTCAGTAATCAGGAAAGAATCGATGGGCTTTAGAGCACTTTCCCTCGCATTTCTTTCCCTCACACAACTCTCTGCTCTGAGACAGTACACTCAATACAACCCCCATCAGAGAGACAAAACCGAGAGAGAGAGAGAGAGAGAGAGAGAGAGAGAGAGAGAGAGAGAGAGAGAGAGGGGAGAGAAAAAGAAAGTGGTAGAGAGACGGTTGAGGGGGGAGTGGAGAAAGGGAGAGAAGGAGAGAGGGGAGAGAGAGATGAAGAGGGAGAGCAAGTGAGAGAGAGGTGTGAGGGAGAGTGGAGAAAGAAGAAGTGGGGCTTGGTTGCATTACAGTGGTCGTCCCCTTCTGAGAGAGAAAGAAAGGAGGGAGACTGAGAGACAGAGAAATGAATGGAGGATGTAGGGAGGAGGGGGAGGCGGTTGGATTACAGTGGTATCCTAGGCAACAGGCGTGCTGCGCGGAGTGTGTGGCGTTTGTGTGTGTGTGAAAGCGGGTGTTTGATGGTCCTGGCAGAAGGCTCTTTCGCCCTCTCTCCCTCTCTTTCCCTCCCTCTCTCGCTCTGATGATTCATCCCTCCATCTCACAGCCCATCCAGTTAATCCCATCAGCCCCCCGCGCTAAATAACACAGCCCTCTATTATCATCATCCTCCTCTCCTCCTCCCTTCTACCCCTGAATTCCTCCTTTTCTCACGCAAAAAAAACACAGCTCACTCTCATTTTCCTCCTCTCTTACGCTATTACTTTCACCCTCCTCTCTTACTCCTGCTCCTCTATCCCTCTCTCCTCTCCTCCTCCCTCCTCGATTCCATTTATTCCGTTCTCACACTTAAAAAACACAGTCCTGAGCCCACTATCATCCTCTCCTCACCCTCATCCTTCCCTCCATCAATTCATCCCTCCACCTCCTCCCCCTGCCATCCCGTCATCTCTCTGTCCTCCACTGTGAATGGTGGATCTGTGAGGAACAACATTGGGAACAACACTGTCCTCACCCTGACCTGGACCAGGGGATGTAGGTGGCCTAGTGGTTAGAGCAGCGTTTCTTAAAATATGGGTCGCGACCCTGTTAATGGTGGGTCGCGACGTAAATGTCTAATTATTTCATGAATTACTGGAATTGATTTGGCCAAGTGCATCTGAGCTCTCGACTCACTGCACTCTCTGCTTATCAGCGGTCTCTGCTCAGTTTGGCAGCAGCGCGAGTGGGAGATGCCCATGTGCTTCGCTGTTTACTGGATCTTTTTTTTCTACAGTTTTGTTGAAGATCACTCCGCAATCACATGCTGCAGCGCTGTCGTTCAAGCCACTGACCTGTTATTCCCACTCGCCATCACTCACCGCTGTCACAAAATGGACTCATGCTAGCCACAAGTTCTGACTGAGCTCAATCGTCATGAAACGCAAATACAGTGAAATACTTTTTGTCTCTTTCATACAAACTTTGAGAAATAACGAGGAGCGCCCACAATGTGTTTTGTGTGGGGAAGTGCTTAGTAATGAGTCTCTCAAAACGAACAAATTATTAAAACGACACGTCCTGACCAAACATCCACAGCGTGACGGTAAACCCAGGGAGTTCTTTCAGAACAGGGCAGAATGCTTCAGGAAACAGCACTTCGAAAGTGGAAAAGTAAGTCAACTAGCAAGGCATTGTTGTCATTTTATAACAGGTGATGATAAGCAGAAATAAGGGAGTACTATCTCTCATAGTAGTAGATGTGAGTTTCTCTTTCAAACAATCCCCCTGGCCTTGTAAAGTTACACAGCTAATAGCTCACGTTAGCCAAAGCAAGCTAATTAGCAACCCTAAGAAACAGTTCAGATGAAGATTAAAAATGAACAGGCCTACTGTACATTTTACTGTAGAAATGATTGTTGAAAACAAGTCTAGGTTGGAACTGTTGCAAGTAATCATTTTTATTCTGAACTGGAATAAACTGATTGAAGCAAGATGCTGTTTGAGACAAACACTCACACAGTTCTGGGTTGCTCATCTGCAGCAGGAAGCTGATCCAGTTTGGCACCACATACCTATGCAAGTCAGGGTTCTCAAGTACAGAAACAGTGTCAATGCTGAGCATGACCTCAGTGATGCACTGTCAAAAACTGAGCTCAGAATAGACATGCTTGTTGAAAACTTCAACCAGCCACACACCTCTCATTAGGACTACCTGGTTAAATAAAGGTGAAAAAAAATACAAAAAATAATAATAATAAAAAGGACTGTGTGTGTGTTCTGTGTTAGGTGATCAATCGGTTTATTCCAGTTCAGAATAAAACAGATGTATTTTAACAGCAACAGTTCCAACCTAGACTTTCTATCAACAATCATTTCTACAGTAAAATGTACAGTAGGCCAGATCATTTTTTATCTGTACTGTTACTTAGGGATGCACGATCAAAAAGCCTGTGTGTGTGTTCTGTTATACATCTGTGGGATGTGATCAATCTGTTCATTCCAGTTCAGAATGAAATTATTTATTGTATTTTAACCGCAACAGTTCCAACCTAGACAGGTGTGTAAGAGTGTTTTTAATGGGGGAAAATAAACATGAAAATATATTTATGGGTATTTCATTGTTATTTGTTTTTGTCTATATTGCATTTTTTGGGGGGGCATAAGGGTAATGAAATGTATTGATATTTACGTATAGTTGCATATTTTCCTAAGCTTGGGTCCCAGGAAAACAGAATTTCTCATTTGGGTCTCAGGCTGAAAAAGTTTAAGAACTCCTGGGTTAGAGCGTTGGGCCAGTAACCGAAAGGTTGCTAGATCGAATCCCCGAGCTGACAAGGTAAAAATCTGTCGTTCTGCCCCTGAACAAGGCAGTTAACCCACTGTTCCTAGGCTGTCATTGTAAATAAGAATTTTTTCTTAACTGACGTGCCTAGTTAAATAAAGGTGAAATACATTTATGGAGCACTGACGACTTCCTATATTTAAATTCCTTAATTACAGCCTTTATTTCCTCCATTTCACAGTGGAACAAAAGTGTGAGTGAATGAGTGAGTGAGTGAGTGAGTGAGTGAGTGAGTGAGTGAGTGAGTGAGTGAGTGAGTGAGTGAGTGAGTGAGTGAGTGAGTGAGTGAGTGAGTGAGTGAGTGAGTGAGTGAGTGAGTGAGTGAGTGAGTGAGTGAGTGAGTGAGTGAGTGAGTGAGTGAGTGAGTGAGTGAGTGAGTGAGTGAGTGAGTGAGTGAGTGAGTGAGAGAGAGAGAGAGAGTCAATGGGGAAAAAAGCAGAGACAGCTCAACTAACTTCACACCCCATCCAAAATAATCTGCACAAATAGCTCGCCCCAGAGAGCATCTCTCCAAGCCTCTATCAAATTGTATATGGTTAGTCCGTCTTACAGCGTTAGTCACGCAGTGCACTTTCCAAAAGTGTCATTAAGTTAAAGAAGCAGTCCGGGATCTTAAGCACTTACAAATTCGTAACATATTGTACGATTTATCTCTTTGCAGGACGTAACATACTGAATAAAACGAAAACGATGACATAGTACACAATTGTGCACCATTTTCAAGTTTTGGCTCGTGACCCTACTTGTATTTATTTATTTTATTTTTTATTTCACCTTTACTGATGCATCACTTTAATTAATGTCTAGTGTCCTTCTACAATGTTATTACAAAGTCACTGAGTCCCATGCTTCCCCAACCTAAAAAAACCCACAGTCTAACACTTTTCCATGTGAACTAGCAATCTGGCCACTAACAGGGTACTTTGAACTGTACAAGTGAAGGTCAAACTAAACAAACCTAAAGCAAGCTACAGGCCAAAGAACTCTGAAACACCAACCCTATCCTGAATCCAGTCTGACTTCCACCCTCTATTAGAACCGGTGGAGGGCCAGGAGAGAGAGCGAGAGAGAGTGAGCGAGAGGGCAATCGGAAGACAGGGAGAGAGATGGAAAGAGAGAAAGAGAGAGGTGGGAAAATGAGGAGAGGGAAAGATATGGAGAGAGATTGAGGATTATTAAGGATTATTAGCTGCATTTAATTAGCTATATCATCCTAATTAGTGAAGATCACCTTTCAAAGAGTGGTAGTGTCCGGAGGATAGATCACAGAGGACCTACACACACATGCAAACACATACACACTGTTGATTTCTACGAATACATTCTCCATTTTGTCACACTGGCACAGCCACTAAAATCTCTGCCGTATTAAGGTACTGTGGGATCAATTCCCTTGTCTTTGCAGAAAGTAAATCCACTCAGAGTGAAGAAAGCATGAAGCATTAAGATTCACTCCAGCATGACAACACCTCAGTTTTTCCCCTTTGAGCACGCGCTGCCAGGATTAACAGTGAACATTTCACTGAGATCTCCCCTCTAGTTGGCATTAATTCAACTGTGAGAACATCACTCTAGTCCCCCCTTCCTCTCTCCCTCTCTTTCAGTCTGTCCAGACTAGTGCTCACTCAGTGTTACCATGCTAGAAAATGCTTCACACCATGGGCTCCCCTAGCATAGGAGTGTATGCACACGCACGCACACACACCACACCACACCACACCACACACACACACACACACAGAGAAAGAGAGAGAGCATGGTGATCTCATCCCCTGTCATTGTCTGCTATGACATTCCACCACAGTTATCTTTACTTGTCACAACAACATTCTCCTCCTCCTCTCCTCCTGAGAGAGAGAGAGAGAGAGAGAGTAAAAGGCTGGTCGGATGAACGCAACAATTTGACTCATCAGCCGATGAACAGAAAACAAATAACGGTGTCTGCCGGGGGTATCCCTCTCCACTTCTCTCTCTCTCCTGGACGGGAGGGGGCTTGGTTCTAACTTTCTAGGTCCGTTAAAATGTAGTAAAGTTTTTGCTTTTAATGATGTAACTATTGGGCCAATAAAGGTATTTAAATAAAAGAATCCCTCTCCGTCTTCTCCGCCCCCTCCTCTCTCTCTTTCTGCCCTCCCTCTCTACGCCCTCTCTCACTCTACTCCCCCCCCCCTCTCTCTCTATAAAAGGTGGTCTATAAACCAGCAGACTGAAGGACTTTTCTAGTCTAACATGAGCTCCCCTGGCCTATGAGTCACAACACATAGAGAACAGAGGGGGTGATCTCTGAACTACAGCTATTTTACAGTCTCACCCTTCAAATTGACCTATTAAAAACATCCCAATTGAATTAGTCACTATCTGTGTGTATGTGTGTGTGTGATGAGCAGACTGACTGATTGCAGGTATTTTTGGCAATGAAAACCCACATCGCATTACCCCTCCTTCCAACAACAATAGCTACACAACAATGGAAGAGTTTTCTGCCCCTTTAGTGTTAGAAGATCTGAGCAAAATATTCCTGTAACAGATCTATGTCCACTGGAGAGCGAGAGAGAGCGACAGCGAGAGCGGTTGAGTGCGTAGCAGAGGATGTGCGTGCTAACACCAGCTAACCCTGGCAGGCTAACATCTGTCTACACAGAGGATAACATCTGGCCAGGGTACACATCATCAGGCGAGGGGGGGGGTAGCGAGAGACCATGAACTGGGGACTGAGAATAGGGGGCTAGGGGACAGGAGACAGGAGACAGGGGGTATAGGGACTGGGCACACATCAGCAGGCACATAGCCCAGGAGTTCACAGATGGGCAGAGTGTGAGGCTGGAGGACAGGGGACTGGAGGCAGAGGGACAGGTCGCTCAGGGGATCAGTGAGAGAGCAGGGCAGGCCGAGGATAGTGGCAGAGGATCCCTGATGGGGTGATGACTAGGGGCAGAGCGACCACAGGATCGGTCCTGACCTGTTGCTGCGTTATTAAGCAGAGTTTACAGCTGCAGTCCATGTCTGTTAGTAGCATCAGCATGACCTCAATGACTTCTACCGGTAATACACCCACTATGCGAGAGGGAGAGAGAGAGAGAAATCACCTACAGAGCGATTAACCTAGAGAAGCGTCCCCTAAGCGAGCTGGTCCTGGGGCTCTGTTCACGAACACAAACAGAACACACAGAGCCCCAGGACAGCAACACAATTAGACCCAACCAAATCATGAGAAAACGAAAAGTTAATTACTTGACATATTGGAAAGAATTAACAAAAAAACTGAGCAAACTAGAATGCTATTTGGCCCTAAACAGAGAGTACAAAGTGGCAGAATACCTGACCACTGTAACTGACCCAAACTTAAGGAAAGCATTGACTATGTACAGTGAGCATAGCCTTGCTATTGAGAAAGGCCGCCGTAGGCAGACCTGGCTCTCAAGAGAAGACAGGCTATGTGCACACTGCCCACAAAATGTGTTGGAAACTGAGCTGCACTTCCTAACCTCCTGCCAAATGTATGACCATGTTAGAGACACATATTTCCCTCAAATCACACAGACTCACAAAGAATTCGAAAAACAAATCAAATGTTGGTAAACTTTCATATCTATTAGGTGAAATCCCTCAGTGTGCCATCACTACAGCAAGATGTGTGACCTGTTGCCACAAGAAAAGGGCAACCAGTGAATATTTATGTTTATTTATTTTCCCTTTGTGCTTTAACTATTTGCACATCGTTACAACAGTGTACACAGCCATCATATGACATTTTAAACGTCTCTATTCCTTTGGAACTTTTGTGCGTGTAATGTTTACTGTTCATTTTTGATTGTTTATTTCACTTTTATCTATTATTTATTTAACTTGTTTTGGCAATGTAAACATGTTTCCCATGCCAATAAAGCCCTTTCAATGTAATTGTAATTGAGAGAGAGAGAGAGAGAGAGAGAAGAGAAGAGAGAGAGAGAGAGAGAGAGAGAGAGAGAGAGAGAGAGAGAGAGAGAGAGAGAGAGAGAGAGAGAGAGAGAGAGAGAGAGAGAGAGAGAGAGATTGCAGATGCTCTTGCCCCGGTGTCTCATCCCTCTGTGTCGACCATGTTTCCCTGTGTAAATAATTAAACTGCTGAACCAAACAGCTAACAGGACGCAAACACACACACAGCTGAACCTCACAGACGGACAGAGCTAAAAGGCCACACCTTTCTACAACAGTAATAAGCCTGCCCCATTAGCAAGCATTACACACATTAATCTCAATGACACACACACACAATCACAAAAACACACAGGCACTCACTAAACAGAGATTGTCAAGGTAACCTCTAAATACTGGTCAATATAGACCAACTCTTCTATTTGTAAATGACATGTTCTATTTCAATGCAGATGAAATGTTGGTTTTGGTTTTGGTTTTGGTAATCTTATCTGGCTTGATCTTTACGGTCTGGCACTCAGGGCATTCAATCTGCATGTTGCCATGGTCACCACAGAAACACAAGAAAAACAGTGGCATTAATCAAGGTTTAAATCAATGTTTACCACGAGATAGAGAGAGAGCACTAAAGTGGCATTTGCATTTAGTTATGGTACTGTTTGTGTCTGTGTCAGGCAGAAGGTTTCGGCGCATGAGGTCTGTGGGTTAACTGCCTTGTTCAGGGGCAGAACGACAGATTTTTACCTTGTCAGCTCGGGGATTCGATCTTGCAACCTTTCGGATACTAGTCCAACGCTCTAACCACTAGGCTACCTGCCGCCCCAGAACTGGACTAACCACCTGCACCTTAGCCCACATGCACTCACTCACGCACACACACACCCACACACTCATCCACACACACACATATACATTCATAATACACACATCACATATGCTGCTACCAGGCTCTTATTATAATTGCTAAATACTGCACAATTTAAACACTTGCCCCTTCCCCAATGCACATGTAAATATTGGACTATAAGTTGTGCCTTCCTGTTTTATACTTATGCTAAAACGTTTATTCTATTCTATTGAGCCATTTACTTTATGTTCATATTCTTATCTTTTATTATTTCTTATTGTTGTCGCATTGTCGAGAAAGAACCTGCAAGTAAGCATTTCGACGGTGTATACCATGTGTATCCTGTACATATGACTAATAAAACATGAAACTTGTGTGTGTGTGTGTGGGGTGTGTTTTTGTTTAACTATCCTTGTGGGTACCAGAAGTCCCCATAAGGATAGTAAAACAATGAAAATTGTTTTTTTTTAAAGTGGGGACATTTAGCTGGGCCCACGAGCTGGTCCCCATTTTAGGGTTAGGGGTTAGGTTTACGGTTAGGGTTAGAATTAAGGTTAGGGGTTAGGTTTATGGTTAGAGTTAGAATTAAGGTTAGGGTTAGGTTTAGGGTTAGGGTTAGAATTAAGGTTAGGGTTAGAGTTAGAATTAAGGTTAGGGTTAGGGGTTAGGGTTAGGGTTAGAATTAAGGTTAGGGTTAGGGTTTAGGTTTAGGGTTAGGGTTAGAATTAAGGTTAGGGTTAGGGTTAAGAGTTAGGTATAGTTTTGGGGTTAGAGCTTTGAGGTTACGGTTAGGCTTATGGTTAAGTTAGGGTTCGATTTAGGGTTAGGGAAAATAAGATTTTGGATGGAAATAAATTCTTGGTTCCCACAAGGATAGCAATACAAAACACTGTGTGTGTGAGTGTGTGTGTGTGTGTGTACACGGTCATGAGGTGTCAAACTGAAACATTGTGTTCATAAACAGCGTCATGGAAACCAAGGACACTTTGACTGCCACATACACACAAACGCGCATGCGCACACAAACACGCGCTGACAGCAGGCATCTGCAGGAATCCTGTTAATACACACACCGTTTGAACCATCACATCACTCCATACAAGGACATCCCTTACAGTAGGCAACATAAAGACCTCTACATACCACATCCTCTACATACCACAATCACACTACCACTTTAACCAGTGACAAAACCTCACATCTTCATCCAATCCACACTTCCTCCCCTCTCCTCTCCTCTCTTCTCTTCCTCTCCTGTCCTTTCCTGTCCTCCTCTCCATAACGTAGGCAATAGATTCATGCATTTTCACTGAATGTCTAATGAAAACAGACACAATCATCCCACTCATTCATTAAACAGTTTAACACACATACACACACACACATACACAAACATGGAAAACATTTACAAACACCATTCATTAAACAGAAAAATTGAATAGTATAGATGGAATAGCTCTGCGAATGACACAATTCAAACCCTCCACTCTGAAAAGTGGCCTATTGACACACACAAGTCCTGTTAGCATCGTTAATAACTCATTAACAAAGATTGGAACAACGACGTGCGGTAGAAGCTTACAGGATTTTTATCATTGAAACTGATTGGTCGATAGTGGTTTCAACATCCAATTTCACTTCAATGTTTGGTTTCCAGATTTTTCCAGTCTAGCGTGATAAGGGAATGTATTATGCATGCTACACCTGTGTGCGTGCGTGAATGCATGCCTAGTATGCACACAAGCACGCACAAGTGCACAGACACACAAAACAAATCGAGACACACACACATCCATGCAATATTATTCATAAAATATGAACTTTATAAAAACATGCCTGAACAAAAGAACAAGTATTGCACACACACACACACGCACACATATAAGTTTCTCTGTTGCTACAGCAACTGCTGGCTTTCCATGACAATGGCAGTGGTGTTGCCATGGAGACAGGTATACAGCCCTAAGCAGATGGCAGCGAACTGTGAGTCACATGGAAGGGCTTTACTGTTCCACACACACACACACACACACACACACACACACACACACACACACACACACACACACACACACACTCACAGAAACCAACATACAAGAAATCACATGCATGCAAGATCACGTGCATGTATGCAAGCACATGCCTACACACACACACACACGTAATGTACTCAAGTAAATCTATTAAACCAGTCCCAGTCAGTGACTGATGATTGTGGCGTCATAGTAAATATCTGCATATGGGGAAATTCCACGTTAACAGAATGATGCTGAGACTCAGATGTTTCACTTTAAAACGTATTTCAAACAGAAACGAATGATTGCAAAGTTAAACAAACCATAAAACACTATGCTCAAGGACGACTTTTAACAACGTCCACTGAAAATGTTACAAAACCACATTTAGTTGAAGAACAGTACCAATGCAAAGTTTGGTAACCGAATGACGGCACAAACAACACAAACCATTATTCTGTTACCAAACTTTGCATCTGCAATATTCTTCAAGTAAATGTGTTTTGGAAAATGTTCTGTGGAAATTGGTAAAAGTAGTGGAATTTATCATTAGCATAAGAAAATCTGATACTTCCCAGGAGCATATTAACTTAATGTGTCAGCCACTGTCCACACACATGCATGTATGCACACAGAGCAGGATTGCATCACGCAGAATGTTTCCTTTGTTTTCAATGTACCAGATGTACTGTATCTCTCTTGAAGAACAAAGACACATATAGATGGGACTTTACTCTCTACAAGTGATTAGCAATGAATTTATCAAGCAATTATCTGAAAACACACTTGTCCATTATTCAATAAAGGTTTGGCTGCAGTGCAGGAATTTACAGTTCAAACAAAACATCAAATGACATTTAAAAACCAGGCATGTCACAGCGATACCAGGATAGGGTTTTGTCTGTACTTGACTATGGCAAGTGTGTGTGTGCATCTGTGTGTGTGTGTGTGTGTGTGTGTGTGTGTGTGTGTGTGTGTGTGTGTGTGTGTGTGTGTGTGTGTGTGTGTGTGTGTGTGTGTGTGTGTGTGTGTGTGTGTGTGTGTGTGTGTGTGTGTGTGTGTGTGAATGTGTGTGTTTGTATACGCATGCAGGTGCATATTAGAGGTTGAGGAGTGAAAATGAATTCCTGTCCTGTCTTGTCCTGTCAATTACTTTCCTGTACTGTCCTGATCCCGCAACAGTTCTACAACAATGGAACTTCCTGTCCCTTTCCGATTAAAAATCACTCCCTTCCCATCCCGTGCTCATTTTTGCACACAGAAACATGTAGGTTATTGTGTTTGTTTAGGAAGTATTGAAAAGTATTATTTCAGCAATGCAATATGCGACTGACATGTGGTTGTCTTACCTATCTTAGTTAAATGCACTGGCTGGAGACCAAGTCGCTAAGGATAAGAGCGTATTCTAGATGACCTAAATGTAGATAGATTAAGCTGGAGGATGAGGACCTAGACACCAGCAGGATGGTCTGCTCAGCACAGAGCCGGCATAAAGCAGCCTGCAGCTGAGCACTGCGCACATACTGTATGAACATGTACAACACATTAACAAAATGAACATTTTGTTACGTATTTTTTACTAAGCGGTAGTACTGTATAAGTCAATCTAATTTTATTTCACTATTCACCTCAGATGGCACAGTTTAAGTTAAAAACGCAAACAATTGGGCTTGATGGTACAGTTGTTGGGAGTAGAGCAGCTATGCCACTTCCGGCCGCCTGTCCCACCATCCGATTGGTAGCCTGTTTGATTAAACAGCAGCATTTTAACATTTTTACAAGCGTGTACTCGGTTCCTTCATTGTTAAAGAAAACTCCATAAAATGTCTAAAACATCACTCTTTCCTTGGCTCTAATGTTAATGTTAGTGATGGGTCCTTGGCTGCAACAAGACGTGGCAATTGCTCAATTGAAGGCTTCATCATTTAGCCTACTGACAGTAGATTGGCATCTGAGGTAGCCTATAGTGACTGGCTACAGCTGGAGCGAGGAGCATTAGTGAGCTGCTGGAGGGAGGGGGGAAATTACCCTTTTTTTAATGTTATTAGGCCTATTTTATTAAATGCTTCACACATTACATATTTTTGCCCAAAAAAACTCTGTTTATAACTATTCCTGTACTGCCTTCCTGTGTACTGTTGATCCTGTCCCGAACTTGATTCTAAAACTTCACTCCCATTCCTGCCAGAATCCCGCGGGAGTCTTGTTCCCCTGTCAACCTCTAGTGCATACTGCTGAAGTCGGAAGTTTACATACACTTAGGTTGGAGTCATTAAAACTCATTTTTCAACCACTCCACAAATTTCTTGTTAACAAACTATAGTTTTGTCAAGTCGGTCAGGACATCTACTTTGTGCATGACACAAGTAATTTTTCCAACAATTGTTTACAGACAGATTATTTCACTTATCATTCACTGTATCACAATTCTAGTGGGTCAGAAGATTACATACACTAAGTTGACTGTGCCTTTCAACAGCTTGGAAAATTCCAGAAAATTATGTCATGGCTTTAGAAGCTTCTGATAGGCTAATTGACATCATTTGAGTCAATTGGAGGTGTACCTGTGGATGTATTTCAAGGCCTACCTTCAAACTCAGTGCCTCTTTGCTTGACATCATGGGGAAATCAAAAGAAATCAGCCAAGACCTCAGAAAATAAATGGTGGACCTCCACAAGTCTGGTTCATCCTTGGGAGCAATTTCGCCTGAAGGTACCACGTTCATCTGTACAAATAATAGTATGCAAGTATAAACACCATGGGACCACGCAGCCGTCATACCGCTCAGGAAGGAGACGCATTCTGTCTCCTAGAGATTAACGTACTTTGGTGTGAAAAGTGCGAATCAATCCCAGAACAACAGCAAAGGACCTTGTGAAGATGCTGGAGGAAACAGGTACAAACGTATCTATATCCACAGTAAAACGAGTCCTATATCGACATAACCTGAAAGGCCGCTCAGCAAGGAAGAAGCCACTGCTCCAAAACCACATGGGGACAAAGATCGTACTTTTTGGAGAAATATCCTCTGGTCTGATGAAACAAAAATAGAACTGTTTGGCCATAATGACCATCGTTATGTTTGGAGGAAAAAGGGGGAGGTTTGCAAGCCGAAGAACACCATTCCAACCGGGAAGCACGGGGGTGGCAGCATCATGTTGTGGGGGTGCTTTGCTGCAGGAGGGACTGGTGCACTTCACAAAATAGATGGCATCATGAGGGAGAAAAATTATGTGGATATATTGAGGCAACATCTCAAGACATCAGTCAGGAAGTTAATGCTTGGTCGCAAATGGGTCTTCCAATTGGACAATGACCCCAAGCATACTTCCAAAGTTGTGGCAAAATGGCTTTAGGACAACAAAGTCAAGGTATTGAAGTTGGCCATCACAAAGCCCTGACCTTAATCCTATAGAAAATGTGTGGGCAAAACTGAAAAAGCGTGTGCGAGCAAGGAGGCCTACAAACCTGACTCAGTTACACCAGCTCTGTCAGAGGAATGGGCCAAAATTCACCCAACTTATTGTGGGAAGCTTGTGGAAGGCTACCCGAAACATTTGACCCAAGTTAAAAAATGTAAAGGCAATGCTACCAAATACAAATTGAGTGTATGTAAACTTCTGACCCACTGGGAATGTGATAAAAGAAAAGAAAAGCTGAAATAAGTCATTCTCTGTACTACTATTCTGACATTTCACATTCTTCAAATAAAGTGGTGATCCTAACTGACCTAAGACAGGGAATTTTTTACAAGGATTAAATGTCAGGGATTGTGAAAAACTGAGTTTAAATGTATTTGGCTAAGGTGTATGTAAACTTCCGACTTCAACTGTATGTGCATGAATCATGTGAATGTGTATGTATGCATTTGTGCACGTGTGTGTGCGCGTGCGCGCGCGTGCTACATGAATTTCTGTGTGTGCTCCTCCTCCTCCTCCTTCTTACCTGGCTCCTGTCCTTGTCCACCTTCTTGAAGCACTTATTGAGGGACAGGTTGTGCCTGACAGAGTTCTTCCAGCCTGTGGGAGCGTTAGCGAAGTAGGGGAAGTGTTCCAGGATCCAGTTGTATATCTCCTTCACGGGTAGCCTCTTGGACGGCGCGTCCTCAATCGCCATGAAAATCAGACAGCTGAATGAATAGGGCGGCTTACAGTTGGGGTTACGCTGGGCGTCGTATGGAAGGTCCCCGCCCACCATCGACGGCGACGGCGGGGTGTCGTCATGGTCCCCGTTGCGGGTACCGCCCCCCTCGCCGCCCACGGGGCTGACGCTGCGCAGCACGGGGTCTCCGAAGCTGTTGAGCAGGTTCTTGCTCTCGTGGAGCCAGTTGAGGTTGGTCAACTCCTCGTCCTCCATACCCGGGGTGGCGGTGCCTTTCTCTGGTTTGGCGGCCCCACCTGGGAGGGGTGCCAAGGGGAGGGCCAGGTGGACAGGGAGGACCAGGTCAAGTTCCTCAGCCTCCTGCAGGGCGCGGGACAGCGAGCCGGTCTGGTAGAGGTGGGACATGCTGGCGCTGGCTACACTGATGCCAGACACCTCAGGCTTCTTACTGGGGGGCATGACGGGACCCATGGACACCACCACCTAGACTCCTGGAGGACAGAGAGAGGGGGTTAGTGTTAAACAGTCCGGTAATGGAGGGAGAAAGAGAGAGACTATAAAAAAATATGTTTGTGTTACTATTGTTATAATCGTTGTCATTATCATTCTATCACAACAGCACAAAACTAGCTGGAGAACACAATGTTACACACACATACCTCATGTAACCTGACTCTTCTAAACACTCCACATTTATCCCACACACTCACACTGACACACTTTACACACTACCGTCCTATACTGAAAAGTAACCTTAAGTCCATGACCGCTCTCTGTTCCCCAACCCCATCTCTCTGTCTTTCTCTCTCTCTGTCTCTGTCAGTGGAGGTATGCAGAGTATTTCAGGCAGTGAGTTCTGTGGAAAACAGACACCCACCATGCAGTCAAGTACTGCAGATGCCTTTCTCTATGACACACACACACACAGGTCATAACCGTCATACAACTAAACTGCAACCTTCACATAACCAGGCCATTGTAGCCCTAACCTTCAAATAACCAGACAACCTTTCAAATCCTATGTCTCTATGATTGATTTACCCACAGCTGTCACTAAACACTGTACAACAAGTGAGTGAGTGACTCTCTCCCCACTCACATTCTCTCTTTTCCCTCACTCTTTCTCCCCTCCTTTCGTTCTCCCCTTCTCAAATTCCCTATACTGTCTGTCCCTCACACACTCTCTCTCTCTCTCTCTCAATCTCTCTCCCTTTCCCTCTCTCGTTCTCACCACTGCGTATTTAATTGAGGTAACAGTCATGTTTATATGGCTTAATCCGCCGGTATCTGAGGATTTGTTTTACCACAGCAGTCTCTGAAAAAAGAAAAACACTCATTCCCCTGTTATAAAACTAGTCATGCTCCACCAGAGGCAGATGAAACCCGGGCCGGTTTAACAGTTACACGCCATGGTAAACACGCAGCACCCAGATTGGACCCTGCGCTCCCTTTAATTACAGCGAGCTGATTTCTTCTTCCTAAAAATAGGCTATATAAGAGACGCAAGCAAACGCGTTCGTCTTGCGGTTCCAATGGTTGAACGCCATACCGTTTTCACTTGAAATTGTTTCAAAAGACAGCGGTTGAGCTGCACACCAACACACCACGCTCGTCGTGTATTGAACTAGGCTAGGCGCTGCGGGAATGTCGACTCTTTTGGGGATGACATGTCCCACGTAAGAACATTGATAATCAGATAGGCCTACACTGCACTACAAATTCAATGTAATTATTCAGGTAGCATTCTCACAGATTGCAGCCTATGCTTATTGCACTCTTAATCACTTTCAGAAGTGAAGAAAAAAAAAACGATATAGCTTACTCACTAACTCATTAGTCATAGACTAGTATGGCACATGAGAGAAGTGATGAGGACAACTGTTTCCAATTTGGAACTGTTGGAAGAGCAATCCCAGGAGCCTCTTCTACGCGGAAAATAAATGATGTTACAGCAGCTGACAGACAGTCGAGGTAATTTCATTGTGTGGGGTTGCCTTGACAACAGGGCGCTCGGTTTGGGGGCAGCTAATTATCAGAATTGTCTATCTACCACAACCCGGCGAGAACATCACCCTTTTCCAAAGACTGTATTTCTACATCTCTCGCCTTTCTCCTGACTGCGCACAGGTGAGTGCAGCGAAGTCATGTCATTGATGCCATACAGTAGTTCACAGCAAAACCTTACAGGTAGCCTAAGTCAACGGTCCATCTAAACCAGTTGGCTAACATGACAGGCGCACAGAAGTAAATATTTTGGCAGTCTAAACATTGCGTATCTTGGTGGACGCAAGTCTACTTTTGAACTAAGAATACGCTACGGCATTTAACTGTTAAACGTTGACCGTAGAGCTTAGACTATAGTTTAAAAAGTTCAAAAGCAACCGTGGGAGCCGAGCATAGCCTGCTGCGACCTTGTGTCATACAAATGCTTCAAAGCACCGTTCTAAATAGTAAGCCTATAACGATAGAAAATAACGGGGGGGTCTTTGGGAGAACGATAGGCCGTAGCCAACGCTATAGCCCTAGCCTACTGTCATCCCTATAGTAAATAAGCTACAATATAGTGTACATTTATACTATTCGTTTTTTTTTATAAAAGTAGATTAGGTGTAGGGTATTTTGACAAATGTACCCGACGACTGTGATTGATAGCCTACGTAGACTAAGCGATATTTAATTGGTCAGTAAAATATTAACTCGCCAACTCGAATCATCCATCCCACAATGATTCCACCAAAAACACATTGTAACAGCAAAATTAATGTCCGATTCCCGACGATGATTCCAAGCTGTTTTCTCTCATTAGGCAACCTGACGATATACGAATTGCGAGGCATAGATAGAACACGTCTTTGGAACAACCGCCTCTGCGTAAATTACTTTACAACCCTGCATTGTAATCCTCACCCAGAATCAAACACCGAGGTTTACAGAGATAAATCGAACCAAGTCCCGTCAGAAATCATAGTCCTCGGCGGTTATTTGAGCTCTTTCCCGTCCCCAATGCATACGGTGTGTGTGAGAGAGAGAGAGCGTGTGTTTCGTCGGCTCATGCAAGTGAAGAGAGGAGAACAGAGTCGCTCGTCAGCAAATTAGAAGTCCACACATGACGGCGTGGCAAAGCTTGGGGCTGGCAGTGCACACACACACACACACAAAGCGTGGTGTTGAGCTTGAAAGTAAAGAAGTGAACATAATGAAGTCGACTGTGTTTTAGGGCACAAATAGCAGCTGTACAAATACATCAACATTTGTTTTGGAGAGGAGTTGGAGACCATGTTAAAATGTGCCGTGGGAGTCATGCCCCCTGGATCATTTTAATAAACTCATTTTTGCAAATCGAGAGTGCCTTTCATTTGTTTTTGCCAAAGAAAACACATTATGTAACGCTGTAATATAACAATAGGCTCATTCAGTTATTACATTTAGCATTTTCAATCAGTCTAAAAGTTACTTAAATTAAGACAGGGTTTATTTTATAATAGTAGGTTATTAAATACTGACATTTTCACCATTCATACCAGTAGGCTATAACCATCTCCTCACTCATGCTGTAGGTCTATGTGTTCAGCAGCCAGGTCACCTGTGATACAAGTCAGTATTAGACCTCTATCCATGTCTGAGGACTTTGGGATGATGTGGAAACCCGGCCACTAGGGGCAACAGTGAACACTGTTCCCTTCACTTGCAAAAGGTTGCATGTTTGAATCCAGTGATAAAAAGTTTTGGTGATTTTTGTTCTAAGCTTATCCCAAACTTGAACCCTTACCTTAACTATTCGGAGTTAATGCCTACCCTTAAGATTTTGGAATGAATGCCTAAACTTAACCCTAACCTTAATAATTCAGAGCTAATGCCTACACTTAACCTTAAACACTTCCAAATGTAACGTTTGGAACAACATTGAAATTTGAAGTTTGAGAAACATGGATGAACGTCTAATTCTGACGTGAGACTGAGAGCTTGTTGCAGCTCAGGTCCAACTGACCTAAAGTCAGTTTGGAGTTTTACCGCCTAATGAAGTGAAGGTTAGGATTTGAGAAGGACTAGCTGATACTAGACCTGTGGGTAATTTAGGTTGAAATAGTGACACGTGATTGTTATTAGATCAAGAAGCGTGACGGCGGGGGAAGTCATTAGAACATTCCTAATCAACCACACTCCTCATCTCACTTGTTTACATTTGCACACACACTCCTTCACACTCAACTCATCCGCACACACACGCACCTCCAACAGTTTACACAAGAAATAACTCCGTCACTAATTTTCGACTCAATCCCCCCAAAAACATTAAAGGGAGAGCAAACTAAACTAAAGTACATGACCTAAAGTACATGACCTCTCTCTCTCCCCTTCTCTCTCTCTTTCTCTCACCCTTTCTCTCTCTCTCTCCCCCATTCTGTGTCTCTTTGAGTATGGCAGACCACTCTCCTGCAGGTCAGGCCAGGGCCCCTAGCCAAATACAAAGGACCAATCCCCTCTGAATAGACCAAGCCTGCCCCTCTCATACCCCCAACCAACTGCCAAACTGTCACCTCAACACACACACACACACTCAACCGCATGACTAATTATAAGTGTGTGTGTGGGGGGGGGGGGGTGTAAGGAGGCTATTCATGCCAGTAGTAAGTAAATACTCAACTCAGCTACTGATAGTACTTCAGAAGTACATGTACACGTTTGTATATAACACACGCACACACACAAACAAACATGAGGGCCACATTGGAAATATGTTTTTTTACGATGCTTTATTACTCTATTCTCTATTTTGTCTTAAAGATAGAGTCAGGATAGAACATAGATGCTCAAAGTAAACAGCATAGTGGGTCAATTTCCGCAACTACTAAGAGCATTGGAGTGCGAGGCTAAACTTCTCTGCTGTTTTGGTCCAGTGGCTACCAAGTTGTAAGAGCGTGAAGTGAACCCATATGCACGTGCTCAGATACTCTTTGAATCTTGCTCATCGCAATATCTGCGGTGCTGCTCATGCAACGTCATTTTGCTGAGTTTACCTTTAACCCCTAATTAATAAAACACGACATCAATCAATGCAAACTTCTGAAGCACGTTGGAGGCTTTGGAGCTGTTCACGAGAATTAGTAAAGACAACTCAGAAATACTACTACCAATACTTCTAATGTATTCAAGCGATGTCTGTTTTGCATTGACAAGAACAACCAGCACTGTGTGTACCTTTTTAGTTTCCCCTTTGACATAAAATATACTCTACACACCAGACCTGGGCAGAAAAGAGTTGTATTTTGTAGTTTATATGAAAATACCAACTTAAAAAAAAAAATAGACGTACAGTAGTCAAATACAGTTCATATAGTTTCAACTAAAAGGCAACGATTTTTTGGATATTCAAATACAGGTCAAATACAGAAAAACAAATAATATTTAAAAGTATTTTGAATACCTCTCCAAAAAGTTATTTGAAAATAAATTATAATAAATGGCTGCCAAATAGAGTTGAATTCGGAAGTTTACATACACCTAAGCCAAATACATTAAACTCAGTTTTTCACAATTCCTGACATTTAATCCAAGTAAAAATTAACTGTCTTATGTCAGTTAGGATCACCACTGTATTTTAAGAATTTGAAATGTCATATTAATAGTAGAGAGAATGATTTATTTCAACTTTTATTTCTTTCATCACATTCCCAGTGGGTCAGAAGTTTACACACACTCAATTAGTATTTGGTAGCATTGCCTTTAAATAGTTTACCTTGGGTCAAATGTTTCAGGTAGCCTTCCACAAGCTTCCCACAATAAGTTGGGTGAATTTTGGCCCATTCTTCCTGACAGCTGGTGTAACTGAGTCAGGTTTGTTGGCCTCCTTGCTCGCACACACTTTTTCAGTTCTGCCCACACATTTTTCTATAGGATTGAGGTCAGGGCTTTGTGATGGCCACTCCAATACCTTGACTTTATTGTCCTTAAGCCATTTTGCCACAACTTTGGAAGTATGCTTGGGGTCATTGTCCATTTGGAAGACCCATTTGCGACCAAGCTTTAACTTCCTGACTGATGTCTTGAGATGTTGCTTCAATATATCCACATCATTTTTCTCCCTCATGATGCCATCTATTTTGTGAAGTGCACCAGTCCCTCCTGCAGCAAAACACCCCCACAACATGATGCTGCCACCCCCGTGCTTCACGGTTGGGATGGTGTTCTTCGGCTTGCAACCTCCCCCTTTTTCCTCCAAACATAACGATGGTCATTATGGCCAAACAGTTCTATTTTTGTTTCATCAGACCAGAGGACATTTCTCCAAAAAGTATGATCTTTGTCCCCATGTGCAGATGCAAACCATAGTCTGGCTTTTTATTGTCACGCCCTGACCTTAGAGATCCTTTTTATGTCTCTATTTTGGTTTGGTCAGGGCGTGAGTTGGGGTGGGTATTCTATGTTCTATGTTGTGTATTTCTTTGTGTTTGGCCGGGTGTGGTTCTCGATCAGAGGCAGCTGTCTATCGTTGTCTCTGATTGAGAACCATACTTAGGTAGCCCTTTTTTCCACCTGTCTTTGTGGGAAGTTGACTTTGTTTACGGCACATAGCCTTTGAGCTTCACGGTTTGTTTTTGTAGTGTTTGTTGTTTTGTTCGGCGTTTTTTTCCAAATAAAGAGAAAATGTACGCTAACCACGCTGCACCTTGGTCCTCTTCTTTTCACGGCCGTGACATTTATGGCGGTTTTGGAGCAGTTGCTTCTTCCTGGCTGAGCGTCCTTTCAGGTTATGTTGATATAGGACATGGACTTTTTACTTTGTACTGTGGATATAGATACGTTTGTACCTGTTTCCTCCAGCATCTTCACAAGGTCCTTTGCTGTTGTTCTGGGATTGATTTTTTGCACAAAAGTACGTTAATCTCTAGGAGACAGAACGCGTCTTCTTCCTGAGCGATATGACGGCTGCGTGCTCCCATGGTGTTTATACTTGCGTACTATTATTTGTACAGATGAACGTGGTACCTTCAAGCGTTTGGAAATTTCTCCCAAGGATGAACCAGACTTGTGGAGGTCTACAATTTTTTTCTTGGCTGATTTCTTTTGATTTTCCCATGATGTCAAGCAAAGAGGCACTGAGCTTGAAGTTAGACCTTGAAATATATCCACAGGTACACCTCCAATTGACTCAAATGATGTCAATTAGCCTATCAGAAGCCTTTAAAACTATGACATCCTTTTCTGTAATTTCCCAAGCTGTTTAAAGGCACAGTCAACTTCTTGTATGTAAACTTCTGACCCACTGGAACTGTGATACAGTTAATTATAAGTGATATAATCTGTCTGTAAACAATTGTAGGAAAAATGACTTGTGTCATGCACAAGTAGATGTCCTAACCGACTTGCCAAAACTATAGTTTGTTAACAAGAAATTTGTGGAGTGGTTGAAAAATGAGTTTTAATGACCCCAACCTAAGTGTATGTAAACTTCCGACTTATATATTTGACGAAGAACCAAAAACTACAACAATTAGTTGAATTGGTCTAAAAATATGATCATAAGCATATGGTTTGGAGGGCTCTTAGATATGAATTTTAATATAGCCTGTAGCCAAGAATTAAATACACGAGGGACATCACCTCAACATTAGAGTAGAGCACTTTTTCAGCTTCGAAATGACTAACAAATATATTTTCATAATGAGTGAGAAATAAGGTAACACAGTAAGACTTGACATGAAGTTATTTTACATATGTAGTTTGCTTATTATGATAGCAACATTGTTGTTACATAAAACTTTGGAAATTGCTATATAATTGCATGATATTTATTTAAATGTTTTATTTTACCCTTATTTTACCAGGTAAGTTGACTGAGAACACATTGTCATTTACAACAACGACCTGGGAAATAGTTACAGGGGAGATGAAGGTGGATAAATTAGCCAATTTGGAAGCTGGGGATGATTAGGTGGCAATGATGCTACGAGGGCTAGACTGGGAATTTAGCCAGGACACCGGCGTTAACACCTCTATTCTTGGGATCATGGGATCTTTCCATCAATAATAATGGAGTTATTATATAAGTGGAATAAATCACAGTCACTACTGTACACAAGAGGAATAGTTACAAAAACTCTCAGCTCATTGCTATGCAATTAAAATGCAATTAGCACGGTATTATGTACCATGCTAATAAAATGATGCTCCAATTACACAGGCACAAGAACAGTGTAATGTTAAGTGTTACTGAGAATGCTAGCACTAACAAAACATGGCTATTAAGTGTTGAAAGGAAACTACATATCCGAAAACTGCCGCCTTGAATCAACTACAGAAAAGGTAAGATGAAAAGCATGTTAGTTTGTATTCTGAGCAAACCATCCCTTTAAAGATGGTATAGTGTGTGTTTGAAACAAGGACACTTACCCTCAGATGGACAAAGAGGTTCAAAGTTGTTTTTGCTAAGCATCCAACTTGCTGTTAGCAATTTGTGCAAATGGCTTTGAATTACTCTTACAGTATATTCAGGTATCATTCATTTCATTGCAGCGTTCGATCTTTTCAGTGGCATGTTGAAAGAGTCCTACAGTGGTTGAGCGTCACAACTTATTTATACTTATCAATAAAATATCATTGGTTAATTGATTTGACTTGATTATGTACAGCTGTGGCAATAGACATTTAGTAATTGCTTTCTCATATCTGTATTCAAATAGTTTACAAAGTAGTTACTTTTTGAGATTTGTTTTGAAATAGTTTTAAAAAGTTACATTTTTGGGGCGGAATAGTTGTAATCACCTCCAAAGTAGTTACTTTCCACAAAGCATAGTTAAAAATGTTGTTTATGAAAGTTCAAACAGGAAGGCTGGTCTGAATGCTCATTTAACTTTATCAAGCAGCATAACATAATTCATTCTGTTTCCTATACTACGGGCATAGTGGGAATGAATACAAATGTATCATCCTCAGCTCAGTGTCTCGTTCTTCTCCTCTTCCTATTAGCCATGCGCGGAATGTTATTCACCTATTTACCTTTGACCTATAAGCATGGCACAATAATGCACATCCCCCCCCAATGCCTTTCCCCTAGTGGGGGGGGGGGGGTTCGATGCCAGCTGCCCAGCAAAGGGCTACCTGTCATCAGTATCTGGCGCCGAGGACCATTCCTCAGAGACAAAGGCCATACCCCAAACTATTTAATAAAATTCCACATTGCATTCTGTCTCTGTTGTTCATTCAGTTAAGCCTGAACTCGATCGAACTATAGTTATCCCAGGTCTGACACACACACACACACACACACACACACACAGGTCTAAATGCGTTTGTTTTCAGCTGTTGAGAGAGGCACACTAGTTCACTCCTATGACTAACCCACTGCGGTCAGTGAGAGAAAAAACATCCACCCTGTACTTTAAGATACACGTACAGTAAATGTCCTTTTACAGCAGTCATTATAAACCCGATAGACTTCCAGAGCTTGACTACAGTACCTATTATCATCATTTAGAAAACATGTGAAAAGTCAGACTGTAACAGTCCCTACCTGGACGTGAGTTTGGGCTTCTTTCCTTGCTCATATACACTCTGTGGATCTGTTGGGGCGTTATGCAAATTGGAGTGGGTCTAGGGTTTCTGGGATGATGGTGTTGATGTGAGCCATGACCAGCCTTTCAAAGCACTTCATGGCTACAGACGTGAGTGCTACGGGTCGGTAGTCATTTAGGCAGGTTACCTTGGTGTTCGTGGTCTGCTTGAAACATGTAGGTATTACAGACTGGGTCAGGGAGAGGTCAAAATGTCAGTGAAGACACTTGCCAGTTAGTCCGCGCATGCATGCTCTGAGTACCTGTCCTGGTAACACGTCCTGATTTGATTTCTCCTGCTGTGAAATCAACACTCATGCGTACATCCACAACAAGCTCATCAAAACACCCTGTGACGTCAAAGCAATGTGACTGAGTGAAAGCACACATACACTGAAACCTGCTTCAACCTCAGACAAGTCTTGACTCATCTGCCCTATGTTTACCTGACAGAAGAGGGTGGAGCCAGTGTGTGTGCTTTTCTGTAACTGCCCCTTGAGTAGGTGTCACATGTCTTGCCCCAGTAACCTGTCTGATGAGTGCCGACCCTTGGCTCGTTCGATTGGTGCAGGGCCAGCGGCCTGACACAAACACACACCAGTAACTCTCCGTAAAAGCACCCTGGGATGACGTCACATGTTTAAACGGGGGAAACAAACAGAAGGGAAGAGAGGAGTTCACTTAGTTTTTATCTTCTTGATCTTCCACTCTTCTTGCCTCTCTCTCTCTCTCTCAACACCTTGCATGTACTCACTCACGCCGTCTGTGTTTGTGTTTGAATCAAAAGAGCTGCTACGGTGTCTTTGTCTGAGCAACAACAACAGACTGGAGCTTTGCTAGCCCTCCACAAAGGCAGGGAGGGAAGGAGTGAGATAAGGGAGGGGGAGGGAGGAGAGAGACCAGGGGGAGAGGGGTGAGCTAGAGGCCGAAGGTCATTGGCTGTGCAGCCGAAGTGGAAGAGGTAGTAATTTGCTGAATGCACGGCTTGTCTTTTATCCACTCTCCTTATCTGAGCAGGACAGAGAGATAGGCTATAGCTCAGAGCAATGACCACTTTTAAACACATACACACATACACATACACATACGTACATTACTCACACTAGCCCACTTTCACAAACATACACATTCACAAACACACACAAAAACACAGTCTCACTGCAGAATAAGATGTTTTTCCACGTTTCTCCAAATGTAAAAGTGTTTTTGACAGCCTGGGTTGACTCCTCCTGCTCAGTATTGTTCCTTTTCTCCAAACATCAAATTTCAAAGTTGCTCAAAACGTCAAATTTACAAGGTTAAGGTTTTACCCTACTGGACTGTTTTGCAAGCACAGACTGGAATATGTTCCAGTCAATAGTGCATCAATGATGTCATCCCCACAGTGACCATACGTATATATCCAAACCAGAAGCCATGGGTTACAGGAAACATCCGCAATGAGCTAAAGGCTAGAGCTGCCGCTTTCAAGGGGCGGGACACTAATCCGGACTCATAAGAAATCACGTTATGCCCTCAGACGAACCATCAAACAGGCAAAGCGTCAATACAGGACTAAAATTGAATCCTACTACACAGGCTCTGACGCTCGTCGGATGTGGCAGGGCTTGCAAACTATTACAGACTACAAAGGGAAACCCAGCCGCGAGCTGCCTAGTGACGCGAGCCTACCAAATGGGCTAAATGCCTCTTTATGCTCGCTTCGAGGCAAGCAACACTGAAGCATGCATGAGAGCACCAGCTGTTCTGGATGACTGTGTGATCACGCTCTTCGTAGCCGATGTGAGCAAGACCTTTAAACAGGTCAACATTCACAAGGCCTCGGGCCAGACGGATTACCAGGACGTGTACTCAGAGCATGCGTGGACCAACTGGCAAGTGTCTTCACTTGACATTTTCAACCTCTCCATGACCGAGTCTGTAATACCTACATGTTTCAAGCAGACCACCATAGTTCCTGTTCTCAAGAAAGCGAAGGTAACATGCCTAAATGACTACCGCCCCTACCGACTATCGGTAGCCATGAAGTGCTTTGAAAGGCTGGTCATGGCTCACATCAACACCATCATGCCGGAAACCTTAGACCCACTCCAATTTGCATTCCTTCCCAACAGATCCACAGATGACGACCCCCCCCCCCCCCCAACAACACATCTGCCATGCTGATCCTCAACACGAGGGCCCCTCTGGGCTGCTAGCCTAGTCCCCTCCTGAACTCCCTGTTCACCCACGACTGCGTGGCCAAGCATGACTCCAACACCATCATTAAGTTTGCTGACAACACACCGGTGGTAGGCCAGATCACCGACAACAATGAGACAGCCTATAGGGAGGAGGTCAGAGACCTGGCCGTGTGGTGCCAGGACAACAACCTCTCCCTCAACGTGAGCAAGACAAAGGAGATGATCGTGGACTACAGGAAATGGAGTGCCGAACACGCCCCCATTCACATCGACGGGGCTGTAGTGGAATGGGTTGAGAGTTTCAAGTTACTTGGTGTCCACATCACCAACAAACTATCATGGTCCAAACACACCAAGACAGTTGTGAAGAGGGCACGACAACGCCTTTTCCCCCTCAGGAGACTGAAAAGATCTGGCATGGGTTCCCAGATCCTCAAAAGGTTCTACAGCTGCACCATCGAGAATCAATGTGCAGGGGTACAGGATAGTCAAGGTAATTTGTACATGTAGGTAGGGGTAAAGTGACTATGCATAGATAATAAACAGCTTGTAGCAACAGTGTAAAAACAAATGGGGGGTGTCAATGCAAATAGTCCGGGTAGCCATTTGTATAACTGTTCAGCAGTATTATAGCTTGGGGGTAGAAGCTGTTGAGAACCTTTTGGTCCCGGACGGTACCACTTGCCGTGCGGTAGCAGAGAGAACCCTATGACTTGGGTGGCTGGAGTCTTTGAACATTTGTAGGGCCTTCCTCTGACACCACCTGGTGTAGAGGTTATGGATGGCAGGGAGCTTGGCCCCAGTGATGTACTGGGCTGTACACACTACACTCTGTAGCGACTTGCGGTCGTATGCCAAGCAGTTGGCATACACTGCTGAGGTCCTTGAGGATTTTTTGGGCCTTCCTGTGACACCGGGTGCGGTAGATGTCCTGGAGGTTAAGCAGTGTGCCCCCAGTGATGTATTGAGCAGACCCTCTGGAGAGCCTTGCAGTTGTAGACAGTGCAGTTGCCGTACCAGGCAGTGAAACAGCCTGACAGGATGCTCTCAATGGTGCATCTGTAAAAGTCAGGGAGCGTTCCATCTCCATGACTGTCTTGGTGTGTGTGGACCATGATAATTCCTTAGTAATGTGGACACCGAGGAATTTGACACTCTTGACCTGCTCCACTACAGCCCCGTCGATCTGGATGTGCTCGGCCCTCCATTTCCTGTAGTCCACGATCAACTCCTTTGTCTTGTTGACGTTGAAGGAGAGGTCGTTGTCCTGGCACCACACTGCCAGTTCTCTGACCTCCTCCCTGTAGGCTGTCTCATCAGTCTGGCCCTGCGGCCTTGTGAATATTAACCTGTTTAAATGTCTTACTCACATCGGCTACGGAAAGCGTGATCACACAGTCGTCCGGAACATCTGGTGTTCTCATGCATGGTTCAGTGTTGCTAGCCTCGACGCGAGCATAGAAGGTTATTTAGCTTATCTGGTAGGCTCACATCATTGGACTGCTCGCAGCTGGCTTTCTCTGTGTAGTCCGTTACAGTTTGCAAGCCCTGCCACATCCGACGAGCATCAGAGCTGGTGTGTAGGATTCGCTCTTGGTCTTGCATTGCCGCTTTGCCTGTCTGATGGTTCGTCTGAGGGCATAGAATGATTTCATATAAGCATCTGGATTAGTGTCCCGCTCCTTGAAAGCGGCAGCTCTAGCCTTGAGCTTAGTACGGATGTTGCCTGTAATCCGTGGCTTCTGGTTGGGATATGTACGTACGGTCCCGACGTCCTCGGGACATGGATAGACGTCCAATTTCTCTTGAGAGATCTGCCTGTGCTTGCATGTGGACAGGCAAGCACACACTCACATATAGATAGATAGCATATGCCTCATAACATGGATCCCAGCTCCAGTGAGGGAGTTAAGTGGTTGTTAAACAAACTGCCCAGTTGGACCCTCCCACTACTGTCTCTAACTGTTCAGAAACATCTCGCCTGGAGGCTCATGCATCTTTCTCATTCATCAACAATATTGCTTTCAACACAGAATTTATCTTTCGCTTTCACTCTTTTTCCATGTCTTGCTCTCTTTGCCTTTCCTTAGTTCTCTCTCTTTTCTCTCGCTCTCCCTCTCTCTCTCCTTCTCTCTCTCCCGCTCTCTCTGTCTCTCCTTTTTCCTCCTCTCCCTCTCTCTCTCTCTCTAATAAAATCACGCCTGCAGCGTAACTTTGTTGAAAAGTTTACAGGAGTTGACCAACAGTGTTAGCATCAACCAGCTAGCACACGGAGAGGGGCACACTCACCCCTCCCAAACAGGGATCATTAAATGATCTGTGTTGTGTTGCCGCTTGTGATTCAGTATTTAAATCCCCACTACCCTTAATCTATACTCTACCTCTCCCCTCTCTCTCTCTCTCTCTGTGTGTCCTCACTGGCTGTATTAGTGCCTCCAAGGACAACAGGCAGCCTATTCCTTTCTCTCTCTCTTGGTGTCTCTGTATCTCTCTCCCGCTGCCCCCCCCCCTCTCTTTCTCTGTCTTCCTTTCTCTCTCTCTCTGTCTCTGAATCTCTCTCCAGCTGTCCCTCTCTCTTTCTTTCCCTCTCCCTCTCATTCCCTCTCCCTCTCTCTCTTCCTCTCTCTGCAACTGTGTCACCATGGTTACTCTGGAACACCAAGGTGTCTGTTGCCAGGGCAACGGGAGGCGGCTGGGCAGCGAGTGACAAGCCGTGTTAATTCCATCACCCATGAACCCCACGGGACCGCAGGCATTCGTCTTCATCGCACACACACACACACACACACACACACACATCATCAGATCGCTGTCTGTATGCCACAGCCAATGCATTAACTATATCATTCAACCACAGTTGTCTGGATAAATGCACTCATCGCTCTCTTTTTTACGCGTTCTCTCTCTCCCTCTCTCCTTTGCCTGTGAGTGTCTGTGTATGTGTGTGTGGTGTGTGTGTGTGTGTGTGTGTTGTATTAGTAGTCTTGAATGGTAGAGACTTCACATTTCCTTTACGCTACTAATATATTAGCTGTTTTGAATCCCTTCCTCTCGTTCTCCCTATCTATCTCTCTCTCTCTCTCTCTCCCTCCCCCTTTCCTCACAACTTCCGTAAGATCAAAGGTGAAGATGTACTTGTTCTTTCGCTTTACTTCCAGCCCACTCACCCCTCTAGTTATACAACCATATGTCCATCTCTCCAGACCAGATGTAGATCCCTACATCTCCCTACAGCCCAGCAGAGTGGTACATATCCCCAATAACACAGACCTGAACATGTAGGCTGTGTCCCAAATGGCACGCTTTTCACTTTATTGTACACTACTTTTGATCAGGCCCTGGGCAAAAGTAGTGCAGTATAAGCACTGTAACGGCCAACTTTAATTTATAAAGTAATTTTGGGTATTATCGACATTGAAATACATTAAAATATTTTACGGCAATATATTGTATATTATGGTGCAATGTTGTGGGCAGGGAAATAATTGCTGTATTTCGAATGGTACTGTAATTCCATCCCATAGTCTGAGTGCCAAAAATCCTTATTATATTGTTGTTTCTGGCTCATTAACATATTTTGAGGCTTACCTTGTAAGAGGCTATATTTGTTGCACCCGTTAAGAGGAAAATGCTGTAACAATTTAACTCCTATGTGTTTATAGTGCCCCATCAATTTAAATTGTATAGGGGACAGATTTGATTGGCAGAAAGTTTTAAATGGTTGAGCATTTTGCCATGTCCTCTTGGTCTGTTTTGCCCTGGTTGATGCCAGTTTGGAAGCGATATAAGTGATATAAAACACCAAATATGAATTAATATGCTGTTATGTGTAAACACGTTACCTATCAGCCAACCTACTTGCACCAATCCATTGTAATTACAGTAAGATACTGTGAAATATAAACCCCTCTCCTCAATGAAATTCATTCATCCATTCATCGATTCATTCTGATTACGGTAGCATAAAAAAAAAGTTTAATAAAGTCAATTTTACAATATTGTACTGTGCATTACCGTATTTACCATATATATTCACCTTATTTATATTACAGTAGGTGTAATAGGGTGTAATTTGTGACAGAACGTGTTGTCTCACAATGGGGAGGTGAGGGACATGAATGATAGCAGTACGGGTACAGTGATGTAGTTGTTATGGGATGGAAACATGGGTAGGACTTGGACACACTTGGAGCAGCTGTAACATTTAACAGAAGGTCACTGACCACAATGAGATGGGAAAGGCTGCCAGTCTTTACTGTTACAACCTCATACAGACACAGACACGCACGTGTGCACACAAACAACATGCACACATGTGCGTACAAATATACACACATGGATAGACACACACACACAGAAACACATGCTGATGCAGACACACACATGCTCACCCACACACACACATGCTCATACAGACGCACACACTTTCTTGCTCATACATATGCACACACACACACACACACACACACACACACACACACACACACACACACACACACACACACACACACACATTCATACACGTACACGCGCTTGCTCACTTTCACAGACAGACACACACACACTCTCTCTCGGTCTCTCTCTCACCAAAGCACAATCACTCACATATTCACACACTCGTCATCCATGCGTAAATGCCAGTGCCCAGCTTTCGCTACGCTAATAGTGAGAACCATCCATGCATGAGAGGAGTTAGTTAAAGGGGCAATCAGCAGTTCAAACAATAACAAAGCCACACCCCACCACTGTTTTGATATAACGCTGAGGGATGGGGCTTGGGAAAGGCAACCACTTTCAAATTCATAGACAGAGCTACACTGTAAAAGGGTTAGTGGTAATTAAGTTACTGTATATTGCGGTACAACTACTGTAATCTAAATACAGTATCAAAGCAAGTACTGTCTAATGAAACACAGTATAATAATGTAGAATTTAAAAAAAGTAAATACTGTAATTGGAATGAATGAATGGATGATTCATTAAATTCATTGAGGGGAGATGCGGTTTTTATTTCACAGTATTTAACTGTAATTACATGGGATTGGTGCAAGCGGGTTGGTTGGAAGGTAATGTGTTTACACATTACAGCATATCAATGAGTATTTGTTGTTTTATATCACTTGCACTTCTCGAGGCCTTAGCAAAGACTTCCAAACTGGCAGCGGCAACAAGGCAAAACAGACGAAAGGGACATGGCAAAAATACTCAACCAATAAAGGTTGAAGACTTGCTGCCACTCCAATCTGTCCTCTATACATTTGAAATTGATGGGGCACTACTACCACATACCAGGGCCCAATTTCCCAATAGCGATGGATCTTAGGCTTACGAGTGTTTTAACGATGCATTGTTCCTACGACAAACCGGAGATGTAACATGCTTTTCCTAAAACACCAAGCAGAAAGAACGTTCGCCGAGTGCATTATTGAAGCACGTGTCGGTACTGATAGGATGGAAAGAAACGCAGCGCTGCTCTCAGATCAGCTTTCTCCATTCAAATCTTACCTTAACATTAGAATTATTCCAGGATACTGATGACGGATCAGCTCCTAGAGAGATATCACCTACGGCCGCAAATATTGAGGCAGGCTTATTCTAATGCTTATAAGCATTAACCTAGAATTACCCTATAAAAATGCTCGAAATCAAGATTTGCCACATCATTGTGCACATGTTACACATCATGGAATATATTGAGGCAAAATTTACAGACAGTAGCCTACAATTTGCTAAATAGAACTCGACTAACATGAAATTATTTTAATATGATTGAAATATATAGGCCTGTAGCCTATACCTTTGGACTATTTATCTACAGTCTTCTCCGTTTTCATTTGAAGCATACTTTTATCCTCGGCTTATAACAATTGCAAAGACATTGGCAACTTTGTATTTGCAGTCAACTTCATTCTGAAGTTATCGTTGGTCACAGAGAGAGAGATACACATTTTGATTCTGTGTTAAGCAGAGATCTTCTGTGTTTAAAGTGAAGCGGAAGGGCAAAAAAGTATCTAACGACACCCTTATCTGTTCTACAAGTGCAACTTTAGTAATGATGGTTTTGGGAATCAGTTCAGAGATTTAACGATGCGCCTACAAAAGTTCTAACGATGAGCTTAGCCTTAAGATGCATTTTGGGAAACCAGGCCCAGTTAAATTGGTACAGCATTCACCCATAACAAATATAGCCTCAAAATACCTCAAAATATGTTAATGAGGCAGAAATAACAATACCAGGCACCCACTAGTGGTCAAAAGGTTTTTGGAGCTTCAAAAACAGTACATTACTGTATTCTGCGGGATGGAATTACAGTACCATTCGAAATACAGCAAGTCATTTAGTCAGTGCTTACAACGGCAACATGAAGGAAAAACACTTTGTTGTATGTACAACGTTTTGTACAATGTCCCCACACAGGAAAAAACGATTTGTGATCAAACATGTTGTTGCACACACACACACACACACACACACACACACACACACACACACACACACACACACACACACACACACACACACACACACACACACACACACACACACACACACACACACACACACACACACACCCTGAGGAAGGTAAATTGAATAAGGCTGTGTAGCAGAGTGTCGGCTGGGGACGTAAACATGGTTAGAGAGGATCCATGGACACACACTAATGAATAGGAACACACTAGAGACACTGTCCTTTTAACACAACACTCCATCCAAAAGGCTAATCTACGGTAGTCTACTCATACAGTCAATTCATAACCCCAAGACACTGACTGTAACCCAAAGACACTGCTTCCTACCAGAGTAGATTCAAAACAGGACATTGTACAAAACACAATTCATAGCCTACTGTAGTCTATTCAGCCAACCTGCAAGACACTGATATAGGCAATTCACAACCTCAAAACAAAAGTTACAGCAAAGGACTTACATTTACAGTTTTTCTCAATTGTTAAACCACTAAAACCCATTGGCTGAACAAAGTTCTCAGTTGCCTGGACTCATTTAGCTAATTATGCAGTCTGTTGTCAACACCTTAAACCATTTCACATGGTAAAACACAATTTGCAGATCTCACTTAGACTTTTCAGCAAAACTCGAAACACATTCTCATTCTCAAAACACATTCTGCACTCTAATGCACATGTCATCCATACCGGTAAACACAAGTGGCAACAATCAAATACAAATAGAGAACACATGTCATTGATTGAACACAACCACTCAAAATTGATTTAACCTGTTTCAAATGATGCGACACAACCAATATAAGCCAGTTCAGAGAGCAAACAGGTTGTTGAAGGTGGGAAGGAGAAAGTCTGAGAATGGATAGAAGAAACAATGTGAGAGGACGAGGACGAGTGCGTATGCGATGTGGGCGACGAGGAGGAAGAGGGCAAGAAGGAGGAAGAGGAAGAGAAAGAGTGGAAATATCTGATGAAATTCGAGCAACAGTTATAGACCATGTTCTTGTCCATGGACTGACAATGAGGGAAGCAGGACTTAGAGTGCAACCCAGTTTGAGCCGATTTTCTGTGTCCACCATAGTAAGGACATTCAGAGAAGAGAACAGGTACAGTATACTACTGTATTTTTGTAATTGCAAATTTACTGTACTACACTATATGCAGCTGTTTCAATAGACATTTGTAAAGTGAATCACTGTATGTATTGTACTGCATGAACATGTTTTGTAACTGCACAACTACTTTTTGTAGAATTGCAAGGCTGCCACATGCAGGTGGAAGGACAGCTATATTCACTCGGGAGCAAGAGGCCGTTATAGTTGGCATGGTCCTTCAAGGTAATGCAATACGACTCAGAGAAATCCAGGAACGAGTGATACAAGACAACACACACTTCCAGGGAATCGACAGTGTGAGCGTTTCCACAATTGACCGTGTCCTCCATCGTAACAGGATGGGAATGAAACAAGTATACAGAGTACCTTTTGAGCGCAACTCACCAAGGGTGAAAGAGCTGCGAGCTCAGTATGTGCAAGTAAGTGTACATTCAGAAACATTTACTGTAATCCAGATTGTCTACAGTACTAACACATACTATGTGAATGACATTACTCTTCAGTACATACAATGTATGTGAATCAGAAGCCTAATTGTACTCTACAGTATAGCACTGTCTCTGTACAACTTACAAAATCCTACATACAGTATATTGTATTTCTACACAGACAATATTTGACTTGGAATCCTTGGACAGACCCCATGAGTTAATCTTTGTCGATGAAGCAGGCTTCAATCTAACAAAGAGGAGAAGGAGAGGCCGAAACATGATTGGACAGCGGGCCATTGTTGAAGTCCCTGGTCAACGAGGTGGCAATGTCACAATCTGTGCTGCTATCAGCAACCATGGTGTTCTACATCACCATGTTACACTCGGGCCATATAACACCCAGCACCTTCTAAGATTTATTGCCAATCTAAGAGATATTTTATTTGAGCAGCAGGTTCAAGAGCAGCAGGGTCAAGAGCTAAATGAGAATCCCATTCCCACCTATGTGATAGTGTGGGACAATGTCAGTTTCCACCGAGCTGCTCAGGTAAGGGAATGGTTTAACATCAATGGGCAGTTTATGAACTTGTACCTCCCTCCATACTCGCCTTTCCTGAATCCGATTGAGGAGTTTTTCTCCTCTTGGAGATGGAAAGTGTATGATAGACAACCCTACACCAGAGTAAATCTGCTGCAAGCCATGGATTTAGCCTGTGGTGATATAGGTGAGGAATCATGTCAGGGCTGGATACGGCACACAAGAGGCTTCTTCCCCCGTTGCCTCAGGAGGGACAATATTGCTTGTGATGTCGACGAAGTGCTCTGGCCCGACCCAGCCCAAAGACAAGAAGAAGCACATTGATCACATGTTTACTCCTTTGATTTTTGTCCCTTTTAGTATTGTATACTGTAGTACAGTGCATTGTAGGCTGTATACTGTACAATGGACAAATTGTATGGCCCTGAACATTGTGCTTTCCATTTATTAACAGTACTGACTGCTCAATAGATTTTGACTGGTTGCAGGTTCATATCAACAAAGAACAAGAATTACAGTATCACAGAGACAAAGGACACGTTTGTGAGATGCAGGGTACAGTACTGTAAAAATAGGGGTACAAGGAGGAGGAAGAACAAAAAACTAAATTGCAAAAAGCAGAGTAGTAATTTCTGATCAATTTTGAGCTACTATGATAGAACATGTTTTCGTTCATCAAAAGACAATGATGGAAAAATATGAATATTTTTTTAGATGAAAAATGTACTTCTCCCTGAGAATTGTATGTTTTGAACAATGTGTTTTCTATTTTTCGGTGTATTGTTTACTGACTGCTTGAGAGTGTATATCATTTTGATCACTTTGTTTATGATTTGAGAGCAGTGTTTGATTTTGAACACAGGTAAAACTGTTTTGAGGCGAATGTTTCATTTTGCCAGAGGAGTCAGAGCTTATGTAAATAGTGCTTGAAGGTGAGGTTTTGTGCTTAATGTTTTCAGGAAATGGAGCAAGGTTTCAGAAATTGTGTTTTAGCAATTGAGAAACACTCTAAATCAATTAGCAGACGCTCTTATCCAGATCGACTTACAGGAGGAATTAGGGTTAAGTGCCTTGCTCAAGGGGACATCGGCAGATTTTTCCCTTAGTCAGCTCGGGGATACTGGCCCAACGTTCTTAACCACTAGGCTACTTAAATACCCAGCAGCCCTATAACTCCCAGAGGATGAGAAAGATCCTTCCATTCAGTCTGTCTATTCATGGTTGCGTGTTTCATTTGAGCACAGCCAGTCAGTGATACTGAGTGAGCTGCTTTGTCTTTGACGCTCTGGGTGTGTTTGAAGTAAAGAGTCCACTGGGACCCACTGTAGAGACAGGGACAGAGAGACAGGGACAGAGAGACAGAGAGAGAGACAGAGAGAGAGAGAGAGAGAGAGAGACAGAGAGAGAGACAGAGAGAGAGAGAGAGATTGTGTGTGTATGTGTGTGTGTGTGTGTGTGCAAGTGTGTGTACACACACAGCTCTCACCACCCGCTGTTCACTCGAGGACAGGGGAACAATATCTGAATAGGGATTAGTGGCACATCTTGATTGGAGTGTGAGGGTTGGCAGAGGCACATGTTGATGATGCTGATTTTGAGGAGGGCACCAGGTGATGATGCGTATGGTGTAATGATGTGACAGTCCAGGAGTTAGCCCAGCATTGATTAGACATTGTGGCTTTAATTACAGTGCATCGTATCCTCTGATTGGTGAATCAGCGTAGGAGAGGAGGGATGAGAGGAGAAGAGGACAGGTGTGTGTACTCGACGCCGACACCTCTGCCCAGACACACACAAACACACACACACACACACACACACACACATCTGCTGTCGCCTAGTGCCTGATAAACAAGGATTGGAGACGAGACAGGAAGAGCCGTGAGGACTGACAGCTGTTGGCTGTCTCAGGTCTCTAACTACCTGCAATTACAGTATCTACACACACAGTGCAAACACACACACACACACATATCCACCCACACACACATCAAACACATTTCACATAATATTCCTTCTGTGTAGAAAAGTAGAAAGCGCATTCATTCAATACCTAATCAAAAAGCAATGACACAGGCCCCAGGAGAAGCCCTCTCTTGGAATTACTCAGCGCAACATCAACAATAATTTAGAATGGACAAAAATAAACTTGCAGAACAGGCATCTTGTTTGTATTTCTGTGTCGGTGTCCAGGGAGTTAGGGAGAGCTTGAGGAGAGAGTGGGACGGTGGGAGGGATGGAGAGAGAAGATGGGGAGAAAAAAGTTTTTTTTAGAGTCAGCAGGCAAGATAATTTCAGCATCAGAGCAGTATTGAGTTATCAAGGCACTCTGTCTCTCTCTAAAATAAGCAAGCATCTAAGTAAGCACTTCCTTGGACGATGTATACCATGCGTATCCCGTACATAGACTAATAAAAGTCTCTCCCCTCTCTCTCTTTCTCTCCTCTCGCTGACACAGCCAATCACCACAGAGGTTAATGTCATACACACGCTACGAAAAACTGCAGATCCCTCCACCTGATCGTTAGTTAGTGTGTGTATGTGTGTGTGCATACAAGTGTGTGTGTGTGTGTTCAACATTACTGCTGGGCCAGCACTAAGCCATGTTCAGGGGACTTCACTCTACATTACCCCTCAGCTGTAACCTTGGCCTGGTGATCTGCCAGGATTCTTTACAGGCCTCCCATCACACATAGAGATACTAGATAGAGCTTTTTCATTCGTCAGTGTAGAATGGAAACCATAGATTCTATAGCGGACATCTTGGAAAGGTGTTCTGGAATAAAGCGTATGACAAAACATTTAGGATGACAGATTCCTTCCTTCAAATCTTAATTTGCTGACGTTCCTTCGTTTTTCAACGCTTTGTGTGTTTTATAACATTTATTGTATTCGGCGCATGGGACACATTTTGATTTGATTTGGACAGTGTGTCACTGAAGGTGCAATCCCATTCTATTTCTATGAATTAACCCTATATGAAGCGGTGTGTAATGAGTGAAGAGCTCTCTCTCGCTCTCCCTCTCTCTATCTCTCTGCATCCAGTTACAGCCACAGTAAATCACAGAGCACCTATCAGTGGTTAATCTTTGTGTCAGATGACAATTTATCCATCAGCCAACGACAGACAGACAGTGTGGGTCACCGGTAGCCTGCGAAAACATTCAGTCACTAATCAGCTCCCTCGCAAACATGATTACATTTCAAATCACATTAGCCTCAGCACGCCAGCTACAGGACAGCCTAGTCAGAGCAATACGGAGCAGTGGACAGCACAGGCCCAGAGGTAGACAGGAGAGGCATAGAGGGATAGACAGGGGTGTAGAGAGAGAGAGAAAGTGGGAATAAAAGAGATGAGGAGAGAAATCCGAGCAGACGCACACACACACATACACGCGTGCACAAACTTGACCACAAAATCCTCCTCCTAGCATTAAAAATCTCTTCACCACCTTGTCCACCCCTACCTCTCAGACCGTCTTGTCCCCTACCAACCCACACACTCAATCTGTTCTACCACAGCAGGCCACCTTGTCATCCCCAGGTCCAAGCTCCAGAGCTTCTCCAGGGTTGGGCCGAGGCTCTGGGACTCCCTCCCTTCAGTCATCCGTGAGTCCATCACCTTCTTTCAGTCCCACCTAAAGATCTTCACACACACACACAACACCTGCTCGCTCACTCATCCACTGACATATCATACCCTTTCCCTTCCTTGAACCCTACTCCCTACTCCTCCTGTTTATTCTGCTGATTTGATTTTGGATTTCTTGTCTTGCCGTTTCTGCAATTGAACAGCGACTTCGGGGGCTTGAAAAGCGCCGCGTACATATCCCGTGTTATTATAAGTAGAGGGGATTGACAAGGAAGCCATATCACCACTCTAGACCCTTTAGTTCCTCTTCAGTCCCTCCCACCCATCATCCCAGTCTCTGCAGACTCACTCAGATCATCTGAATAGTATAATCATCGTGACAGGATAGCCTCTCGATTATCTACGGAAGGAAGAAAGGCAGTAGCTATGCACAATGGCCACTCAGCCACAGTGAAGAATAGCCCTCAATGAGACAGCACTCTGAAAGCGACCAAGTAACTGAGATTCAGTCTAGTCCTTCAATGACACAATACTCTGAACAAGGCCAGCCTACTGTATCTCCTTCCGATCAAAATAGCTTTGGGCCCTGTCCTAATAGTTCTGAATTGTACCCTTTCTCTTTTTCTTGAAAAAAAAATCACTGAGGAGGGAAAGAGGCAAGGAAGGAAGGAAGAAAGGAAGCTATTTGAACAGGGCCAAGGTCACTACACTATACTGTACTGAGTTGGGCAGGTTCTTTTATGTCTAGAACCACTCCTAGGGCCCTCTCCGACATCTGATTAGCCCATCAAGGGTGCTCGAGACTGTGCTTATGTCTGTTTGAAGAATGCCTCCTAACCTCCAGCCCTCCTCTCCAGATGGAGCTCATTGAGCTGAGAGCAGGTCAAGAGGAGCAGTGAACACTCCACTGTGACATGAAAAAGGTATTACAGGAGGAGAGGAAAGGAGAGGAGAGGTCAGGAAAGTGGAGGAAAGGAGAGGAAAGGTCAGGAAAGTGGAGGGGAGAGGGGAGGGGACGAGAGGAGAGGAGAGGTCAGGAAAGTGGAGGGGAGGAGAGGAGAGGAAAGTAGAGGGGAGGAAAGTGGAGGAGAGGAGAGGAAAGTAGAGGGGAGGAAAGTGGAGGAGAGGAGAGGAAAGGAGACAAAAAGGTGGGCGTGTAGTATCAGGTTGACTGTCTCAAACAGAAAGCAGTTGAGGGAGAGGAGGGCAGTGTAACCACATGTTGTAAAGGAATGTTGAAGACACAGAGACACAGAGCTTTGTAGTGTCTGGGTGCGTGTTCTATTCTGTATGTCATGAATGCTGTGAATGCGTCTGTACCGTATCGTTGCAGGGTGATTTGCACATGAAAAGGAAAGAAGGCCCGAGCTGCTTTGACAACGCCAACAGCAAGATATTCTCCTTTCTGAATAAATAACGCTGCCTGATGGGAAGCTAGTGCACGGCAGGATGAAACACTAGTCTTCCAAACCACCTCCTGGAACGCTGAATCAATGCACCTCCCATCCCGGATATGAAACAATGGCTGGGATATGTTAAGACTGGAGTGTCTCACCGGGAATGTATGGAGGAGATGGGAATGGTTAGGAACAGGAGGGAATGAGAGATGGGAACGGTTAGAAATGGGAGGGAGGATGTAGTGGCATGAGTGGGTATGGTGATGGATGCAGTGTTATGTGTGTGTGTAACGTGTGTAACGTGTGTAACGTGTGTAACGTGTGTAACGTGCCTGCGTGCACGTATGTGGCCATTCTTCCTATCAGTCAGGAAGAGATCATATATACCCTAACTCAGTCCCTCCCTCACGGCTTCCCTCAGCGTCGGGTGAGATAGAGGAGCAGGCGGTAAAATAGAGTTGTTTATCCACTCCTCGGTGGAGCTGTCTCCTAGGTGACAGAGCCCAAATGAAAGCACTACCGGTGAAATATGACACTGATGATAGGCTGCCTGCTCTGCAATGCTCTCTGCACTGGGGATGGAATTGACTTGATCCTCCAGAGTCCTTCAGATGAGATGGAGGTAAGGAGTGTGTGTGTGTGTGTGTGTGTGTGTGTGTGTGTGTGTGTGTGTGTGTGTGTGTGTGTGTGTGTGTGTGTGTGTGTGTGTATGCATCTCCATTTAAGTGTGTCAATAATAGGGTCTGCCTACCAGTTTCCGTAGACAATCAGGGTGGTGTCTCTCCGGGGAGTAACTGTGAATGAACACACACTCAGGGAGGGACGGAGGAGGAGAGCAGTGAATGGTCTGAAGAGTTTTCATTGATGGGTTTAACCTCCCAGCGTGTGCCTGCATACACACACTCACTCAGGCACGCACGCCCACACACACACACACGCACACACACACCCTTTCCCTCAGATTCCTTTCCTTATTTCCTATTCATAAGGGGGTGTGGCGATAAGGTATGTTCACAAGCTATTGGCTGTTTTTACAAGGTTAAGATCATCAGACAATAGAGGATTCTTATTCAAATTGATTAAATCTGTGTTTTTGACAAAAAACAACGAATGGACTAGTCAAATTAGTCAACAAATCCCACCACAGCCTGATGGTTAAAAAACAAATGCTGTGTCAGTAGGCTGTGGTCCTCGTGTTGTGGCTCTGAGCATGCAGTTGCATTTCCTCCCATTCTCTCCCAGTGGAGCAGGATGCAACTGACAACCATATCAGAGCCATAATGGCCCCTTTTCAGCTAGCGAGCTAGCGTGGTATTAGTATGAAGGGAATGTAGAAGTATGTCTGAGAGTATGGCATGACATGCAGGGGGAGAGACACTAGAACTTCTAGAGAGGACAGATCTGAACTGTTCTCACAAAACTGCATAGCAACAACAGTGTGTCAACTGAGAGGGAAAATTGCCACCAACACTGAAGGGATTTCTTGAAGTTAAGAGAAAGAGGGGAAGGGAAGATAGAGAGGAAGAAGGAGAGAGAGAGTTAGAGGACAAGAGAGGTACGGCTTGTCTCCATTCCAACCTATCTTTGACTAACTAAGAGATGTGCCACACACACACACACACGCACATATAACAGTGCCTGACAGGTTTCCTGCCGAGAAGCCTTTCCCCGTTAACACAACGTCAACAGGAAGCACTGCAGTAACAATGATAATGCTGCCCAACTCCAGTAGTTACAGAGAGAGAACGACTGAGAAAAAGAGAGAGGAAGCAAGAGAGCGGGCGAGAGGGAGAAAGAGACCTTGAAACGTTATTGAATGGAGAGGCTGTTTGAGAGCCTGTGGGACACAATACTCATGAAATCAATTAACGACCCGCCAGCCGTATCACTGTTTCAGACACACAAAACACACACACACACCATCCTGACATCACAGCATAGAAATAGACTGAACACACACACACACACATTTTTCTGTATTTATTTATTTGTATAATTTTTTACTGCTCTAAGCTTATTATTACTGTTTGAATAACCTTATTTATTATTATGAATTTATTTATTTTTCATTCTTTATGCGGCGTGCACTGCACAGAACACCGGAAGAATTATCACTGAATTATCACTGTGAACTATTGTAATGTTTGTTTATGTGTCAATTAATCCCATAAGGGATGGGTAGCCAACTGGCCATTTGACTCAAAAATAAATGTCATTCATTCATTCATGTCATTCATTCACACGCATACGCAAGTAAACACACACACACACACACACACACACACACACACACACACACACAGTGACTTTGGAGGAGAGGAGCTGAGTAGGACATGGTCAACGGGAGAGACTATAAGGACACAGCTGACGCTTAAACCGACTAGCCAAAAACCCCTTAACCATGACCTAACCCTTACCTTGACCCTAACCCCAACCAAACCCCTTAACCATGACCTAACCCTTACCTTAACCCTAACCACAACCAAACCCCTTAACCATGACCTAACCCTTACCTTAACCCTAACCCCAACCAAACCCCTTAACCATCACCTAACCCTTACCTTGACCCTAACCCCAACCAAACCCCTTAACCATGACCTAACCCTTACCTTAACCCTAACCACAACCAAACCCCTTAACCATGACCTAACCCTTACCTTAACCCTAACCACAACCAAACCCCTTAACCATGACCTAACCCTTACCTTAACCCTAACCACAACCAAACCCCTTAACCATGACCTAACCCTTACCTTAACCCTAACTTTAACCACATTTTTATCCATTCTGAAATGAAATATTGGTTTGGGCGTGAGCTTTTCCCAGAGTCATCGTTTTTTCCAGCGTCAACGTTAGTCTCTGGGAGAATAGCCAAGGACGTTCATACACAGAGGCACGCACTAGACTAGAGAATGTGTGACGGACAGAGGTGCTTCAGTGAAACACAAAAGAGAAACATAAAGGCGAGATGGGAGAGAAGAGAGAACCGGAGGTGACCTTCATAAAGCAGAAATAAAGAGAGCACTGTTCACTCTCCCACTTATCTTTGCCTCTATGGTAACCGAGCCTCTGGGTATTTAGTAGAAACCCTGAACTTCCTGTTTGCTTGGGAGGCAGCATCCAATCAGGAGCCAGAGATTTCAGGTGTGGGGTTAGTGTGTCCTATATAGGCGGAGCTCAATCACCACAAGGGGCCATGGGCACACAGAGAGAGAGAGAGAGAGAGACACAGAGAGAGAGAGAGAGAGAGAGAGAGAGAGAGAGAGAGAGAGAGACACAGAGAGAGAGAGAGAGAGAGAGAGAGAGAGAGAGAGAGAGCGAGAGCGAGAGAGACACAGAGAGAGAGAGAGAGAGAAGAGAGAGAGAGGAGAAAGAAATAGAGAGAGGGGCAGGAGAAAGAAATAGAGAGAGGGGCAGGAGAAAGAAATAGAGAGAGGGGCAGGAGAAAGAGAAGAGAGAGAGGGGCAGGAGAAAGAGAAGAGAGGTTAGAGATAGACATGATGAAAGAAAATAGGAAAAAAAGAGTGAAAGTGAGGGGAACTAGATAAACAGAGGGAGGGAAGTAAAAGAGGTTGTTGAGAAGATGAGAAACGGTCTTTTAGTAAAGTATTGCGAGAGCAGAGATATAAAGCCTGTTCACTTTCCATTTGTAAGAACACCTCACCGGGTCACATAGAGGAGTATCACTCTATGGAGCATGCTGGCTACGCCTGAGTCCCCAAAAGACACCCTGGTGCACTTCTTTTGGGCCCATTGGGCTCTGGACAAAAGTAGTGCACTATATACGGAATAGGGTGCCTTTTGGGATACAGCCCCAGACTCCCTGGAGAGAGAGGGAGCGAGAGAGAGAGAGAGAGAGAGAGAGAGAGAGAGACAGTCATACACTATCTAGTTAGCACTGTGCTTTGCTACACAGTCAGGTAGCCACTTAATGGCCACGCTAGAAAGGACAGGAGTGGCGATAGCATCAGAATTATGACCATCAAGTGCATGAGCTTTTGGGTCTTGTTCTACTGTAGCATTAGGGTTTGGCTACAGTTAGAGTATGAGTTACTGTCACGTTCGTTGAATGGAGGAGACCAAGGCGCAGCATGATGTGAATACATTCTTCTATTTATTAACGAAGAAACACTAAACAAACTATACAAAAACGAACGTGACGCTATATATAAACAAGTGCAGACACAGGCAACTAACCATAGACAAACTAGACATACAACATAGAATGCCCACTCAGATCACACCCTGACCAAACAAAACATAGAAACATACAAAGCAAACTATGGTCAGGGCGTGACAGTTACATTTATAGTTGAGGTTTGAATTCCATTTGTTGCTGTAACACACAGCACAACCCTTTGAATCCCTCACATTTTGTACCTGTACATTTTGTTTTCCTGGATGGCTAACAATTCCAAACTGTCCCAGACACATCCCTGGATAATGATTGTGATTGTCGAATACTAGTTTTCCGAACCTGAGACTCAGTGCTCACATTTTCCTGGGCAGCATTTGGGTTCTCTAAATTTGATGGGAACTGTGATGGAATACAGTGCTCAGCTTCTGAGATCCCTTTAAAAGCAAGAACAGCAGACTGGCAAGCACACACACAAGTGCACAAGTGCACAGTGCACAGGCACAGGCACAGGCACAGGCGCACGCACACACACACACACACACACACACACACACACACACACACACACACACACACACACACACACACACACACACACACACACACAGTTCCTCTCAGTCAGCACACCCAACACTACCAGAGAATTCCTGCTGCTCCGACTTGATCCATACGGACGAACAGCAGAATTCCTGAGTGAGGAAGCTTTGTCTCGCTACAAAGGGACCGTTCTTATGGAGGGGGACCAATGTGTGTGTCCTTCAGCACACCAACACTTAGTTCATAATGCAAATATTACTGTTTTTTTATCGCTTTGGTACTATTTTCACAAGTATGTGGTAAAATTTCACAACTCTTAGTATAAAACTCAAAACAGATCATCAAAAAGGCTGTTTTTTCAAAACTTTTAGCACATTTTTAATTGACTAAGTACAACACAAAATCACACAGTAACTTTGTCTAGAAATACCTTTGACAGAAAGTAATTGCCTTACACAATGCATTGCTCACAATACTTTTCATATGATTCTCTTCTCATTTGTTTAAATACGTTTGGCCATCACTTAATCCAACTGCGCTTAATGATTCATCACTTAACAGTTTGGCAAACCTATAGAATTTAAACTGGTTCGTCTACTATATATGGATTTCGAGAACTACAGACATAAAATGTGTTGGTAAAGTATACATATCTAAATGACATGTATGATAAATGATAACCATACATAATGACTACTGGTTATTGCTAATTGATTTCAGATAGTGGTAACCACAATTGGTGACCATATAAAAGGGGGTGTGTGAACACTTGCAATTTCTTTTAACATGGAGCAGGATAGACAGCAAGGGAGAGGAAGAAATCAAAGAGCTCATGGAGAAGGGGCCCGTCAGAGAGGTGGGCATCAGAGAGAGAGGGGGGGGGAGGCAGACGGCAGGGAACTGTTGTGTCTAATGAAGTCTAGGCCGGTAAGTCTGCAGGGTATGCACTGTGCTTTACCATTACATTTACAGTAAATTACATATTGTAATGCATGTCAATTCACAACATGTTACAGTATTCTAACAGTATGATCTATTGGAAGTATACTCTGTTCTATCGTGTGCTGACCGACCAGCAGGAGCGGGCCGTGGTGGAAATGGTGAGGGACAGGAATGACATACGGCTGTCTGAAATAAAGCAGACCATTGAGGAGAACGATGACACATACGATGTGAACGATGACCGAAAAATATATTTTTTTGAGGGTGATGGCGCTTGATGCTGCTGTGAACCATCGCAGGTATATCTTTGTTGATGAAGTGGGCTGCAACCTGGCCAAAACTCGGCTCTGTGGGTGGAAACTCATCGACCGTCCAAGTGCCTGGACAACGTGGGGCAAATATTTCCATGTGCGCAGCTATCTCTGAAGATGGTGTGGTAGGACGTAAGCCATTACTTGGATCCTACAACTCTGCACACCTCATTGTGTTTCTCAATGAAATTGAGCAAGGCCTGTCAAGGTGAAGGGGTCACCTATGTCATTGTGTGGGACAATGTCAAGTTCAACCATGCAGAGGTGGTTCAGGCATGGTTTTGGGGCCTTCCCTTCCCATTCTCTTATACACTCCTTTTCTTCAGCATGGCGGTGGAAGGTGTACGTTCGCAATCCCGTGACGTGCCACCCTCCTTCTGGCCATGGATGAGGCATGTGACGACATCAATGTCAAGCTTGGATTCTCCATGCCTAAAGGTTTTTTCCCGCGGCGCATGAACAATGAGGACATTCACTGTGATAAGGATGAGAATTCATGGCCAAATGCTCAAGACAGGCTTGACGCAAATTAATGCGTTCATTTAATTTGTTTCATTTCATTTCTTACCTTTGATTACAGACAGTACACATGTTGTTTGTTGCATGAATGATTGTAGAGGATGTCTTCATTAATCACACCTTTGATGACACATCTGATAGACATTATAGAAATGATAGATCTCGTCAATTTTGTTGGGTAATGTAAGTGTATTGCCTCATGTGAACTGTGTAATGTACTGTAAGTTACAGTACTGTAGCATATTACTTTCAGCACTTCTAATGGCGATTTGAAACGCGTATCTTGCATGGTTTGCTATTGGATTAACTGGTTGTTAAACGACTAAATTGAAAAGATCTAATTGTTGTGTTTTGGTGATTAAACCGATGTTCTCAATACATTTCACAATAAACTTATATTTTGAATCAATGGTTGTGTGGTGAGAGATGTTTACGATCCAAATGAACGCACAATGACAGCTTCTGAAAGAAAGACTGGCTGCGTTACATGTGTGACCAGTTCTGAGTTTTGTACTAAGAGTTGTGAAAGCTTACCACATAAAATGGTACTAAAGCGATAAAAAAATAAATGTAAATCAAACAGAGCCTCTGGTCACATACAGTTGAAGTCGGATGTTTACATACACCTTAGCCAAATATATTTAAACAAAATTTTTCACAATTCCTGACATTTAATCCTCGAACAATTCCCTGTTTTAGGTCAGTTAGGATCACCACTATTTTAAGAATGTGAAATGTCAGAATAACAGTAGAGAGAATGATTTATTTCAGCTTTTATTTATTTCATCACATGCCCAGTGGGTCAGAAGATTACATACACTCAATTAGTATTTGGTAGCATTGCCTTTAAATTGTTTAACTTGGGTCAAATGTTTCGGGTAGCCTTCCACAAGCTTCCCACAATAAGTTGGGTGAATTTTGGCTCATTCCTCCTCACAGAGCTGGTGTAACTGAGTCAGGTTTGTAGGCCTCCATGCTCGCACACGCTTTTTCAGTTCTGCACACACATTTTCTATAGGATTGAGGTTAGGGCTTTGTGATGGCCAACTTCAATAACTTGACTTTGTTGTCCTTAAGCCATTTTTCCACAACTTTGGAAGTATGCTTGGGGTCATTGTCTATTTGGAAGACCCATTTGCAACCAAGCTTTAACTTCCTGACTGATGTCTTGAGATGTTGCTTCAATATATCCACAGAATTTTGCTTCCTCATGATGCCATCTATTTTGTGAAGTGCACCAGTCCCTCCTGCAGCAAAGCACCCCCACAACATGATGCTGCCACCCCCGGGCTTCACGGTGGGGATGGTGTTCTTCGGCTTGCAAGCATCCCCCTTTTTCCTCCAAACATAACGATGGTCATTATGGCCAAACAGTTCTATTTTTGTTTCATCAGACCAGAGGACATTTCTCCAAAAAGTACGATCTTTGTCCCCATGTGCAGTTGCAAACCGTAGTCTGGCTTTTTTTATGGCGGTTTTGGAGCAGTGGCTTCTTCCTTGCTGAGCAGCCTTTCAGGTTATGTCGATATAGGACTCGTTTTACTGTGGATATAGATACTTTTGTACCCGTTTCCTCCAGCATCTTCACAAGGTCCTTTGCTGTTGCTCTGGGATTGATTCACACTTTTCGCACCAAAGTACGTTCATCTCTAGGAGACAGAACTCGTCTCCTTCCTGAGCAGTATGACGGCTGCGTGGTCCCATGGTGTTTATACTTGCGTACTATTGTTTGTACAGATGAATGTGGTACCTTCAGGCGCTTGGAAATTTCTCCCAAGGATGAACCAGACTTGTGGAGGTCTACAATTTGTTTCTGAGGTCTTGGCTGATTTATTTTGATTTCCCCATGATGTCAAGCAAAGAGGCACTGAGTTTGAAGGTAGGCCTTGAAATACATCCACAGGTACACCTCCAATTGACTCAAATGATGTCAATTAGCCTATCAGAAGCTTCTAAAGCCATGACATCATTTTCTGGAATTTTCCAAGCTGTTGAAAGGCACAGTCAACTTAGTGTATGTAAACTTCTGACCCACTGGAATTGTGATACAGTGAATGATAAGTGAAATAATCTGTCTGTTAACAATTGTTGGAAAAATTACTTGTGTCATGCACAAAGTAGATGTCCTAACCGACTTGCCAAAACTATAGTTTGTTAACAAGAAATTTGTGGAGTAGCTGAAAAACAAGTGTAATGACTCCAACCTAAGTGTATGTAAACTTCCGACTTCAACTGCACATACATACATACATACATACATACATACATACATACATACATACATACATACATACATACATACATACATACATACATACATACATACATACATACATACATACATACATACATACATACATATGCACAGAAGCAGTGAACAGAGCAAAGCTATTCCTGTCTCTGTAGTTGCTAGGGAGAGAATCTGCTAAGATCAAGAATGCCTCCACTTACACCACATTAAATATCTGAATAGATCAAATACTGTATGAACTGGCTGGGTTGGGAAACCCAGTCACATGGACATCTAAATTGCATTGACCGACAGCATCTACAGTGCATTCGGAAAGTATTCAGACCCCTTGACTTTTTCCATTTTGTTACGTTACAGCCTTATTCTAACATGTATTAAATTGTTTTTTCCCCCTCATCAATCTAAACACAATACCCCATAATGGCAATGCAAAAACTGTGTTTTTTGAAATTTTTGCAATTTTTGTATATAAAAAAACAGAAATATCACATTTATATAACTATTCAGACCCTTTAGTCAGTAGTTTGTTGTGGCTTCTGTCTGGCCACTCTACCATAAAGGTCTAACTGGTGGAGTGCTGCAGAGATGGTTGTCCTTCTGGAAGGTTCTCCCATCTCCACAGAGGAACTCTGGAGCTCTGTCAGAGTGACCGTCGGATTCTTTGTCACCTCCCTGACCAAGGCCCTTCTCCCCCAATTGCTCAGTTTGGTAGGGCTGCCAGCTCTAGGAAGTCTTGGTGGTTCCAAACTTCTTCCATTTAAGAATGATGGAGGCCACTGTGTTCTTGGGGACGTTCAATTCTGCCGAAATGTTTTGGTAACCTTCCCTAGATCTGTGCCTCGACACAATCCTGTCTCTGAGCTCTATGGACAATTCCTTCGACCTTATGGCTTGGTTTTTGCTCTGACATGCACTGTCAACTGTGGGACCTTATATAGACAATCATGTTCAATCAATTGAATTTACCACAGATGGACTCCAATCAAGTTGTGGAAACATCTCAAGGATGATCAACAGAAACAGAATGCACCTGAGCTCAATTCCGAAAGTCTCATAGCAAAGGGTCTGAATACTAATTTAAATTGGGTATTTCTGCTTTTTGTTTTTAATACATTTCCAAAAAGCTGTTTTCGCTTTGTCATTATTGTGTATTGTGTGTTGAGATTGCTGAGGATTTTTTTTATATAATCAATTTTAGAATAAGGCTGTAACGTAACAAAATGTGGAAAAAGTCAAGGGGTCTGAATACTTTCCAAAGGCACTGTAGATCTCTCTATTGTATAGTTGAGCATGGTAAGTGGTGTTTACCAGTAATAACAAGCCCAGATAAACAGACGGAAAGATAGCCTTGTCTCAATGTGTTCATAGATAGCCGAGCTTACACTGAGTGTACAAAACATAAGGAACACCTGCTCTTTCCATGACATACACTGACCAGGTGAATCCAAGTGAAAGCTATGATCTCTTTTTGATATCACTTGTTAAATACACTCCAATCAGTGTAGATGAAGGATAGGAGACAGGTTAAATAATGATTTTTAAGCCTTGAGACATTGTTTTAAATGTAACCTTTACTTAACTAGGCAAGTCAGTTAAGAACAAATTCTTATTTACAATGGCAGCCTGCCGGGGAACAGTGGGTTAACTGCCTTGTTCAGGGGAAGAACGACAGATTTTTACCTTGTCAGCTTGGGGATTCAATCCAGCAAACTTTCGGTTACTGGCCCAACGCTCTAACCACTAGGCTACCTGCCGACATGAATTGTGTATGTGTGCCATTCAAAGGGTGAATGGGCAAGACAAAATATTTAAGTGCCTTTGAACGGGGTATGGTGGTAGGTGCCAAGCGCAGCGGTTTGTGTCAAGAACTGCAACGCTGCTGGGTTTTTCACGCTCAACAGTTCTGTGTATATCACGAATGGTCCACAACCCAAAGGACATCATGCCAACTTGACACAACTGTGGGAAGCATTGGAGTCAAGATGGGCCAGCATCGCTGTGGAATGCTTTTGACACCTTATATAGTCTATGCCCCAATGAATTGAGGCTGTTCTAAGGGCAAATGGGGGGTGCAACTAAATATTAGGAAGGTGTTCCTAATGTTTGGTATACTCCGTATAGATGTGTGTTAACCGCTGTGAGCTCCATTCATAAAGACAGAGAGGCTATCAATGGCTTGTTGGCTGCTATGCTGGATTCACATGGCTCTGGCTGCCGCGTTTTATCTCCTCTCGTCTCTCTCTCCTTCCTTGTTGTCACTCGCTCCATTTCTCTCGTTCTCTTTTATCACTCTTTCCCTGGTCTCAGTTGAAAGATTGATAGAGTCAAACTCGCTGCGTATTTTCCTTTCACCCAACTCTCACTCACTCTCTCTCTCTCTCCCCATCTCTCCTCTCTCAGTGTAAGTTTGTCTCTAGTCTGGTCTGTCACTGGCAGGCTGTATAGTTTAGTTGAGCCAGTAGTTTACTACGAGGAAAATTGTTCTACAGTGTGAGTCAAACACTGACCTTGAACACTCTTTTAACAAACACTCCCCTGCTACAATGAACATGAGTGAGGGAAAGCAACAGAGAGAGAGGGAGAAAGGGGGAGAGAGAGGGCAAGAAAGAGTGAGAGAAAAAGGAGAATGAGAGATTGCGAACGGGTGAAGGAGAGAGAGAATAGAGGTGGGTGACAGCGATAAAAAGAGGAGGGAGAATGGAAGATTCAGAAGAGGAAAAGACCCACAGACACACTTCACACAGTGTCGCACAGTGTGTGTGTGAACTGTTAGCTACCACACATACCCCCTCACAGGGACAGGAGCGTGACCTGTTCACACACACACGACTCCTGACAAGAACAAGTCAGATTAGATAAGGCGTATAGTAACCTTTCAATCCTGCTGCTCTCCCGATCCTGAAATACTCCTTCTTTTGTCACTCGTTCTTCTTCTTCCTCCAAAAGGTTTAAATCCCTCCGTTTAATCCCTCCATTCCGTTCAGATTCAGTGTTACAGCAGAGACCATTGAGATGACCACACTCACTTCTCTTCCTCTAGCTTCTCTCTCTCTCTCTCTCTGTATGTCTGTCTTTCTGGGTCCTGCTCTCTTCCTCTCTCTCTGTCTCTCTCTCTCTGTGCTGGAACAGAGGAGGCAGTCCGACACAGGAGCCAGTAACTCTCTGGGTCCTAGTGTCTCCTGGGTTGACTGAAAGAATGTCATTGTTCCTTGTTGCCTTGCGAGGTGGCTTGCACGCACGCACGCACGCACGCACGCACGCACGCACACACACACACAAGTCAACGTCACACAGAACAAAGTGAGCTTAAGTCTCTAGGTCATTTTTTTCTCCACAAATTAGAAAAGCAGTTAGTGATCTGACAGCCATAATTAAAATGTAATGTTTCCAGACAGAGAAAGAGACACGCCTTACAGGGAAAATCCTTAAGAGCACAAGAATAATGACTCAACGTGTGCAGGATTTTAGAATAAGGAAAAAAAATCACAAAATGTGTTTGTGTGTGTGTTCATGCGTCAATGCCCATGTGACTGTCTGAAAGCAAAGTCTTGCATTATGCTCATGTCAATATCTGTGGTATTGCTCGTGGCAATGTCATCTTGCTGAGTCTACCGTCAATACAATACGGATAATTTTTCCAGGTATGGGTTTTTGGTTCACTGACTTCAGCGTAGAACTTGTTGATCTCGATTTAACAAACAATACCTGGTGATTATCAGTTACAACTGAATTTGTAGTGTAGTTGTGAATGTGTGCTGAGTGCAAGCGGAGAGAGAGGAGAGTGAGAAAAGAGAGGGAGCAAAGGAAACAGAGAGACAAATATGGAGAGAAAGAGATACATCAATGTCTCTTCATCCAAAAGACAACATTACTGTCTGTTAGGAGACGTAACAAAGAGAGAACCAATAGAACAATGACCCATATAATGTGATGAAGTGGAGCAAGCTTTATAGCTACAACACACAGGCAGTGCATCGCCTGGAGTCACACACACACACACACACACACACACACACACACACACACACACACACACACACACACACACACACACACACACACACACACACACACACACACACACACACACACACACACACACACACACACACACACACACAGGAGACAAACACTCACGCAAAAGGGAATGCGACATCATTTCAGCTTTCAGGGAATAGGTGGGAAGACTTGATTCGTGTGTGTGTGTGTACGCCTGTTTGGGCATGTATGTGTGTAGGGGGAGGGGAGGGTGAACTATGGAGGTAATGGCATTAACTATATAGCATACATTAACTATAAAGCATACTATAAGGCATACAGAGCACATACAGTATGTAGAGTGCTCATTCAAAGCCATGGAAGGGTCAGAGGTCGATTCCATACAGTATGTAGAGTGCTCATTCAAAGCCATGGAAGGGTCAGAGGTCGATTCCATACAGTATGTAGAGTGCTCATTCAAAGCCATGGAAGGGTCAGAGGTCGATTCCATACAGTATGTAGAGTGCTCATTCAAAGCCATGGAAGGGTCAGAGGTTGATTCCATACAGTATGCACAGTCGGTTTACCAGGCTCTACATCACAATAGAATATAGCTACATGCATCCACAGTGTTAAAACAGTTTCTATTTCATTATGTGGTCTACTGTTTAAGTAAAAAGAAAATAGCATAATCATCAATGATAAACAGGGCCATCTCCTCGCTATCAAATCAAATCAAAATGTATTTGTCACATGCGCCGAATACAACAGGTGTAGACCTTACAGTGAAATGCTTACTTACAAGCCCTTAACCAACAATGCAGTTTTAAAAAATATTACAAATACTTATTAAGGAGCAACAACAAAATAACAGTAGCGAGGCTATGTACAGGGGGTTCCGGTACAGAGTCAATGTGCGGGGGCACCGGTTAGTCGAGGTAACTGAGGTAATATGTACATGTAAGTAGAGGTAAAGTGACTATGCATGGATAATAAACAGAGAGTAGCAGCAGTGTTAAAATGAGGGGTGGGGTGGGGACAATGCAAATAGTCCGGGTAGCCACTTGATTAACTGTTCAAGAGTCTTACGGCTTGGGGGTAGAAGCTGTTAAGAAGCCTTTTGGACCTAGACTTGGCGCTCCGGTACCGCATGCCGTGCGGTAGCAGCGAGAACAGTATATGACTAGGGCGGCTGGAGTCCTTGGCAATTTTTTGGGCCTTCCTCTGACACCGCCTGGTATATACAGTTGAAGTCGGAAGTTTACATACACTTAGGTTGGAGTCATTAAAACTAGTTTTTCAATTCCAGTGGGTCAGAAGTTAACATACACTAAGTTGGCTGTGCCTTTTAACAGCTGGGAAAATTCCAGAAAATTATGTCATGGCTTTAGAAGCTTCTGATAGGCTAATTGACATAATTTGAGTCAATTGGAGGTGTACCTGTAGATGTACACTGCTCAAAAAAATAAAGGGAACACTAAAATAACACATCCTAGATCTGAATGAATGAAATATTCTTATTAAATACTTTTTTCTTTACATAGTTGAATGTGCTGACAACAAAATCACACAAAAATTATCAATGGAAATCAAATTTATCAACCCATGGAGGTCTGGATTTGGAGTCACACTCAAAATTAAAGTGGAAAACCACACTACAGGCTGATCCAACTTTGATGTAATGTCCTTAGAACAAGTCAAAATGAGGCTCAGTAGTGTGTGTGGCCTCCACGTGCCTATATGACCTCCCTACAACGCCTGGGCATGCTCCTGATGAGGTGGCGGATGGTCTCCTGAGGGATCTCCTCCCAGACCTTGACTAAAGCATCCGCCAACTCCTGGACAGTCTGTGGTGCAACGTGGCTTTGGTGGATGGAGCGAGACATGATGTCCCAGATGTGCTCAATTGGATTCAGGTCTGGGGAACGGGCGGTCCATAGCATCAATGCCTTCCTCTTGCAGGAACTGCTGACACACTCCAGCCACATGAGGTCTAGCATTGTCTTGCATTAGGAGGAACCCAGGGCCAACCGCACCAGCATATGGTCTCACAAGGGGTCTGAGGATCTCATCTCGGTACCTAATGGCAGTCAGGCTACCTCTGGCGAGCACATGGAGGGCTGTGCGGCCCCCCAAAGAAATGCCACCCCACACCATGACTGACCCACCGCCAAACCGGTCATGCTGGAGGATGTTGCAGGCAGTAGAACGTTCTCCACGGCGTCTCCAGACTCTGTCACGTCTGTCACATGTGCTCATGTGCTCAGTGTGAACCTGCTTTCATCTGTGAAGAGCACAGGGCGCCAGTGGCGAATTTGCCAGTCTTGGTGTTCTCTGGCAAATGCCAAACGTCCTGCGCGGTGTTGGGCTGTAAGCACAATCCCCACCTGTGGACGTCGGGCCCTCATACCACCCTCATGGAGTCTGTTTCTGACCGTTTGAGCAGACACATGCACATTTGTGGCCTGCTGGAGGTCATTTTGCAGGGCTCTGGCAGTGCTCCTCCTGATCCTCCTTGCACAAAGGCGGAGGTAGCGGTCCTGCTGCTGGGTTGTTGCCCTCCTACGGCCTCCTCCACGTCTCCTGATGTACTGGTATGTCTCCTGGTAGCGCCTCCATGCTCTGAACACTACGCTGACAGACACAGCAAACCTTCTTGCCACAGCTTGCATTGATGTGCCATCCTGGATGAGCTGCACTACCTGAGCCACTTGTGTGGGTTGTAGACTCCGTCTCATGCTACCACTAGAGTGAAAGCACCGCCAGCATTCAAAAGTGACCAAAACATCAGCCAGGAAGCATAGGAACTGAGAAGTGGTCTGTGGTCACCACCTGCAGAACCACTCCTTTATTGGGGGTGTCTTGCTAATTGCCTATAATTTCCACCTGTTGTCTATTCCGTTTGCACAACAGCATGTGCAATTTATTGTCAATCAGTGTTGCTTCCTAAGTGGACAGTTTGATTTCACAGAAGTGTGATTGACTTGGAGTTACATTGTGTTGTTTAAGTGTTCCCTTTATTTTTTTGAGCAGTGTATTTCAAGGCCTACCTTCACACTCAGTGCCTCTTTGCTTGACATAATGGGAAAATGAAAAGAAATCAACCAAGACCTCAGAAAAAAAATTGTAGACCTCCACAAGTCTGGTTCATCCTTGGGAGCAATTTCCAAAAGCCTGAAGGTGCCACATTCATCTGTACAAACAATAGTATGCAAGTATAAACACCATGGGACCACGCAGCGGTCATACCGCTCAGGAAGGAGACGCATTCTGTCTCCCAGAGATGAACATACTTTGGTGCGAAAAGTGCGAATCAATCCCAGAACAACAGCAAAGGACCTTGTGAAGATGCTGGAGGAAACAGGTACAAAAGTATCTATATCCACAGTAAAACGAGTCCAATATCAAATCAATTAAAATCAACTTGATTTATATAGCCCTTCTTACATCAGCTGATATCTCAAAGTGCTGTACAGAAACCCTGCCTAAAACCCCAAACAGCAAGCAATGCAGGTGTAGAAGCACGGTGGCTAGGAAAAACTCCCTAGAAAGGCCAAAACCTAGGAAGAAACCTAGAGAGGAACCAGGCTATGAGGGGTGGCCAGTCCTCTTCTGGCTGTGCCGGGTGGAGATTATAACAGAACATGACCAAGATGTTCAAATGTTCATAAATGACCAGCATGGTCAAATACTAATAATCACAGTAGTTGTCGAGGGTGAAGCAAGTTAGCACCTCAGGAGTAAATGTCAGTTGGCTTTTCATAGCCGATCATTCAGAGTATCTCTACCGCTCCTGCTGTCTCTAGAGAGTTGAAAACAGCAGGTCTGGGACAGGTAGCACGTCCGGTGAACAGGTCAGGGTTCCATAGCCGCAGGCAGAACAGTTGAAACTGGAGCAGCAGCATGGCCAGGTGGACTGGGGACAGCAAGGAGTCATCATGCCAGGTAGTCCTAAAGCATGGTCCTAGGGCTCAGGTCTTCCGAGAGAAAGAAAGAAAGAAAGAAAGAAAGAAAGAAAGAAAGAAAGAAAGAAAGAAAGAAAGAAAGAAAGAAAGAAAGAAAGAAAGAGAGAATTAGAGAGAGCATACTTAAATTTACACAGGACACCGGATAAGACAGGAGTAGTACTCCAGATATAACAGACTGACCCTAGCCCCCCGGCACAGGGGGGCTAGGGCACAGGGGGGCTTATACTGCAGCATAAATACTGGAGGCTGAGACAGGAGGGGTCAGGAGACACTGTGGCCCCATCCGATGATACCCCCGGACATGGCCAAACAGGCAGGATATAACCCCACCCACTTTGCCAAAGCACAGCCCCCACACCACTAGAGGGATATCTTCAACCACCAACTTACCATCCTGAGACAAGGCCGAGTATAGCCCACAAAGATCTCCGCCACGGCACAACCCAAGGGGGGGCGCCAACCCAGACAGGAAGATCACATCAGTGACTCAACCCACTCAAGTGACGCACCCCTCCTAGGGATGGCATAGAAGAGCACCAGTAAGCCAGTGACTCAGCCCCTGTAATAGGGTTAGAGGCAGAGAATCCCAGTGGAGAGAGGGGAACCGGCCAGGCAGAGACAGCAAGGGCGGTTCGTTGCTCCAGAGCCTTTCCGTTCACCTTCACACTCCTGGGCCAGACTACACTCAATCATATGACCTACTGAAGAGATGAGTCTTCAGTAAAGACCTAAAGGTTGAGACCGAGTCTGCGTCTCTCATATGGGTAGGCAGACCATTCCATAAAAATGGAGCACTATAGGAGAAAGCCCTGCCTCCAGCTGTTTGTTAAAAATTCTAGGGACAATTAGGAGGCCTGCGTCTTGTGACCGTAGCGTACGTGTAGGTATGTACGGCAGGACCAAATTAGGAAGATATGTTGGAGCAAGCCCATGTAATGCTTTGTAGGTTAGCAGTAAAACCTTGAAATCAGCCCTTGCCTTAACAGGAAGCCAGTGTAGGGAGGCTAGCACTGGAGTAATATGATCACATTTTTTGGTTCTAGTCAGGATTCTAGCAGCCGTATTTAGCACTAACTGAAGTTTATTTAGTGCTTTATCCGGGTAGCCGGAAAGTAGAACATTGCAGTAGTCTAACCTAGAAGTAACAAAAGCATGGATTAATTTTTCTGCATCATTTTTGGACAGAAAGTTTCTGATTTTTGCAATGTTACGTAGATGGAAAAAAGCTGTCCTTGAAACAGTCTTGATATGTTCGTCAAAAGAGAGATCAGGGTCCAGAGTAACGCCGAGGTCCTTCACAGTTTTATTTGAGACGACTGTACAACCATCAAGATTAATTGTCAGATTCAACAGAAGATCTCTTTGTTTCTTGGGACCTAGAACAAGCATCTCTGTTTTGTCCGAGTTTAAAAGTAGAAAGATTGAAGCCATCCACTTCCTTATGTCTGAAACACAGGCTTCCAGCGAGGAGAATTTTGGGGCTTCACCATGTTTCATTGAAATGTACAGCTGTGTGTCATCCGCATAGCGGTGAAAGTTAACATTATGTTTTCGAATGACATCACCAAGAGGTAAAATATATAGTGAAAACAATAGTGGTCCTAAAACGGAACCTTGAGGAACACTCGAAATTTACAGTTGATTTGTCAGAGGACAAACCATTCACAGAGACAAACTGATATCTTTCCGACAGATAAGATCTAAACCAGGCCAGAACTTGTTCGTGTAGACCAATTTGGGTTTCCAATCTCTCCAAAAGAATGTGGTGATCGATGGTATCAAAAGCAGCACTAAGGTCTAGGAGCACGAGGACAGATGGAGAGCCTCGGTCTGACGCCATTAAAAGGTAATTTACCACCTTCACAAGTGCAGTCTCAGTGCTATGATGGGGTTTAAAACCAGACTGAAGCATTTCGTATACATTGTCTTCAGGAAGGCAGTGAGTTGCTGCGCAGCAGCTTTTTCTATTTTTTTTTTTAGAGGAACGGAAGATTCGATATAGGCCGATAGTTTTTTATATTTTCTGGGTCAAGGTTTAGCTTTTTCAAGAGAGGCTTTATTACTGCCACTTTTAGTGAGTTTGGTACACATCCGGTGGATAGAGAGCCGTTTATTATGTTCAACATAGGATGGCCAAGCACAGGAAGCAGCTCTTTCAGTAGTTTAGTTGGAATAGGGTCCAGTATGCAGCTTGAAGGTTTAGAGGCCATGATTATTTTCATCATTGTGTCAAGAGATGTAGTACTAAAACACTTGAGTGTCTCTCTTGATCCTAGGTCCTGGCAGAGTTGTGCAGACTCAGGACAACTGAGCTTTGGAGGAATACGCAGATTTAAAGAGGAGTCCGTAATTTGCTTTCGAATGATCATGATCTTGTCCTCAAAGAAGTTCATGAATTTATCACTGCTGAAGTGAAAGCCATCCTCTCTTGGGGAATGCTCCTTTTTAGTTAGCTTTGCAACAGTATCAAAAAGACATTTCGGATTGATCTTATTTTCCTCAATTAAGTTGGAAAAATAGGATGATCGAGCAGCAGTGAGGGCTCTTCGATACTGCACGGTACTGTCTTTCCAAGCTAGTCGGAAGACTTCCAGTTTGGTGTGGCGCCATTTCCGTTCCAATTTTCTGGAAGCTTGCTTCAGAGCTCGGGTATTTTCTGTATACCAGGGAGCTAGTTTCTTATGACAAATATTTGTAGTTTTTAGGGGTGTGACTGCATTTAGGGTATTGCGCAAAGTTAAATTGAGTTCCTCAGTTAGGTGGTTAACTGATATTTGTCCTCTGACGTCCTTGGGTAGGCAGAGGGAGTCTGGAAGCGCATCAAGGAATCTTTGGGTTGTCTGAGAATTTATAGCACGACTTTTGGTGCTCCTTGGTTGGGGTCTGAGCAGATTATTTGTTGCGATTACAAACGTAATAAAATGGTGGTCCGATAGTCCAGGATTATGAGGGAAAAAATTAAGATCCACAACATTTATTCCATGGGACAAAACTAGGTCCAGAGTATGACTGTGACAGTGAGTAGGTCCAGAGACATGTTGGACAAAACCCATTGAGTCGATGATGGCTCCGAAAGCCTTTTGGAGTGGGTCTGTGGACTTTTCCATGTGAATATTAAAGTCACCAAAAATTTGAATATTATCTGCTATGACTACAAGATCCGATAGGAATTCAGGGAACTCAGTGAGGAACACTGTATATTGTGATTGTGATACAGTGAATGACAAGTGAAATAATCTGACTGTAAACAATTGTTGGAAAAATGACTTGTGTCATGCACAAATTAGATGTCCTAACCGACTTGCCAAAACTATAGTTTGTTAACAAGAAATTTGTGGACTGGTTGAAAAACGAGTTTAAATGACTCTAACCTAAGTGTATGTAAACTTCCGACTTCAACTGTATCTTGTCTCCGTAGTACATTATATATTGCTCAAACAACAGACCATACTAAAAGACACTCAACAGACAAACAGGCAGATAGAGAGGGAGGGAGAGAGATAAAGAGGGGATGAGAGAGTGAGAGACGAAAGGGAGAGAGAAAGAGAGAAAGACAGGGGAGATAGAAAAAGAGGGTGAAAGGAAGCTATAGTTGATGGACATTTTAAAATCAATGATTGTCCTCCTGAAGGTTGTCTTGACAAGTGTCACACCTCTGGCCAAGTCATGGTCAAACACATGGTAAGACTGATCACAGATCATCACACACACACCCACAGTAAGTGATGATCATACACACCCACAGTAAGTGACGATCATACACACCTGTGATGAGGCCACAGGGACCTTTTACATTCATTACTATCTATTAGAGCCTGTAGGCTTCACACTTCTACATAGAAAGGGGGGAAAGAGAGGGATGGAGGTAGAGAGAGACAGAGAGGGGAGAGGGAGAGAGAGGATGGGATGAGACTAAGAGAGGGGGGCACGAAGAGAAGTAGATTGGAGAGGAGGGGGAGAGGGGTAGAAACAGGGCTGGTTTGTTTGCCGAGACAGAGATGATTTTGTGGTTGTTGTCGATGGCGTTGTTGTCGTCGTTTTCTTCTTTTCATCCCCTTCACAAACATGAGAGCCAACAAAAGCAAAGAGGGGGGTAAAAGGGGAGAAGAAGGTGAATGAGTGGTAAGAATAGGGGGAAGAGAGAAGAGGGAGAAGAGAGTGAATAAAGGGAGACCGGAGGGTAGGGGGTGGATTTCACATCGTTGTTCATCCCCCTGGCAACAATCAATCATATTAATGAGCTTCCAGGGCTCCTGTATCCACTTCCCTGATGGAATGCCAAATGCCGGAATACAAAACACGGAATATGCAATGCTTGGCAAGATGGCGCAGAAATGCATTGCAGCTCTGCTTCTAGCTCCTAAGCAACTTTGCAGTATTTTGTTTTTTTGTGTGTTATTTCTTACATTATTAGCCCAGAAAGTTTTTTGTATTATCACATACAACAGTAAATAACTTTTGGAAATCAGAGCGGCAGTAACTCACCAGCATTACGACCAAGAATACGACTTTCCCGAATTGGATCCTTTGTTCGTACCCACCAGGGCAATTGAACGTATCCCAGAGGCTGCTCCAAGACGCCGCCGGCGGAGAAGAGGTATTTGGAGTGGATTTCTAGTATACTGAGTAAAGTTGAAGTCACTTACGTTGGAGTCATTCAAATTTGTTTTTCAACCACTCCACAAATGTCTTGTTAACAAACTATAGTTTTGGCAAGTCAGTTAGGACATCTACTTTGTGCATGACACAAGTCATTTTTCCAACAATTGTTTACAGTCAGATTATTTCACTTATCATTCACTGTATCACAGTGACAGTGGGTCAGAAGTTTACATACACTAAGTTGACTGTGCCTTTTAACAGCTTGGAAAATTCCAGAAAATGATGTCATGGCTTTAGAAGCTTCTGATAGGCTAATTGACATGTGAGTCAATTGGAGGTGTACCTGTGGATATAACTCAAGGCCTACCTTAAAACTCAGTGCCTCTTTGCTTGACATCATGGGAAAATCAAAAGAAATCAGCCAAGACATCAGAAAACTATTGTTGACCTCCACAAGTCTGGTTCAATTTCCAAACGCCTGAAGGTACCACGTTCATCTGTACAAACAATAGTACGCAATTATTAACACCAGGGGACCATGCAGCAATCATACCGCTCAGGAAGGAGACGTGTTCTGTCTCCTAGAGATGAACGTACTTTGGTGCGAAATGTGCAAATCAATCCCAGAACAACAGCAAAGGACCTTGTGAAGATGCTGGAGGAAACAGGTACAAAAGTATCTATATCCACAGTAAAACAAGTCCTATATCGACATAACCTGAAAGGCCGCTCAGCAAGGAAGAAGCTACTGCTCCAAAACCACCATAAAAAGCCAGACTACGGTTTGCAACTGCACATGGGGACAAAGATCGTACTTTTTGGAGAAATGTCCCCTGGTCTGATGAAACAAAAATAGAACTTTTTGGCCATAATGACCATCGTTATGTTTGGAGGATAAAGAGGGATGCTTGCAAGCCGAAGAACACCATCCCAACCGTGAATCACGGTGGTGGCATCATCATGTTGTGGGGGTGCTTTGCTGCAGGAGGGACTGGTGCACTTCACAAAATAGATGGCATCAGGAGGATGGAAAGATATGTGGATATATTGAAGCAACATCTCAAGACATCAGTCAGGAAGTTAAAACTTGGTCGCAAATGGGTCTTCCAAATGGACAGTGACCCCAAGCATAGTTCCCAAGTTGTGGCAAAATGGCCTAAGGACAACAAAGTCAAGGTATTGGAGTGGCCATCACAAAGACCTGAGGGCAGAACTGAAAAGGCGTGTGCGAGCAAGGAGGCCTACAAACCTGTTTCAGTTATGCCAGCTCTGTCAGGAGGAATGGGCCAAAATTCACCCAACGTATTGTGGGAAGCTTGTGGAAGGCTACCCGAAACGTTTGACCCAAGTTAAACAATTTAAAGGCAATGCTACCAAATATTAATTGAGTGTGTGTAAACTTCTGACCCACTGGGAATGTGATGAAAGAAATAAAAGCTGAAATAAATCATTCTCTCTACTATTATTCTGACATTTCACATTCTTAAAATAAAGTGTTGATCCTAACTGACCTAAGACAAGGAATTTTTACAAGGATTAAATGTCAGCAATTGTGAAAAACTGAGTTTAAACGTATTTGGCTAAGGTGTATCTAAACTTCCGACTTCAACTGTACATTACTCGCTAATGTTCAGTTTCTGGACAAAAAAGTAGATGAGCTCAAGGCGAGGATCTCCTTCCAGAGAGACATCAGGGACTGTAGCATACTCTGTTTCACGGATTCATGGCTCTTTCTGGATATACTGTCCCCGTCCATACAGCCGGCTGGGTTCTCAGTACAGTGCGCAGACAGGAATAAAGGACTCTCCTGGAAGAAGAAAGGCGGGGGTGTATGTTTCATGATTAACTTCTCATGGTGTGATTGTGATAACGTACAGAAACTCAAGTCCTTTTGTTCACCCGACCTAGAAGACATCACAATCAAATGTGATGTATTACCTCCCAAGAGAATTCTCTTCGGTTATAGTCACAGCCGTGTATATCCCCCCTCAAGCCGATACCACGACGGCCTTTAAGGGACTACACTGCACTTCATGCAAATTGGAAACCACATATCCTGAGGCCACATTTATTGTCGCTGGAGATTTGACAAAGCTAATTTGAGGAAAACTCTACCGAAGTTCTATCAACACATGACTGCAGTTCTCGCGCTGCTAAAACACTCTACCACTGCTACTCCAACTCCTGGGATGCCTCCAAGGCCCTCTCCTGCCCTCCCTCCCTGCAAACCAGATCATGACTACATTTTGCTCATCCCTTCCTACTTAAACAGGAAGTATCCGTGCTAAGGTCTATTCAACGCTGGTATGACCAATTGAAATCCATGCTTCAAGATTGTTTTGATCACGCGGACTGGGATATGTCCCGTGTAGCCTCTGAGAATAACATTGACATATACACTGACATGGTGACTGAGTTAATCAGGACATGGTGACTGAGTTAATCTGGAAGTGTATAGCGGATGTTGTTCCCATTGATGGCAGCATTCGCGCAAAACTGAAATCGCAAACCACCGCATTTAACCATGGCAAGGTGACTGGAAATATATGGTTGAATACAAACAGTGTAGTTATTTCCTCTGTAAGGCAATCAAACAGGCAAAACGTTAGTACAGAGACAAAGTGGAGTCACAATTCAAGGGCTCAGACATGAGACGTATGTGGCAGGGTCTAATCATGGATTACAAAGGGAAAACCAGCCACGTGGCGGATACTGACGCCTTGCTCCCGAACAAGCTGAACACATTCTTCGCCCGCTTTGAGGATAACATAGTGCCACCGACGCGGACCGCTCCCAAGGACTGTGGGATCTCCTTCTCCGTGACTGACGTAAGGCATTTAAACGTGTTAACCCTTGCAAGGCTGCCGGCCCAGATGGCATCCCTAGCCGCGTCCTCAGAGCATTCGCAGACCAGCTGGCTGGAGTGTTTACGGACATATTCAATCCCCTCTATCCCAGTCTGCTGTCCCCATTGTTCCTTTACCTAAGAAAGCAAAGGTAACTGAACTAAATGACTATCGCCCCGTAGCACTCACTTCTGTCATCATAAAGTGCTTGAGAGGTTGGTTAAGGATCATATCACCTCTACCCTACCTACACCCTAGACACACTTCAATTTGCTTAACGCCCCAATAGATCCACAGACGATACAATCGCCATCGCACCGAACACCACCCTATCCCATCTGGACAAGAGGAATGCCTATGTAAGAATGCTGTTCATTGACTACAGCTCTGCATTCAACACCATAGTACACTCCAAGCTCATCATTAAGCTCGGGCCTTGGGTCTGAACCCTGCCCTGTGCAACTGGATCCTGGACTTCCTGATGGACCGCCCCCAGGTGTTGAGAGCATCCTGTCGGGCTGTATCACTGCCTGGTATGGCAACTGCACTGCCCGCAACCGCAGGGCTCTCCAGAGGGTGGTGTGGTCTGCCCAACGCATCACCAGGGGCACACTCCCTGCCCTCCAGGACCCCTACAGCACCTGATGTCACATGAATACTAACAGCTTACAGACGGTAGGCAATTAAGGTCACAGTTATGAAAACTTAGGACACTAATGAGGCCTATCTACTGACTCTGAAAAAGACCAAAAGAAAGATGCCCAGGGTCCCTGCTCATCTGTGTGAACGTGCCTTAGGCATGCTGCAAGGAGGCATGAGGACTGCAGATGTGGCCAGGGCAATAAATTGCAATAAATAAATTGCAATGTCCGTACTGTGAGACTCCTAAGACAGCACTACAGGGAGACAGGATGGACAGCTGATCGTCCTCGCAGTGGCAGACCACGTGTAACAACACCTGCACAGGATCGGTACATCCGAACATCACATCTGCGGGACAGGTACAGGATGGCAACAACAACTGCCCGAGTTACACCAGGAACGCACAATCCCTCCATCAGTGCTCAGACTGTCCGAAATAGGCTGAGAGAGGCTGGACTGAGGGCTTGTAGGCCTGTTGTAAGGCAGGTCCTCACCAGACATCATCGGCAACAACGTCGCCTATGGGCACAAACCCACCGTCGCTGGACCAGACAGGACTGGCAAAAAGTGCTCTTCACTGACGAGTCGCGCTTTTGTCTCACCAGGGGTGATGGTCGGATTTGCGTTTATCATCGAAGGAATGAGCGTTACACAGAGGCCTGTACTCTGGAGCGGGATCGATTTGGAGGTGGAGGGTCCGTCATGGTCTGGGGCGGTGTGTCACAGCATCATCGGACTGAGCTTGTTGTCATTGCAGGCAAACTCAACGCTGTGCGTTACAGGGAAGACATCCTCCTCTCTCATGTGGTACCCTTCCTACAGGCTCATCCTGACATGACCCTCCAGCATGACAATGTCACCAGCCATACTGCTCGTTCTGTGCGTGGTTTCCTGCAAGACAGGAATGTCAGAGTTCTGCCATGGCCAGGGAAGAGCTCTTGTTATGCTATGTTCATACAAATATTTACACATGTTGAGTTTGCTGAAAATAAACGCATTTGACAGTGACACACATTTGACATAGACATGGAATCACTGGTAACTTTAATAATGGAACACCAGTCAAATAATGTTTACATACTGCTTTACTCACTTCATATGTATATACTGTATTCTATTCCTCTGTATTTTAGTCAATGCCACTCTCACATTGCTCGTCCTAATATTCAAATATTTCTCAACTCCATTATTTTTCTTTAGATTTGTGTGTATTGTTGTGAATTGTTTGATATTCCTGCACTGTTGGAGCTAGGAACACAAGCATTTAGCTACACCCGTAATAACATATGCTAAATAATGTGTAGGTGACCAATAAAATTTGATTTGATTTTATGCAGGCTTAATGCGAAAGGCAAGCGTGATTCTCTTTCAATAAAAGCGTGCAGGCACTTTTCATACCACAAAAAAATGCTTGTAGAGGGAAGTAATATTACCATATTTCAATGTATCCCTATGTCTCTCTCTCTCTGCTTCTCACACTCTTTCCATCTCTTTCTTTCTCTAGAATTGCAAGTCATGCCAACCCTCATGTGACGAATACCACTCTCTGGACCATCACTTCCTCTATTGTCCTCTCTTTCTCTTTACTCATTCTTTACTCATTCTCTCTCTCTCTCTCTCTCTCTCTCACACTCACTCACTCACTCACTCACTCACTCACTCACTCACTCACTCACTCACTCACTCACTCACTCACTCACTCACTCACTCACTCACTCACTCACTCACTCACTCACTCACTCACTCACTCACTCACTCACTCACTCACTCACTCACTCACTCACTCACTCACTCACTCTCTCACTCACTCACTCGCTGTGTGTGTGTAGTGAGCAGACGTGAGGGAGGGACTGGTATGTTAGAGCCAGTCAGATAGATTGAGCCGTTCTCTGCGATAATGACACACATCGCTGGAGAGACTATAAACCCATGTTATTATGGAGCATTGTGCTGTGGCAAAACCAGGGAGGCTGTGGGACACACACACACACAGTGGCATGTGCACATTCACACACACACAGGTACGCATGTGCACACACACACATACACATGCAGTTATGCACGTGCGCACACACACACACACACACACACACAGACTCTGGCAGTGGCAGGGTCAAGTGCAGGCACAGATGGAGTCATTCATTCATTTCCTCTCATCACTAATGGCCTCGGGCCCTGGAGGGTCGTTTAGAATGAGGTATCATGGGATGCTGGAGGTCTAAGGAGGATACGGCCTGCTCCTACTCTCTCTCTCCATCATTTCTACACACACACACACACACACACACACACACACACACACACACACACACACACACACACACACACACACACACACACACACACACACACACACACACACACACACACACACACACACACACACACAATCTCTTTCTCTCTGTCTCTCTCTCTTCATCCATCCTACATGGTCCCGGGCGACAGGCCTTTACATGGTACTGTCACTTCCCCCTGTGAGCGACACTGAGCACAAGGACGTTAGGCTACTTAATGAATGGAGAGCATCAGGCTTTGTGAGGTGTGACCAAGACGTTGTAGACTAGAGACAGAGGAAAGGGACAGGAGGGGAAGGAAGAAACACCATATATACAGTAGATAGCAGACAGGCCGACAGGCACACACTTACACCAACAGGTTCCAAGTTTTTTGCACAAGTACAGTGAAATGCTTAACTTGCAAGCCCTACCCAACAATGCAGTATTCAATATTATAAAAGCATAACTAATAAGAACATTTAAAAAACACGAGAAATACGAAGTAAGAGAGGAAGCTATATGCAACTATGTACATTTACAGTGTGCAGGGATACTGGAGTATCTGAGCTTGAAAGGGATTAGGAGAAAGTGTCTGGTGGCAGGAGAAATAATAACAACAATAGTAAACAGTATGGCAGCAGCATAAGTGGTGGGTGGGTGTGTGGTGGTGAGTGTGTGCATCTACTGTAAGTGTAAGTGTGTGGGTGTTAGTGTGAGTGTCAGTGTAGGTGTGATAGGCGGATATACATGTAAATAGGGCTGAAAAGTGACTGGTAGCAGGAACATATTAATACTTATACCACAGCATTGTTGAATACTCGTTTCTGATTGGTTTGAAGGGCATTCTAAATGGAATTGGAAACAATATCGGGACACGTTGCAATCATGACATGATACACATGCAGGCCGTACTTACTAGAAAGTTACAGAAAACTATAACCAATAACCACACAATCTGAAATTGGATACATTGTAAACTCAGGTGCAACGAGGGAAAACGTAGCTAGCTAGAGGATTCGTTTTTGCAGAGACATCATTTTTTTAAGCATCTCATGACCTAACATGGTGAGTTGATGAACATGGATTTCTCTGGTCCCTACTGTTGCAGTCATGACGCTGTCAAATCATCCCACATGTTTTTAGTTTGACCAGCTGTTTTCAGCAATGGTATTTTGTAAATTTGGTTGTCATATTGGCAGGTTTGCTAGCAACAAACTATTTAGCTAGCTTCTAGCCTATCAGGTATCAAGGTAAGACCCAAGTGCAGACTGTGTGAAGTAACAACGTTTATTGTAGCAACCGGAACAGGCAAACGACAGGTCAAGGCAGGCAGGGGTCGATAATCCAGAGTAGGAGCAAGGGTACAGGATGGCAGGCAGGCTCAGGATCAGGGACAGGCAGAGTTCAGTAATCCAGAGGTGGAGCAAAGGAACAGAGACAGGAAGAGTGGTCAGGAGGGAGGGTACAGGGTCAGGACAGGCAGAGTGGTCAGGCGGGAGGGTACAGGGTCAGGACAGGCAGAGTGGTCAGGCGGGAGGGTACAGGGTCAGGACAGGCAGAGTGGTCAGGCGGGAGGGTACAGGGTCAGGACAGGCAGAGTGGTCAGGCGGGAGGGTACAGGGTCAGGACAGGCAGAGTGGTCAGGCGGGAGGGTACAGGGTCAGGACAGGCAGAGTGGTCAGGCGGGAGGGTACAGGGTCAGGACAGGCAGAGTGGTCAGGCGGGAGGGTACAGGGTCAGGACAGGCAGAGTGGTCAGGCGGGAGGGTACAGGGTCAGTCAGGCAGAGTGGTCAGGAGGGAGGGTACAGGGTCAGGACAGGCAGAGTGGTCAGGAGGGAGGGTACAGGGTCAGGACAGGCAGAGTGGTCAGGCGGGAGGGTACAGGGTCAGGACAGGCAGAGTGGTCAGGCGGGAGGGTACAGGGTCAGGACAGGCAGAATGGTCAGGCGGGAGGGTACAGGGTCAGGACAGGCAGAGTGGTCAGGCGGGAGGGTACAGGGTCAGGACAGGCAGAGTGGTCAGGCGGGAGGGTACAGGGTCAGGACAGGCAGAGTGGTCAGGCGGGAGGGTACAGGGTCAGGACAGGCAGAGTGGTCAGGCGGGAGGGTACAGGGTCAGGACAGGCAGAGTGGTCAGGCGGGAGGGTACAGGGTCAGGACAGGCAGAGTGGTCAGGCGGGAGGGTACAGGGTCAGGACAGGCAGAGTGGTCAGGCGGGAGGGTACAGGGTCAGTCAGGCAGAGTGGTCAGGAGGGAGGGTACAGGGTCAGGACAGGCAGAGTGGTCAGGAGGGAGGGTACAGGGTCAGGACAGGCAGAGTGGTCAGGCGGGAGGGTACAGGGTCAGGACAGGCAGAGTGGTCAGGCGGGAGGGTACAGGGTCAGGACAGGCAGAATGGTCAGGCGGGAGGGTACAGGGTCAGGACAGGCAGAGTGGTCAGGCGGGAGGGTACAGGGTCAGGACAGGCAGAGTGGTCAGGCGGGAGGGTACAGGGTCAGGACAGGCAGAGTGGTCAGGCGGGAGGGTACAGGGTCAGGACAGGCAGAGTGGTCAGGCGGGAGGGTACAGGGTCAGGACAGGCAGAGTGGTCAGGAGGGAGGGTACAGGGTCAGGACAGGAAGAGTGGTCAGGAGGGAGGGTACAGGGTCAGGACAGTCAAGGGTCAAAAACAAGAAGGAAGAGAAAAAGAGAGGCTGGGAAAAGACGGGAGCTGACAGGACAAACGCTGGTAAGCTTGACAAACAACACAAACTGGCATAGACAGACAGAAAACACAGGTATAATGGGCGACAGATGGGCGACACCTGGAGGGGGTGGAGACAAGCACAAGGACAGAATGTGAAACAGATCAGGGCGTGACACTAGCCTTGTTTGATATGCAATGCGATCTCCTGGTAATTAACAGTCAGTGTTGGCGAGTGTCCTGACGAGAAAGCAAACTTTTCTAGCTATGCCAGGCAAAATTGGACATCATTAGCTCATTGTTATGGGTGTATCCAAATGAATGTCAATAGAAAACAGCTACCTTGATGTTATTCTGGCTGCAGAGGTCTTGGCTGTGTTAGCCGTAGCTAGCTGGTTATCTAGCAAGCAAGGGATAGGAGCGTTGCAGTGAGCATGGCAACGGAATATAAAGAACAAGAGACTGGGTCGCGTCCATAAATATCTAGCTAATCGAACGAATGACTGGGTCGTGCCTCCGGCAACCAAAAGTTGAGAAAGTATGAATTTGCTTATATACATGAAAATATCAACAAAAGGGAAACCTTTGTTACGATCTATATTGTGGAGTGCGACGCAGTATATAATTATAAAATACATGTCCTGTCTGTATTGTGTACTTCATACCACTGAGAAAGAAGGTAGAGCAAAAAAAGGGTAGGTTAGATGCATCATGTCTTTTTCAACTCAAACTTTCAAAGTCTAATGAACTGAATCCCTCGTGGACATGTCTACCGACGTGGAAAAATAGGTCATTAGTGAGCAGCGTGTATTACAAACGCATCATTGGCATACACTAATTATTAGCATCATATCTGCCAATCAATAATTGAGTTCCAAATGTCTTGTGGGCAGGACCAATCAAATCAAACACAAAGGTGGAAGACTCCCGAAATGAAACCACAACCTAGATAGAGTTACAAACTGGAACAATGCATGTGTAGTGATGTTCCATGGTCGAAAATGCATACATTTATGCTGAACTAAAATGCCTTTGCATACATTTATCATAGATCACACATCTCAAATGTACTGGACATACATTCATCCAGTAGTTGTGCTTATTCAACACATTACCGTACTAAAACTCAGCTCTCTCATCACTGAACACACACACACACACACACACACACTGAGTGGGGCTGAGAGGAGCAGTGAACCTGGAAAGATACATCTGGAGGAGTTCCTCTTTAATTAATATTACGGATGCTAACGAAGCGGATAATAACGCCCATGCTGCCAGTATGTTCTGGTCAACCAGGTAGTCCCGCCCGTACACTGTCTGACGACGTGGATCGCTCACTGTAAAAGTTTGTGGATTTTTGGGGTTTGTGAAAGCGTAGGGAAGTTTGGGAGTATCTGGGTTACTTGGACAGGACGCAGTGGATTAGCCATATTGTTTACAGAAAACTGTTCAAGACAAGGCCATCCAAGGTTGAGATTACAGGGTGAGTCAAGAGAACCATGCAATGTCCCCCCCCCCCCCCCCCCCCCCCCCCCCCCCACACACATCCCCAAAAATATGCATTGTGATTGATTGTGGAATAGCCCATCTGTAACAGGACATGAACCACTGACCCTGTGGTTTCAGGTAAGTGCACTACCTACTGTGCCATAAAGGTCCCAAAAACACACACATAGAGAAGCTAGAAAAGCAATACAAAACCAACACACTCCATTCCCCATTTAATCTCGGGCCTCTCTCTTGGCCGGCAACGTAACCATGTGTGTTATAATTAGATGGAGGTGTTTTTGTGAGAGTTCCAAAGAGCGCAAGCCTCCCTTGGGATCTCTTTCGCTGTGTAGGAAAGAAAAAAAGAACGCAGATGCCAGAAGAATCTGTCTCTATGGCAACCAAACTCTGCACGCCGACGCGGCCCATGTCTTAGCGTCTGTTTCTGTATCAGGGTCTTATTCCGTTTTAAACTCGCCATAACTGAAGATGTTTCCGTTGAGTCCGTCTCTCGTTGGGTGTATCATACTGCTACATCGCCTGAATGCTGTTACGCTTTTACAAAGAGAGAGAGAGACAGAAAGAGAAAGAGAGAGAGAGAGAGAGAGACCTTTTTACTTCTATTTTAACAATGTATGAAGAAAAAAGAGCCACACTCTAGACTCTGGCACTGTCGCTGGTTTTATGGTTTCCATTTGGAGCCAACCGGCATGATGATCAGAGTTAACACAAGCTAGCCTCCAATTCTGCTTGTATAATAAAAAGCGATCATTGTTGGACCTTCGTCAAATCTGCCAGAACTGGCTGAAGTAAAGATAAGCTGTAGTCTAGTTTATGTATTAACCATTTACACAGGGTCTCTTTTTGCTTGAATAACATACATCTACTATGGCACTATCTGTGAGTAACAGACATCTCTCTGTCAGCCGTTGGCATGACGATAGCTCCTCCAGTTCTTTAACTCTCCAGATTTGTGATTCAGTGCTTCCCCGAGCCACAGACAGCGCAACCAGCCTGCCTTTAGAAATGGGCCAAATAAGGGACACACACACACACACAGGCACACATGCAGAGGAGCAGAGGAGTGCACACTCCACCCTTTATTCTGTCAGCATTTCGGGAAACACCTTGTAAAATGTGATTGATTGATGTATCATTGATTGATGTACATCATTGATTGATGTAGTTGAATGATTTGACCATTTGATTAATCACTGGTTTCACCCTGCCTCTAGTCCCCCTCCCCCATTCACTCTACATCTCTCTTTACCTTTCACTTGTGACAAATGATTGACTGGCAATGGCCCCCCTACACGCTCTCACGAGACCCACTAACAGCTTAGATCGAAGATGACATCTTTCGCGCTTTCTCAACATCCTACTAATACCACACACACACACCATGTGTGCGTGCACACACACACACAAACACACACACACACACACAATCTAAGAGATTTCCAGATTCAATATTTGGGGATTAAATATAGAAGGATGATTGGTCATGTAATGATTAGAGGGGATAGACAACTTACAGTACAATGGCATGTTTTCTAAATCTGTGACTAAATTACTTTTGATTCAGGCTCAGTCAGATAACAACTTTCATTTATTGTCCTCTCATATTCACTCTTACTGATGAAATCAAATAAAAGTCGGCATCATTTATCGCGATAAGGTCAATCATCATAATATTATTGTCATCACTGAGTTATCTTTATATAAAGTCCCATTATTATCCCAACCCTAATCTTAAAGCCATGAACCAGCTAGACAGCTATGGAGCAGGTAAATACAGGCTACCAATGTGTCAATGATCCTCATCTCAGGAATATAACGTTGCTGTCATTATTTAAACACGATGCTGCCAACAGCCGAACCATCTCCATCCTGCAGGATAGGTACAAAATAAATCACTTAATCATAGTGGGAGCCAAACCCATTTGACTGGTGTCCCGCCAGAAAGCACAGACTGTGTATGTGTGTGTGTTTTCTGCCAAGGGAAATGGGAATGGATTTGGGAATACGTTACCGAGCTGGAGATAGAGGCAGAGCAGACACAGCAGACTCACACACCTACACAACGCACACACACACACACACACACACACACACACACACACACACACACACACACACACACACACACACACACACACACAATTACAGTCATTTAAAGCTCAACAGGTCTCTGTTTACACATAAAAAAAGTAATTATTATTATACTTTTTTCATTATTTTGTATTTTACCCCCTTTTTTTCCCCAATTTCGTGATATCCAATTGTGATCCAATTATAATCTTGTCTCATCGCTGCAACTCCCCAACAGGCTCTGGAGAGGCGAAGTTCGAGTCACGCGTCCTTCGAAACAGGACCTGCCAAACCACGCTTCTTAACAGCGGCCCGCTTAACCCGGAAGCCAGGAGCACCAATGGAGGAAACAGTGTGCAACTGATGACCGAAGGCGCTTGGCCCGCCACAAGGAGTCGCTAGAGCGCAATGAGCCAAGTAAAGCCTCCCCGGCAAAACCCTCTCCTAACCCGGAGACACTGGGCCAATTGTGCATCGCCCTATTGGACTCCCGGTCACGGCCGGTTGTGACACAGCCTGGAGATCAAACCCGGGTCTGTAGTGACACCTCAAGCACTGCGATGCAGTGCCTTAGACCGCTGCGCCACTCGGGAGGCCTATAAGTTATAGAGTTAGACAGTTCACTGGGTGTGTGTGCGCGTGTCTCCCTTTGCCTCTATTACGATATCGTTCTGCCTGATAAACCAGTGATAGCTCTGCACTGCACCTTGTTTTTCTCACTTATTGTGGACTCTGTACTCACACTTTATAACACATATCTATCAACAATATATCATTATCAACCTATCAAATATATCATTACAAGCGCCAACCGGCAAGATATTCATCAAACAACATATTTCATCATCCATTACTCCATATCAATTATTGCATGGAACAACACATGGACATTATGAATAGTCCCGAAAACCAGACCCTAGGCAACAGTGATTAAGGTCCGGTTTCAATGACAGATTATTTTGGCAATTTCAACAAGGGAAAAAAATTCTGGCAGACAAATCTCCCAACAAATCACTAGTGTGGGAAGGCAGGGCTTAAAATGCGAGCGGGAACTCGTGCTCACGAAAAATCCTCCCCTCTGAAACATGATAGAGGCCTTTTCTCAATTAGATTTGCTCAACTCCCGCATCCTCTCTCCTCCCTCCTCTCTCACCTCCTTTTGAAAAAGACCAAAAGGTAATCGAGGAGAGGCTGCAAGGAGAGTGAACGGGGACGAAAATGTGCTTGTATGAAAAGAGAAGCTCCTTCTCCACTCGTGCGTCATCAGGCAAATTGTGTTTACAGTTGTGGATCCCCAAATAAATGTGATAAAAACAAAGTCAGTTAATTGTGCAAGGCATATTGTTTTTAAATGTGTGTAGCTTTACTACTCTGGCAATACAACATCAAATACAAAGGGGGTGTGGTGGCAGATATCAAAACTCTTCCGCTTTAGGATGCACTTGTACTTCCTCGCCAAAAGGAGGCTATTGAGGAGGAGAGGACCGTCTTCCGTTTGCCTACTAACGAATTGACACACTACTCGACCAGTTATCGGTTTCGGGGTCACGGAGGAGAGAGGACGGAGGACAGACTTGTGGCCAAAAAAGAAAAAGCGCAAGTCGGACCCAATCCCAAACTCAGACGTTCGTCACTCGCTTCTATAGCCACAAAGTCATAATCCTTCAAATGTGTTTTTAAACCTAACCCTAACCACATTGCTAACCTTATGCCTAACACTAACCTTAAATGAAGACAAAAAAAAATAAAATATTTTTTGCAAATTTTGGCCAGGTGGCTGTGGAATCTGACTTTGTGGCTATAAGCTAGTGGAAAGCATCACAGAAAGCTAGGCTCACCTCCTTCATCTCCACTAGTTTGTGTCAGTTTTACCTCAAGCTCCATATCCGCTGCCCCACCATCTTCTCACTCCTCCTTCATCGTCCTCCTCCTCAATCGCTGCACTATTGCCCTCGTTTGTCTCCACCATGCAGTGTTTTAGAAGGCTATTTACTCATTGCAATGTGGTGCAGCACGTTGGTTTTCACGGCATTACATTGTTATAAATCCACAGCAAGAGGGGAGAAATTGTCTACAATGCTGGCCGTCTCAATATTTTTGATTTTACATTTTTGGAGTGATATTTGTCTGTGTGCAGGCTAGCATGAGGGACAATAAATAGTTAGCCACAATGAGGTTCATTTTGAGAAAAGTCAGCTTACCTTGTAAGCTACCTAGATACACTGCTCAAAAAAATAAAGGGAACACTAAAACAACACAATGTAACTCCAAGTCAATCACAGTTCTGTGAAATCAAACTGTCCACTTAGGAAGCAACACTGATTGACAATAAATTTCACATGCTGTTGTGCAAATGGAATAGACAAAAGGTGGAAATTAAAGGCAATTAGCAAGACACCCCCAATAAAGGAGTGGTTCTGCAGGTGGTGACCACAGACCACTTCTCAGTTCCTATGCTTCCTGGCTGATGTTTTGGTCACTTTTGAATGCTGGCGGTGCTTTCACTCTAGTGGTAGCATGAGACGGAGTCTACAACCCACACAAGTGGCTCAGGTAGTGCAGCTCATCCAGGATGGCACATCAATGTGAGCTGTGGCAAGAAGGTTTGCTGTGTCTGTCAGCGTAGTGTCCAGAGCATGGAGGCGCTACCAGGAGACAGGCCAGTACATCAGGAGACGTGGAGGAGGCCGTAGGAGGGCAACAACCCAGCAGCAGGACCGCTACCTCCGCCTTTGTGCAAGGAGGAGCACTGCAAAATGACATCCAGCAGGCCACAAATGTGCATGTGTCTGCTCAAACGGTCAGAAACAGACTCCATGAGGGTGGTATGAGGGCCCGACGTCCACAGGTGGGGGTTGTGCTTACAGCCCAACACCGTGCATGACGTTTGGCATTTGCCAGAGAACACCAAGATTGGCAAATTCGCCACTGGCGCCCTGTGCTCTTCACAGATGAAAGCAGGTTCACACTGAGCACATGTGACAGACGTGACAGAGTCTGGAGACGCCGTGGAGAACGTTCTGCTGCCTGCAACATCCTCCAGCATGACCGGTTTGGCGGTGGGTCAGTCATGGTGTGGGGTGGCATTTCTTTGGGGGGCCGCACAGCCCTCCATCTGCTCGCCAGAGGTAGCCTGACTGCTATTAGGTACCGAGATGAGATCCTCAGACCCCTTGTGAGACCATATGCTGGTGCGGTTGGCCCTGGGTTCCTCCTAATGCAAGACAATGCTAGACCTCATGTGGCTGGAGTGTGTCAGCAGTTCCTGCAAGAGGAAGGCATTGATGCTATGGACTGGCCCGCCCGTTCCCCAGACCTGAATCCAATTGAGCACATCTGGGACATCATGTCTCGCTCCATCCACCAACGCCGCGTTGCACCACAGGCTGTCCAGGAGTTGGGCGGATGCTTTAGTCCAGGTCTGGGAGGAGATCCCTCAGGAGACCATCCGCCACCTCATCAGGAGCATGCCCAGGCGTTGTAGGGAGGTCATACAGGCACGTGGAGGCCACACACACTACTGAGCCTAATTTTGACTTGTTTTAAGGACATTACATCAAAGTTGGATCAGCCTGTAGTGTGGTTTTCCACTTTAATTTTGAGTGTGACTCCAAATCCAGACCTCCATGGGTTGATAAATTTGATTTCCATTGATAATTTTTGTGTGATTTTGTTGTCAGCACATTCAACTATGTAAAGAAAAAAGTATTTAATAAGAATATTTCATTCATTCAGATCTAGGATGTGTTATTTTAGTGTTCCCTTTATTTTTTTGAGCAGTGTATAAAGCTACTAGCTACTAAAAAATGTATCACGATAATAAAGCCAACAAAATGTTGATTAAAACAGCATATTGATACATAGAGCAACCATGTACTGTCTATTAATGGGAACACCTGCAACATTTTTGCAAGTAACATTGCTAAAATGAATGATATAAATTATAATGAATCTCATAATGTTACCTGTAATGCTCATCTCCTGTAGCCTAATTGTCATCTCCTTATTTTCATACTGTAGCTAAATTACAAGGTTTCGATTTGCACTTAACAATTTCATGTGTCGGCACTTCAAAGGCACGTTCAAAATCTGGATTGCATCAGACATAGTCTTTAAAAAAATATTTATTTGGGCCTCCTGAGTGGTGCAGTGGTCTAAGGCACTGCATCGCAGTGCTAGCTGTGCCACTAGAGATTCTGAGTTCGAGTACAGGCTCTGTCGCAGCCGGGCGGCGCACAATTGGCCCAGCGTCGTCCTGGTTAGGGGAGGGTTTGGCTGGCAGGGATGTCCTTTTCCCATCGCGCACTAGCAACTCCTGTGGCGGGCCGGGCGCAGTGCATACTGACACAGTCGCCAGGTGTACGGCGTTTCCTCCGACACATTGGTGTGGCTGGATTCCGGGTTAAGTAGGCATTGTGTCAAGAAGCAGTGTTGGGTTGTGTTTCAGAGGACGCATGGCTCTCGACCTTCGCCTCCCCCGAGTCCGTACGAGAGTTGCAGCGATGAAACAAGACTGTAACTACCAATTGGATACCACGAAATTTGGGAGAAAATGGGTAAAAAAATAAAACATTTATTTAACCCTTATTTTACTAGGTAAGTTGACTGAGAACACATTCTCATTTACAGCAACGACCTGGGGAAAAGTTACAGGGGAGAGGACGTGGCATGAATGAGACAATTGGAATCTGGGGATGATTCGCGGTGGCCATGATGGTATGAGGACCAGATTGGGAATTTAGCCAGGACACTGGGGTTAACACTCCTACTCTTACAATAAGTGCCATGGGATCTTTAGTGACCACAGCGTGTCAGGACATCTGTTTAATGTCCCATCTGAAAGACAGCACTTTGCACAGGACAATGTCCCCAGCTATGGTCCCCAGATATTTTTTGGGGGGGGACCATAGCTCAACATGTAAACAATGTGTGAATTTAGCTTCTCTCTGTTTCAGATGACAAGGGGTGCATTGCATATGACCAATAAGGCCAATAATGCATTCATACTGTAGGCCTATGGCTGCATTGGTGATGCATGCCATATGATAAGCTGCAAAATGGATACACATGGCTGATACGCTGAGAAAGTGACAATCAAATAAAACAGATTGGAGATCTTACAATCAGACAATACAACACAGAAACACAGACAGAGACAGAACCCCTTCCCCTCTTTATTGCAGGATTGTGATCTGTGATTAATCAACATTGACTCTAGTTCATTTTAAATAATGATTTTCACTTCAAAGAACCAACACTTCATCACTTCAAAATGTACAAATAAGCTAACTCATATGGGAAGATTAGATTAGTCTAAACAACAATATATCATTGAGTAGTAACAAGTAGGCTATTATTACAAAAGTATCATTTCAGGTGAACAAATAAAAGTTCATACCAGCGATGGCCAACCTTGCTCCACTGATCCCCGATGAACTGGGTGAGCAGACATTTTTTTGAGCCCAGCAATAGCACACTTGATTATTAAGTTGAATCAGATGTGTTATTGCTGGGCTGAAACAGAACCCTGCACACCCAGCAGACCTCCATCAGGGTCGGCCTCCTCCAGTTGTAATAGGTCTATACATTGTGTGTGACGTTAACCTATAACCCATGGCATATAGGATATACCCTTAGTCTCTTGGGACATTCATTGGGACCTCTCTCTTCATCTGCAAACAGACTTTCACAGCTTTCCATATCTGAAAACATCGCAAAGAAACAGGCTTTATTCTACTCAAATTGGACAGCACTGAATGTTATGTTGCTATTATCTCTTTGTCCTCAAAGTTTTCTCCTCTAGGGACTGGAGAATCTTTTCATAATGTCCTCCCACAAATAATACCTGCCCTATCCAGTAGCCTACACTCGCCCTTTACCCTCTTCAATGGCTGTTTTCTATGCATTTGGAGACTGTTTTTAATTTACAATGATTACATCAAGATAGCTAGCTGATAGGAAGCTGATGACATGTAATTCACTTAAACGGTGTATAAAGTTAGCTAGCTAGCAGGTCAGTTCTATTCGCGGGAATGTTCACTTAGGACAACAATGGGAAACGGCAGTGACATAGGCAGTGACGTAGGAAAGCCGGATCTCCCAACTCCTCCTTTTCCTCTATGCCAAACTGACGTATTACGTACTGATGCAATGCTTTTCCAACAGTCTTGAAGGAGTTCCCACATATGCTGAGCACTTGTTAGCTGCTTTTCCTTCACTCTGCGGTCTGACTCATCCCAAACCATTTGAATTTGGTTGCGGTCGAGTGATTGTGGAGGCCAGGTCATCTGATGGAACACTCCATCACTCTCCTTCTTGGTAAAATAGCCCTTACACAGCCTGGAGGTGTGTTGGGTCATTGTCCTGTTGAAAAACAAATGATAGTCCCACTAAGCGCAAACCAGAAGTGATGGCGTATCGCTGCAGAATGCTGTGGTAGCCATGCTGGTTAATTGTGCCTTGAATTCTAAATATATCACAGTGTCACCAGCAAAGCACCCCAACACCATAACACCACCTCCTCCATGCTTTACGGTGGGAAATACACATGCAGAGATCATCCATTCATCCACACCGCGTCTCAAAAAGACACGGCGGTTGGAGCCAAAAACCTCCAATTTGGACTCCAGGCCAAAGGACAGATTTCCACCGGTCTAATGTCCATTGCTCGGGTTTCTTGGCCCAAGCAAGTCTCTTCTTCTTATTGGTGTCCTTTGGTAGTGGTTTCTTTGCAGCAATTTGACCTTGAAGGCCTGATTCACACAGTCTCCTCTGAACAGTTGATGTTGAGATGTGTCTGTTACTTGAACTCTGTGAAGCGTTTATTTGGGCTGCAATTTCTGAGGCTGGTAACTCTAATGAACGTATCCTCTGCATGAACTTTTCCTCTGCAGCAGAAGTAACTCTGGGGCTCCTTTACTGTGGCGGTCCTCATGAGAGCCTGTTTCATCATAGCGTTTGATGGTTTTTGCGACTGCACTTGAAGAAACTGTCAAAGTACAGAGGAATTTTCTGAATTGACTGACCTTCATGTCTAAAAGTAATGATGGACTTTCGTTTCTCTTTGTTTATTTGAGCATATTATGGACTTGGTCTTTAACCAAATAATGTCTATCTTCTGTATACCCCCCCCCCCCCCCCCCCCCCACACACACACACACAAACACACACACCTTGTACCAACACAACTGATTGGCTCAAACACATTAAGAAGGAAACAAATTCCACAAACTTTTAACAAAGCACACCTGTTGATTGAAATGCATTCCAGGTGACTACCTCATGAAGCTGGTTGAGAGAATGCCAAGAATGTGCAAAGCTCTCATCAAGGCAAAGGGTAGCTATTTGAATCTCAATTGTAAAATATATTTTTGTTTAACACATTTTGGGTTACTACATGATTCCATATGTGTTAGTTCATAGTTTTGATGTCTTCACTATTATTCTACAATGTAGAAAATAGTAAAAATAAAGAAAAAACATGTTTTATTTCATCTTTATTTAACCAGGTAGGCCAGTTGAGAACAAGTTCTCATTTACAACTGCGACCTGGCCAAGATAAAGCAAAGCAGTGCGATAAAAACAACAACACAGAGTTATACATGGGATAAACAAACGTACAGTCTAAAACACAATCGAAAATTATATGTACAGTGTGGGCAAATGTAGTAAGGTTAGGGAGGTAAGGCAATAAATAGGCCATAGTGGCGAAATAATTACAATTTAGCATTAACACTGGAGTGATAGGTGTGCAGATGATGATGTGCAAGTAGAGATACTGGGGTGCAAAAGAGCAAAAATAAATAAATAACAATATGAGGATGAGGTAGTTGGGTGTGCTATTTACAGATGGGCTGTGTACAGGTACAGTGATCGGTAAGCTGCTCTGACAGCTGATGCTTAAAGTTAGTGAGGGAGATATGTCTCCAGCTTCAGTGATTTTGGAATTCGTTCCAGTCATTGGCAGCAGAGAACCTGAAGGAAAGGCAGCCAAAGGAGGTGTTGGCTTTGGGGATGACCAGTGAAATATACCTGCTGGAGCGCGTGCTAAGGGTGGGTGATGTTATGGTGACCAGTGAGCTGAGATAAGGTGGGGTTTTACTGAGCAAAGACTTATAGATAACCTGGAGCCAGTGGGTTTGGCGACGAATATGTAGCGAGGGCCAGCCAACGAGAGCATACAGGTCGCAGTGGTGGGTAGTATATGGGGCTTTGGTGACAAAACGGATAGCACTGTGATAGACTACATCCAATTTGCTGCGTAGAGTGTTGGAGGCTATTTTGTAAATGACATCTACCGAAGGATCGGTAGGATTGTCAGTTTTACGAGGGCATGTTTGGCAGCATGAGTGAAGGAGGCTTTGTTGCGAAATAGGACGCCGATTCTAGATTTAATTTTGGATTTGAGATGCTTAATGTGAGTCTGGAAGGAGAGTTTACAGTCTAACCAGACACCTAGGTATTTGTAGTTGTCCACATATTCTAAGTCAGAACCGTCCAGAGTAGTGATGCTAGGCGGGCAGGCAGGTGCAGGCAGCGATCGGTTGAAGAGCATGCACATAGTTTTACTAGCGTTTAAGAACAGTTGGAGGCCACGGAAGGAGTGTTGTATGGCATTGAAGCTTGTTTAAAGGTTTGTTAACACAGTGTACGAGGAAGGGTCAGATGTATACAGAATGGTGTCGTCTGCGTAGAAGTGGATCAGAGAGTCACCAGCAGCAAGAGCGACATCATTGATATATACAGAGAAAAAAGTCGGCCCGAGAATTGAACCCTGTGGCATGCCCAAAGAGACTGCCAGAGGTCCAGACAACAGGCCCTCCGATTTGACACACTGACCTCTGAGAAGCAGTTGGTAAACCAGGCGAGGGAGTCATTTGAGAAACCAAGGCTATTGAGTCTGCCGATAAGAATGCGGTGATTGACAGAGTTGAAAGCCTTGGCCAGGTTGATGAAGACGGCTGCAAAATACTGTCTTTTATCGATGGCGGTTATGATATCGTTTAGGACCTTGCGCATGGCTGAGGTGCACCCATGCTCTCAACGTTAAGGCTAATCTGAAGATGGTGCTGGTTAAAGCTAAAACTGGCGAGTAGAGAGAGTATAGGGATATTGTTATCCACGTCGGCACCAACGATGTTAGGATGAAACAGTCAGAGGTCACCAAGCGCAACATAGTTTCAGCGTGAAAATCAACTAGAAAGATGTGTCGGCATCGAGTAATTGTCTCTGGCCCCCTCCCATTTAGGGGGAGTGATGAGCTCTACAGAGAGTCTCACAACTCAATCACTGGTTGAAAACTGTTTTCTGCCTCTCCCAAAAGATAGAATTTGTAGATACATTGGCCCTCTTTCTGGGACTCACCCACAAACAGGACCAAGCCTGGCCTGTTGAGGAGTGACGGACTCCATCCTAGCTGGAGGGGTGCTCTCATCTTATCTACGAACATAGACAGGGCTCTAACTCCCCTAGCTCCACAATGAAATAGGGTGCAGGCCAGGCAGCAGGCTGTTAGCAAGCCTGCCAGCTTAGTGGAGTCTGCCATTAGCACAGTCAGTATAGTCAGCTCAGCTATCCCCATTGAGACCGTGTCTGTGCCTCGACTTAGGTTGGGCAAAACTAAACATGGCGGTGTTCACCTTAGCAATCTCACTGGAATAAAGACCTCCTCCATTCCTGCCATTATTGAAAGAGATCGTGATACCTCACATCTCAAAATAGGGCTACTTAATGTTAGATCCGTCACTTCCAAGGCAGTTATAGTCAATGAACTAATCACTGATCATAATCTTGATGTGATTGGCCTGACTGAAACATGGCTTAAGCCTGATGAATTTACTGTGTTAAATGAGGCCTCACCTCCTGGTTACACTAGTGACCATATCCCCCGCGCATCCCGCAAAGGCGGAGGTGTTGCTAAAATTTATGATAGCAAATTTAAATTTACCAAAAAAACAAAAACATTTTCATCTTTTGAGCTTCTAGTCATGAAATCTATGCAGCCTACTCAATCACTTTTTATAGCTACTGTTTACAGGCCCCCTGGGCCATATACAGCGTTCCTCACGGAGTTCCCTGAATTCCTATCGGACCTAGTCATGGCAGATAATATATATTTTTTTGGTGACTTTTATATTCACATAGAAAAGTCCACAGACCCACTCCAAAAGGCTTTCGGAGCCATCATTGACTCTGTGGGTTTTGTCCAACATGTCTCCGTACATACTCACTACCACAGTCATACTCTGGACCTAGTTTTGTCTCGTGGAATAAATGTTGTGGATCTTAATGTTTTTCCTCATAATCCTGGACTATCGGACCACCATTTTATTACGTTTGCAATCGCAACAAATAATCTGCTCACACCCAAACCAAGGAGCATCAAAAGTCGTGCTATAAATTCTCAGACAACCCAAAGATTCCTTGATGCGCTTCCAGACTCCCTCTGCCTACCCAAGGACGTCAGAGGACAAATATCAGTTAACCACCTAACTGAGGAACTCAATTTAACCTTGCGCAATACCCTAGATACAGTCACACCCCTAAAAACAAAAAACATTTGTCATAAAAAACTAGCTCCCTGGTATACAGAAAATACCCGAGCTCTGAAGCAAGCTTCCAGAAAATTGGAACGGAAATGGTGCCACACCAAACTGTAAGTCTTCCGACTAGCTTGGAAAGACAGTACCGTGCAGTATCGAAGAGCCCTCACTGCTGCTCGATCATCCTATTTTTCCAACTGAATTGAGGAAAATAAGATCAATCCGAAATGTATTTTTGATACTGTTTCAAAGCTAACTAAAAGCATTACATGGACTTGCTCCTACCTATCTTTCCGATTTGGTCCTACCGTACATACCTACACGTACGCTACGGTCACAAGATGCAGGCCTCCTTACTGTCCCTAGCATTTCTAGGCAAACAGCTGAAGGCAGGGCCTTCTCCTATAGAGCTCCATTTTTATGTGATGGTCTGTCTACAAAGTGGGTGGGGTTATATCCTGCCTGTTTGGCCCTATTCGGGGGTATCGTCGGATGGGGCCACAGTGTCTCCCGACCACTCCTGTCTGTCTCCAGTATTTATGCTGCAGTAGTTTATGTTTCGGGGGGCTAGGGCCAGTCTGTTATATATGGAGTATTTCTCCTGTCTTATCCGGTGTCCTGTGTGAATTTAAGTATGCTCTCTCAAAGTGCTCTCTCTCTTTCTCTATTTCTTTCCTTCTTTCCTTCTCTCTTTCTCAAAGGACCTGAGCCCTAGGACTATGCCTCAGGACTACCTGGCCTGATGACTCCTTGCTGTCCCCAGTCCACCAAGCCGTGCTGCTGCTCCAGTTTCAACTGTTCTGCCTGCGGCTATGGAATCCTGACCTGTTCACCGGACGTGCTACCTGTCCCAGACCTGCTGTTTTCAACTCTCTAGAGTCAGCAGGTGCGGTAGAGATACTCTGAATGATCGGCTATGAAAAGCCAACTGACATTTACTCCTGAGGTGCTGACCTGTTGCACCCTCGACATCCACTGTGATTATTATTATTTGACCCTGCTGGTCACCTATGAACATTTGAACATCTTGGTCATGTTCTGTTATAATCTCCACCCGGCACAGCCAGATGAGGACTGGCCACCCCTCATAGCCTGGTTCCTCTCTAGGTTTCTTTCTAGGTTCTGGCCTTTCTAGGGAGTTTTTCCTAGCCACCGTGCTTCTACACCTGCATTGCTTGCTGTTTGGGGTTTTAGGCTGGGTTTCTGTACAGCACTTTGAGATATCAGCTGATACAGTGGGGAGAACAAGTATTTGATACACTGCCGATTTTGCAGGTTTTCCTACTTACAAAGCATGTAGAGGTCTGTAATTTTTTATCATAGGTACACTTCGACTATGAGAGACGGAATCAAAAATCCAGAAAATCACATTGTATGATTTTTAAGTAATTAATTTGCATTTTATTGCCTTTTGCCACTTTATTGCCTTTTATTGTCTCTCTAATGAGAGACACCTTGGAAAAACTACAACTACTCATTCATTTTTCAAAAAACAAGCCTGAAACCCTTTCTAAAGACTGTTGACATCTAGTGGAAGCCATAGAAACTTCAATCTGGGAGGAATTATTTTTAATATCCCATAGGCTTGCATTGAAATGGCCTGTGACCTCAAAAAACAACAATTCCGAATGGAATTCTCCTCGGGTTTTCGCCTGACATATCAGTTCTGTTATACTCACAGACATTATTTTAACAGTTTTAGAAACGTCAGAGTGTTTTCTATCCAATGCTAATTATATGCATATCTTAGCTTCTGGGCCTGAGTTACAGGCAGTTTACTTTGGGCACGTCAGTCATCCGGAATTCAGGATACTGCCCCCTAGCCTTAAAAAGTTAAAGAACAACCAGGAATCCTCTACTGACGGGATGAGGTCAATATCCTTCCAGGATACCCAGACCAGGTTGATTAGAAAGGCCTGCTCGCTGAAGTGTTTTAGGGAGCGTTTGACAGTGATGAGGGGTGGTCGTTTGACCGCAGGCCCATTAAGGACGCAGGCAATGAGGCAGTGATCGCTGAGATCCTGGTTGAAGACAGCAGAGGTGTATTTAGAGGGCAAGTTGGTCAGGATGATATCTAAAGAGGGTGCCCATGTTTACAGATTTAGGGTTGTACCTGGTAGGTTCCTTGATAATTTGTGTGAGATTGAGGGCATCTAAACTCAGCAAAAAAAGAAATGTCCCTTTTTCAGGACCCTGTCTTTCAAAAGACAAATCTTAAAAATCCAAATAACTTCACAGATCTTCATTGCAAAGGGTTTAAGCACTGTTTCCCATGCTTGTTCAACCATAAACAATTAATGAATATGCACCTGTGGAACGGTCGTTAAGACACTAACAGCTTATAGACGGTCGGCAATTAAGGTCACAGTTATGAAAACTTAGGACACTAAAGAGGCCTATCTACTGACTCTGAAAAACACCAAAAGAAAGATGCCCAGGGTCCCTGCTCATCTGCGTGAATGTGCCTTAGGCATGCTGCAAGGAGGCATGAGGACTGCAGATGTGTCCAGGGCAATAAATTACAATGTCAGTACTGTGAGATGCCTAAGACAGCGCTGCAGGGAGACAGAATGGACAGCGGATCGTCCTCGCAGTGGCAGACCACGTGTAACAACACCTGCACAGGATCAGTACATCAGAACATCACACCTGCGGGACAGGTACAGGATGGCAACAACAACTGCCTGAGTTACACCAGGAACGCACAATCCCTCCATCAGGGCTCCGACTGTCCGCAATAGGCTGAGAGAGGCTGGACTGAGGGCTTGTAGGCCTGTTGTAAAACATTTTAACATTTTACCTTTATTTAGCTAGGCAAGTCAGTTAAGAACAACATCTTATTTTCAATGATGGCCTAGGTTTAACTGCCTTGTTCAGGGGCAGAACAACAGATTTTTACCTTGTCAGCTCGGGGATTCGATCTTGCAACCTTTCAGTTACAAGTCCAACGCTCTAACCACTAGGCTACCTGCCGTCCCAGTAAGACAGATCCTCACCAGACATCACCGGCAACACTGTTGCCTATGGGCACAAACCCACAGTCGCCTGACCAGGCAGGACTGGCAAAAAGTGCTCTCCACTGACGAGTCGCGGTTTTGTCTCACAAGGGGTGATGGTTGGATTCGTGTTTATCGTCGAAGGAATGAGCATTACACCGAGGCCTGTACTCTGGAGCGGGATCGATTTGGAGGTGGAGGGTCCGTCATGGTCTGGGGCGATGTGTCACAGCATCATCGGATTGAGCTTGTTGTCATTGCATGCCATCTCAACGCTGTGCGTTACAGGGAAGACATCCTCCTCCCTCATGTGGTACCCTTCCTGCAGGCTTATCCTGACATGACCCTCCAGCATGACAATGCCACCAGCCATACTGCTCGTTCTGTGCGCGATTTCCTGCAAGACAGGAATGTCAGTGTTCTGCCATGGCCAGCGAAGAGCCCGGATCTCAAACCCATTAAGCCTGTCTGGGACCTGTTGGATCGGAGGGTGAGGGCTAGGGCCATTCCCCCCAGAAATGTCCGGGAACTTACAGGTGCCTTGGTGGAAAAGTGGGGTAGTACTTAATGCAACTGGTGGCCACACCAGATACTGACTTTTATTTTTGATTTTGACCCCCCCTTTGTTCAGGGACACATTATTACATTTCTGTTAGTCACATGTCTGTGGAACTTGTTCAGTTTATGTCTCAGTTGTTGAATCTTGTTATGTACATACAATATATTTACACATGTTAAGTTTGCTGAAAATAAACGCAGTTGACAGTGAGAGGATGTTTCTTGTTTTGCTGAGTTCATCTTAGATTGTAGGACGGCTGGGGTGCTAAACATATCCCAGTTTAGGTCACCTAACAGTACAAACTCTGAAGATAGATGGGGGGCAATCAATTCACATATGGTGTCCAGGGCAAGGCTGGGGGCTGAGGGGGGTCTATAACAAGCGGCAACAGTGAGAGACTTATTTCTGGAAGGGTGGATTTTTAAGAGTAGCTCAAACTGTTTGGGCACAGACCTGGATAGTATGACAGAACTCTACAGGCTATCACTGCAATAGATTGCAACTCCGCCCCCTTTAGCGGTTCTATCTTGACGGGAAATGTTGTAGTTGGGGATGGAAATTTCAGAATTTTTGGTGGCCTTCCTAAGCCAGGATTCAGACACGGCTAGGACATCAGAGTTGGCGGAGTGTGCTAAAGCAGTGAATAAAACACATTTAGGGAGGAGGCTTCTGATGTTAACATGCATGAAACCAAGGCTTTTTCGGTTACAGAAGTCAACAAATGAGAGCGCCTGGGGAGTAGGTCTGATTCTGGGGGCTACAGGGCCTGGGTTAACCTCTACATCACCAGAGGAACAGAGGAGGAGTAGGATAAGGGTACTCCTCAAGGCTATAAGAACTGGTCGTCTAGTGCGTTGGGAACAGAGAATAAAAGGGGCCGATTTCTGGGCGTGGTAGAATAGATTCAGGACATAATGTACAGACAAGGGTATGGTAGGATGTGAGTACAGTGGGGTAAACCTAGGCATTGAGTGACGATGAGAGACCTTGCATCTCTGGAGACCCCAGCTAAGCCAGGTGAGGTCTCTCTATGTGTGGGGTGTGTGACAAAAGAGCTAAGGCATGTTGAGCTGGACTAGGGGCTCTACAGTGAAATAAAACAATAACTAACCGAAACAGCAGAAGACAAGGCATATTGACATTAGAGAGAGGCATGTGTAGCCGAGTGATCATCAGGTCCAATGAGCAGCAATAGGTTAGACTGGGAGCCATTTGGTTGTCATCCTCTCACTGTCAGAAAGCTAGCGGGCTGGGGCTAGAAGATGGGTCTTCGGTGACATTGCAACGGAAAAGCCTGCTGAAACCACATCGGACGATTACGTCGGCAGACCAGTCGTGATGGATCGGCGGGGCTCCGTGTCGTCAATTAAGTGTCCAGGCCAATTGGCAAAAGAGGTATTGAAGCCCACGAATTAGCGAGTATACCTCTTCGGCTAGCCGGGAGATGGGCCTAGCTCGAGGCTAGCTCAAGGCTAACTGGCGTTTGCTTCGGGACAGAGGCGTTAGCCAGCAGTAGCCACTCGATTGCAGCTAGCTAGCTGCGATGATCCGGTGTAATGGCCCAGAGCTTGCGGCAGGAATCGGTGATGTGATGGAGAAAAGCAGTCCGATATGCTCTGGGTTGATATCGCGCTGTGCAGACTGGTAGGTATTGACCGAGCTAAAGCTGGCTGGTGACCGAGCTAAAGGTGAAGACCGCTAGCCGTGGCTAACAGTGACTACTAGCTAGTAGCTAGTTAGCTGGCTAGCTACTGATGGAGGTTCCAGTTATAACGTATAAAAATATCAGGTCCGTACCACATTGGGTGAGACGGGTTGTAGGAAAGTATATTTAGATTGTAGGTGGAAAGTGAGATTAAAATATATACGGGAAAAAACGAAGAAAAAAAACGTTGAGACCGACTATTTACATGGGACAAGACTGGACAACACAAACACACGTCCGACTGCCACGCCATCTTGGATGAGTAGGTGTTCTAAAACATTTGACCGGTAGTGTACGTCACTATTAATGGTTGAATCATTGGTACAGTATTAGCCATATTTTTCACCAGATGTAATGCAACATTTCTCTCTCTCTCTCCACCTCCCAGTCGTGCTTTCCTGAGCTGAACCCCTCAGAGCCCAGAACATCTGCATAGAACACACACCGCTCTGGGTTGTCAGGGAGCTGCTGCCTTTGGTCTGAGCATCTCACACAGGTCAGATCATCAGACAGTGAGCGACAGGAATGTGCGGTGTTGGGGTCAAAATAGAAAACGTTATATTGTATGAATAATGCATGTCTCATTATATTGGCCTTTCAATTAACTCCATTCATCAATATTGTAGCGACCTTAACCCAGCACCTAGCGACCGGTCAAGAGGTTCGGACCTCTTGGCGTAACGGTTAAGGTGTTGGCTTGACAGTTGCTAGTCCCGCTCGGGGCTACAATATTCTCCATTGTACTCACTATGTTAGACAATCCCCTGCATCTTCTCCCAGACTCTGAACTGCAGGTTGCCCAGGTATTTGGTCATGTCTATCATCGCTTACTGAGCCCAGCTCAGGAGTCCAGCAATCATTTAGCCTCCCTTGATAAAAAAAACTATAAAATAATTGGCCAATCAACGTTGAGCTGGGCAGGTGCAGCAAAACACCCACCAAGTGAGGCCAGTTTGGATTTGGCTTCACCCCAATCCAATCACATCCTATGCAAAACGTCATTTTCGTTTCTGGTCTGCTTGTGTTGATGTGCTGCAGTAGCTAGTTTAGTAAATCGGCCCTTCCTAAGCCATGGATGGAGATGGGGATTTGGCCTTGTACAGGCCAATGATTATGACGGCGATTCTGATCTAACCATAAACTAATATGTTGTGCCACTGGCCTGAGACGATTGACGTTCAATATGTAGCCTAGCCCGTTTAGGCTCACATTAACGAGCTATTTACTTACTTGGCTTGGCTTCCTCAGTGATTTTACCCACGTACCACTACTGAGTGAACAACACGTGAACAATAGAAACCATAGAAATTGAGAATCAGGAAAAACAACCATTTAGAGTTTTGTTTACTCTCCCACCTTTGGATATATCCCTTCACCCAATAGCAGCGTCAACATCATATGAAGTAAAACATGTGAATCAAGGGTGGAACATGGAAATCTGCCAACGCAAGTAATGACTTATTTCTTGAGTTACCTGAAGAGGGCTTACTTCAAGCAATAGCCATTACAATATATTTAGCTTTGGAAACTCAGCACATCATATTCAACTCACAAGAGACATTAACCATAATGGTGTAGGTTATTCAGTGTGTCCCACCACCCACCACCCGCCAACCCCTCTTTACGCTACTGCTGCTCTCTGTTATTCGTATATGCATAGTCACTTTAACAATATCTAGATGTACATACTACCTCAATCAGCCTGACTAACCGGTGTCTGTATGTAGCCTCGCTACTGTTTTTCACTGTCTTTTTACTTCTTTACCTACCCATTGTTCACCCAATACCTTTTTTTCACTATTGGTTAGAGCCTGTAAGTAAGCATTTCACTGTAAGGTCTACACCTGTTGTATTCGGCGCACGTGACAAATAAACTTTGATTTGATTTGATTTATCGAACGTAGCTGGTTCATATTTGTCCATGCAAGCATTTTAGCCAGGTAGCCTATGACAACAAACATTAAAGCGTACTGTATGACAGAGCCATAAACCGTTTTGCCAACAGGAAAGAGAGGAGGAAGGCATTGGCATACAACTAGTCAACAAGTACGGGGAGTCATAAAATAAAAAATACGTGCATGCACGCACACACAGACAGAAATCCGTTCCATGGACAGCCATATGATATTTAGCAACATTGATTGTACTAAGTTGTTTTAGATAACTAAGTGTTTTCAGTGTATTAATCTAAGCATATATAGCCTTGTTGATTTGATTATGTTTAAATGTTTAGGTTGAAACGGTGCTGAAATATGTAGTTGCATTTATTCCGCCACTGTGTGACTTTACTTTTTTGCTGTTGTCACGGCCTTATCGTATATCACCCTGGGGTATGAACCAATGGGTCGTAGAGCAAACAACGCAATTATCAAAACATAGGTTGTAATATGGATTTTTTACTTACTTGGCTTGGCTTCCTCAGTGATTTTACCCACGTACCACTACTGAGTGAACAACACGTGAACAATAGAAACCGTAGAAATTGAGAATCAGGAAAAACAACCATTTAGAGTTTTGTTTTCTCTCCCACCTTTGGATATATCCCTTCACCTAATAGCAGCGTCAACATCATATGAAGTAAAACATTTTTTTGAATCAAGTGTGGAACATGGAAATCTGACAACGCAAGTAATTCCTTATTTCTTGTTTCTTGAGTTACCTGAAGAGGGCTTACTTCAAGCAATAGCTATTACAATATATTTAGCTTTGGAAACTCAGCACAGCATATTCAACTCACAAGAGACATTAACCATAATGGTGTAGGTTATTCAGTGTTATATGAGAAATATTACACATAGCAATCATGAATTAATCTCCTAAGCACTAGTATGACAGCACATACTGTGGAAGTGTTTCTTCTTTGTTCAATCTGAGTAAATTGTTGAATAAATTGCACATGATTTGTAAATAATATGAATAATAGTATATTCAGATTTATAAATCCACCCCCTGCTATATGTCACCATTACAGTATTAGCCTAGTTGTTCTCTCTCTCTATTTCTCTCACAGATTGGCAGATCTGTGTTGTTAGCATGACCGGCAGATCCAATATCTTACGTCTCTCAGTAAACGTGCCTTTATGGGTGAAGGTGAGTGTCATGTCCAAAAGGGAGGTAACCTAGCCTAGAGGCGAGCCAGCAACCGGAGGGTTGTCAGTTCGAATCCCAGGTCCGACAGGAAAACTCTGGCAGGAAATGAGCTTGCAACCGGAGGGCTGCTGGTATCTAATCCTATATGCCATTGCCTGTCGTTGTGCCTTTAAGCAAGGCACTTAATTCCCCACAACAACAGGTCCCCTGCACCTCTCCAAAACCTGTATATGTATGTGCATGTATATATGTGTGTCTTTCGGAGAGGTTGGGTCAAGAGGTCAAATTTCAGTTGGACCTTGTGTGGCATTGACCAACAAAGAGATTTAATCTTAAAGTCGTAGGAGGACACCTCTCCCCTTTTGTAGTCCAGCTGCACTCTGATCCTCGGATAGGATGAAATGCATAGAAATATAATGAATAGACCTGGAGTCCCCATTCAAGTCAATGTTTTGTCCGTTCTAAGCATTCTATTTGTATGCATTTAATCCTATCCGACAGGCAAAATCCAGATAACTTTTGAAAAACTGGGCCCTGGGGTCTCCTCTTTAGAGAGAGGATCTTACTTCCTAATGCTTCATACTTTTTTTTCGCGGTTCAAATACGCTATAGCCCAAATTCAATACTTTGCTCCTGACTTGATCTCTCCCTTCCTGTCGACTGACTCTTTGACCACTCCCACACTCCAGCGAAGGTGGTCACCCCACCTCCGCCTTCCAGCTGTGCTTCCCTGAGCTGAACCCCTCAGAGCCCAGAACATATGCATAGAACATATAACGCTCTGGGTTGCCTGTGGCCTAAGCATCTCACACTGGTCAGATCATCGAAAAGATAGACATGCATGTGTGGTGTTGGGTCAAGAATCACAGGGGCTAAAAAAAAACAGTAAGAGTCATTTTGTATGAAAAATGCATGTCACAATAATAAACATTTCAGTTAAACTCAACATTAATATGAACAAATGAATCCATCTCACTTACTGTGTTTTACAATCGCCGTCTTTTCCCCAGACTCTGAACGTCAGGTTTCCCAGGTGTTTGGCGACATCTATCAGCGCTCCTGAGACCAGCTGTGGATCCAGTAGTGTGCACTGGACATTCATGAGCTAGTGCTGCAGTGGGGCTGGATTGAGAACCTCATAGGGTGCGTTTACACAGGCAGCCAAATTCTGATCGTTTCCCCACTATTTGGTCTTGTGACCAACCACATTAGATCTTTTCACATCAGATATTTCTCAGTGCTGATCTGATTGGTCAAAAAGAATTGGCCTGCCTGTCTAAACACAGCCAAAGAAGGAGACAAAAGGCAACATACTAACCTTTTCATGGTGGTCTCGAAGTTCTTTAACACATCATATGAAAACCTGTTATTATTGGGTAAAGATGTAATATGTACAGTAGGTAGTATTTTGTTTCCTGACATCGTCCTGTATCGGCAGAATAAAATCCCCCTGATCAAATAACTTCAGTCCCAGTGTGAGGTTGTGACATAGAGATAGAGTGAGCCCCGAAGTGATCTGCACTTTACCTCTCAACAGGTGAGTCAGTGGAGAATGGAATTGAGTCTGGTTAGACAGGTAAATCATATTTTGTGGGTGTGTGGGTGGAGTGAGGGTATTAGTGTGTCTGATTCGTGTACCCGCGTGCCTCACAGAACAGCGTGAGACGGAGGGAGTTAACAGAAGGAATGGAACACTCCCTCCTTCTCTCGTCAGGTGGACGAGTGTTGAAGGGAGAGAAGAGAGGGCAGCAGTGACACTGTGTAGCAGCTAGCCGGTAGGGCAGATACAGGTAGAGAGAGAAAGAGAGGGAGAGAATAACAGTGACACTGGCTGCATCCCACATTGCACCCTAATGACAATATAGTGCACTACTTTTGACCAGGGCCTTTAGGACTCTGGTCATAAGCAGTGCGGCATTATACTGTATAAAGAACAGGGTGCCATTTGGGACGCAATCTATGTAGCAAGGAATATGTAGAGTGGAGGGCAGAGAAGGAGAGCAAGAGAGTAGCAGTGACACTGTAGCAGCTAGCAGCTAGAGAGAGCAAGGTCCCTCATTTGTATCTGCCACAGCTGATTAATGAGATCTCGTCCTCTCCCCGTTCTCTCCTTCTCCCCACCTCCCCTCCTAGTTGTCCCTCGCGCCGCTCCTCTCCCAGGCCTCATTTACATTCGGATGGTGGGAGAGAGCGAAAGAGAAGAGTACATGGATGGTAGGTTACACCACTGACAGACAGGAGCGATGGCTCCATTTAGGGGCCCTATAGAGAGGAACACCGCAACAACACACAATACAAGTGTGAGAGAGTACGTGTGCGTTACAAACTGAGAATTATTCTGTACAGTACATTGTCAGTGTGCATGTATGAGTGTATGAAAGTCGTTTTCTGTGTGTTTAAAAGGAAAAAAGGAAAGTGTGTGTATTGTGTTAGTTCTTGAGAGTATTCATGTGCATTTTGTGCGTACGTGACTGTTCACCTCCCTCTAAGTGTGTATGAGTGTATGTAGAGAGTGTCACGTTCCTGACCTGTTTTCTGTTGTTTTGTATGTGTTTAGTTGGTCAGGACGTGAGCTGGGTGGGAATTCTATGTTGTGTGTCTAGTTTGTCTGTTTCTATGTCCAGCCTAATATGGTTCTCAATCAGAGGCAGATGGTAATCGTTGTCCCTGATTGAGAATCATATATAGGAGGCTTGTTTTGTGTTGGGATTTTGTGGGTGTTTGTTTCCTGTCTCTGTGATTGTCTGCACCAGATAGGTCTGTGTCGGTTTTTGCACATTTGTTATTTTGTATTGTTGTTTGTAGTGTTTTACTTGTTCTTTATTAAACATGTTTAACACTAGCCGCGCTGCACTTTGGTCCTCTCCTTCACCCCTGGAAGAAAACCGTTACAGAGAGAGAGAGCAGCTTGGGTCAAGTGCAAGCGGGTCAAACTGCTGATTCATCAACACCTCCAGGGACTTTACATAGCTTACTGTGTTGTACACACACACACACACACACACAGGAAGTACGACCAATCAGAGCCAATCAGCCAATTAGTAGCATACATTCATGCATTTCTCTCCCTCCCTCCCTCTCTGTGTCGTGGCTCTGTCGTGTTAGCCCAACATGCTGACTCATCGGATAGATTTATTTAGAGCGTGTGGTTTTTACGGCAGCAATAGCAGTGGGACTATCGCTACTGTAGGTAGGAAGGGAACATTGGCTGGGAAGAGAATCAAATGGAACTAGAGCCGCAACAAGAAAGTGTGAGGCCCACATAGACACTACTATAACATAGCATTATAACATATTTAACAAGTGTATAATGTTTTAAATCAGCCACTAGATAAAATGGACTTTGCTTATTCACATTCAGGCAACACATCTCCAATTTTAAATTCTCCATTCAAAAACAGAACCCACAGACAGGTCTCTAAAAAAACTAACAAAAAAAGGGCCTAATTTAGAAAAGTACAAAAATGTAGACACATGACATTTTTTTTCAATTGATTGAGATATACATATAGCCTACATTGAGCATATATAAATCCCACTTACTTTGGAAGCACATCTCCGGAGGAAGATATCACTTTCCATTTCTTTCTGTGTCACCAAATGTTTGCATGTACTGGTAAAGTTACCATGTTGCCAGTAGGACTGCACGATATGGGCTAAAAATCTCATTGCAATTTTTTACCCAAATATTGCGATTTGACTTGCGATATAGATCAAAACACCTGGGTGAACTGTTGGAATCATAGAAATAGAATGATTTTTCTAATTCTATGGTTGTTGTGTATAACAGAGAAAACATGTGAATTCATATTTAGAAGCAACATGGAGGCAGCATCGTTATTGTTTTGGAAGAATATGTTAAGTTCATGCTGGGAGAATAAACATTGACTGTCCAACTCACATTAAATACCGTGGATTGATGGCAGCCTCGGGAAACTGAAGGAGAGAAATGCTGCTTATAAACACGGCAAGGTGACCGGAGACAATTGCATGGTTAAACAGTACATACACGACCTATGCAGATCGATCAAGATGGCTCGACACAAGTATAGGGACAAAGTGTAGGAGCAATTCAGCGGGTCGGATTCGAGGCGTATGTGGCACGGGCTTCTAACGATCAGATTACAAAAAGAAAGCCAGTCACGTCGCGGACACCGACGATGCCCTACCGGACGAGCTAAACACCTTTTTCTCACACTTCAAGCATAACGAATCTGAGCTGCCGAGGAGAGTGTGCTTACGGTCTCCACGAAGGATGTATGTAAGTCATTCAAACGTGTTTACCTTTGTAAGGCTGTCAGCCCAGACGGCATCCCTAGCCGCATCCTCAGAGCATGTGCAGATCAGCTGGCTGTTGTGTTTTTGGAAATGTTCAATCTCTCGATAGCTCAGGCCGTTATCCCCACCTGCTTCAAGATGTCCACAATCGTCCCTGTGCCGAAGAAAAGGAAAGTAACGGAACAACTACCAACACGTAGGACTCACTTCTGTCTTCATGAAGTGCTTCGAGAGGCTAGTCAAAGATGACATCACCTCTTCCCCCCCCCCGACACATTCAACTCACTCCAATTTGCCTACCGCCCCCAACAGATCCACGGAAGACACAATCCCAATTGCACTGCACACTGCCCCTCATTCACCTGGACAAGAGGAATGCACGTGTGATACCATAGTGCCCTCTAAGCTTACCACTGAACTCCTCGCTAGACTTTCTGACGGACCACACCCAGGTGGTGAAGGTAGGCAACATGCCCTCCTCCACACTGACCCTCAACACTCCCTGTATACTACCGACTGCGTAGCCTCACACAGTTCCCACTTCATCATCAAGTTCGCTGACTGCGCGCCAGTAGTAGACCCGATTACCAACAACGACGAGACGGTCTACAGGGAGGAGGTAGGCACTCTGTAAACAACCACTCCTTCAACGTCAGCAAAACAAAGGAGCTGGTTGTGGACTTCAGGAGGAACAGGGCTGTGCATGCCTCCGTCCTTATTAACCGTGGAGATGGTCAAAAACGTCCGAGTCCCTCAGAGCTCAGAGGAGCCGAAATGTTCAAAACACACGGACACCGTGGTGAAGAAGGCAACGACAGCGACTCTTCACATCAGGAGTCTGAAGAAATTCGGCCTGTCCCGAGGGCCCTCAGTGTTCTACCGGATCACCATCGAGCGCATACTGTTGGGCTGCATCAGCCTGGTATGGCAACTCTACCACCGCTGACCACAAGGCAATACAGAGGGTGGTATGCTCAGCCGAACGCACCATTGGGGTGCACACTGCCTGTCCTCCAGGACACATACAACACCAGGTGTCACAGGAAGGCCAAGAAGATCATGGACCTCAGCCACCCTAGCCACGGCCTGTTCTCCCCGCTTCTATCCCTCAGACGTGGGCAGGACAGGGGCATCATGGCTAAAACTAAGACTGGCTTCTACCCCAAGACCATCAGGCTGCTGAGGACACCACTACTCAGCTACCTGCTCCCCCTGTCCCTTCCTGCCACCCAGACTTCCTACCCCCCCCCCCCCCCCCCCCCCGCCCCCAATGGACATTTATCAAGCTGTATAGACCACTACTCCTTTTTTAAAATGGGGTTTTTAGTCACACTGGTGCTCCCAAAATAAAACTCCAGGTCACACAGCAAAATACTGTCACATATGTAACCACATTTGTCCCACTTTAGAGCCCCACCTCCGTGGCCTGGCCTTGAGCCCAGCAGAAATGTGTTTGGCCTGCTGTTTGGTTGTTGGTGTCTAGGCTAGGCTAACAGGTTCTGTTGGACGGGAAAAGCACAGGACACAGCACAAAGCACCAGTTTCTCCAACAGTGGGTTGGCATGGGCAGTAGACAAGAGGAGAGAGGGATGGATGGAAAGAGTTTGAGAAATGGCCAAATAAAAAGATACAAAGATCCCTAACCCAGCCAGACAGAGCCTGTCTGTGCTGTGGTTTCAGCCAAGTCAGTGTCCTGCAACAGCAGCACAATAGACCAGCATGCATCCTTCCCTGCCTCACACCCATGCCAAACCTCTGCTACTGGATAACCTCTGCTACTATCATCTCTGCCACTTTTTTCTCTTTCTCCCCATTTCTGTAGCTAGATCTGTTCCTCTCTCCCGCGTTTCTCTCCATCTTTTCCTCTCTCCCCGTTCATGTCTCTGTATCAGTTCCATTCTCCTTCTCTACCTCATAGCTTCTTTATCCCCCTCCCTCTCTCCGTCCTCGCTCCCTTTCTCTCTCTCCGTAACCCGATGTTGTGTAGAATGAATGGGAGGATTGGTTTAATCCAGTAAGAGAGTGGATTAAAGTGTCTTGTCCCAGTACGTATCGGATGCCGCTACCGCTGCTTCCTCAAGATGAGACGGAGGCAGGATTAGACAATTACTCTATTTGATTAAACAACTGCTTGATTATATTTCCCTTCAAGTCCATTTCCTTATTTCACAGCCCCCTGAGTCCTCTTTGATGGATACATGAAACAAACAAATGTGTGTGAGTGAGAGTAATTGAGTGTGTGTGTGTGTGTTAGAGAGAGACTTGTGAGAGTGTGTTCGTATACAAGTGTGTGAGACTGTTTGTGTTTAAACAACAATGTATGTGTGTTCATACGAGTGTGCATGTAAGCTTTTGACTGTGTGTGTGTGTGTGTATCCCTTTGACTGTGTGTGTATGCATTTGTATGCCGTGTGTGCACTTGCGTCTCTCTGCGTCACACAGATCCAATACTCGGGTACTTTGATTACAAAAACAAATTAATCTTTATTCAGACGGGAGTGCCGGCGTCGTAAATCTCTCCAGAACACAAACATTGTATTTACAGTCCTGTAATTGGCGGGAACAAGAAGAGCGCTGGCAAATCCCCTCTGGAGCAGCAGCCCTGGGTCCTGTTCATCAGGCACCAAATGTACTGAAACCTTGGGGGGACTACCTGAACATGTCAAATAAGCGATTTTGTTGATGTTCCGTTGCAATGTGTTTTACTACTTTGTGCACTAATGAATATGACCCTGTTAACCGGGGCTTTATAATACAGAGAAGCTATGCAGGCGCAGAGCTAGGGCCATCCTGGAGCCCTGCCTGATTAAAAATCCAATATTATTACTACCAGGGGTAATATTCAATTTGGATGCAACCTACCCCTTCATCCCTTCTCCCCCCTCTCTATCTCTCGCCCTCCCCCTCATTCTTTCTCAGGTAGAAGTGCATTTGGGAGAGCAGGGGATTATGGGATGGGACCTGCTTAATGGGGTTGAGAGAGAGAGAGAGATAGTCTGAGAGACAGAGAGAGAGACATAGAGACAGACAGAGAGAGAGACAGAGAGAGAGACAGAGAGAGAGACAGACAGAGAGAAAGAGAGAGAGAGAGAGACAGAGACAGAGACAGAGAGAAAGGAGGGGGTAAAAAGGGAGACAGAGGTGGCTGGGTCACTGGTTCTCTGTCAAAGTAGCAGAGGTGGCACAGAAGCACGTCAACAGTGGGCTCCAAAATGCATTCTGCACAAGTTGCTCCATAGTTGATTTTTATTAGATGTTGGCCAGAACGAAGCTGTCCAGTCCAAGGAGGAGAGAGGAACGGAGTGTCCACTCTCAGTTAGCTGTTGGCCTGTCCATAGCTGATGACACACTCAAAGTCTCTGAAGCTCACGTGGCCATCACTATCCTGGTCTGCCAGCCTGTAAGAGAGACAAAGAACACAGTTAGAGAAGAGGAGGAGAGGGGCGGGGAAGAGATGGGAGAGGAGATGAGGGGAGAAAAGAGGAGGACAGAAGGAGGAGAGGAGAAGAAGCATACGTCTCTGTGGTAAGAAGCAGCCAGTTGTCCAAAGTTGGTTTTTTATTCTCTACCCCTGGAGAGCACAGCTAGTCAGCCACAGTACAGCCAAGCTCTGGCACACTGGCTCCTGGTGTTTTACAATAGCTCTATTCCTCTGTTCTATATCCATAAAATAGCAGTTCTACAAACACATTGAAACACACACGCATTGTACACACACACACAACTGCATGAGCACAAACACACACAGACATACACACACTATCACACCAGAGGATGAGCCACTCCACTCCAGAGCCAGTGCATGAAGAAGTCGCCACAGCAAATTGAATCATGTCAATGGAGAAATTACAGTACAATAGACCTGGCTCTCTCTCTCCTCCATGTCGCTCTGCCACACACACCTTCTCTCCCTCTCGCTCTCTCTGTGTGATCTCCCCATTCCTTGGCTGTGCAAAGTGTGCGTGTAAACACAGCAGCTGTGTGGAGATGAGGATCAACAGGGAGGAGAATTAGAGCAGCATTAAACAGCCAGCCAGTGGAAAATCACACTTCCTCCTCCTTCCCGTGTCTCATCGTCTCGCTCTACTAACCAAAGCTCTAACGGGCGCTCTAAATGAGAGCACTGTGAGGATCCAATTTGGACTCTACCGCAGGGGGTCTATCTGTATCGTAGAAGAGGGTTAGATAGTGGGAGACCCCCATTCACAGCCCATTTATCACTCCTCCGCCGCACCCTCCCACCACCAGGGACGTAGTGGAGGGCGAACAAACAAGACCCTGTCCTCCTAGGCACCTGTCGTCATTTCCCGAAATACCTCTTTACCTGGTGGACCTACTGTGCACCTGCAACAGCTACTCCGTGAATACAGGGTTTCCCCAAACTCGGTCCTGGGGACACCAGGGGGTGCACATTTAGGTTTTTCCCCCCAAGCACTCCACCACACAGCGGATTAGTGAGGAGTTGATTCGTTTAATCTGGTGTGTAGAGCTAGGGCAAAAAACTAAAACGTGCACCGCCTGGGGTTCCCAGGACCGAGTTTTTGGAAACGCTGCGCTGCTACACCTCACATACACTCACCCATCCCTCTTCACCCACTCGTTTCCCTCAAGCCCTCTAAGCTCCGCTAAGAGTGTCTAGAACGGTCTACTACGGTTTAGTAAAGACCCTCTGAATCCCTGCGGGAGAGCAAGAAAGACGACAAGAAAAAGTGACTAAGAGAGAGAGAGAGAGAGGAGGAGAGAGAGAGAAAGTGATACGGAAAGACAGCGGGAGAAAGAGAGAGATTGCTATGGAAAGAGAAGACCAGACAGGGGATACTGATAGACAAAAGATGATGAGGGTGAGCCCGAATAACAACACTTAGGAGACCACTTTATGTAGCATTAGATGGAAGACGAGAGAGGATCATGACTTAATGCCTGCGTGCTGCTTGTGCGTTTGGGTATGAGTGTGTGTTTGGATATGAGTGTGTGTGTGTGGGGGTATGAGTGTGTTAGTGTCATTTAAACAAACCACTTACACGGCGACATTTAAACTGACAGAAGCTACGACCACAATCAAGAACGTACCATTAAGACGTGATTAGTGTGTGTATAATCACACATTTGGAATGGCGTGTGTGTGCGTGTGTGTGTGTGTGTGTGTTGACAGTCTAATTAAGGCCTGACACTGACCGTTCTTGAAACCCTGTGTTGTAGTGACAGCTATGAAATTACAATTACTGCTCAGGCTGTCAAACACAGACTGATAGTGGGTCAGAGAGAGGGGGATGGAAAGGGAAGGGAGCTGGTTGGAGAGGGGGAAACAGAGTCGGAAGGAGATAGAGAGAAGGGCGGGGGGGTGGAGAGAACATGTGGTGAAAGAGTGGGATGGGGAGGGAGAGAAAGGGAGAGTTGACGAGAGTGAGAGGAAAAAGGTGGTGTGAAAGTCAACTCCTAGAGGGCAACTCTGCTGCTTTTCATACTTTCCTTTTAATTAGTGAAACCAGGTGTGTGAACTCCCTAGCCAATCAGTGACATTAAGTGATCAACTAAGTGCCAGCGGGAGAGGAGAGAGGAGACCCACCTGACAGACCCTGTAGCGTAGCTCCTGGAGGACTTCAGCTTGATACCATCCCTTGCTCTAAGTGGTATGAACCTGGGCCTGAGGGCGGGGCTGAATATGTCTCACTCACTCACTGCAGTCAGCTTCCGCAAGGGGAGAAAGACAGCAACTCCCAGGGGCCAGTGGAACAAGCAGGCTATGACATCATCAGCATGCACCGGAGGCCCAGGAGCATTAATCACAGTATTCTCATTGCTCTAAAACAGGATGGGCAACTTCAGTCGCCCCCCCCCCCCCCCCATCCCGAGCAAACACAGCAGATCAAACTAATTGCATTCTAAACCAAAGACCGTGATTTGTTGATTATTGGAGACAGGTGTGTTAGTTGGGGCAAACTTTGTGACACCAGTCAGCCCCTCGGGGACTGGAGTTGGCCATCCCTGCTCTAAAGACACACACTGATCGCGCACACACACAAAGAACACAAACACACCATGTGCATAAAAAGAGAGCATGCCCCCCCCCCCCCAAAAAAAAACAGTTTCAACTCCGTCAATGTTGAATAGAGCGGACTCAGTGGTCCAACACTGTCTACAAAGAAAGAAAAAGAGAGAGAGAGAGACTGCTCAGTAGTTGACTGTTCATTCAGTCCATTACAACTGGTTACACCAGACGGATCCATTCATACCTAATTACATTATCAGTGTGTGGCAGATGTGTGTGTGTGTGTGTGTGTGTGTGTGGAACTCCAATCGGGATATTGATGCTCTCATGAGAGCATCTGCCCCAGTTTCTGCCTGTGCATCACAACACACACACACACACACACACACACACACACACACACACACACACACACACACACACACACACACACACACACACACAGACTTATGGCGTGCAGGAGCCCAGGGTTCCAACCTAGTCAGTCAGTAACTGCCAAAATAAAGGAAACACACCAAAATAAAGTGTCTTAATTAGTGATGCACTGATATGACATTTTTGGCTGATACCGATATCCGATATTTTCCTTGCTCAAAAAAACGATACCGATTACCAATATTTTAAATTTCAGCGGCCTTTTAAGCATTCTAGTAGTTAAATAGTTAACACACACACAACGGTCTAAGGCACTGCATCTCAGTGCAAGAGGCATCACTACATTCCCTGGTTCGAATCCAGGCTGTATCACATCCGGCCGTGATTGGGAGTCCCATAGGGCGGCGCACAATTGGCCCAGCTTCGTCCGGGTTTGGCCGCCATTGTAAATAAGAATATGTTCTTAACTGACTTGCCTAGTTAAATAAGAGGTTACACACACACACTAAAAATGTATTTTGTTGGCATTTACGTATGCCCCCATTACCAGTAAAACATAATCAACGCCTATTTCACTTACTTGCTGTGCTGTTTCGTTGTTAATTTGTTCAGTCGTTTCATTCTCAACCAGGATTTCATCATACATGTCAAGCATCATACATTTCAGCTTTGTCTGTCCGTGGCCTCTCTTCCTTACTGTGTCTGTTTCCATCTTGTCCAGCTGTGTATGTAACATTTCACGTAAACCCGGTTTCTTGTCTGCATCGAAGTAGCGGTCCTTGTACATAGCATTGAGCATGGTGGCGACACAGTAAAGAGGCTCAGAGAGAATGCCACCGAATCGCTTGTTCACAGCCTGTGTCGGCAGTTTTGTTGAGCAGGCGTTTCAATGCCATGACAGAGGATATCATGTCTGCTGCAGGTGCAGTTGATGAGCTTATTTCTCGAGTCAGTTGTTCGAATGGAGCTAGCTTGTGTGTTCATGTTTCCAAGTTTCAAACATATTCTCAAATGCCATTGAAATGGCAGCAGCGGTATGACAACCAGCACATTCGTGAGCATGCAGTACGACTTTCCTTAGTACAAAATCCTCGACGACTGTACCCACTGTGCTGTCAGACTCCGCATGCTCATGGGGCTGATATCGCTGATCCAAATGTCAGTCGTGAAGCTAATATCAGTGACACTATTACTGTGTAACTCCGGTAGGGCAACATCTGAAAAATAACGCACCTGGTAGTGTCTACCTGTGCTCGACCAGTCAGCGAAAGCCAACATCACCCACGACAGAGAACGGTTGATTGTCAAGGGCATGAATTCCATTATCTTGGCATTAATGGAGTTCACCTTTGAGTTGTCTCGCTGAAATTGTCTTAGTCTTTCAAATGACTGCTCAACTTGTTGACTGCTCGATCCACACAGCAGACATTGTGGACTAGGTTAGGAATGCGTTGTTGCACATGTAGCGCTACATTTTACATGGCATCATTACGTCATCTACCTACGTTATATAGGTATGCACGTCAGCTTTGACATCGGTTTTGCACATCGGCGTTAAACTAGACATTGGGCCGATGCCAATGTTGGCATTTTTAGCTAACATCGTCTGATTCCGATATGTTCACTGATATATTGTCCATCCCTAGTCTTAACAGGGCCTTGGGCCACCATGAGCTGCCAGAACAGCTTCAATGCACCTTGGCATAGATTCTACATAGATTCTAAGTGTCTGGAACTCTATTGGAGGGATGCGACACCATTGTTCCATGAGAAATTCCATCATTTGGTGTTTTTTTATGATGATGCTGGAAAAGCTGCCTCCCGCGTGTTCAATTGGGGGGGGGGGGTTTCTATAATATAACAAAGTATATCATTGCCCTTTTAAGACGCCATTGCCCCCTTTAAGAGCTCTACTGCGCAGCTGCCCCAAAACCATGCTTGAAACTCCGGTTGTAAATTAATTTTTAAAACAATGCCATACACACAATTGTAGGAGGCCTTTTTAACAAAGGCCAAAAGTGTTTTGTGTTTTGCCTAGATTGCATTAAGAAATGTTGCGCATTGGAAAGCACTGGAAAGTTACATCCTGAATGGTAAAGTATAAGCTTTGAATTACACTGAACAAAAATATAAACACAACATGTAAAGTGTTGATCCCATGAGCTGAAATAAAAGATTGTTTCAGAAAACTAGGCGTATGTTGCGTGTCACTACTTTACAGGATAGATATTTGAACGTAGACGAGATTTTTTGGTGAACTTTCATGTGCCTTAATAACAAACGTGTATGCCATCTGTAAATACGAATAATACTTTACAAAATACGAGCCTAGTTGGTTTAGACATGGAAAAAGTCTGGAACCTACAGGATAGTAACGCCATGTTTGGCTGAGATAATGGATGGGCTGGACATGCCGAGATGAGTTTGGATTCGTCTGGCATGTAGTATGCTTCTGTCTATAACATGAGCTGCTCAGCATGTGTAGTTAATCCTTTCTAGCGCAGCTTTTTTGACAGATATCACGAAGAACTGCAAGAAACACGTCTCCGGATTACATCTTCCAACTAAGGGCAACCATTGCATCCGTGACGTAGAGGGAAAAGCGTTCATCCATGTCTACGAGTAAGAAAGTCTAGCTAGCTACATTTTCAGATATTATACATTTCTATTTTGTCAGACAGTCAAATTCATTGCAAGTTAAAGCGTACTGTTAGATAGCTCGCTAATGTTAGCTGGCTGGCTCGCTACCAAATATTACGTGTATGATTTGTGCAGTAATATTATTCGTATCCCAGAGCCATTTGCATTTCTAGTTATAGCCTAATGTTAGCTAGCTAGCTAACATAGAACCTAGTTGGTTAGCTTTAGCCACCTGTAGATTCATACAGGATAGTAACGTTATGAGTTGGGATTATGGTTCATTGTTTAGCTAGCTAGCTACATGTCTAAACAAAAGACTCCACTATGCAAGTAACCATTTCACTGTACCGTTTATACCTTCTGCATGTGACAAATAAAATGTGATTTTAATTTATATAGTGTGTGTTTACCAGAGACGGTAATGTGACAAACATGACCTGCACCAAAGTCAAATTGTGGCTATATCCAGGAAAGCCAAAATTCCAAAAGCTGGGCCTAAAATAGCGTATAAGAGATCATACTAAAGATCTTGCTGTGACTCTTATGTTAAAAATATTTGTTGGTCTGATGTGATAAATAAGGAGCATCCAGACGCTGCACTTAATGAATTTATGAAATTCCTTCTTCCAAGTATTGATAAACATGCACATGTTAAGAAACTGACTGTTAGAACTGTTAAGGCTCAATGGATTGATGAGGAATTGAAAAACTGTATGGTTGAAAGAGATGGGGCAAAAGGAGTGGCTAATAAGTCTGGCTGCACATTTGACTGGCTGACTTACTACAAATTGAGAAATGTGACTAAACTCAACAAAACGAATAAGAAACTGTATTATGAAGCCAACATCAATAATATAAAGAATGATGAAAAAAAAAAAATTGAGTACTTTAAATGAAATTATGGGCAGAAAGACAAATTGAACTCATCAAACCATTTTGATGTTGCCAATTATTTTAACGATTATTTAATTGGCAAAGTGGGCAAACTTAGGCAGGACATGCCAACAACGAACAGTGAGCCGTCATCCTCATGCATAAAAAATTAAAAAACAATGAAAGAAAAGTCTTGAAAGTTTGAATTTTGTAAAGTTAAGTGTGGGAAAGGTGGGGAAATTATGGGGAAATTAACCTCCTGGCATTGACAGCTACTGAAAATAGTAGCTGACTCTATAGCCACTCCTATCTGTCATAGCTTAAATCTGAGCCTAGAGAAAAGTCTTTGTCAACAGGCCTGGAGGGAAGCCAAAGTCATTCCGTTACCCAAGAGTGGAAAAGAGGCATTTACTGGTTCTAACAACAGACCTATCAGCTTGCTGCCAGCTCTTAGCAAACTGTACAATCCTACTTCTCTGTAAACAAATTAACAACAGCCTTTCAGCATGCTTATAGAGAAGGGCACTCAACATGTACTGCACTGACACAAATGACTGATGATTGGTTGAAAGAAATTGATAACAAGACGATTTTGGGAACTGCACTGCTAGATTTCAGTGCAGCCTTTGATATTATTGACGATAACCAGTTGTTGAGAAAACATACACTACCGTTCAAAAGTTTGGGGTCACTTAGAAATGTCCTTGTTTTTGAAAGAAAAGCAAATTTGTTTTCCATTAAAATAACATCAAATTGATCAGAAATACAGTGTAGACATTGTTAAAGTTGTAAATGACTATTGTAGCTGGAAATGGCAGATTTTTTTCATGGAATATCTACATAGGCGTACAGAGGCCCATTATCAGCAACCATCACTCCTGTGTTCCAATGGCACGTTGTGTTAGCTAATCCAAGTTTATAATTTTAAAAAGCTAATTGATCATTAGAGAACCCTTTTGCAATTGTTAGCACAGCTGAAAACTGTTATTCTGATGAAAGAAGCAATACAATTGGCCTTCTTTAGACTAGTTGAGTATCTGGAGCATCAGCATTTGTGGATTCAATTACAGGCTCAAAATGGCCAGAAACAAAGGACTTTCTTCTGAAACTCATCAGTCTATTCTTGTTCTGAGAATTGAAGGCTATTCCATGCGAGAAATTGCCAAGAAACTGAAGATCTTGTACAACGCTGTGTACTACTCCCTTCACAGAACAGCGCAAACTGGCTCTAACCAGAATAGAAAGAGGAGTGGGAGGCCCCGGTACACAACTGGGCAAAAAGACAAGTACATTAGAGTGTCTAGTTTGAGAAACAGACGCCTCACAAGTCCTCAACTGGCAGCTTCATTAAATAGTACCCGCAAAACACCAGTCTCAACGTCAACAGTGAAGAGGCGTCTCCGGGATGCTGGCCACCTAGGCAGAGTTGCAAAGAAAAAGCCATCTCAGACTGGCCTATAAAAATAAAAGATTAAGATTGGCAAAAGAACACAGACACTGGACAGAGGAAGATTGTAAAAAAGTGTTACGGACAGACGAATCTAAGTTTGTGGTGTTCGGTATCACAAAGAAGAACATTGAGACACTGAAAAAATAAAAAGATGCTGGAGGAGTGCTTGACGCCATCTGTCAAACATGGTGGAGGCAATGTGATGGTCTGGGGGAGCTTTGGTGGTTTTGTACAGGCTAAAAGGGATCTTGAAGAAGGAAGGCTATCACTCCATTTTGCAACACCATTCCATACCCTGTGGACGGTGCTTAATTGGAGCCAATTTCCTGCTACAACAGGACATTGACCCAAAGCACACCTTCAAACTACGCAATAACTATTTAGGGAAGAAGCAGTCAGCTGGTATTCTGTCTATAATGAAGTGGCCAGCACAGTAACCGGATAGCAACCCTATTGAAATGTTGTGGGAACAGCTTGACCGTATGGTACGTAAGAAGTGCCCATCAAGTCAATCCAACTTGTGGGAGGTGCTTCAGCAAGCATGTGGTGAAATCTCTTCAGATTACCTCAACAAATTGACAACTAGAATGCCAAATGTCTGCAAGGCTGTAATTGCTGCAAATGGAGGATTCTATGACGAAAGCAAAGTTTGAAGGACAATTATTATTTAAATTTAAAAAAAATCATTATTTATAACCTTGTCAACATCTTGACTATATTTCCTATTCATTTTGCAACTCATTTCATGTATGTTTTCATGGAAAACAAGGACATTTCTAAATGACCCCAAACTTTTGAACGGTAGTGTATTTGTTATGGCTTTTCAACCTCTGCCATATCATGGATTCAGAGCTAATAGAACTCAGAGGGTTTTATTTAACGGAAGCTTCTCAAATGTCAAACATGTAAAGTGTGGTGTACCGCAGGGCAGCTCTCTAGGTCCTCTACTCTTTTCTATTTTTACCAATGAACTGCCTCTGGCATTAAACAAAGCATGTGTGTCCATGTATGCTGATGATTCAATCATATACGCATCAGCAACCACAGCTAATGAAGTCACTGTAACCCTTAACAATGAGTTGCAGTCTGTTTTGGAATGGGTGGCCAGTAATAAATTGGTCCTGAACATCTCTAAAACTAAGAGCATTGTATTTGGTACAAACCATTCCCTACGTTCTAGACCTCAGCTGAATCTGGTAATGAACGAACAAGTTGAGGAGACTAAATTACTCGGTATTGCCTTAGATTGTAAACTGTCATGGACAAAACATATATATTCACTGATTGTAAAGATGGGGAGAGGTCTGTCAGTATTTAAGCGATTCTCTGTTTTTTTGACACCATCCTCCAAAAAGCAAGTCCTGCAGGCTGTAGTTTTATCTTATCTTGATTAATGTCCAGTCGTGTGGTTGAGTGCTGCAAGGAAAGATCTAGTTAAGCTGCAGCTTGCTCAGAACAGAGCGGCACTAAGCTAATTGTAATACTACACATGCCAGTCTCTAAGAGTTGACGAGAAACTGACTGCATCACTTCTCCTTTTTATAAGAAACATTGTGTTAAATTCAAAATTGTTTGCATAGTCAACTTACACACAGCTCTGACACACACACTTACCCCACCAGACATGCCACCAGGGGTCTTTTCACAGTCCCCAAATCCAGAACAAATTCAAGAAAGCATAAAGTATTATATAGAGCCATTATTGCACGGAAATCCAATCTCAACAGCAAACCTGGTTGAAAAAAAACAGATAAAGCAACACCTCACAGCACAACGCCTCTCACCTATTTGACCTAGATAGCTTGTGTGTAGGTATTGATATGTAGGCTACGTGTGCCTTTTGATGCAGTTCTGTCCTTGTGCTGTCCTTGTTTATTAAAGTTCTGTATTATGTCATGTTTCATGTTTTGTGTGGACACCAGGAAGAGTAGCTGCTGCTTTTGACACAGCTAATGGGGATCCTCAGAAAAGTTGTATTTTAAATAATGATCTTGTTGTGAGTTTATTTTCTTGTTATAATGAATAGAGATTAGCTAAAGTTAAGATGTTGTCAGCTATGGTCATTATTTGAACTGGCTAGCCAGCTAACTTAACATTAGCTAGCTAGCTATATTAAATACATTTTTAAACGGATGGGTTTATTGATGTTATGCTATTTGGACCACCAAGCTGCAGATGTCATGCAGCCTGTCATTTTTGTGTTTATACTTTTTCATAAAGACAAGTTTGATGTCGGACGACAATAGAATGTTCATGATGTCATGGACTGTATACGGACATGCCGATAGACGTTGTATAAAGCAGCCTTTAGTCTTGAAATCTTTGGTTGTTTAGTACACTACCGTACTCACTCTGTTTAGCACATTGCCTCACATGTGAATACTTAAAGATGTGGGGCTAAGCCTTAAGAGGGTGTGAACGATGTTGAATGGGTGTAGACAAAGAAGAGCTCTCCACTAGGTGTACCAAAACTTTCAAGGGCCCTTTTCTCAAAAGTGGGGTTAGAAGTTAATCAACTTTCAAAGCAAAATTACTTTCCATTGTTCCTCAACTGTAGTGTATGATATACCATGTTTTAGCTCTGAGTCTCTACTTTTATCCAATGTAGAAAACACCAACTACATAAGACCGAATTGAGCCGGTCGGTCCCATTTTCCATATGCACAAAATACCTATTTCTCTCAAATTGTGTGCACAAATGTGTTTTTCCATCCCTGTTAGTGAGCATTTCTCTTTTGCCAAGATAATCCATCCACCTGACAGGTGTGGCATATCAAGAAGGTGATTAAACAGCATTATCATTACACAGGTGCACCTTGTGCTGGGGACAATAAAAGGCCACTAAAATGTGCAGTTGTCACACAACACAATGTCACAGATGTATCAAGTTTTGAGGGAGGGTGCAATTGGCATGCTGACTCCAGGAACGTCCACCAGAGCCGTTTCCAAAAATGGAATGTTAATTTCTCTACCATAAGCCGCCTCTGACGTCGTTTTAGAAAATTTGGCAGTATGTCCAACCGGCCTCACAGCCTCAGACCACGTGTATGGCGTTGTGTTGGTGACCGGTTTGCTGATGTCAACATTGTGAACAGAGTGCCCCACGGTGGCGGAGGGGTTATGGTATGGGCAGGCATAAACTATGGACAATGAACACAATTGCATTTAATCAATGGCAATTTGAATGCAAAGAGATATTGTGATGAGATCTTGAGGCCAATTGGCGTGCCATTCATCCTCCACCGTCACCTCATGTTTCAGCATGATAATGCACGGCCCCAGGAAGCTGAAAATGTCCCAGTTCTTTTATGGCCTGCATACTCACCAGACATGTCACATATTGCGCATGTTTGGGATGCTCTGGATTGAGTTTTTGCCAATATCCAGCAACTTTGCACAGCCATTGAAGAGTGGGACAGCATTCCACAGTCAACAGCCTGACCAACTCTATATCGAAGGAGAGGTGTCGCGCTGCATGAGGCAAATGGTGGTCACATCAGATACTGACTGGATTACTGATCCACACCCCTACCTTTTTTTTAAGGTATCTGTGACCAACAGATGCATATCCGTGTTCCCAGTCAAGTGAAATCCATAGATTAGGGCCTAATGAATTTATTTCAATTGACTGATTTCCTTGTATGAACTATAAGTCAATAAAATCTTGGAAATTGTTGCATGTTAAGTTGATATTTTTGTTCAGTATACTTTGCCAGCAGGTACAGTAGGCTACACACCGGTGTTTGAGTTGAGCGCTGCAGTGGTGCTCATTATAGAATATTTAATTCCCTTCATCTGAACATCAGAGTGTCGGCAACAATCATGCATGTCAGTCCAGTAACAGAGAAAATAAAATATTTGAGAAAACATTTATTTGGGAATTTATTTCGTAGAACAGACATGCTTCTGTATTAGGCTATACTGTATCATCTCCAAACCAGCCCCCAGAGATTTTTTTATTGCGGATCTACATTGATCTCAGAAACGACCTCTCTAGAATCCAATGACAGAGAACTGCAACCCCTGCCCTATGCTCCTTTGAGATCCCTCTTTCAAAGTCACCGAGATAACTTTTTCTAGCCATGGTAGCCAAAATAATGGGCAACTGGGCATTTTTATACATGACCCTAAAAATGAGATATTAATTAACTCAGGAACCACACCTGTGTGGAAGCACCTGCTTTCAATATACTTTGATTAAATGAGGGATACAATGACAAAAAATCCCAATGAAATATATTAATCCCACTTTGCAACACAACAAAATGTGAAAAAATCCAAGGGTGGTGAATATCAAATCCAATCAAATGTTATTTGTCACATGTGCCGAATACAACAGGTGTCTACTTACAAGCCCTTAACTGCATTGTTGGTTAAGAAAGTAGTTACTAAATTAAACTGAAGTAAAAAAAATAAAAAATAATTAGAGCATAAAGTAGCACTTAGTGTAAACTCATAGCTGCTTAAAATGAGAATAAGGCAGGAAGTAGAAACCTATTGTGTTTCCTTATATGACATCACAGATTAGGAGAAAAGATAGGGAAGGTGTAGGGATGGATAGAGGGATATGTGCCTGGGTAGCAACAGTTTGTGTGTGTGTGTGTGCACAAAAGGAGTACGCTCTAAGGTGGGTAGTGAGATACTGCTGGCCCTGTAATGTGAACGCAGAGGAGGAATCAGCCCCCTGCCGCCAGTGAAATGACCCACCCCTGGAGGCCATGCTCTAAAAAGGGGGCTGCCCGGCCTTCTCTAGCCAAGGAGACAGGCCCCTGCCTGGGATGTGTCTGGGGAGAGGCAGGGGGTCGCCTGGGTCTCACACAGACTCCATTACTAACTCATTTCACTCACCTGGGGGGGTGGGGGAGGACGACGACATCAAATCACACACATAAAGAAGATGAGGCAAAGGAGGGAGATACAAAGTGAGAGAGGAGGGATGGAGAGTCCGAATCACTGAGCAGTGAAGAAATACTCTCGCAAGCACACACGCACACACTCTCACTCTCTCTGTTCCAATCAGAGGGGACCGGTGCCACTGTGCACATCATACGTTGTTCAGCTCCTGCTAACACAAACAGCTCCATGGGTACCCACAATCTATCAGTGTGGGGGCAAGCCTCTCTGATCAAATGAGAAATATACTCTGAAACAGCCAAGAAGTGAATGGGGGATGAGAGGAAAGGGGGGGTACGTTACTCTCTTTGTACCCTAAAACACATCTCTATGCCTCCTCGCTGAAACCGTTTCCTTTGTCACAGTCTGAACGATGAAAAGCCTTCATCTTCACCCACACACACACACACACAGGAGGATGAAAGACCTTCCTGTTCTCCGTTGGGCCCTACAGACCCCAAGGGAGGCCTGTCTGTCACATTTGGTTGGAACCAATGTTCCTTATAAGTTGCGTCCGTGCAGCTCCCTGGGACTGCCGAGCAGAAATATCAACCCATAGAGAGAAGCATGAGATTGAACTTCACTCAACTTTCTAGAACAGTGGTCACCAACCGGTCGATGGCAATCGACTGGTCGATCTCCAAAGCCTTCCTAGTCGATCGCAAAACATTTGTGAAAAACCCCCAACAATAAAGCCTTTTCTTCCATTTTTTAAAATGTATTTGTCATTGTCACACCTGATCCCACTCCCCCTCCCTGGCACTCGAAGGCGCCAGGCTCCCCAGCATTACGTACTCCTGCCACCATCAGTACGCACACCTGCCTTCCCCCGTCACGTGCATCAGCGATTATTGGACTCACCTGGACTCAATCACCTGTGTCATTACCTCCCCTATATCTGTCTGTTCCCAAGCTCTGTTCCCCGCTTCAGGATGAATGTTCGTTTGTCTTTGCGTATCCGGTTCTGACGCTGTCTCTGTCCTGTTTGATGTCTGTTCCATATTAAATGTTCTACTCCCCATACCTGTTTCTCTTCTCCAGCGTCGGTCATTACAGTCATGGGCTGTTGGCAGTAGGTGCACCCTTGTGCGCCGGGTAGGCGAACTGTTGCCATTTTGAACCATTTCATGTGTATGAAGGTACACTCTGCCTTCCCGGCGGGCCCAGAGATAAAATCAAGCGCACTATAGGCCTAACGCTGACCAATCGGATGGCTCAGATTACCGTGTCTGCAGTAACGTAGCAGGCATAAGAAATCTACAGCAAGGTTAATACTGTGATATTTCAAAATGTTTAAAACCATGACTAGAGAGAGAGTCTACAAATACAGCAAAGAGCTGCTGTTTTTTTCTTACTCAGCACTGTCAACACTTTGTATTCAACACCTTACTAAGCCATACATTTTTATGGCCTGAACAACAATGCATTATCATTGTTATCGTTGCTACAGTACTGTTTTTAATTGGTTAATGTTGCATAGGCGTACGTTTTTTAAGTCATGTTAAAAAAAGAAGAACTCGGATTGCATTTTGACTCAAAGTGATTTTAACTCAGAAAAGGTTGGTGACCACTGTTCTAGAGTTCTCCCTGTTAACACTATTCACATTTCCCTTTACTGTGGCAATTGTGGTCGAATCAACACAATATTAGCCACTTTCAATGCAACACACCGAAACAAAATGAACTATGCAAGAGATGTTGTTGTAGGTAGAACACAGAGTAGGATTTTATTGCATTGACACGCACTACTCAGCCCGTACTCTACACAGACCGGTTCGGCATAAACAAATGAGCGCTGCAGTAGGCCTATATGCAAACAGAACATTGCCATATATGGATGTGCCATTTACTTTGAGCTGGACTGTGTTCACAGCATGAGCGGTTCTGAGTAGATGCGCTTGTTTTGAGATCAAAGCGAGGTGCATGTAGCCACGTGTATACATTTAGTTCATATCCTTTGCTCGTTAGTGAGTTATTCGCCCAGTAATAGATAATTTGCTGTCAGTAATAGGGGAGTGATTGTCTCCTACAAGAGCACAAAATGTGTACTTTTCTAGACATACAGTGCATTTGGAAAGAATGCACTCTATGTCTAGAAATTAGTATTCAGACCATTTGCTATGAGACTCGATAATTGAGCTCAGGTGCATCCTGTTTCCATTTGTCATCCTTGAGATGTTTCTACAACTTGATTTGAATTTACCACAAGTGGACTCCATTGATTGGACATGATTTAGAAAGGCACACATACCTGTCTATATAAAGGTCCTACAGTTGACAGTGCATGTCAGAACAAAAACCAAGCCATGAGATCGAAAGGAATTGTCCGTAGAGCTCCAAGACAGGATTGTGTCGAGGCACAGATCTGGGGAAGGGTACCAAAATATTTCTGCAGCATATAAGGTCTCCAAGAACGCAGTGTCCTCCATCATTCTTAAATGGAAGAAGTTTGGAACCACCAAGACTCTTCCTAGAGCTGGCCGCCCGGCCAAACTGAGTAATCGGGGGAGAAAGGCCTTGGTCAGAGAGGTTGAGGCTGTAATCGCTGCCAAAGGTGCTACAACAAAGTACTGAGTAAAGGGTCTTAATACTTATGTCAATGTGATATTGATTTTTTAAATTTATAATACATTTTCAACTATTTCTAAAAAACACTTTTTATTATGGGGTATTGTGAGTAGATTAATGAGTCAGGTAAACAGCCTATTTTTATTTTAAAGGGGCAGTGTTGTATTTTGAGACAGCTTATTCAAGCCTAAGTAGCTAATAGGCAGAGGGTAGCAAAATTTGTCTGATTCTCTGTAACAATGGTATGGGAATAATAATGCATTTTATTTTGTAAAGTGGTTTCTTGCATTAAAACAACATTTTCAGTCTCCTACTTGTTAGAAGGACAAGTGGATAAACATGTTAATGTCAAACCCTCAATGTTAAAATGTTATAGGATGAATTTTCTCAGCAGACCTAAAATTCCTGTGTGTGTGTGTGTGTGTGTGTGTTCCTGGATGTGTTTAACTATACTTGTGGGGACCAGAACAAACATTTGACCAACTGGGGAGATTTTAATTAATCCCCACTAGGTCAAATGCTATGTCTAGGGGGAGTTAGGGTTAAGGTTAGAATTAGGTTTAGGGTTAGTTTTAGGGTTAAGGTTAGGGAAAATAGGATTTTGAATGGGACTGAATTGTGTGTCCCCACAAAGTTAGTTATACAAGACTGTGTGTGTATGTAGTCGCAGCAGCTCCGGGGGCTTAGATAAGGATTGACCCCTAGAGGCCTCTATCCAATGAGAGGAGGAACACCCTGCCTTAGGTTATCTGCTTGTCTACTGCGCGCGCACGCACACACACGCACCAGAGCCACTCCACAGGAAAAAAGACTTCAGAGGAAATGCAATGACAACAACTAACATTTCTGATTACAACATCTGTGTTCTTCCGCGTCGGTTTAAAACCATAGAGGGCTCGTTAATTACAATGGGAGTGTGCTCATAAAGCCTCTCAGAGTAAGAGTGCTTGGACAGGTTCCCCCTGTCCATCGTAATCTTATTCATCATGATCTAAAAGGCTAAACTGATCCTAGATCAGCACACCCAATCTGAGACGCTTTATGATAGTCATCATCTGAAACGAGGCTGCACACTGGGCTCGGTTTTTTTCTCTCCCTTATTTGTCGTTTCTCGTATTTGTTGTTTGTTTGTGTGAGTTCTGGAGGCCTTTTATAAAAAGTTAAAAACAGAGAGAGATAAGATAAACACAAGTAGTAATTAAAATAATTTCAGGGCTGAGTTTCACACACACACACAAAAAAAAGGGTGTTCGTTAGTGAGCATTCTGGGAGAAGTTGTTGCCTGGGAGCGATCTCAGCATGATCTCTTCTATACACATCTGTAGGAGAGAGGGAATGGATGGAGGAAGGAGAGAGAGACAGAGAGAGAACATTTGTTTGTGCACGCGGTCATCTCTGTGTGTGTGTGTGTGTGTGTGTGTGTGTGTACATGCACCCCATCGTGACACTGCTGGCTCTCCATACAATCAGATTCAGAAGCTGGTTCCAAATCTATTGATGTCAATCACTGACAAACCCAGCTACAGTACATTTTACACCATTTAGCTAGACGCTCTTATCCAGAGCGACTTACAGGAGCAATTAGGGTTAAGTGCTTACGGGCACACCTAGTTGGCTTGGGGGGGGTTCAAACCAGTGACTTTTCAGTTACTGGCCCAATGCTCTTAACCGCTAGGCTACTTGCCGCCCCAGGTACAGCAAGCCCCTGTCAGTGAGGCTGCTTTACTCTGTCACAGACATCACGCTAGAGAGAAACATTACATTATTACAGCAAGGACATAGCAGGAGCATGACATAGCTAGTCATCTGAAACAGACTTCGTAGCTGATCTGATGTCACTTCCTGTCAACAGATCTAACACAGACGTGTCACTTACTGGCAGCATTAAGCTAGTTCACCAGTCTAAAATCTAAAAGTAAAACGTTTTATAGAACACACACACAGATGCAATACACACACTCCCCTCACTCGTCACTCAACCTGGCAATGCCGACACGTTGTTTACCTTACAGGGCCGTGGCTCCAATGCTATTTCCATCTAGTGGGCCAGACAGAGGGCTGTGTGTGTGTGTATGTTTGTCTGGTACAAAGCTGGTGCAGGAGGTTTAAACGGGCTTCGCTAGGACACGTGCCTGATTGAGTCCTTGTCTGCTCCCATTATTGTTTTAATAAAATCACACACACACACACACACACACACACCTGCGAATGGAGCTTCCAGTGTTACCCGGGCGTTACGTAAAGAAAAGCTTCTGAACGCAGCTCGCTAACTTTGAAACACAACGGGAATCCTGCGATTAGTTCATTAGAATGTTAATTACAGCTATTCAGCAGAATGGAACTACTGTAAACAGAACATCTGAGTTAAGGAGAGAGAGGAAGGAGGAAAGGAATAGGAGCAAGAGAAGACAGAACAACAGAGTTTCTGGAACTTTGGCTTTGATCTTTTTCAAAAACTATATTGGTTGAACCGTATTGGTTTTCCACAGGGGCACAGTATATGCCGAGATACAGTTTGTGATGCAGCACCTTGTAATTGCATGGTTGTATCAGCTCATTCATGGGGGCACAGTATACGTTGAGGTACCGTATCATACTGTGGTTCAGTCAGAGGGTACTGTGCTGTTTGGTCCCAGGTGCAGTTGAGGTCTTTGTGGATTACCTCAGGCTTAGCTCTGCTGCCGTGATCTCAGCTTGTATACCATTACACACTACCTAACAAATATCCTCCCTCTATAGAGTACCCCAGTATGAGTCATAATATCATATATAATAGGTCAAACAGGGAAATGGTTCCAATCATTTTCCCACTATAAATTTGCCCCATAGGGGATTTTAGAAACTGTGTTTTGATAACCATGTAAATCTCTCTCGAAAAAGGGGCCTTTTATTAATATATTCGCCTGTATTTACCCCCCCCCCCCCCCCCCCCCCAAAAGTAAATGCTAATTAGCTGCTAATGTGGCTATCATAAAGAACTACAAATGCCATGATGATCTGGAAGAGACTGCTGAATCGAGGCAAAGGTAAGAATCTCTGGATTAACTATCTAATGTTAGCTAAATGTGGTAATGAATAAATAGGCTACATTTCTTTAAATGGACAAGTCTGTGAACTGTCTTTGGCGAGTTTTAAATTGACACAATATCTGTTAGCAAAGGTATCAGCTCGAGATGATATACAGGAGCTTGCAGGGATTTGTTGTTTTGCATGTCGTCTACTTTGATGCTAATTAGCATTTTCAAATCTGAGAGTAAAGAGATCCGAATATATTGATAAAAGGCACCTTGTCCGAGAGAGATTTACTAGGTTATCAAAACAACATGCCAGGGTAAGCCTATATACGAAACAGACCTTATTTTAAGTGTTTCTAAAATCCTCAATGGGAAAAACGAAAGGTGGAAAAACGATTCGTTTCACCGCTAGATTTTATGGGTATCATGACACCTCCACTGTGGGGCTCTATCCCTTTCCCTCTTTCTTTATATGTGTCCCACCCCCTCTTCATCTCTCCCCCATGTCCTTTATCTGGCTACACTGCATCACTTTCTGTATCTGTCATTTTTCTGTTTAAACTATATAGCTGTCTGCTATATCTCTATATCTACTTCTGAATACGGTATCTTACTCCAACACCTCAATCTATCAGTCTCTCTCTCCCCCATATCTATCTCTCCTCCCTCCCTCATCTGGCTCTCTGTATCTGACCCATAGTGCCCACAGTGTATGACCCTATATCAGACATTAGAAGGGGATAGAATATTTAACGGGGCTTCCTGATTTTGCCAACACAGATGCATAATCTCCTGTTGCTATGGCGCAAGGGAGCCGTGGCAGTGATGTCAGAGGGCACATGGGCATTCCGGAATGTGATAGGACGATGGCGACGGTTGGACGATGGTGCCAGAGATACAGAGGAAGAGCTGACCCCACTCACACATTAACACACACTCTATAGAGAGACATGAAAAAACATATACATTGCACGTGCACATACACATTACAGAGAGACATAAACCATGTACACAAACACACAGCAGTGGTGCGTGGGTAAAATCACTGGGGAAGTCAAGCCAGGGGGGAAAAAAGTGGCGGTCAATCAAAAGCCACATTACAACCATGGTCAACCAAGTTAATGTTTCCGACATTTTCAGACGAGTAAACAAATATTGATTTAGAACACTGGAGAGTTACCGCAAGTCAGCCTCTTGCGAATTTGAAAAAAATTATGAAACACCGAGAGATGAAAGAAAAAGTATTTCATACTTTATCTTTGTACATTCTTTGGGGAAGCCTGGCTTCCTTTGGCATCCATGAATACACGCCACTGCATACACACACACTCCCTGTCCTGACCTGAGCCCCTTGTTTCAACTAGAGTGCAGCGATCAGATATGCTAACACACACATGCGCAATCCACTGGCTGCTCAGCAGTCACAGGGCATGGTATTCTTCACATCCCTTCACCCAACCTGTACACCTCAATTCCCCTCTCCTTCCCTCTGTCCATCCCTTATTCCCTTCTGTCCATTATGTCACCTTCCTCATTTACTAAACACAACCCGCCTTCATTCTCTATTCCATACACATTCCCTTCACCCCTTATCGGTACATCACATCACCTCTCTGTATCGCTCCCTCCATCGCTTTCTCCCCCCTGCTGGCCCACCTCTGTGTGAGCAATTTTACTCTCAGAGACTAAGAAAAAGGGCTGTGAGGGTCATGGAATTTTGGATGACAAAAATGACAGCGGTCACAGTAATAACCGTTTTTTTAAAAACACACATTTTGCCCTCTCCTTCGTTCCTGACTGCATGTGCTGCCATTGAAATCGAAAGAACAGAACGGGCGTCCCCATTCAAGTCAATGATGGCATAATGGGTGGACTAAAAGCAGGATGTAAAAGCAGGAAGTGTACCCATCAATATGTGCTGTGATTTGTTGATTCAACTCAATTGACATAAAAAAAATGAGTCACATGAAGTTTGAATGAACAGTCTACATTACCATGTAAATGATTGCATCACAATACCAGGCAGCCATACTCTGAGTTGATATGCACATAATAATAATAATAATAATAATAAGGAATTCCCCTCGACCACAGCCACAAATTGGGGAAAACAAACATTCTTTCCCATTGATCTTCATTGTAAATTGTTTGTTATACAGAAACATGCCTAAAAGCTCCTGCATGGTTCAATGTACATGTAAACAGGTCTAAAATTCCGACCTACGGTCCACAATGCTCCCGCGTAGGGAAATCGAGCCTGCTAGAAGAGCTCTGTGGCTTCAGGCTATTCGACGTGGGAGAGTGGGAAATGTGGGGACCCCGGTGTCTGTGTGTGTGGAAAACATTTCATCACAGGTAAGATATTTTACACCGTCATGAAAAGGGGATACAATATTACGTTTTCTATGTAGTGAGCAAGCAATGTTGAAAAGTCATCTTTAGACTGCCAAATTGAGTTGTTCTTGCCATAATATGGACTTGGTCTTTTACCAAATAGGGCTATCTTCTGTATACCACCCCTACCTTGTCACAACACAACTGATTGGCTCAAACGCATTAACAAGGAAAGAAATTCCACAAATGTACTTTTAACAAGGCACACCTGTTAATTGAAATGCATTCCAAGTGACTATCTCATGAGGCTGGTTGAGAGAATGCCAAGAGTGTGCAAAGCTGTCAGCAAGGCAAAGGATGGCTACAAGTGTTTAACACTTTTTGGGTTACTACATTATTCCATATCTATTATTTCATTGTTTTTATGTCTTCACTATTATTCTACAATGTAGAAAATATTAAAATAAAGAAAAACCCTTGAATGAGTAGTTGTCCAAACTTTTGACTGGTACTGTATAAATATACACTAGAGTATGTGGACACCTGTTCAAATCAGTGGATTCGCCTATTTCAGCCACACCCGTTGCTGACAGGTGTATAAAATTACGGACACAGCCATGCGATCTCCATAGACAAGCATTGGCAGTAGAATGACCTTACTGAAGAGCTCAGTGATTTTCAACGTGGTACTGTCATAGGATACCACCTTTCCAACAAGTCAGTTCGTCAAATTTATGCCCTGTTAGAGCTGCCCCGGTCAACTGTAAGTGCTGTTATTGTGAAATGGAAACGTCTAGGAGCAACAACGGCTTAGCTGCGAAGTGGAAGGCCACACAAGCTCAGAACGGAAACGAGTGCTGAAGAGCGTAGCTCACAAAAATCGCCTGTCCTCGGTTGCAGTACTCACTGCCTCTGGAAGCAACGTCAGCACAAGAACTGTTCATTGGGAGCCTCATGAAATGGGTTTCCATGGCCTAGCAACCGCATACAAGCCTAAGATTACCATGCGCAATGCCAATCGTCGGTTGGAGTGGTGTAAAGCTCGCCACCATTGGACTCTGGAGCAGTGGAAACGAATCATGCTTCGCCATATGGCAGACCGACGGACAAATCTGGGTTTGGCAGATGCCATGAGAACGCTACCTGCCCCAATGCATAGTGCCAATTGTAAAGTCACGGTTCGGGCCAGGCCCCTTAGTTCCAGTGAAGGGAAATCTTAACGCTACAGCATACAATGAGATTCTAGATTCTGTGCTTCCAACTTTGTGAAAACAATTTGGGGATAGCCCTTTCCTGTTCCAGCATGACAATCCCCCCGTGCACAAAGTGAGGTCCAATGGTTTGTCGAGATCGGTGTGCAACAACTTGACTGACCTGCACAGAGCACCGACCTCAACCCCATCGAACAGCTTTGGGATGAATTGGAACGCCGACTGCGAGCCAGGCCTAATTGCACAACATCAGTGCCCGACCTCACTAATGCTCTTGTGGCTGAATGGAAGCAAGTTCCTGCAGCAATGTTCCAACATCTAGTGGAAAGCCTTCCCAGAAGAGTGGAGGCTGTTATAGCACCAAAGCAGCATATTAACTTCACTAGGGTAGGGGGCAGCATTGGGAATTTTGGATGAAAAGCGTGCTCAAATTAAACTGCCTGCTACTCAGCCATAAAAGCTAGAATATGCATATTATTAGTAGATTTGGATAGAAAACACTCTGAAGTTTCTAAAACTGTTTAAATGATGTCTGAGTATAACAGAACTCATATGGCAGGCAAAAACCTGAGAAAAAAATCTGAGGTTTGTAGTTTTTCAACTCTTTGCCTATCGAATACACAGTGTCTATGGGGTCACTTCCTAAGGCTTCCACTAGATGTCAACAGTCTTTAGAACCTTGTTTGAGGCTTCTACTGTAAAGTGGGGGCGAATGAGAGGGGATTGAGTCAGAGGTCTGCCAGAGAGCCACGAGCTGCCCACGCGTGTTCATGTGATAGTTAGCTTGCGTTCCATTGCAATTCTACAGACAAAGGAATTCTCCGGTTGGAACATTATTGAAGATTTATGTTAAAAACATCCTAAAGATTGATTCTATACATCGTTTGACATGTTTCTACGGACTGTAACGGAACTTTTTGACTTTTCTTCTGCACCTAGTGATCGCGCCTCATGAATTTTGATTACTGGGCTAAACGCGCGAACAAAAAGGACGTATTTGGACATAAATGATGGACATTATCAAACAAAACAAACATTTATTTTGGAACTGGGATTCCTGGGAGTGCATTCTGATGAAGATCATCAAAGGTAAGTGAATGTTTATAATGCTATTTCTGACTTCTGTTGACTACACAACATGGCGGATGTCTGTTTGGGTTGTGTTGGTCACTGAGTGCTGTACTCAGAGTATTGCATGGTGTGCTTTTTCCGTAAAGTTTAAAAAAAAAATCTGACACAGGGGTTGCATTAAGGAGAAGTGGATCTAAAATTCCATGCAAAACAGTTGTATCTTTTAGCAATGTTTATTTTGAGTATTTCTGTAAATTAATGTGGCTCTCTGCAAAATCACCGGATGTTTTGGAACTACTTAACATAACGCGCCAATGTAAACTCAGATTTTTGGATATAAATATGAACTTTACCAAACAAAACATACATGTATTGTGCAACAGGAAGTCCTATGAGTGTCATCTGATGGATCATCAAAGGTTAGTGATTAATTTTCTCTATTTCTGCTTTTTTTACACCTCTCTTTGGCTGGAAAAATGGCTGTCTTTTTCTGTGACTTGGCTCAGACCTAACATAATCGTTTGGTGTGCTTTCGTCGTAAAGCCTTTTTGAAATCGGACACTGTGACTGGATTTACAACAAGTGTATCTTTAAAATGGTGCAAAATACTTGTATGTTTGAGGAATTTTAAATTATGGGATTTCTGTTATTTTGAATTTGGCGCCCCGTAGTTTCACTGGCTGTTGACGAGGTGGGACGCTAGCGTCCCACATACCCTAGTGAGGTTAATGCCCATGATTTTGGAATGAGGTGTTTGACAAACAGGTGTCCACATACTTTTGGTCATGTAGTTATTTGTTTTTAACGGTTATAACGGTTAATGAATTTTCATTACGTTCTTCATCCATAACCGTCGGTTAAGCGGGTCTACGGCAATTGTGCCAGCCCTACTTAGAAATACCATGTTTAAAACAACAAACCATGCCTTTGTATTTCAGGAGACAGTCCCTGAAATGTCAACAACAAAATGCGTAGCACTATCTAATGTAATCTATTACAAAAATAAAGCATATGGAACATGGAGAAAAATGCTCCAAATTCTTCCTGAATCAAAATAATTAGCTAAAACTCATTACTAAAGATGGAGTCATCCATGATTCCCCAAATTATATTTTAAAAGAGGAAGCTAAATATTTTAAACAGATGTTTTCATTTCCATCTCATCCTCACCCTCTGAATGACGATTACTGTAAGGAATTCTTTCCAAACAATAAAACAAATAGAAAATTAACAAATGACCAAAAAGATCAGTGTGAAGGTCAAATTACAGAGGAATAACTTTTTGAGGCTATTAAATCCTTTCAGTCTGGAAAAACCCCAGGGCTTGATGGTACAGATATATCAAGCCTTTTATGATATACTTAAAGCTGTTGTTTTAACTACTCCTATAGAAATGGTCGTTTGTCAGGTACTCCGCAGGAAGGTCTGATTTCGCTATTATTAAAACAAGACCCAGATGGCAAATATAAAGATCCAGTCTAAAAAACTGGAGGCCCCTTACACTTCAATGTTGTGATGCTAAAAAACTAGCGAAATGCATAGCACTCAGAATTAAAGGTTTTACCAGGTACTGTTCCTCCTGATCAGAGTTTTTTTTTTACATGGGCAACACATTGGAGATAATATACGACAACTACTAGAAATAATAGAACAACATGAAACATCTAAGAAGCCAGGCCTGGTAATCATAGAGGATTTTGAAAAGGCATTTGATAAAGTAAGACTGGATTTTTCCATTTCGGTGAGTCTCTTATTCAATGGGTAAAAGTAACGTATAGCAACACCAGGTGTAAAATAGTAAATAGCGGCTACTTCTCAGAGAGTTTTGAACTGTCAAGAGAAGTTAAACAAGGGTGTCCGCTGTCACTATATTGATTCGTTATAGCCATCAAAATTCTAGCTATTAAAATCAGATCAAATAACAACATTAGAGGATTAGAAATCCAAGGCTTAAAAACAAAGTTGTCTGTGAATGTCGATTAGTTTTATATTAAGTCCACAAGCTAGATCCCTGCAATGTCTCATTGAAGATCTAGATAACTTTTCTGGCCTCTCTGGACTAAAACCTTTGATAAGTGTACCATATTACATATTGGATCTTTAAAAACACAACTTTTACATTACCCTACAGTTTACCTATAAAATGGGCTGACGGTGAAGTAGACATACTTGGGATTCTTATCACAAAATATGTAAATGAGCTATCCACAATGAATTTCAAAAGAAAATGAGTAAGATAGACAAGATCCTGCAACCATGGAGAGGTAAATATCGGTCTATTTATGGAAAAATGTGACTTGTTAAGTTTACTCACTTACTTATGGCGCTGCCTACTCCTGATGATTCGTTTTTCAAATTATATGAGCAAAAAATATTTAGCTTTGTCTGTGATGATAAACCAGACAAGATAAAGTGTGCCTATCTATACAATGAATATGAACTTGTTGAGTTGCGATTATTAAATATAAAAGCACTAAACCTCACTCTAAAAGCTACACTTATTCAAAAGTTTTATTTGAACCCTAAATGGTTCTCAAGTAGATTATTAAGAAAAGATTTGTTTAAAAATTGCCTTTTTGCAGATTGCCTTCGATTACTTTCAAATGAAACCTTGTTCAAATTCTCTCTCTTTTTCAAACAAGCATTGCAGAGCTGGTTACAATTTCAATTTCATCCGCCAGAAAAGATAGAACAAATATTACCACAAATATTATGGTTGAACTCAAATGTGCTGGTTGATAAGTCTACCATTGCATACAGTTATTTTATGTCTTTAATGCAGTTGTGTGGGAAGGTCTGCTCAATCCAAGATTACAACCAATTGATTATAGCATTACCCCAAAAATGGAGGCAGGTGGCAGCGGGAGGAGGTAGGGAACTGGTCTGTCTGTCCAATATACTGTAAAGGATCAAAACTGGCGGAGGAACAAAAATAGCATAAATAGTATACCAGTTTCATTTGAGGACCAGGATGTTGAAAGCTGTGCCATACAGTTCGCAAAATTGCTGGGAAGAGATTTTTGATTAACCGATTCCATGGCACAAGGTGTATGAGTTGATATATAAAATGATGCAAGATTCAAGACTTCGTGCCTTTCAGCTAAAATTATTGTACATAATTCTTGCCACCAACAAGGATATAGGATATAGAAACAGTAGACAATTTGTTCTGGTATTGCCCTCAAGTAACCTGTTTCTGGTCTCAGTTTCTGGAATGGCAAAAAAAAAAAAAAACATTAATGTAAAATTGACCCTAGAAATAGCATTGTTGGGAGATCTGGAGAGACCTGGTCAGTCAATTACTAATATACTAATACTCTTAGTAAAAGTATTTCATCTTCAGCTCGCAATCTGTGGATTCTATTCGATTAGATAGATTCAAATTGTATGTTAAACATCACAGCATAGTTGAAAGATACAGTGGGGCAAAAAAGTATTTAGTCAGCCACCAATTGTGCAAGTTCTCCCACTTAAAAAGACGAGAGAGGCCTGTAATTTTCATCATAGGTACACTTCAACTATGACAGACAAAATGAGAAAAAAATATCCAGAAAATCACATTGTAGGATTTTTAATGAATTTATTTGCAAATTATGGTGGAAAATAAGTATTTGGTCAATAACAAAAGTTTATCTCAATACTTTGTTATATACCCTTTGTTGGCAATGACAGAGGTCAAACGTTTTCTGTAAGTGTTCACAAGGGTTTCACACACTGTTGCTGGTATTTTGGCCCATTCCTCCATGCAGATCTCCTCTAGAGCAGTGATGTTTTGGGGCTGTTGCTGGGCAACACGGACTTTCAACTCCCTCCAAAGATTTTCTATGGGGTTGAGATCTGGAGACTGGCTAGGCCACTCCAGGACCTTGAAATGCTTCTTACGAAGCCACTCCTTCGTTGCCCAGGCGGTGTGTTTGGGATCATTGTCATGCTGAAAGACCCAGCCACGTTTCATCTTCAATGCCCTTGCTGATGGAAGGAGGTTTTCACTCAAAATCTCACGATACATGGCCCCATTCATTATGTCCTTTACAAGGATCAGTCGTCCTGGTCCCTTTGCAGAAAAACAGCCCCAAAGCATGATGTTTCCACCCCCATGCTTCACAGTAGGTATGGTGTTCTTTGGATGCAACTCAGCATTCTTTGTCCTCCAAACACGACGAGTTGAGTTTTTACCAAAAAGTTCTATTTTGGTTTCATCTGACCATATGACATTCTCCCAATCTTCTTCTGGATCATCCAAATGCTCTCTAGCAAACTTCAGACGGGCCTGGACATGTACTGGCTTAAGCAGGGGGACACGTCTGGCACTGCAGGATTTGAGTCCTTGGCGGCGTAGTGTGTTACTGACGGTAGGCTTTGTTACTTTGGTCCCAGCTCTCTGCAGGTCATTCACTAGGTCCCCCCGTGTGGTTCTGGGATTTTTGCTCACCGTTCTTGTGATCATTTTGACCCCACGGGGTGAGATCTTGCGTGGAGCCCCAGATCGAGGGAGATTATCAGTGGTCTTGTATGTCTTCCATTTCCTAATAATTGCTCCCACAGTTGATTTCTTCAAACCAAGCTGCTTACCTATTGCAGATTCAGTCTTCCCAGCCTGGTGCAGGTCTACAATTTTGTTTCTGGTGTCCTTTGACAGCTCTTTGGTCTTGGCCATAGTGGAGTTTGGAGTGTGACTGTTTGAGGTTGTGGACAGGTGTCTTTTATACTGATAACAAGTTCAAAGAGGTGCCATTAATACAGGTAACAGGTGGAGGACAGAGGAGCCTCTTAAAGAAGAAGTTACAGGTCTGTGAGAGCCAGAAATCTTGCTTGTTTGTAGGTGACCAAATACTTATTTTCCACCATAATTTGCAAATAAATTCATTAAAAATCCTACAATGTGATTTTCTGGATTTTTTTTTCTCATTTTGTCTGTCATAGTTGAAGTGTACCTATGATGAAAATTACAGGCCTCTCTCATCTTTTTAAGTGGGAGAACTTGCACAATTGGTGGCTGACTAAATACTTTTTTGCCCCACTGTATATGGTGTTTAGAAAACCAAAGAGGGTTGCCAGCAGAGATGGGTGGGACGGGCTGAGGGAAACTAAGGGTTGGGATGGTGGAACTGGAGACAAGTTGGAGTGCAGTTGCTGGGCGGGGGATAGAATGATGGTGAAAGATAAGTAAAAAACATGGTTGATGGGCAGCTCTCGGGGAACTGTGGGAGGGATCTTGAACGGTTGGTGGTCTGGCGGTTGGGAGCTGGTTCAGACCCCCATTTTGACTTGGTGGGAGATCTGTCGACTTGCCCTTGGGCGGGGCGCTTGACCCTGGTTGCTCTGGATGGGATTCTGTTAGATAGCTGAATGTAATGTAAATGTTGAGCGGCTTCACTGCAGGTACATGGTATGTTTTAATATTTAATAAAATAAAATAAATGTTATAAAAAATGTATGTGTGTGTGTGCACCCTGTACCTTTGATCCAAGAGTAACTCCGGTTTTACTTTCTCCCAGCGGGGGGGGGGGGGGGGGGGGGTTCTTGTCTTTGGTTTTTGTTGTTGTTGCTGTTCCTGTTTTCTAAACACACACGGTACACACACACACAGTGCTCAAGTGGAAAGCCCTCCTTGACGATAACCTACGACAGGATTTCCCAAACTGTTTTTTTGTCCCAGCACTACACAGCTGATTCAAATAATCAACTAATCACCAAGCTTTGATCATTTGAATCAGCTGTGTAGTGTTAGGTCAATAACCAAAATGTGCACCCTTTGGGGTCCCGAGGACTGAGCTTGGGAAACGCTGACCTACGACCTTTCCCAAAAGCGTCCCAGGCAACTAATCAGCCTCAGTTAGAAGATAGCAGTGTTTAATATCAGGTGACAACACACACACAAACGCCACTTCCCAGCGCACTGACAGCTGTGTGTTTGATAGGGAGCGACCAATGATCTCTCATCACCCACAAAAAGGTGAATTCTCAGGAAAAGTCGATACTGTGAGTTTGTGTGTCTCACTCTTTGTCTCAACCTCTATTGTCACATTTCCATTTCTCTCTTCCGCAACGTATTTTCTTCTCCCTACCCGTCGCCGTCTCTCCCCCACCAATCTGTCAATCTCTCGATCATACCCTCTTCCTTCTTCTGTCGTTCTTCATCTTTGGCTCCCTCCTTCACCCTCTCTCAGCGGCACATACACGTCAAAACACACACGCATGCACACCAAAACACACATGGTATGGTGTGTGTCCAATGGGAGCACTGTGTGTTTTATCACCGACCAGCAGCAGTATTTCCATGGATCTGCTGGACGGATTAATCACACTGCTAAATGTCCAGGAGAGAGGGATGAGAGGAGAGGAGTAACAAAACGAGAGGAGACGAGAAGATAAGCATGCGCTCCATGTCTAAAGCCCCTGAACAGCGCTCACTGAGAACAGAACTCTGTTACCAAGACAACAGCTCCCAAAGCCAGACAGACAGTGCATGCTAAAGCTGTCTCTGCTGCTAGGCTAAATCCTGTTTTTAACTGGGCCAACACTCCAGGACCATCGTAATAAGCACATTGTCCCAGTCCACACAACCATCCAACACTTCCTTCTCCTCTTGAGACATTCTCCTTTGAAAGCTATCCACGGGCTAATGTGGCTACGCTGACCAGTTCTGGCCTGTTAAGGGATTCAACTGGATTTTTAGACTGTCAGAAACAGGGAGCTTTTTCTGAGGGAAGAGAAGTATATTGGGCTGAATTGTAATGTTGGACCTCTCTTTCTTAAATCAGTTTCTTCCTATATATTATTCACCTATGTATATCTGCTCCTGTGTAGCTACCGGTAACTCTCACTCTGTGAGGAATGGCTTCCAGTCAGTCACTTTACATCTACTGCTCCCCTCACAAAGAAAGCTGGTCTCCAAACATTCACAAGTCATGGAGAACTCTGATAGTATACTCATGTGGCCATGACCAATTGGTTTCTCATCCATCGCTCTGTAAACTGGCATCCGTGTTGTTCGGCACCAAATGTCCCATAGATTTGGTGCCAACATAGCATAAAAGGTTGTGTTACACAGAGGACAGAGTAAAAGGATTGATGGAGTAAAAGTTAAACTAGTTGACTGCAGTGACAGATCAGCATTGACCTTCGGAGGGCAATGGCTGACGCAGCTCTGACCAAGCAGAATTAGTCAAATCAGCATAGACCTCCCGCCAAGATCTAAGAGGCCACCACACCTCTGGGAGGGAGGTTTAGAAAGACAGAGTAGAAAGAAAGAAAGGAGAGAAAGGTTTAAAAAAAAAAAACAGTATAAAAAGAAAGAGGGATAGACAGTGTGTGAGAAAAATAGGAGAAGAGAGATAGCTAGGTTTACATCCAATTAGCGACAGATTTATGTGAATATAAAAATATCTGCATATAGAAAATAGGCACATATAACCACCAGTGGTGTTCCCACCAAACTGTCGTGTTGCAGATAAGTTAAAGTTTTCAAGTCACGAATAAAAATAGAATGCTCAATGCGTTTCCATCACATTTTCAACTCAACTGACAGTCGTCACAAAAACGGTTGCGTTAAATAGCCAAATGTGCCTACTCTGGTCTTGGCATATGTACTTTAGTGAACATCTTGCAGATACAGTGAGGATAGTCTACATGATGAGATTGTGGATAGAGACAGAATGTTTCTATTGGTCAAAATGGCAGTCGATCATCATGTCACCAGAATAAGCCCCTCGACATTTATTAGAAAGGAGCATCAAGCTCATACCGTACACTTTCACCACCCTGTGAAGTTCATAACTTATTTCGTCTGTAGCCTAATTTAAACTGCATGGTTTCCTGAGTCGTAGTGGGAGGACCACAAACCATGTTATTGCATGACTCCAAGTTTACGCCAATATGATGGGTCATGATCAATATAATATTTATGATCAATATTTGCGCATAAAAGGATTTCCACCACCATTTCTCAAATAATTAATTTTACCGACACAAAAAGATCCCACCATGTCGAAAGAACAAATGATCTGTCTGCATTTATCGTGAAAGCATGTGGTTCAACATGTGATAACATGAAACTACTCTGTTAGCCATTGCTGTTAATTTTGTGGGAAATTGTCATTTTAGGGTAAATTTATACAGTAATAGGATACTGTATTAGTGTTAAGAACGCCTGCTCTTTCCATGACGTAGACTAACCAGGTGAATCCAGGTGAAAGCTATGATCCCTTTATTGATGTCACTTGTTAAATCCACTTTAAAATCAGTGTAGATGAAGGGGAGGAGACAGGTTAAAGAAGGATTTTTAATCCTTGAGACAATTGAGACAAGGATTGTGTATGTGTGCCATTCAGAGGGTGAATGGGCAAGACAAAAGATTGAAGTGCCTTTGAACGGGGTATGGTAGTAGGTGCCAGGTGCAGCGGTTTGGGTCAAGAACTGCCCCGCTGCTGGGTTTTTCACACTCAATAGTTTGCTGTGTGTATCAAGAATGACCCACCACCCAAAGGACATCCAGCCAACTTGACACAACTGTGGGACGCATTGGAATCAAAATGGGACAGCATCCCTGTGGAACGCTTTCCACACCTTGTAGAGTCCATGCCCTGACGAATTGAGGCATTTGAGGGCAAAATGTGGAGGGGGTACAACTCAATATTAGTAAAGTGTTCCTAATGCTTGGTATACTCTGTGTATATTTACTGTCAATAGCAATGCACTTGGGTAGGCACATTTTTGGCCCGTCCTACAAATTAACTTGGCATGCCTCACTTGCATTTAAACTTAGCAACCATGTAAGATGTAACCTTGTAAGAGGTGGAAATTTACCAATTGTGATGTCGTAAATACCAGTTGGAATCATTCACGTGTTTCGAACTCGTTGAGAACCGCTGACTGGCTAATGACCAACAGGCTGCATAAAACCTTAAACTAAAAGTACAGCTATCATGCTTGTAAACAAAGTGTTCAAAAACCATATTAATAATACTTTTTATTCATGTTTGTTGTTGCATTTAAATTCCAGAAATGCTGTTATAAAAGGTCATTAGTAGGTGGTGTCAGAGGTCAGCATGTGGGAGAAGTGGGAGCTCAGGATGATAGACGAGTTTCCCACTAGTAATTACCAGTAGAAGGGCTGTTCAAGTAGATTTTTCTCAGTCATATGTGGTAAATTCCCAATTTTCACTTGGTTACCAACTAGGAAATGTCTGACTTGCTAACTGGTTGTAGTTAATCACGTGCCGCATTCAACGAATGAGCAAGTCGGAAATGTCAGAGTTTCGACTAGCATGTGTACGTGGCTATACTAGTGATGTTACGTTTGATACCGGAGCTCTGAGGCATGCGTCAAAATCGCTAGGCAACTTCGAAGCAGTGTACCGATGAGTGTATCACTTCATCAGAAGTACGTCATCAATGATGTCCGAAGCTTTGTTTGATCAGGTGCTTTTTTTTGTTGTTGCTGTGGTTCCGGTGCTTTCTTCCATTCCAAGCTTTCAAACACTGACCACTACTGGACACCATACTTACAAATCTAGTTAAGATTTTGTACATGTAGTTTCACCTGACTGGTAGCTTAGCAGGTAGGGAACTACGGGACATTTAGGGACGTGAGGGTATGGGGTTGAAGGCAGACTATTTTGAGAGAAAAAAATTGAATGACCACTTTCTGCACTATTGTTCAAATAATTTGTTTTATTTAGTATATTATAGGCTTCTGTCTTAAGCATCCTAAATAATGCCATATTCAGTTTTAGAAAAATAGTCAACTTGAAGGGAAGCATGATGGAAACCTGGTATTCCAACTGATTATATGCTACTAAAGCCAATGACGTAACGCTGCGTGACAGAGTTTTGATGAAAACAGCGGAGGAAAAAAATGTCTATCTGATAAATCACACAGATGTCAATAATGTGCATTGTGAACCGATAATAAACCTTTTTTTCGGCACAATTTGGCGAAAGCTCCGAAGCCTTCAGAAAGCCCCGGTTTCCCATCACAAGGCTATACTGAACTTTGAAATGTAGGTGGGGGCAATGAGCAATGAGCTGGCGGGAACTCATTAGCATATTTGGGGGCATGGTCTAAAATATGTTGTATTTGTGCCAACCGTCAGTCGGAATGTTGAACCAGTTTAAGTGGTTTTATCATTGTGTTGATAAAGGTTGAGCGCCTCTTTTGACAACGTCAGTGCTGCAATCTTTGTAAGAGCTTGTGACAAGAGCGGCACTGTGAAGAGGTTACTGTACATTTTATAGTAGCTTAATGGCTGCTGGTTCACAGGAAGTTAATGTTTAATTTTAAATAACTTACTGTCAACTAGTTGCAAGTGGATTATTGTAAAATGAACAGTAATTTACAGTAGCTAATCCATCACACTCACTGACCTGATGGTTTGGTAAGGAAGTGAGACCAAAAAAAAGTTCCAATAAGCTACGCCAAATCAGTCAGTGATGTGCATGTTGCCAACAGAAGATTCTGTGAAGGCAACATGCAACAATTAAGATTTTACTGAGTTACAGTTCATATAAGGGCATCAGTCAATTGAATCAATAGATTCAGGCCTAATTAATTTGATTTCACATGACCGGAAATACAGATATACATCTGTTGGTCACAGATACCGTAAAAAAAAGGTGCGTGGATCAGAAAACCAGTCAGTATCTGCTGTGACCACCATTTGCCTCATGCAGCGCGGCACATCTCATTCGCATAGAGTTGATCAGGCTGTTGATTGTGGCTTGTGGAATGTTGTCCCACTCCTCTTCAATGGCTGTGCCAAGTCGCTGGATATTGGCGGGAACTGGAACACCCTGTCGTCCGTCAATCCAGAGCATTCCAAACAAAAACGCCCCTTTTAAACAATTTACAGTTAAAGATAACCAAGGGTATGAGCTTTCTTCATAATTATCTAAGCTCATTCAGAGAAGAAATCAGGCATGGGCCAAAGCAAGGAAAACTGACTTTGTAGGTGACTGGCAATCTTTCAGACAATTGAGAAACAGATGTACTATATCGATTAAAAAAGCTAAAATCAAGCTACTTTTTAAGCTCTCTCTCTGACTGCTGGTGATCCTACACAATTTTGGAAAACAGTAATTGCCCTGAAGTGTAGATATTCCTCTTCTTCCCTGCCTAAGCAAGTTCTGTCTGACTCTGTCATCATAACTGAGAAGAATGGGATAAGAGATGCTCTTAATCATAATTTTATCATCTCGGCAGGCTTTTCATTTGAGAGAAACGGTGGTTTCGTTGACCCTGGTCAGTCAATCGACTGCTCTTCCCTCTGCCAACCTCTAGCTGACTCAACGGTTAACCTGTCAACTTCTAGTGAATATTTGTTTTCAATACACTTTACGATGTGTGATGTCCTAGACGCCTTACTTAAGATTGATGTAAAGAAAAAAATAAAAAAAAATCCACTGGAGCTGAAATGCTTGATCCCTTTTTGCTGCAGCTCTCTGCCCCCCGATTGCTGAATCATAAACCCATATTTTTAACCTGACGATTATATCTGGTACTATCCCCAAGGTTTGAAAGGCGGCCCATGTACTCCCCCTTCACAAAGGTGGTGACCCTTGTGACCTAAATAATTAAATCTGCCTATGTCTAAACTTCCTTGCCTAGCTAAAATATTATAATCCTTGATTCATTCTTTCCCACTAGTAATTACCAGTTGGAGTGGATTCTTCTCAGTCGTGTGTGGTAAATGTCCACTTGGTTACCAACACAGCATTATGCTGCTTTCACGTGCTAGTCGAAACTAGGAAATGTCCGACTTGCTAACTGGTTGCAGTTAATCACGTGCCGCGTTCAACAGTCGGAAAGCGAGTCGAAAATTTCAGAGCTTCCTAGCATGTGAACGGGGTTATACTAGTGATTTTACGTTTGATACCGGAGCTCCGAGGCATGCAGCTAACTTCGAAACAAATAATAATAATAAAAAAAATCGGCCTATTTCTAAACTTTGTTGCCTAGCTAAAATATTAGGGTAAGGGCTGCTCCACACACACACCTGGAGTAGTGGAATGCTTTTAATAAAGAACCTTAGACATCAAAGACTTGAGCTTATGTTAGTGGGCGTGCGTGTGTGTGTGTGATGCTGGAGGGCATATCAGTACGAGACGAGACACACGCAAGCGCTGCAGAGCACTGTTCACATAACAGCCATCTGATCCACTCAGCGTCTCACACACACGTTCCCTAAAAGAGCACTGCAGTGGTTTCTAGGATCCATCAGATATAGATGCCCTCTCTTTCCCCTCTTTAATTAATGTATTCACTCGTTTATCTGATCCCTTCTTCCTCTCAGGCTCCTCCACTCATCTCCGTGATTAGAATCTTTCCTCACAGGTGGACTGCAGGAGGGAGGGAGAAAAAGGGAGAGAGGAAAGAAGGGGAGGGGAGATGGAGAGAGGACGAGATCTCTCGGAGCCTAAGGCAGGTAAATAGTATTCTCCACACCTTGTTATCATGTTATACGGGTGTTACCGCACACACAGACCTGGGGTTCAAGAGCTCAGAGAGAACAGAAAACCCAGCACTGTCTGTCTGTCTGACACACACACACACACACACACGTATCAGGGAGCAAGAAATGGGGCAACTCCTCTGGGACTTCTGTTCGCTACTGTACGGAGTTACCATGACGATTACATTAGCCTTCTACCACATACCACCACCACACAGGAATTCTAATGAGATGTGTGTGTGTTTTACTGCCTATTGGGATCCCAAGCCAGGGAAACTGTCAGCCTCAATGAAGACAACACATCTGGAAAAAGGGGGCGACCTTGATAACCAAAGCGAAAAACAGCACACTTCTAGATTTAGAAATCTGAACATGTTCAACGACAGACTTAAACCTATCGGAAATATTAAGTTAGCCGGAAGCAGACTACTGTGATTGTCAGCTTCTTCATCAAAGATGCAGGTGTTTTTTTAAATATATTTTTTAAATACACTGATAATAGGCTAGAGGAAGCTGCTTCCCTACAAATAACCAGCTAATGGAAGAACAGACACCTGCTAAACAAAGGGACAATTCAATCATAAAAATAACAAGATCGGATAGGAAACTGATTAGACAAACAAAGGAATACCTTGAAGACTAGGGAGCAGAGGAAACATTATTGAAAAAAAAAAAGGGGGAGACTGGGCTGGGCTGTGCTGATAGACATCTCCTGAGCAGGTAAATACGAGAGGTTTAAAAGACAGAGAAAGAGAACGTGAGAGAGTGATAAAGATCTGCGAGTATCTGCCCCATTAAGAGCACTCACTGATGAGGAATGGAGAGAGTGAAGAAAATAAGAAACATTTATTTCCAGAGGATAAGTCTATTCCATAGCCATGGTAATCAGGTTCAATGGACATTTTCCTGAGAGGCTTTACATGCTTCCTTCCTTCTTCGTCTCCATTAAATAAAACAATCACGTAAAAGAGCATAGACCCTAACATGGGAGGCACATAGCTGGTTCTTTATGGTCGAGATGGCTCATACTGTATGCACAGAAAGAGGAGAGAAGGGGGGAGGACAAGAGAAGAGAAGAGGAACTTAAATAGAGAGGGGAACAGAACGAAGGGAATAAATAGTTGCGATGTAGAGGCATTAGCTAAGTTTGAGAGGTACTCCGTGTAACCTCTTAAAGTAGCTGGAGGGGTAGAACTGATGGTGGGGGAAATTAGCATATTCTCTCTTTCTACCACACAGTTAACAGAGCAGCCTCCTCATTGCACTGCTTTAATAGGACCCAAACTACAGCAGAAAGTTTAATTTAGGAATGATAATTAATTCACTTATTCATCAGGCTCCATTTCCTGCAGATTACACACTTACACACACACGTTTTGGTCTTTGGTTAAACTTCCACTAATCTTTCCCACTCAAGTGCTGCACTCCGACATAGTCAATTAAAAACAGCCACTGATAAGAGTGAAATGTTTCAATTCACAACAGTGTAATGTGATCCATTCTCTTCACTTGAATGGATTTGTAATAACAACAGTTAGCCGAGGGGGGCTGGGGTAATCATGTTTATGAATTAGTAGAAATGAAGAAATTGTAATTTGTTCATTTTAAAAAAGGAACATGTTTAAAGTGAAGGTAGTACCCTAAAGTTCACTCTCCACTGTAGAAAGTCCAATGGAACTGTCCATTGGGTCCTCAGTGTATGAATCGCGTGAGTTTTTTCTGCAAACAATTTGCAATGTCGATGTAATTCAATTAAGGAGTGAGAGATGGGAAAGGAGAGAGGGAGAGGAGAGAGGTGAATATCCCTCGGTGCTGTAGGTGTTTAACCCTTTACACTTGTGGGAATTAGTCTATATGGACAGGGCTGAATGTAAATGTTTCTTAAAGAAGAAATATGAAAAGCATATGCATAACCATGGTAGCAATTGAAAGGGAACAGTTTGGAGATAATGGAAAAATGATTCGATCAAAGGTGAGTACATAATAGTTCACCTGACAAGACTGAATCCAAACGTTACACTTGAATTGTTGTCACTGAATGTGTCCAGATGACATGATAAACTCTAGACCGTCTTTACTCCACACACAGATGCATACAAAGCTCTCCCTCACCCTCCATTTGGCTAATCTGACCATAATTCTATCCTCCTAATTCCTATTTACAAGCAAATACTAAAGCAGGAAGTACCAGTGACTCGCTCAATACGGAAGTGGTCAGATGACACGGATGCTAGGCTACACGACTGTTTTGCGAGCACAGACTGGAAAATGTTCCCGGGATTCATCCAATGGCATTGAGGAGCATACCACCTCAGTCACCGGCTTCATCAGTAAGTGCATCGACGACGTCTTCCCCACAGTGACCATACGTATATATCCCAACCAGAAGCCATGGATTACAGGAAACATCCGCACCGAGCCGGCAGGGGAGAGGTACTCGGAGTGCTCTTCTTGTCCGACTTACACGGAACCCAAACCGATTACGCTCGTGCAACATCGTGCATAAATGTATTTTGTCCCCCCACACCAAACGCGATCACGACACGCAGGTTAAAATATCAAAACAAACTCTTAACCAATTACATTAATTTGGTGACAGGTCGAAAAGCATGAAACATTTATGGCAATTTAGCTAGCTAGCTTGCACTTGCTAGCTAATTTGTACTATTTAGCTAGCTTGCTGTTGCTAGCTAATTTGTCCTGGGATATAAACATTGAGTTGTTATTTTACCTGAAATGCACAAGGTTCTCTACTTCGACAATTAATCCACACATAAAACGGTCAACCTCTGGTCAACTCTCCTCCTTCCAGGCTTTTTCTTCTCTGGACTTAATATTTCGATTGGCAACTTTCATAAATTTGGTGCATTACCGCCACCAACCTCGTTCGTTTTTCAGTCACCCACGTGGGTATAACCAATGAGGAGATGGCACGTGGGTACCTGCCTCTATAAACCAATGAGGAGATGGGAGAGACAGGACTTGCAGCGCAATCTGCGTCACAAATAGAACTGACTTCTATTTAAGCCCTTGGCAACGCAGACGCTCGTTGGCGCGTGCGAGCAGTGTGGGTACAATAATTGAATACCGTAATTTCTGGACTATTAAGCGCACCTGAATATAAGCCGCACCCACTGAATTTAAAAAAAAATATGTATTTTGTACATAAATAAGCCGCACATGTCTATAAGCCGCAGGTGCCTACCGGTACATGGAAACAAATGAACTTTACACAGCCTTTAAACGAAACACGGCTTGTAACAAAAATAGAAAAAATAGCAGTAAACAGTAGCCTACCAAGAAAGTCATTGGTCACTATCTTCTTCCTCCTGTGCACTGAAACCACTGAAGTCATCTCCTTTGGTGTCGGAGTTGAATAGCCTCAGAATTGCTTCATCCGATGTTGGATCGTTTTCATTGTCGCTCTCGTCACTTTCATCCGGAGGCAAATTCCCCGCTGAGCTCATGCTGCCCTCTTCAACACGCAGCAGTCCAGCCTTTCGAAACCCGTTGATGATAGTGGACTTTTTGACAATGCTCCACGCTGTCAGGACCCACTGGCATGATGGGAAGTTTGAGCGCGCTCGATTTACGTCACATTATGTGATGGTGCTCAGTTTTTTGGCGGCATGAATCTTGTGAAAGCGAGAAAAATCCATAAATTAGCCGCGTCATTGTATAAGCCGCAAGGTTCAAAGCGTGGGAAAAAGTAGCAGCTTATAGTCCGGAAATTACGGTAATATAGATCTCCAAATGTATTTTGTAACGCTCACGCACGCGAGCGGTGTAGTTAGGGTATTAGAAAGTGCACACACCACCCACCGCTTCAGAGTATATTACTCACTAATGTTCAGTCTCTGGATAATAAAGTTGCCGAGCTCAGGGCGAGGATTTATTTCTAGAGAGACATCAGGGATTGTAACATACTCCGTTTCACAGAAACATGGTTCTCTCGGGATATACTGTCTGAATCCGTCGAGCCAGCTGGGTTCTCAGTTCATTGCGCAGACAGGAATAAATATCTCTCCGGGAAGAAGAAAGGTGGGGGTGTATGTTTCGTGATTGTGAAAACATACAGGAACTCCTTTTGTTCACCCTACCTAGAATACCTCACAATCAAACGCCGACTATTATCTCTCAAGAGAATTCTCTTCGGTTATATAGTCACAGCCGTATATATCCCCCCTCAAGCAGATACCACGACGGCCTTTAAGGAACTACACTGGACTTTGTGCAAATTGGAAACCACATATCCCGAGGCCACATTTATTGTAGCTGGGGATTTTAACAAAGCAAATTTGAGGAAAACGCTATCGAAGTTCTACCAACACATGGACTGTAGTACTCGCGCTGCTAAAACACTCGACCACTGCTACTCCAACTTCCGGGATACCTACAAGGCCCTTCCCCGCTCTCCTTTCAGCAAATCTGACCAATACTCCATTTTGCTTCTCCCTTCCTATAGGCAGAAACTCAAACAGGAAGTACCTGTGCTAAGGACTATTTAACGCTGGTCTGAACAATTGGATCCACGCTTCAAGATCGTTTTTATCTGCCACCAGAGATTCTGGGTTCGAGCCCAGGCTCTGTCGCAGCCGGGCGCGACCGGGAGGTCCATGGGGCGACGCACAATTGGCCCAGCGTCGTCCGGGTTAGGGAGGGTTTGGCCGGCAGGGATATCCTTGTCTCATCGCGCACTATGTGGCAGGCCGGGCGCAGTGCACGCTGACCAGGTCGCCAGGTGTACGGTGTTTCCTCCGACACATTGGTGCGGCTGGCTTCAGGGTTGGATGTGCATTGTGTCAAGAAGCAGTGCGGCTAGGTTTGGTGGGTTTCGCAGGACGCATGGCTTTCGACCTTCGCCTCTCCCGAGTCCGTACGGGAGTTGCAGCGATGAGACAACTACTACCAATTGGATACCACGAAATTAGGGAGAAAAAAGGGGTAAAAAAATGTTTTTGAAAATAATTATTTTTTTATCACACGGACTGGGATATGTTCCGGATAGTCTCTGAGAATAATATTGACGAATATACTGATACAGTGACTCAGTTTATCAGGTAGTGTATAGGAGATGTTATACCCACTGTGACAATTAAAACCTTCCCAAACCAGAAACTGTGGATAGATGGCAGGATTCGTGCAAAACTGAAAGCACAAACCACCACATTTAACCATAGCAAGATGACTGGGAATATGGCAGAATACAAACAGTGTAGTTATTCCCTCCGTAAGGCAATCATACAGACAAAAACGTCAGTATAGAGACAAAGTGGAGTCGCAAATCAACGGCTCAGACACAAGACGTTTGTGGCAGGGTCTACAGACAATCACGGACTACAAAAAGGAAAACCAGCCATGACGTCTTCCTTCCGGACAAGCTAAACACCTTTGCTTCAGCCATACTTGCTACCAACGACTGTGGGCTCTCCTTCTCCGTGGCCGACATAAGACATAAGACATTTAAGCGTGTTAACCCTCGCAAGGCTGCCGGCCCAGACGGCATCCCTAGCCGCGTCCTCACAGCATGGCTGGGGTGTTTATGGACAAATTCAATCTCTCCCTATCCCAGTCTGCTGTCCCCACATGCTTCAAGATGGCAGCCATTGTTCCTGTACCCAAGAAAGCAAAGGTAACTGAACTAAATGACTATCGCCCCGTAGCACTCACTTCTGCCATCATGAAGTGCTTTGAGGGAGTAGACATGGATCATATCACCTCTGCCTTAACTGTCACCCTAGACTCACTTCAATTTGCTTACCGCCCCAATAGTTACACAGATGATGCAATCGCCATCATACTGCACACTGCCCTATCCAATCTGGACAAGAGGAATACCTATGTAAAAATGCTGTTCATTGACTATAGCTCAGCAATCAACACC